>NC_041717.1:1938000-2584000 GCF_900700375.1 Denticeps clupeoides
GTGATCCATTCACCGCGAGAGAGCAGCTTAGTCAGCTTAAAATGGAGGAAATTCTGCTTAGACGTGACATGCAAAACTAGAGTGTGGACGCGAGAGGAATTCCAGAGACTGTCTGGCCATTGCTTAGAGTCAGTTGGGGTCGTGAGTCATGTGGGGGATACCCTAAGCACTCCCAGCCTGTTCTGGGAGAACATGCTCTGCAGGCCCACTCACACATATGGAAAGAACATCAGACTCAGCGCAGAACACAGGAACAAAAGCCTCTTTCATAAGATGGATCTGGGCCCAAACCAGGATGGCCTTCAGGATGATGGAGAGTGTGTATACGCACAGAGGTGGTGAAAGGCAAGATTTGCTTAACTGGTTCACTTAGATTATGATAATAATAGAACAAGCAAGTAGATTCAAATACAACTGAGTGTTGTGTTGTGGATGACTGTTTAATAAAAAAAATATCTGCAAATCAATGAATTGCATTTATGGTCGTGTACAAATGTGAATGCTAGTTTCAGATCAAATAAAACCTAGTCTGACAAACCAGATTCAATAACAGGAGTGACTTCAACATACTTATTTCTTCAAGTGTGATTTACAGCATAAAGCACATGAGTCCACATCTCACACAGGGCTTACCTTCTGATTGTGATTGCACATATCCCAGGAAGCAAGTACAATAGAGCACAGTGCAGAAGATGAAAGTTCTCCTGCAGAAAAAGGAGGGAACGAAAGTTTTCACTATGGTTCTGAATCATATACTTTTACATTACATACAGTTTACTCATACTCATTTATACATTCATGTGGATAACCATTTAATTACAATAAATAATATTTAACATTCATTGAGTTACTTGGATATAGATTCAGGCCTGTTAATAAGATACGTGTTAATTAGCTTATTGGGATTATAGGGGGTTTGGCAATAAGTCAGAGGTGTCAAGAGGACCAGAAACAAAACCAAAAAAACAAATGGAGTAAACAGGAAAAATGTGGGCAGAGAAAATTTCCACAGCCCCACGCTGACACATTTTCCAGCCACTGAGGCACACATCACCTGAGGCACACACCCCATCTCTCACAGAGCGCTGTATTGAGCACCACGGGACACATGGCGGCGGCAGCAGGCTGAGTTACAGGCAACATCTCAGCAGGAGCTCAGACGTCGGCCCAGCCAGCTCACTTTTCCAGCCCCGTCCAGACTAGCTGATTGAAAATGCAGAAGCCAGCGGTGATGTCTGCTCTGAGTTTCTCGTCCCACAGCAACGAAAGGTATAATGTGGGCATGCTCATAACATCATCATTAAAAAACCCCACTAAAAAGCGCCTACTTGAATGGGTAGGAGCAGATCTTGTCCAGACATTGCAAATATTAATATCTGTTGGCATTATCACAAAATGCTTTTTAAACATGTTCACATGTTTACATTTACATTTACGGCATTTATCAGACGCCCTTATCCAGAGCGACTTACAATCAGTAGTTACAGGGACAGTCTCCCTGGAGCAACTTAGGGTTAAGTGTCTTGCTCAGGGACACAATGGTAGTAAGCGGGATTTGAACCTGGGTCTTCTGGTTCATAGGCGAGTGTGTTACCCACTAGGCTACTACCACCCACATGTTCCTTTTTCCTCCTTGTTCAGCTGCATATAATGCAAGCATGCCTGTAATATATTCAATAATTGTTTTCTACATATTCTCCTGTTACTAATGAGGTCCAGGTTTTGCGACATGTGCTCCTCAAGCTGCGCGTGACGTCACCGTAAGTGACAGCGGAGCCCTCGTGCGCGTCGCCGCGTCCGTGCGCGCCACGCTCCGCATCTGGCGGGTTACAGGTCTGCTCCGTTATTACTGTCGCTCCCGTGTACTTTTCACGTATATGGTATATGAGGAGTCATTGTCGATTATAAAATTACTGTATTTGTGCAACTGTCCCCACATGCACGTGAATGAAATGTATAAAAAACAAAGTGACGCGAGTAAGGACCGTACAAGTGCCTGCTGTGTGTGTGTGTGTGTGTGTGTGATATCTCCCCAGACGCGTCCTGCGTTCGCGTGTTTTACGCGCCAGTGACGTCGACTCGGACTGTTGTGTCGGGACGTTTCCACGCGAAAAAAGCAGCTTGGCACCCGGTACTTCATTCATTTGTAATGTCCCGGTGACAAGTTTGCACTCCAGGACCCCTCGTGGAAAAAAGTTCGCACTCAAGGACCCCTCGTGGAAAAAAAAAAAGTTTCCACGGCACCGTTAATGGCCGCGTATTGTGCGTTTTTCTACTCACCCCCCGACTCCAGCTGCTTTGAATTTGGAGTTCGGGACATTGTCCGGCTCCATCGCGGTTACTTCATTCTCCCGAGTGTTCGCTGGGGTCAAGACATGGGTCGCTGGTGCGAATCATTTCCACTCCGGACGCTCGGATTGTCGCGGTCGCCCTGCGGGACGTATTTCCTCTCCGGAGCCGAGCTACGGCGCTCCTCCGTCGGTACGATCCCATGTGCAGAAGAAGTTCCTCTCCCCGCCGCGACGCAACACCGGCGGCCGCGGGTCCTGCCGGAGTGGGGGGCAGAGCTCGAGTGGAGGAGCACGCCTCCTGCCCCTGTCGCCCGGAGCCGACTTCCAGGGAACGCGGCGACGTGTTTGTAAGTTGACACGACGTCCCCGCTGGAAGGAGTGTCCTCCGTCCCCGCGTGCTGCCGGGGACAGGATGAAGACCCCTTGAGCTCAGAACGTGCAAGTGCTCCCCACTTCCGAGCGGATTCCTTTCACGCTGACATCTCCACGAGCTTGCCAGCACCTGCAGACCTTTGCCATGGATGACCAAGAGCAAAGCTGGACTACGAACTGGCCATCTCAGAAGAGAAAAGCTTGAGTGGGTCTCGTTCGTATCTCTCGCCCGTTTCGTCGACGAAGATCACTCTGGCTCCAAATCATGGAACCGGTGGCCTGTCACTTGGACCGGGGCAGCGCTGGTACAGTCTTCTGCTGTGAAATTCCTCCTCCCAATAAAGTCCGCATTGACCCGCCCTCAACAAACACTCTGTGACCGAGTCCAGCTGGGCCCAACAGAGCATCGATTCAAGTCCAGTGCAACTGGATCCTTCCAACGTGAACACAGAGTTCTCAGAGACCCTCACTCACAAATTTGAATAGGGGTTTTTTGCTCACCGCTACTGTTATTGCCTTGGGTCCTCGGTAACAGTGTTTTAGTGTTATGACGTTTCATTCTCTTTTGGAGATTATATGGGGTTCGGGTTCGTGGAGACGAAGCTCAGGGGTATTGTGTTTATTTGAATCAGAGTACAATTCACTGTACAGGCACGTCAAGAAACCAACTAGTTCCACCAAACATCACTTTTTCATTGAGGGTCTCAGCATTTGAAGGACTGGAAAGAAAGTTCACTAATAGAAATGTCAGCCTGCTTTTGGGCAGCCAGTTTTTTAACCAGTTGCAGGTGTTCTCTCGGTTTTATTTATTATTATTCTAGACCACGGGACGGTTATGGGAATCAGATGGTCTTTAGGCCTTCATGTTACAGTGGATATTACAGGTCCCGTGTTTACAGGAAATTGGAAGATTTTGGACCAAACAGGAGCAATGTGGGCCGGAACTCTATCCAATTAATCAGAAACCAGGAGCTGCCATGAATATCTCATGTATTATTCTCTCATTGATTATTCATAGCTATTGTATCAGTCTCTTTAAGATTGGAACAATTTCTGGGACTGTCATCGGGGCCTTGTTCAAAGTGGAAGGGGCCTCTGAGACCAAGGACCAAGGAGTCTATGGAGCATCAGTAGGACCCACTGACGGGCTCTAATTAGCATCGAGCATGCACCAAATGCACGTAAATAGTAAATGTCATGCAGAAATTCACTTTCACAAGTTCTGAACACCGTGTCTTTATTGCTTGGTGCCTAATTCAGTGACTTCGCTTTGGCCATGGGATACTGCATCTACCTAAAATTAATCTGCAAACCACTATGTTGCTCGCAGGATAATAATTGACATTGGGGTCATTTGCCATTGGCCAGTTGGTGAAATGTACAACCAATTGGTCCAAATGCTTGACCGACTCCTGTCTTGGCTCAAACTGGGGCAGTAGATGCTTCATTGAAGCCAGGTGTGGAACGAAACGTGCAGGACTGGAAAATGGAAGACCTGGGCTACGAGTGGGCATTTTGGCATCTGCTCCGATGACGTCCTAGTTACAGTTACATGTACGTTTTAAAGATGTACTGTGTATACCTTCCAACTGTGAGGAGAACTGCACAAGAGAGGTGCAAATAAATGCATGAAAATAGTAAAGTACGAAAACAATCCTGCACTGGAAAAATGTCAGTTTAAAAGCAGGTAGAACATCTTAAAGATCGTGGTTTGTGTAAAGATTGTTTGTGCATTGACAATTAGACAAATGTAGGGTCATCCGTCTTATAAAGTAACAGCAGGTAGCATTGGATGGAGCCGATGCCTCTTATTAGAAAGCTCTTTTATAATGTTTGCTGAAACATTTGTTCAATAAATTGCTTTTGAAATTATACTATTTGGGAGCAGGAGAGCAAGGTGTCTCAGTGTAGAATACTTATAGATTTTTTGGGGATTTTTTTAATTTATTTTTTTTATATCTCCCCCTTGTGGTCTCCAAAAGCTATTACATCAGACTATGTTCAACAGAGGACCGGCTGAATAAATTTGAAATTGCTCATATTTGGTATTCCTAGCTTAAAGAGAGGTTTACGTATAGAACTCTAATACACATATCTTTAGCTTTATCAGAAAATAATACATCTGATGAATTGCATCCATGCATAATTAACCAGAGCAGGAACCAGAAACCGAAAAATTGCAAACATTTATGTCCTGTCCTCACAGCATGCTACTAGTTCATAATCTCAGAGACACAGAAGCCAAACTGTCATACACAGACTCTCAGAGCAGGGAACACTGACAGCAGTTCATCCCAGTATAAAGCACAAGTGGGTGTGACTCTCTCAGTAACGTCTGAATGAAGCAGCCAAACTCCAATCTCCAGGAAGCAGTGTTTACTAGCTCCTTTGAAAAAGTATCTCTCTGAGGAAATTGAATAAGAAAAAAGTCAAAGAAACATGTTTTATTATTTTATAGAAAAGAAAGATCCAAAAATATCATAATCACTGGGTTTTCAGCAAGGAAACCGTCAGATTTAGGTTGGTGAGTGCTGTGGGTGGAAATGGAATTGTCTAGAACCAGGAACAGTTCAACAGTGGCCAGTGGTCTATTAAGAAATAGTGAATTATCCATTTCATTATGTTATAGCCAATGTCGAACTGAGGTCAACCATAGGTTTGAAGAACCATAAATGTAATACGAACACCTTAATGCTATAGAAAGTGTCCAACACTGGTTTTAACCCTGCTCTATGTATCAGGTGCTTATTTCTGTGAACATAGTACATTTGAAATCATGAATTAATTATAAAAATCGAATTAATCCAATTCACAAAATGCATGGTGTCATGGTGTTAACTTGCTTTTTGGTGGAGAACTATAAAAGCCAATTGCAGTTATCAAACATGTGGACAGTTGCAGAGGAAATGCCAATATAACGCTGTGTTGGAGGGCAAAAATGTACTCAACCTCAGCACATTATATGACTCTGGATCCCAATTGCACGGAAGCATAAAGCACATCTTAAAAGTTTGAATACTGACTTAATACTGATCGAATTCCTTCATTGTCATTCCATCTGAACTGTCTGATTTGTTTAGCAAATACAGAACAGACGGTCAAGGATTCATTGCTGCGCTAGTGGCACATGGCATATGCCTGCAGTGCACATCAGAAAGTTCAAATCTGTTCACAGTCACTGAGAATTACAGCCGTCATCACAGTGCAGAAGGTCAGGAGGAGGAGAGCTTGCAAGTTAGTGTGTTCAAGGATTAGTAGATCGCTGTAAAAGAATTTTGCAGTCTTCCCTAGAGCTTAGAAGATGACATTGCATTGATAGATGTCAGGGAAGGTGTGGTTTCAGCAATAATTTAATCTTCCACGTGTGCCTGGTTCTAGTCCCGAGTAGCAGATGTTTTACCACCCAGAACTCTGTTTATCAGTGGGCCATTAGTGGGGTAGGTGAAGCATTTTAATGATTTTGACACATGATATCCAGTAGCCACCAAGAACCACTCAGTCAATTCTCTATGTTATAGGTGAAGTTTTAAAAGCCGAAATATCATTCAATGAGCAGACAAGAATTTTATTCATCAAAGGGCTAATATAACATATAACAAGGGTTAATAATATAGCAAGGGTTAATATAATTTTGCCAATCGAAATTCAAGAGCTAAAATTTTATTGCCATGTTTGGTTTGGTAATCAATGTGGTACCAAGACATCTGTAACAGAGATTGCACTTATGATGCGCAATATTGGATTGTAGAGAAAAGAGAAATAAATAGTAAATGGACCCTCATATACCACTATACAACCTTTCATTTGAAGTTTGTACCTGTCAGACTTGACTTCACATTCTTGAATGGATTTACATAAACAGTTTGAAGTCAAAAACCTTTTTCCTGATTTGCTAGCACATTAGACCTAACCAGATTAGATCTGGGCTACGACCCCAGTCCTGGCGCACAATATCAGTCCTGCAATGTCAAACAGACACTTTTCTGTCCTGCTTCTGGTGTGCCAGTTCTGGCCTGGGTAAACACAAACATGCTCGGCGTTCTTCCTAATGTAAGCAGAGACTAAACCATCACACACAAAACTCTTGTTCTTTCACTACATCCACCACATTTTTACACAGCCAAAGCAGTACCCTGAGCAAACATTCAAACAAGAATGAACTGATTATGCAGCAAATATATAATTCATATTTACACAACGGGATCCATGTACAACCTGAGACCTTTGCTTGACTCAGTATTTTGAGCTTCTTGTGTCAGCAACAGCCAGGGCATCGTGTTTACTCCTACAAAAACCTTCCGACCACTCCTCAGACAACTGTCCATTGACAAAATGGGTGGGTTCCGTCTATGCATATTAACACATTGCCATGTCAACAGAAACAGTGACGCAGAGAATCTGTGTCTGTGCCTCAGACTTTTTTTTCACCCTCAACCAAAAGGCCTTTTCTATGTTAAGTCCATGGTCCGGCCCACTCGCATGCCAATGTGAAAACCCGCGCTCGAACTAACCCTGGTTAGTCTTTGGTTTCCTAAAGTCATTCTTCTAAGCACATTTTCAGTTTCATGCTCAAACCCACTGAAATTAGAGCACCAGGAGCACAGAAAGATAATCCTACCTGTGAATACCTTCAAGAAGCAGAAACTTTTCTATTTTCTGTCTTGGCAGGCAGCTTGACAGAGTCTTGAAACACTATCTCATTTCTCACAAATCATTGATCTGCTTCCAGGAATACCAGCCCCGACTACACATCTTATCACTATAGAAACACATTAGTTGATTATAATACACTTTTGTTTTCACAGTGAGAACAAATGGGATTTTCATGCCATTCACATACATAACCACTGCCAATATAATCCACACTACTGAGTGTATATGTGAATGTGAAGTGATTGTCATTGTGAACCACTGCAGCACAGCACACGGTGACACAACGAAATATGTCCTTTGCTTTTAACCATCACCCTTGGTGAGCAGTGGGTGTGGGGACGGTGCTTTGCTCAGTGCCACCTCAGTGGCACCTGCCTTAAACTTGTACTTGACGCTGAAGTCGGCAGATTGGGAGCATTAGAAATGGACATGACTTCACAAATCTGAATTCAACAAAACTTCACTTGAACAGAGAGAACAGGTCAACAAATCTCAATCATTTGCTACATAAACATTCAAATAAACTTCCAACTGTGAAACCCGTTAGTAATGACCATGTTGGAAAGAGCTCATCAAGGGTTTGAAATCTCAATTTCACCCAAAATGCACCTTAAGTTGACCTTGTTGACCCCATCAGCAGCGATTAAAAGTGGTTTTATTGTCAAGAATTATATTGCACAATACTGCACACAAAAATACACACAGTACAGGCCAAAAGTTTGGACACACCTTCTCATTCAATGTGTTTTCTTTATTTTCATGACCATTTACGTTGGTAGATTCTCACTGAAGGCATCAAAACTATGAACTAACACATGAGTTATGTACTTAACAAAAAAAGGTGAAATAACTGAAAACATTTAAAACATTTAAATTCTAGTTGATTACTGCTTTGCACACTCTTGGCATTCTCTCGATGCGCATCAAGAGGTCGTCACCTAAAATGGTTCCAACAGTCTTGAAGGAGTTCCCAGAGGTGTTTAGCACTTGTTGGCCCCTTTGCCTTCACTCTGCGGTTCAGCTCACCCCAAACCATCTAGATTGGGTTCAGATCCGGTGACTGTGGAGGCCTGGTCTCCACTTTTTGTTAAGTACATAACTCCACATGTGTTCATTCATAGTTTTGATGCCTTCAGTGAGAATCTATCAACATAAATGGTCATGAAAATAAAGAAAACACATTGAATGAGAAGGTGTGTCCAAACTTTTTGCCTGTACTGTATATGCAAGTTTTCACTTGGTATGTGAAGGACTGAGTACTAGTCATTGTATTGGCCAAGACAGTTCTAATACAGACACACTGAGTGACTGATGAGGGTACAGGAGGCTACACAGGCCAGCCCTAGAATACAAAAGCTCCTGTATAATTTCCAACGCTGATGCATTATAACGTTCATCCACCTTTTGCTGACCCAGCAGATGTCTTATCAGGGGCGCCAGTGTCTGCTGAGGAAATTTGAATCAGAGATTTATCTCACATAAATTACGCATACCTTGTCGATAGATTATATGTATGAAAAAGCTTTGATCACTGGGGTCATCACTTTTACAAAATGTCACAGGCAGAGTATGATGCCATGTCGAGTTGTTGGAGGATTCCAGGGATGATCATCCCTGCTTTTGAATGAGGGTATTGTTAACCCTGACAGAAGCAAGCTACCTCAGTTTTGACTCTTATTAAAAAAGGTATGTTTACTTGCCCAACATTTGCCATTACTAAATTACTTGGTGCTTTAAAATATCATTTTTGACAGTACAGTACACAAAGGTAACATCTGACAGTGATTCATTCTGTACTTTTGTGGAGGCTATTTACATGTACTCTGGTACATTTCAATGTCAAATATTGTTTTACTCCATTACTTTTTCCAAAGGCCGTTGTTCCTTTATTACATTAAAAAATCTGACCTTTGAAGCGTTATATCAAATTACATTGTGTGGCTATTGACCTGCAATAGTTCAGTTTGCCAGAACAGCTATGGCCTTATTTGAGAGATTTTCTTTAAGTTCTAGAAAAGAAGAAGGACTCTTTTACTTTCAAATGCATTTTGTGCCTGCCTCAGTCCCATACTTTTGTCTTACAATAATTCACCATGTATTCTAAGGAAACACTTAGAGGTACGATTTAATTCCTGATGGAAATTTCTGATGGCTAGTTAGCTAGACATGTTGGGAAATGCGGCTACCCATAACGGCAGTAGCAGGCTAAAGCTATTTTACGCATTTCAATTTGATGGCTGTGTTAGTTGTTTAAGTCTCTGACATGTTTCATAATATGTGATAAAAAGTGATAAGTGATTTTAACTTTTCATGATGAAAAATCAAATCTATTATCATGAACAGTATAATGCTAAAACAAAATGGCAATTGGAGTGGAGTTATGCTTGTATCCAGCTGCATTCTCAGATTATTAAGACGATCTCAGGTGAGTCGATTAGTGGCACTGAAACATGTCCGATGTGGCCGTGCATAAAGGCCGCAGTTGTCGCACAATTCACACCCTCTGTCTCTGTAGTGGAGAAAATGTGCATTTTCAATTTTTTCCTCATTAATGTACACACATGTAACATATGATAACTGAAATATTTGCTCAGTATTTAGTAGACGCACCATTTTGATTTAATACAGTCATGAGTCTTTTTGGGAAAGATGAAACAAGTTTTTTATACCTTGATTTGGGGATCCTCTGCCTTTCCTCTCCAGTTCTGGCAGGTTGGATGGTAAACGTTGGTGGACAGCCATATTTAGGTCTCTCCAGAGATGCTCAATTGGGTTTAAGTCAGGGCTCTGGCTGGGCCATTCAAGAACAGTCACGGAGTTGTGGTGAAGCCACTCCTTCATTATTTTAGCTGTGTGTTTAGGGTTGTTGTCTTCTTGAAAGGTAAATCTTGTGCCCAGTCTGAGGTCCTGAGCTCTCTGGAGAAGGTTTTTGTCCATGATATCCCTGTACTTGGATGCATTCATATTTCCCTCTATTGCAACCAGTTGTCCCGTCCCTGAAGCTTCAAAACAGCCCACAGCATGATGCTGCCACCACCATGCTTCACTGTTGGGACTGTACTGGACACGTGATGAGCAGTGCTTGGCTTTCTCCACACATACCTCCTAGAACTTTTTGGCCTTAATTCGACCTCATCAGATCAATGAGATGGCTTCTCACCATCTTGGTATCCTTGGAGTTTTTTAACAAACTCCATGCAGGCTTTCATGTGTCTTGCACTGAGGAGAGGCTTCCATCAGGCCACTCTGCCATAAAGCCCCGACTGGTGGAGGGCTGCAGAGATGGTTGACTCCCTACAATTTTCTCCCATCTCCCGACTGCATCTCTGGAGCTCAGCCGCAGTGATCTTTGGGTTCTTCTTTACCTCTCTCACCAAGGCTCTTCTCCACCAATAGCTCAGTTTGCCCTTATGGCCAGCTCTCAGAAGCTCTGGCATTCCCAAACATCTTCCATTTAAGGATTATGGAGACCTTAAGTACAAAAGAATTTTTTTGCAACCTTGGCCAGAGCTGTCCCTTGCCACAGTCCTGTCTCAGAGCTCTTCAGGCAGTTCCTTTGACCTCATGATTCTCATTTGCTCTGACCTGCATTGTGAACTGTAAGGTCTTATATAGACGGGGGTGTGGATTTCCTAACCAAGTCCAATCAGTATAATCAAACAGAACTGGACTCTAATGAAGGTGTAGAACCATCTCAAGGATGATCAGAAGAAATGGACAGAACCTGTGTTATATGAGTGTCACAGCAAAGGTATACTAAGGACCATGTGATATTTCAGTTTTTCTTTGTTAATGAATTTTCAAAAATATCAATAATTCTGTGTTTTTCTGTCAATATGGGGTGCTGTAACAAAGAGTGAAAAATGTAAGGTGGTCTGAATACTTTCCGTACCCACTGTTTGTTTTTACTTTTATTCAGTTCATTTTTCAAAAAGCTGTCCGTATTATGGCATCTTTTTTAATTTTGCCGCACAGAGTGTACAGATTGCATTAACAGGTGATTGTGTTTGCAGTCTTTCAAATGCGTAGATCACATACTGTATATCATCTAATAAATGTTGCTTATATTATATGATTCAAGCTGTTTTATGATATAAGGATCAGCCAAAACAATGATATTGTGAATACAGTAGTAGATGAAAAACGAAATGTCCACTAAAATGTTAACTGTTATTGTACCTGTACTCTGCATTAGTGCTCAATATCGGTGAGCGCTCAGTAAGTCACACTCAGTACTAGAATTAAGTTCAGGTTACACAGGTTCAGCTTACAAATACAAAGGCAATCCTAAGCTACTACTGATTGTTAGTTGTTCTGGATAAAGGTTTTGTAATCATGTTTAAGTGCAAAATGAAACTGTCAAAAAGTATTCTAATATTAAAGGCTTGGTAAAGCCCATTGAGTACATTTTTGCAGTGTTGTCGCCTTGTCATATGAGCTTCACCTGTGACTAATAATGGATCCATTAGGTCTCAGGTGTGTATAAAAAGACCCCCAGTACACTAGACCTTCACATCAACTGCAACTAGACCTCTGCAAACATGCCTAACATTCACCCTGAGACTAAAGTGTTGATTATCAAGAGGCTGAAGACCAGATCCACTGCTGATATGGCAGACACCTTCAATGTGTCTCAGCGTCAAGTACAGAGGATAAAAAAATATTTGAATAGACTGGAGACATTTTTTGACAAGCATATGTCAGGCAGACCCCGCAAGACAACTGCTTGAGAGGACCGTTTGTTGGCTCAAATATCCAAGGCCAGCCCATTTTAAACTGCAGCAGAGCTCCACGAGACCTGGTCACCTGAAGTCCCTGTGTCAACCAGAACAGTTTGTCAGATTCTGTCTCGAAATGGCCTCCATGGTCAAATCAGTGCCCAGGAGCCAGCACTAAACAAAAGATTCCAATCAGTGCCCAGCCTGCCAAAAGGATGGATGCTGGAAAAGTGGCAGAAGGTGGGTTTTTCAGATTAATCTTCTGTTGAATTACACCACAGTTGCCGCAAATATTGCAGGAGACCTACTGGAGACCGCATGAATCCGAGATTCACCCAGAAAATAGTGAAGTTTGGTGACGGAAAAATCTGGGGTCTGGGGTTACATCCATTATGGGGGTGTGTGAGAGATCTGCAGTGTGGAAGGCAACATCAATAGTATAAAATAGTATAAATGACAAGACTTTTTAAGTGAAGTGATTGTCACATGTGATACACAGCAGCACAGCACACGGTGCACACAGTGAAATTTGTCCTCTGCATTTAACCCATCACCCTGAGTGAGCAGTGGGCAGCCATGACCGGCGCCCGGGGAGCAGTGTGTGGGGACGGTGCTTTGCTCAGTGGCACCTCAGTGATACCTTGGCGGATCGGGATTCGAACCGGCAACCTTCTGATTACGGGGTCGCTTCCTTAACCGCTAGGCCACCACTGTCAGGGACTGTATATAAACAGATCACTAGATCATAAAATGTCTACATTACATACACAGCCTATATGAACAATCAGTTTCATTCAGTTTTTTGGTATTTGCATGGTTTTATTTTGAGTCTGCAATAAAACATTACAAACTATGTGTGTATGATTGCTTTTGCAAATATATATATGTATATATGTATTTGCAAAACCGATAATTCTCTGAACATCCTGCCAAAGGGTCCGCATAAAACCTCAACCCAGATCAACTGAATGAACATATAGTGTCGTGATTTATGAGCATAGTGTTTCTGTCACTTTATGATTAGTCCACAGAGGAAAGTCTTAAAACTTAATATTATTCTAATTCCTGTTTGCTTATGCTCCAAGGAGACTTGAAATGGAAAAATGTAACAATCTGAACAGCTCTCCAAACCCAACAAAATAAGTGGCACATTGTGAAAGCTTTCTGTAACCTATGCCATACCATGAACTGCCAAGCTAAATTGAATATCTGCATCTCTGCCTTCAATGTCAGTGAAGAGATTGACCACCCCACAACGCTGTCATTTTTTAAGCATAGATTTTGAAGTCTTTTACTGTCGCAACTGTATTTGAACTTGACTAAAAGCCATTCATTCTGAATGACCAAAGCCACCCACGTGGAGGTCTCTGAGTTTTCCATTTCCCCGCTCAGTCCCTGGAAGCTTGGTACTGTAAAGTGCACTGTTCAGTTGTTTAGACTAAACACATTCTGTCCTGAGTCAGTTTCCACACTTTGCTCCGAACGAGTGTGGTCAGGAAAAAGTGGTCAGGAATGTTGAACCAACTTCAAATGTTAGGGATGCAAATAAAAAGAGGAGGAAAGATAAATTATTGTTTAGCTTTGGCTATTAGTCCTCTGCAGAGACGTGTGTATAGCTGCAGACTTGTGTTTAGAGAGGAGCCAGTCTGTTCATCTCCTGAAGGATTTTCATCATCAGAGCTGTGGTGATGTAATTCCCCTCCTCGATGCTGAGGTGCTGAAGTGGGCTGTGCCTCCGGCTCACCAAAGCTTCCAGAATCGCATTCCCCCCAGATTCAGCAATACCGTTCCCATCCAGGTCGACTTTGCTCAGACTCATGCTTGCTTTCAGAGCTTCAGCAAAAAGTTTCACCCCGTGGTCCCCTAGGCCACATTCGTCTAAAATAATGTGAGCAAGATGAGCATTTGCTTTCAGACTATCAAACAGATCCGCCCATGCTGCACCATCAGGGTCACTGGTTTGGCCCAAGCCCAGGTACTGTAGCTGGGAGTGCCGCCTCAGGTAGGTGGCCAGGACTCGCAGGCCGGCTCCGCCCATGCTGTTGCCACCCAGGTCCAGCTCCCGGAGACTGAAACCCGTGAAGGCCGGCAACTGGGGCTCTACCGTGGCCGCGGGTGTTGCTTCAGACTGTGAAGGTGCCTCAGTGGCCCAAATCGTTTTATATTGTAATTCAGCTAAACCAAGAAGCAGGGCCTGAACTCCCGAATCACCCAGCTGGTTCCCGAATATGCTGTACAAAGACAAGAAGAGTGCAGATAAATTCATCTCACAAAAGTACAGCCCATCAGATTAATCTAGGCTGCTTTTGTTCGCCAGCTTTATTTAAATGACTGCCGCTGACATGGGTGTAGATGAAAGTCATCTTAAATAAATATTCATTTATTTGGAAAGCTCATATCGCATGGTGGATCTGGAAATGTTCTCAGTTAAGACAAGAATGGAATTGACCGGGTCACTCACAAAAGGCTCTTGAGATGCGGTTTGCTCCGTATGAGCTCTAACAGAGTGTTGACTCCAGAGGGCCCAATGTGGTTGAGGTTGAGGTTGATCATGGTGACTTCCGACAAGCTGGACTTCAGAGCGTCTGCCAAGTCCTGCAAGAGCGTGTCAGTCAAACCCGTGTTCCTGAGCACCAGCTGGTCCACCTCGTCAGAGTTCTTCAGCACCTCCACCATAGCACCTAGCTTTATATGAAGGGACACATGGTGAAACATGAAGAATTGCTTATATCATTAAAGCAATAAGCATGACAATTATCACACTCTTGGGTGACACTGCTTTTATGAGGAAGGTGAGACCTGCAATTAAATAACAATATAAATCAAAATCTCATATTCAAATTATTTGAATCAGTAATTAATCCTTCTGAGGAAATCTTGTTCATGGATACAATTTTGGCTAGCAACTATGTTTTACATAAAAAACATTAAAAAAACTGTTTGGTTTAAATCTAGTTTATTTGTGAGATACAAGCACGTAATTGATCATTAGGTGTTAAAATGAACAATATGTTGACTGTAAATGCGAATCAAATGTGTCATTTTGCACATATTTTCCTGTGTTTTGTGTTGTTTATTACATATTGCATGTTGCATGATATAAACTAATACTGCATAAAATACCTTTACTTATCTACCCACAGAATAATGCAATATCATCTGTGACACTGTTTAAAATATTATTGATTTCAAACAGATTTGGTAACATAATCTCCAGTCGTATCACCGAGGCATTTGTTGTTTGTCTGTGAAGACAACTGTGGAATGTGCTGGACCGCGGCTCGCCTGTGACTGCCGATGGATTTATGCAGCCAGACAGGCCTTTTGTCCTGAATATACAGGTCACCTTTGTAAGAGCGTGTGGAATTTTTTAAGAGCTCTCCATCAGATGATCAGATGACGCCAAGGAGTCCTTCATTCATTGAGGGTGGAGCTCAGGAAGATTTCTGGATTGATGCAGTTTTTATAGTCTGTATTTTCTGACACCAAACAGTGTCTTGTATGGCATATTTCAATTAATTTAATGTGTGTGCAATTGGCAATAACTGTGCCCCAAGCTTTGGACCTAGTAATTTCATTCATTTCTCTGGTCTGCTGCTCAAAGCATATTTTTCCATTAAAGTCCATTCAAAAATGAATTGGAAATAGTCCCGTTGAAAGAAATCTTTAAACATGCTCAGACACTTTTATTTTGGTCTTTTTGTGTTAAGATTATGAAATAACTGAAATTTATACCGTGCTTTGGATCATTGTTTCTATAATGAAGAAAATGTCACAATGAATGTTAATATATATTAACAACAATAAGCATTTAAATAACAGAGCATTGAACCTGCCGATCTGTGTTTGCATGCAAGTTATTTGACAACAACGCCGATCTATAAATGGATTAAAATCCCTGCTCTCCCAATCATGCACCAGATGTTAGAATACAAATCCCACTGCGCCATGAACTGCACTGTAGAGCACTGCACACATGCAAACTCACATCTGGCAGCCTCACAGCAGAATGTAGATTTTTATATCGCCCCCTTGTGGTACACAGATCATAGTAAAGGAGACAGAATCACTCTCTCACTCACTCACTCACTTAATATCCATCACCATTATTCTTAACCAGGGTCTCGGATTCCAGTGCCTTTCCCGGGACAATGTGAGCAGGGTGCAATATGAATGTTTTTGTATTCTACACAGCTGTCTGGGCTTAGAACCTATTAGCAAAGAGATGATCATGAGGACATTACCTGTTTCTGCAGGTCTGGCTCTTTCCTGGGATCCTCTTGTGTTGTAGGTGATCCATCGGAGGCCACATTTGGCTCCAACTCTGTACACCATATCACATGAGCAGGAGTTGAGTTAGGACCAACTGACATGGCAACAATACAGAATTATTGGAGATCGAAGACATAATTACTGTGAGCAGCTTCATTGGTGCTAATCATCTCAGATGGCTCCTCCAGAGTATTGGTGCTTTTATCACAGAGACCGGTGAGGAGTTTCTTCTGTTCTGGGCACGCAGACAGCCGCAAATCATTCATGAAAAACAGCACACTTGTACCTGTGATCTCAATGTATTTCACATAAATTGCACACAGTAAGTGGCTCGGTGGTTTATAGAGAAATGTGCTTTTTTACGAGCCCCCAGGGGCTTGGAAAGAAGGTCTGTGGGCTGAGAAGGTAGGACGCCACTTTTGAAGGGGCCACTCCAAAAAGATCCACACGGCGCGTTTATTTTCCAAACAACCCCAAGCACCCTTCAGTGTGAAGCTTTTTCATTGGGCTTTACGATGAAACGATAGGCTTTGTGTAAAGCAGCTAACAGGAGTCCAGGGGGAATCTCGTCTGTGAGCCGCAGTTCTTTGCTCTCTGTTTGCTTTGAAACGCTTCTGTTTGTTTGGGACAGTGTCCAGGCCTGTGCTCATTTCAACACATTCTTCACCAAAGTCTCGTGGTCTTTTGTCATCTGATTTCTGACCCGTTCCGCTTACTAAGAGCTCTCTCGGTCTGCAATGAATCGTTTTACGGCACTATGTTGCTATGCCTTTCAATGTCTTGGAGGGACCGTTAAGGCACGAGAAACGTGTGTCAAATGAAATACGGCCTCTCGGTTTACAAGAGGCCATCTGTAAGGCAACTTCAAAAGACTCAAAGCTGGTCGCCAAACATTTCTTTCCAATCCATCTATCATCTTCTGGGCACGACGTACAGAGGATATCCACAAGCTGTGGAGGTGGAGCAACACTCACCGGCTTCTGGAGATTTACGGCCTTCCGGCGGATTCACTTTCCCTCCTGACCTGGAGCCCTGCTGAAGACCTTGAGGCTTGGACATGCTAGGACCACCTCCTGGGGGGTTTGGCTCCTTGTGGGTTTGTGAAGCCACTGACCTCTTGCTGTCCTTCTTTTGGCTCTGGTGGTCTTTTTGGCGTTTGGCTGGTCCCCTTTCTTTTGTGTTGTGAGCGATGTCCTCGCTGTCTGTGGACATGGAGATCCTGTCTGTGGGATGCGTCTTTGTCCTTCTTGCATCTCTCTCCATTCCAACAGGAACAAACAGAGGTGATGAGGTGCGGGACTCCAACACGTCTGGGTATAGATGTGGATCTATGGGTGCTGAATAAGGTTTGCAGAATATAATTACCAAGATTAAGACGATGCATGATGTGGTCAAAATTCAAAAACTGTATATACAGGTTATTTTGATAAATTTATTTTAGATTAATAAGATTAATAAGATTATGTAGTCATACATATGTGACATTTTTGTTTCAGTTTAAATCATTCTGTGCTGATGTCATACATGCATTCATTTTTTGGTACATACCCTCTTTTGGTTTTTGGACAGGTTGAACTATGCTGAGCCTTGCGTTGACACATCTGAGAAAAAATGGCACAGTATTCCTTCAAAGTAGCTTCAGCACACGTTCCTGCTGTTAAATCCGGTGCTGTTAGCTCACCTGTAGCAAGGCTTGCCTCCAGTGAGACGGCTCAGTCTGAAGCAGCTCTTCTGCCCCTGCTGGAGGCCAGGCGTGTAGCGATACTCACAGCACGAGCTGATCCTGCCTGCAATAATGCCATTCACGTAGAAGGTGGCACTGAATGGGTACGCCAGGTGCCTCTGGGAAATGAACTGGAACTGTTCTGCATGAATTAAACAAAAACAGATAAAGAAAATGACAAAGGTCAGAAATGTCATGTCTGAGTACAGACCACCCTGAGAAACTAACCTTTCCATTTTATTTTAATGTGAAGGTGAAGTGATTGTCATTGTGATACGCAGTAGCACAGCACACGGTGCACACAGTGAAAATTGTCCTCTGCATTTAACTATCACCCTGAGTGAGCAGTGGGCAGCCATGACAGGCGCCCGGGGAACAGTGTGTGGGGACGGTGCTTCGCTCAGTGTCACCTCAGTGGCACCTTAGCGGATCAGAACCGGCAACCTTCTGATTACGGGGCCACTTCCTTAACCGCTAGGCCACCACTGCCCATGTAATCACTGTCATGGCTGCCCACTGCTCACTAGGGGTGAATACAGGGGACACATTTTGTCGGCCCACTGTGTGCTGTGCTGCAGTGTTTCACAATGACTTTCACTTCATCAAGGTTTGTTGTTGCATAAAAGTGTTTTTTCAAAAGCAACAGCTTTTATCATACAGAAGAACCATTAAAATCTTTTTGTATTGTCTGGAGAATACAGTTATTTACATTAGCAATATAGCGTTTTTGTGTTACATATCACAATGGTAACATGTTTCCCTCCACTCCATGACTCCCTGACCTGTAATGTACCTCACTGAATATATGGATATGTCATAAATGTGAAGCTTAGCCTACCACCAGGTCGGACCGGTCCCTTAAATACGCAGATGTTCTCTCCCCCACAGATCTGCTGGAGCACCTTCATCTCGTCCAGGGAAGTCCCGCTGAATTTCTGCCCCAAGTAGGTCATGGTCACCATGACGTTTGACCTGCTGGAGCTAGAGATCTTTTGTGTCCTGGCAGGTCCCTAATGACAGATCCATGCATCATGTATTCATGTTGTATCTTGTTCACTTGTTACTGCCTACTGGCCATTATTATCAGAGTTAATATCATATAATAATATAATATATAATAATATAAGATATTTTTATAAAGAGCATTGTCTATGACATATCTGGTGTAGAAATTCAACATGCAGTCTGCCTGTGTGGTTTTATTGGAGCCCTGAAGTAGTTGAGGTTGAGCATAACCTCTCACCTGCGTGCTGCAGTCCGAGCTCCTATGTGAAAGGATAGAGGAGACGGAACCCCGCCTTCTGCTGTACAGATACGGGCAGGACTGACTCAGTGGTCCTCTAACCAGCTTCCCAGTGATCCTTGGCAGGTACAAGTCACCGACTTTTCCGGGCAGAATAGTCTGCTCGTACAATACAATTCGATCAGGAGTTAACATCTTATTAGAAAGCACCAAAACTATATTTATTTGCGCATATATTTTTAGAGCAATGAATCCAATTGAAACACTTGAAATCAATAATGAATTGTTTTGTCCATATAATGTAGATAACAATCCCATTTCCAGCATCCCACTACCACTGTTACTTCAGGTTAAAAAATTGTCCCTCAGCCTCAGCTGTAGTCGTGATCTGTGTGGTCACTTTTTGAAAAAGAACAGTGATCAATGGTGTCTGACAAACTGTGCAGAACAGTTGTATTGAATAAATTGGCCAAGGAGTGAAGGTACATGGTGTGTGTGTTTCTGCTACTCTACCTTCCTGCTCTGCATGGCAGGGGAGGCGTCCTGCAGGAGGAGGTTGGCCCGGTCTGTAATTAAGCTGTCAACCAAAGGCAGACGACACGTGGGTCTGCGGCTCCTTTCTCCTCTTCCGATCAGAGACTGGGTCTGTTTTTACACCACGTGGTCCAGAAAGAGAGACACACAATTCATTGCTGTGAATGTGAACAGTCGTACGGGTCCAGCGTCAACCGGTGGTGCAAATGCTCTGTGTTTACAGTGAGTTACAGTTAATGTCGGCTTGTACGTGAAAAGGAAGGCAAATTAAAACATTGTCCCCTCCAAACCCCCAATGAAACAAGAACCCAAGAAGACACCTCCACATTGTTGCCGTTGATTTGGGGTATCTTGTGACACAGATCCCGAGCGATGGTCTGGCTGATCTTTCGGACGCGTCTCAGTGACTGTTGCTCATACGTGTCCATCCCTGCTCGTCCCCCTGTGTAAAAAGAAGCCACCTCAGCGCACTCTGTCATTTACACCCTCATCTGGTTACGCTGCTAACAGAGAGGAATGAAAATGGAACGACGTATCATATGCATCTAAAGTATAGTTCTCTTCCATGGCAGTGTCAGAAAGCAGAAACTGTTATCCATTCTTTCTCATTTTCTGTTGAGCTTTTACTTTTGTTTCAATAATTTTTTTTTTACATATTTATTAACACATTTAGTCATGCTTAAATGTTTTTTAATGTTTATCTTTTTTACATGCATGCTATTTTAGCTTTTTATTACATTACCTCAAGTGTGTTATTTCTTTGTTCTTATTGGAAACTTTTGATGGGTAGTCTATAGAATATTCAAAATTTCCACCCCCCATGTGAGTAGACATGTGAATTTGTATTTACTGTTGTTGTATATTTTGAGGATTTATGAATTTCATTTCAATTTAGCCTTCGCTGTTTTTTTTGCCCAGCCAATGGTGAATGATCATTTGACCTTCATGACTCCCAGAAGAACTCTCTTCTACAGACACATACCCAAGTGAAAAAAACAAAAAAGGCTCTTACCGGCACTCTTTTTGTGTGTAGATTTTTCTTGCATTTAAAAGTCCGGGGTGGGGCGGTGGTCGGACACAGTCGGTCTATTGTTGATCTTGTGATCTCCTCACGCCAAGCTGACACCCGAGATGCAGACCAGCCCTGCCCAACTTCGCCGGTTGCTCATGCATCTTTAAAATGCCTTGTCTTACTGTCCCAAGATGACTGCCGGTGCCCTCTTTCTGTGGCCAGGAGTCACGCTCCCATGTTCAAGGCTGGAACTTTGATCTGGCCGAAGGTTTGACAGAAAGGCTGATCTGAAACCTTCTTTTGCAGCTAAATATTTGAATGACTGACTTCCTGGCCCAACCAAAGCCTTCTTTTATTCTTCTCTTTTGTTTTCCACCCTTTTATTTTCTGATAATGCTGTAATAATAGACGGGGTTTTGGTACTGACCCCAATCTACCTGCCTATTGTAATTTCTTTTGCTGCGGCCTCATTCTGCTCCCCAGCGCCGGGAGATCTGGCTTCCTTTACCTGCCTGTCTCTGTGACTCCTTGTCTTATTACCATCTTGAGCTGCCGAGAACTTGATTGTGCCGTACAGCCTCAGGCTCACTTACCCAGGCTGCGTATCACTTTGTGCAGAGTCTGTTCTGAGCCAGAGCTCTGCAGAGCAAGCTGCATAATGCCTGTTGTATCTAGTTGCTTTTTCCACTGGTGTGCACAAGTCGGGTCTGTCTCAACACAGAAGTGCTGCTTTATTCCGAGACCTGTTGATGTTTTCGTTTTATTCCTGTTTCAGTGGCACTGCAGGGTTCAGGATGTTTTCTCGCTCTCTCTCGCTGCTTTTTTCTTTTTTTAAGCACCTGGAATGGTGAAGAGTACAGTTCCGCTCAGCAGGGCTGAGGATTATTTTCACTCGCCATTCACATAAGCAGCGGCTGATCAGAAAAAAACAACACTCCAGACAAGTTTGAGTTTGTATTATATACACTTCAGGGTGATTATTGATCTAAACGGAACCTGAAGTTCTCTTGGTGGATGTCTGGATTTACAAAATACTTATAAAAGGTTAAGGGAGGTGAAATGAAAGGGTATTCTCTGCTTTGGAATATGAAGCTTGAAGTACCACTCAGTTACCAGCAGAGTCTGCTAGGCACCATGCTTTAGCTCCATCAGAAGCTCCAGCCTCCTGATGCGGCTCATTGCATCATAAGGATGTCAGAAAGCATGCGTGACATTTAATGTTTGTCTTATAACACTGTATGTAAAGGTTTCATAGAAACGCTGTCCATCTTTGTTTCTGTCTCTCCTGGAAAGGTTGGAATCTAGACTTTGTAGGGACTTCGGTTGGACTCGGTTGTGTTGGACTAACAATTGTGTGGTGCATATCAAAGGTAGTTTGTGTTTTGTGCAGTATAATAAAGTGTTTCATTAGCTTGCTATCAGTGATAGTTTCAGGTTACCTCTGAGGTGTAAATTAGAGGGCAGGGCTTAGTGATGTATGGTGAAGGTCACGTAGTGGTATAGTAGTGAGCAGTAGCCTTTTGATCCAAACCTTGTACCTATCTCTTAATCTTTCGCTTTCACGTTCTACCTTTTACCAAACTGCCATCATGTGTCTGAAACCTATCTCAGTAACCTATCTCTTACAGGAGAACATATATACGCTGCAGAGGCTCTGTTTCCAGCAACACCATCTACCCCATACTGTCATCTACTTCTCAAACAAGAGTGGTAGGGGGACTCTGGAACTGCCAGTCTGCTATTAAAAAGCTGACGTCATCTCTGCCCTCACAACTCTTCACTCCCTGGACTGCTTGGCATTAAACGAAGGGTGGTAGTAGCCTGGTAACACAATCGCCGATGAACCCAGGTTCAAGTCCCACTTACTACAATTGTGTGCCTGAGCAGGACTGCCCCTGTAGCTACCGATTGTGAGACACTCCGGATAAGGGCGTCTGATAAATAAATGCCGTAAATGTGATTGTATCCAGGACTTGGATATTCCCACAGGATACAGATTTGGACACTCTGCTAAGCAATCTTCCCATAGACACCCCTTTAACTCCACTTGACAAAACAATTGTCTTGCCTTCTTCCCCTTCTCCACTTTGTCTCCTTATCCAACAGCAGCAGCTCTTCCAGACACAAAAGAAAGAATGACCTTGGACCAGGTCTTCAGTCGTCCCTCTTCACCTACCACTACCCTTCCACTCCTCCACCTTTCTTCCATCTCTGACCACCACTTTAGGGTGGTAGTAGCCTAGTGGGTAACACACTCGCCTATGAACCAGAAGACCCGGGTTCGAATCCCACTTACTACCATTGCGTCCCTGAGCAAGACACGTAACCCTAAATTGCTCCAGGGAGACTGTCCCTGTAACTACTGATTGTAAGTCGCTCTGGATAAGGGCGTCTGATAAATGCTGTAAATGTAAATGTAAATGTAAACTTTATGTACTTCACCCTCAGTCTACCTATCGGATCCAAGACTGACAACCATCCAGAAAACAGAAATATAAGAAATCACAACTTGACTGGGACCTGCTGCATTATCAGAATCTCCTATGCAACTTCTCCACTAACCTCACCTCTGCTAAATTTACTTTCTACAAAGCAAATCTGGAAACCTCTGCCCACAACATATTCTCATCACTATTGAACCCTCCAACTCGCCCTTTTCCATCTTTGCCAAATTCTTCACAGGGAAGATCTGCCAGACATTCTCCCCAACTACAAGTCCTACTCTACCCTCTGAAGACTTGCCAACTGCCCTAGAACTAGAATTTTTAAAAAATGAATCCCCTCCACAATACATCAAACAATCTCTCCTGACCTTATCCCCTTCATTTCTCACGTCATAAATGGTTCAATTACATCTGGTCATGTACCATCTGTCTTTAAAACAGACAGGGTTCTTACAACTGTTCCCACGGCTGATCCTGCAGATATCAACAATTACAGTCCATTGTCTATTCTCTCCTTTCTTTCTAAAGTCCTTGACGCTGTGTCTATAATCAGCTATCACTTTATACAGTGAGTGCAGAATTATTAGGCAAGTTGTATTTTTGAGGAATAATTTTATTATTGAACAACAACCAATGAACCCAAAAAACTCCTTAATATCAAAGCTGAATGTTTTTGGAAGTAGTTTTTAGTTTGTTTTTATTTTTAGCTATTTTAGGGGGATATCTGTGAGTGCAGGTGTCAGGATTGCCTGCAGCTGGGCTCCACACCGGAATCCAATCCTGACGCCCCATAAATGCCGGAAGTTTCCGCCCGTTCGGGGTCGCTGGCATTTTCGTGAACTCTATGCACGAACTTGACCTTGTTTAGTGTTATGTGTTTTGAGTTCTGGCAATCGCCACACGCCTACGGGTTTGTTTATGTTCTTTATTTAAGTTTAAATCGTTTTCGGCCACCGCGCCAGTCTTTATTTGTATTTCTTTGTTTGTTAATAAAAACCCCTTCCCAGCATGTCAGACCTCTGCGCTTCCTTCCCCCGTAAGTCCGTAGTCATGACAGAATGCCAGCGACCCACCCAAAAGCGCAGAGGTGGAAAGCAGAGGAGAAGAAACGCCGCGAAGGACGCAGCCCGGCGCGGCGAACGCGGACGCCAGGGGAGAGACGCGCCGCCCGTTCTGGTGGAGCGTTTTCTCCCCGAGAAGCCGTGGTACGCGGCGCCGCATGATGACGTCACCCCCGGGAAACTCCGCGAAACCCGGAAGCGACAACGTCGGCGGGGGAGTGGGCGGAGCGAGGACGTTGGCGTCGGCAGCAGCGAGGAAGTGACGTGGGCAGCGAGCGCAGAAGATGCGACCCCCACGATCTTCGCCATGTCGAGCCAAGAACTCTGCGCTCTGCTGGCAAGGCTCCCCGTGGACTGGGACGACACGGACGACGACGAGAGCACGGGAGACGAGAGTTGGGCTCCGCCCATCGCGCCAGTCTGCGATCGTCGCAAGGTCCGTGGGGACCCACGTCACTTCCAGGGGGGTGAGAAGCGGCAACAACAACGGCGGCGTTCCTCCAGCGAGGAGGTGGGCAGCCTCCAGCCCGAATGGCCAGAGTACTGCCCATGGGAGCTTATCGCGCCATGGGTCCAGGATGTCCGCAGGGTGGACGACCCTTGGAGTCACCGGTGGGAGGACACGGATGACGAAAGCGATGATGACGTGGATTTTCGGTGGGCGGTCGGTGCCGGGATGGCTCCGCCCAGCGTGCGCGTCCGAGATCATCGCGGCGTCCGTGATGACCCATGTGACTTCCGGGGGTACGAGGTGGACACGGACGACGACCAGGATGACGCCGTTTGGGCAGTCGGTGCCGGGATGGCTCCGCCCATCGCGCCCATCCAGGAGCGTCACGAGGTCCGTGGAGACCCACGTCCCTCCCAGCAGTGTGAGGAAAGCTGGTGGAAGAGGGCGACGGGAGGTCGCCAGCCAGCAACTGCGCTGCCGGGACTGCCTCGCAGGGAATCCTCCATTCCTGCTCCAGTCGCCGACCCGCCTTCCCTCTGCCCGGACGTTCCCCAGCAAAATGGCAGCGCAGCACCAGCGTCCACACCTGCTGGAGAAGACGTCCACCCCCCTCCACACCACACACCTACCACCATCTCCAGCGACGTGCCCAGCCCCGTGTGGGACCGCCCAATTGTCCCGGGACCCTTCAGTGGGGCAGCAGACACAGACGAGATCACTACCATCCTCACGTGTCTGACTGGATCAGCATGGGGCTGGAGCACAACCCTCTGGCAGCAGGGAGAGACAGACAGGAGTTTTCGGGACTTCCAACAGAGACTGAGGGCGGAGTTTGATCGGCCTGAGCCAGGGATCGAACTCTGCCCCTCCACCACATCCAGTGCCAGTCAGGATCCGGGGCAAGAAGACCCAGCACTGGTGGGCGACGAGAAGGTCGCTCCTCCCGAGATCCTGGCTGTGCCCCCTGAGGAGGTCCCGGAGAGCCCAGAGAGGGAACCAGACGACCCTCTCTTCTGTCTGTCTCTGTCTGTGTGTGTGTGCGTGGTATATGTGTCCGTATGTCGCCCCCACTTCCCCTCTTTGTGTCCACCAGATGGCGACCCAGCCGCGGAGCCGAACCCCAGGGAGGAGGTTCCTGACCCGAATGTGCTGGTCCAAGGCGAGGTGGACAAGCCCCAAGGTACCCCTAAGTCCAGCCGGGGGGGGTGCTCCCCCAAAGAATTTTTTGGGGGGGTGCAGTTCGGGTTGGGGACTCCTCCTGAGGGGAGGGGAGGTGGGGAAGCGATGGAGCTGGGTCCTCCGGTAGCCAGTGAGGAGGGCGGGGCAGGCATGGGCCTGCGTCTGCCTCCAGAGGGGTGGAGCGCCATAGAGCCCCCGGGTAGGCATGAGGACCCAGCTGGGACAGGCAGGAAGAGGGCCTGCTTGTCCCAACGGACGCAGAAGGGGCTAGCCGGATGGTCTGGCAATGCCCCCCCCTTGGCACCAGGGCCGGGCAGCGAGAGGGGCTGCATAGTCCCAGAAGGCACCAGCCTGGGGTGCCTGGAACAGTCGCCGGAGGCTCTGGGACAATCTCCCTGCGCGGTGCAGGGGGTGACACAAGACGTGTCAGAGGGGACATGTGGAGACAGGGCCCACACGTACCCAGATGGATCGGCCCTGATTATTGTGTGCAGGTACGAGAGTCCGGGGCCGCCATGCGGGACCACGCCGGGGAGCCAGGCCGAGGGTCCGGGGCCGCCAAGCGGGACCACGCCGGGGAGCCAGGCCGAGGGTCCGGGGCCGCCAAGCGGGACCACGCCGGGGAGCCAGGCCGAGGGTCCGGGGCCGCCAAGCGGGACCACGCCGGGGAGCCAGGCCGAGGGTCCGGGGCCGCCAAGCGGGACCACGCCGGGGAGCCAGGCCGAGGCACCGGGGCCGCCACGCCTGACCACGCCGGGGAGCCACAGCCCGAGGCACCGGGGCCGCCAAGCGGGACCACGCCGGGGAGCCAGCCCAAGGCACCGGGGCCACCACGCCTGAGCACGCCGGGGAGCCAGCCCGAGGCACCGGGGCCGCCACGCCTGAGCACGCCGGGGAGCCAGCCCGAGGCACCGGGGCCGCCACGCCTGACCATGCCGGGGAGCCAGCCCGAGGGACCGGGGCCGCCACGCCTGACCACGCCGGGGAGCCAGCCCGAGGGACCGGGGCCGCCACGCCTGACCACGCCGGGGAGCCAGCCCGAGGGACCGGGGCCGCCACGCCTGACCACGCCGGGGAGCCAGCCCGAGGGACCGGGTCCTCCAAGGGGAGGATACAGCAGGGCAGGAGCCCTGTGGTTGCCGCCGTCCGCCCCGCCGCCTCCACTGATGGTACTGTTGGGGCTCCGAGGACGTAGCCCTTGGAGGGGGGGCTCTGTCAGGATTGCCTGCAGCTGGGCTCCACACCGGAATCCAATCCTGACGCCCCATAAATGCCGGAATTTTCCGCCCGTTCGGGGTCGCTGGCATTTTCGTGAACTCTATGCACGAACTTGACCTTGTTTAGTGTTATGTGTTTTGAGTTCTGGCAATCGCCACACGCCTACGGGTTTGTTTATGTTCTTTATTTAAGTTTAAATCGTTTTCGGCCACCGCGCCAGTCTTTATTTGTATTTCTTTGTTTGTTAATAAAAACCCCTTCCCAGTATGTCAGACCTCTGCGCTTCCTTCCCCCGTAAGTCCGTAGACGTGACAGCAGGTGACTATTACTGTGCATAATTATTAGGCAACTTAACAAAAAACAAATATATACCCATTTCAATTATTTATTTTTACCAGTGAAACCAATATAACATCTCCACATTCACAAATATACATTTCTGACATTCAAAAACAAAACAAAAACAAATCAGCGACCAATATAGCCACCTTTCTTTGCAAGGACACTCAAAAGCCTGCCATCCATGGATTCTGTCAGTGTTTTGATCTGTTCACCATCCACATTGCGTGCAGCAGCAACCACAGCCTCCCAGACACTGTTCAGAGAGGTGTACTGTTTTCCCTCCTTCCCTCCATCATCAAATATCACATTTGATGATGGACCACAGGTTCTCAATGGGGTTCAGATCAGGTGAACAAGGAGGCCATGTCATTAGTTTTTCTTCTTTTATACCCTTTCTCCCCAGCCACGCTGTGGAGTACTTGGACGCGTGTGATGGAGCATTGTCCTGCATGAAAATCATGTTTTTCTTGAAGGATGCAGACTTCTTCCTGTACCACTGCTTGAAGAAGGTGTCTTCCAGAAACTGGCAGTAGGACTGGGAGTTGAGCTTGACTCCAACCTCAACCCACATGATACCAGCCCAAACCAGTACTCCACCTCCACCTTGCTGGCGTCTTAGTCGGACTGGAGCTCTCTGCCCTTTACCAATCCAGCCACGGCCCATCCATCTGGCCCATCAAGACTCACTCTCATCAGTCCATAAAACCTTAGAAAAATCAGTCTTGAGATATTTCTTGGCCCAGTCTTGACGTTTCAGCTTGAGTTCAGCCTTTCTTACCTTGGCCATGTCTCTGAGTATTGCACACCTTGTGCTTTTGGGCACTCCAGTGATGTTGCAGCTCTGAAATATGGCCAAACTGGTGGCAAGTGGCATCTTGGCAGCTGCACGCTTGACTTTTCTCAGTTCATGGGCAGTTATTTTGCGCCTTAGTTTTTCCATGCGCTTCTTGCGACCCTGTTGACTATTTTGAATGAAACGCTTGATTGTTCGATGATCACGCTTCAGAAGCTTTGCAATTTTAAGAGTGCTGCATCCCTCTGCAAGATAACTCACTATTTTTGACTTTTCTGAGCCTGTCAAGTCCTTCTTTTGACCCATTTTGCCAAAGGAAAGGAAGTTGCCTAATAATTATGCACACCTGATATAGGGTGTTGATGTCATTAGACCACACCCCTTCTCATTACAGAGATGCACATCACCTAATATGCTTAATTGGTAGTAGGCTTTCGAGCCTATACAGCTTGGAGTAAGACAACATGCATGAAGAGGATGATGTGGACAAAATACTCATTTGCCTAATAATTCTGCGCTCCCTGTATGTCTCAGAATAACCTCCTGGATCCCAACTAGTCTGGCTTCAGAGCAGGTCATTCTACTGAGACAGCCCTTCACTTCTTCAGTTTCTGAGAAGCTACATGAGTCCAGATCAGCAAAGTTGAAGTGAAAGTGAAGTGATTGTCATTGTGGTACACAGCCACACAGCACACAGTGCACACAGGGAAATTTGTCCTCTTTAACCCATCACCCTTGACAGCCATGACAGGCGCCCGGGGACCAGTGTGTGGGGACGGTGTTTCGCTCAGTGGCACCTCAGTGGCGTCTTGGCAGACCGGCAATCTTCTGATTACGGGGCCGCTTCCTTAACCGCTAGGCCACCATCAACCACCATCAGCTGTTCTTATTCTCCTCATCCTCTCTGCCAAATTTGACACAGTTAACCACAAGAGTCTTCTGTCCATCTTAAAGAGACTTGGAATTCATGGCAATGGTTTGCTTCCTACCTTGATGAGTCATATTAAGTGACTTGGAAAGGAACAACATCTGCTTCACGCAGGCTCTCCACTGGCATCCCTCAGGGCTCAGTACTCTGTCCTCTCCTCCAACACACAACTCATCTTCTGTTTTCCTCCCTCAGATGTACATGCCGCTTCCAAAACCTTCCAAAATCATATCTAACTGACCTTTCATATTGGATGAGAGCACATCATCTAAAACTCAATCCCACCAAAACCGAACTAATATTAATTCGAGCAGATATATACATCAGGATCTTGGCATCTCCCAGAACAATACACAGCTCTCTCCTTCTACAACTGCACACAACCTTGGAGTCACTATAGACGACCTGGTCCCTCCACCACTGAGTATTTTCAAGACTTTTCTCTTTTGAGATTATTAGAATAACTTTTTTGATTTATGCAAGAAAAACTACAAGAGCATCATGTAAAATGATTGTATTCATGGTTTCAGTCAGAACTGATTACCAAAACCAGAACTGATTACTTTATTGATGGGAACATGAAAGCATGTTTTAAGTTGCTCTAGATAAAGGTGTCTGCCAAATTCCATAATGTAAATATATATGTGTGGACTGGATACAGTGCTAATACACAAAGCTACCTACACCAGATTATGGGTCGTGTGGGCCCCTGGGCAAAATGTTCGCGAGTTCTATGTGTTTTAAAGCACTTGGGCACTGGATCCCAGCACACTGCAGATTATGTGACAAAACCACGTGAAAACATTGAAACAGAGGCTACTATAGTGTATCAATAAGCCTGATTACAGCAAAAAAAAAGTTAAATAAGGGTTAAAACAAGTTTTTTTAAATAACATATTAGGAAAAATAGAATGAACCTAATTATAAACAATGATATTATGCTTCACAAAATTCAAACATAATAGAGTTGATGGAATACTGAAATGCATTTAAATGCAAATTACAGTTGCTTTTCACCTATTTTATTGCATGAATGTTTCAGTGCACAGAATAATATAAAAACATTTAAGATGTTGAATTAAATCATGAGTTTAGAGGTTGTATTTGCTCTGACTACTATTTTTACATGAATAAAATAAAATAGCTTCTTGCACATGTGGGCAATGCATGGTTTCAGTAAGTGAGAGAGGATCATTTTACATGGGTTATAAAGGAAGGAGAGACGTGTGAGTACTGATGTTTTGACATTGTGAAGACAATCCTACCCCTGATACAAAAGAGGCAAGACAATCAGGATGGACTAAAGGGTCAGATGAAATTACACCAGGAACACACAGGTCTGTATGCATGAAACTATACGATATCATTTAAATGTGGATGTTCATCAGAGATAATATCATCTTAACATGTCATAAATCTGCCTAGTATTTCTTTCAGCCAGAATTCAGAACTATACGGCCCCCTAATTCACACGTCAGGGGGAACCTGAAATCAGCATTAATAGCGGATAATGTTAAATGCATATACCTTTTGTTCATGTGGTAAATGATTCTGATATGTAGTCTAAATTGTATAGTGACATCTGCTTCATCCACATGGTTATAGTCACAGAGTAAAAATTGTATTGCCGTGACCCACTAGAGGACCCAGCTTCTCTCTAGATCACAAGTGGAATACTTCTTTGTTATGTAATTATTATGAATAGATAAGGTAAAAGATAGATTTATTTAACTCAGTGTTGAATATAAAACACCTCGTATAATACAGGTTCCTTCTGGGAAAAACAATTCCAGTGTAATCACAGTCTGGATGGCAGGTGTCCTCATCTCCAAGGTAAATACACTCTACCTGGCTCCCCCTTTTGGCGCTGTGGGACTCCAGCATGGAGTGGCATTTGGCCCCCCTACTGCTGCAACCAAATGGCACTCCTCTCAGTCTGCTGCACAGGACTTGACTCAAACAGTGACCATCTATCAGCTATGTTAAACTCACACTAAAAAAATGAATCCTCTAAAATAAATAAATAAAAAAACATCTGGAATAGCCCTGAAGGCGGAATTTAGATGAAGGACAATTAAATTAAATAATGACGTAAAAACACAGGTTGCATTTTTGGTCAAGAGATCCATTTAACTAATAGCACATTTAACATTCAATTACACATAAAATTATGCATATGTCAACTTCTTGACATTTTTTGTTGTTGTATTAGATATTATTTTAATATGATATGATTCTCAGGTATGATTTAGGGTGTACATGGAACAGCTGTAAACATGGTTCATTAGTAATACAATAACTAGTAACTTGTGTAGTAATTGTTAACAATTGCTAGATGTGTCTCAATAAGAATGGAATGTCAGAAAGTGAAATATAAGCAGTTTTGTTTCAGAATAGACATTTTAAAATGGAATCATTACAATTATGACACAACATAAGGAAGATTAGGCACAAAAGCAGCAGCCTACTGGCACATCTTGACATGACTGCAGCCTGTGAGAGGATTGTCACTAAACCCTGCAATGGAAGCCTGCTGTCATCTCACACTTGGGACTGTGTTTCTGTGATTCTGTCTCTAATTTCCACCACATCAGATAGTATCAGGACTGCTTTGAAACAGCAAAATTCAAAACCTTGAAGAAAATATATATTTCCTAATATTTATTGAAGTAGTTGTTCTACATTATATTCAATTAATTAAGCTTTGTACAACCCTAATGAGACAAAGCAGGGCTCATTTATTATTACTGTAACATTAAATTTCGTATTTACGGTGTGAGGACACATGCTTCTTATGCCACTTCTGAAAGACATGGTCAAACATTAGTAGCCAAGTGGTCTGTAACTGTGGTGAACCCTTTTTTTTGCAAAATACGCAGAGACCCAAGGTCCACAAAACTGAAGTATCAAAATGGGACACAACACTAAGGTAGGACTATGTTTTTGTGAGAAAATGTTCTTACTAGAACATTTCAAGGGATTAAATCAGACTGTACAAAGTGTTCAAAATGAAAGAAACTTCATTTATAGGTGCTTTTATCGAGTGCTTTCTGATCACATGCTTCAAAGAACAAAGTGTGCTTGTTTGTAAGAATAAAAGGGACATGTTTTATGGTTGGAATAAATTTCTATGAGCCTTCATCATATTGCAAAGGGACATTAAGTTTCCACGCTGTGCTGCACTTGGCCCCATGGGCTATTATGTAAGACTAGTGAACTGCATTTGTCTTTGTAATGGCTGTGGTGTCTGAGTGCAGTATGAGGAGCTTTGAGTATGAATTTCTGCCAAGACCGTTCCCATTAGAGCATCGAAAGCTGGACAAATCTGTTTTTTGCTCACTATCAAGTGGTACCTTGGGGCAGGGCTTGTCATCACCGGGACTAGATGAGACCTTATTTAGTGTTCAGTTGTTTTATAAGGTCTTTCTGTTGCCACAGTATATTTCAGGTGGCTGAAGGGCCATTTTGGTGACCAGTTTCTGCAGGTATTGAACACTAAACTGCAATACATCATGATTCTTCCTTGAGTAATATGTGATGGGTCAAATTAGATGTGAAAGTCTACTTTTACTGCAGAAAAGTTATTATGAAGTTATTATGATTGTCACAGGAATCAGTAATGTTGTGCTGTAATTGGAATCATGAGCAATATTTTGAAACAAGAGGATATTAATGTATTCTGAAATCTTTTGAGGGGCAAAACAAATATTTACAGTCTTTAACATATCCTATATATTAAAAAGGGGAGGGGTTGTTACTACATAATGCTTCTGCTGTTGTCATGAAACTTGCCATGTTAGCATAGCATTTTTTTAATAGGATCTAATAGCCACTGGATTCCTGGTACGTCCCAATCCTGTTGTGTATAATTGCCGCTACCTCTCTCGCCCTTCCGAGTTGCGGTTTTCTAATCATGTTCCATCCCCAGATCCCATTGGCACGGATAGGGAACCTCCCCATTGTAATCAGGTGTGGCTTGTTCTGTTTTATTCACTCCCCTATGAGATCTGGAGTCTACAGAGCGGATATCCAACATGAATCCTGACTCTATAAGTCATCCATTAATGTGTCTAGGGACGTGGAAACCTTGAGCATGTCACGACAGCCTCCCACGGCACAGGAGGACACAGACCGAAGACAGAACCTTTCCCATGTTTTCAGCTCTCATGCATGACTCTCATTGCGTTGGTGCCATATTCCACTGATCTGTGGAAATACCTGTGGAGGTCTTGTGTTGCAGTTTTAATGCCACATATAAACTTCACAGAGTGACGCTGCAGAGAGCTTTGGGGTTACTAATTTAAGACACTCAAATACTCAATTCCTATTCTATATTATATATTATGTTTATAAAGTACACAATAACACCCTCAGTCCTGTTTTTGAACTGGTTCTAAACACGCTAAGCGTGGGGACTTGTTAGCTAATATGTCATGGAGAACTTGTGTGTGAACCTAAGTCTAAGTGAAAATCGTCTTCAGTCTGAAAGCGAGCATTCAGTGAGCTTCTTTAATACGATATTCAACAATAATGGTCCCGTGAGCACAACGCACATTGCTTAACCCAAGATGGACCTTAAAAACAGAATTAATTAGTACAGGTACATCCTTCAAGGGGCATTCCCCCATATTTCAAACAATTGATTTGTCCCAGATCACCAGACCATCCCTTGTTGGGTTGGATACCAATATTCTTGGGCAACTCTTGACTTGTTTCTTTTTTAAACCATTTATTTGCTTTATTTTTGACAGATACATGCCACTTGTAGAGGCCGCTATATTTTCACTAATCAGACGTAGCCATGCAGTCACATGACCACACACAAACCGTGGCGGCATAGCGGCAGAAAACTTCTCACACAGCACAGACTTATACTTTTTGCTTGTACTGGAGTATTATTATTTTCAAATAACGCTACTCATACAGTGGGTTGCAAAAGTATTCGGCTTTGTCACATTACAACTACAAACATGAATCTATTTTATTGGAATTCCATGTGAAAGACCAATACAAAGTGGTATACACTTTTTTACAAATAAATAACTGAAAAGTGGGGTGTGTGTATTTATTCAACCCCCTGAGTCAATACTTTGTAGAACCCATTTATGCTGCAATTACAGCTGCCAGTCTTTTAGGGTATGTCTCTACCACCAGCTAGCGACTGAAATTCAGATTAGATGGACAGAATTTGTGAACAGCAGTTTTCAGATCCTGCCATAGATTTAGATCTGGACTTTGACTGGGCCATTCTAACACATTGATATGTTTTGTTTTAGACCATTCCATTGTTGCCCTGGCTTTATGTTTCGTCATTGTCCTGCTGGAAGGTGAACCTCCGCCCCAGTCTCAAGGCTTTTGCAGACTCCAATAGGTTTTCTTCCAACATTGCCCTGTATTTGGCTCCATCCATCTTCCCATCAACTCTGACCAGCTTCCCTGTCCCTGCTGAAGAGAAGCACCCCCAGAGCATGACGCTGCCACCACCATATTTGACAGTGGGGATGGTGTGTTCAGAGTGATGTGCGGTGTTAGTTTTCCGCCACACATAGCATTTTGCATTTTTGCCAAAAAGTTCCATTTTGGTCTCATCTGACCAGAGCACCTTCTTCCACATGTTTGTTGTGTCCCCCACATGGCTTGTGGCAAACTGCAAATGGGACTTCTTATGGTTTTCTTTTAACAATGGCTTTCTTCTTGCCACTCTTCCATAAAGGTCAACTTTGTGCAGAGCATGACTAATAGTTGTCCTATGGACAGATTCCCCCAACTAAGCTGTAGATCTCTGCAGCTAGTTCAGAGTCACCATGGCTGCATTTCTGATCAGCGCTGTCCTTGTGAGTCTGTGAGTTTAGGTGAACGAGTTTGTCTTGGTAGGTTTACAGTTGTGCCATACTCCTTCCATTTATAAAGGATCGCTTGAACTGTGCTCTGTGCGATGTTCAAGGCTAGGGAAATCTTTTTGTAGCCTAAGCTTTAAATTTCTCAGTAACTTTATCCCTGACCTGTCCGGTGTGTTCTTTGGACTTCATGTTGTTGCTGCTCCCAATATTCTCTTAAACAACCTCTGAGGCCATCACAGAGCAGCTGTATTTGTACTGACATTAGATTACATACATGTGCACTCTATTTAGCACTCATCAGGCAATGTCTATGGGCAACTGACTGCACTCAGACCAAAGGGGAGTGGATAAATACTCACACCCCACTCTTCAGTTATTTATTTGTAAAAAGATTTTGGAATCATGTATGATACACAACTTAGTATGGTACACCACTTAGTATTGGTCTTTCACATGGAATTCCAATAAAATAGATATTTGTGGCTGTAATATGACATAATGTGGAGAAGTTCAAGGGGGCCAAATACTTTTGCAACCCACTGTAATTTGGCTACTCTACCCACCTCTGGGAATACATTTTTGTATTTGTTTACCTAGCTGCAGAAGTCAAGGACATTCCAAGCTTCACCATACTCTTATTTTAAGTTTCTTCCCAGTTAGAAGGTCTTCCTGGGCCCTGTACTGCCTTCGGGAACATTTTTTCTCTCATTTGTTCCCAGGTTTTTTAGGCCTGTGTGAAGGGTCAGAATATGCACAAGGCCACAATGGTCTGAAAGGCCTAAAGAATATACAAATGCCTAAAAAGCCTACAAATATACAATAAGTGTAAGGTCAAAAGATATCCTCAAGATCTCCATAAATAAACATACAGAAAAATAAATATTTTTTATGACCTTTTGAGAAGACTGGAAATAGAGTCCATGTCAATCATGGCATTCCACTTATTTTAAACTCTGGTTACAAAAACATCATTAAAGGTCATGTTTTGGGCGATAATGGCACTAAAATGGCACTTAGATTCTCTTCTTCAGGGTACAGATAACTAGCAAGCTGTTCTTTCTTGTTTTACACATAAATCCCAGGGATTTGTACCTTATTAACACTAGAAGACAAACCCTACAGCTCTTAGCCCCGGTTCAAGTTAGGACATGACAAAACCATTTTCTATGACAAAAATCCGGTTTTCACTTAAACTCTGAGGGGTTATATTTCAGCTTCCTATGATCATCATGCAGGTTCCAATAATTGCTATGTGTTTACACTAGTTAGCCGTCTGCCATACTGGAATATTGACATGGCATTTGACATCTTCCGGTGTTTATGTGCATTAGTTCCTCCCAATGTTCCTGCATCATTATGTTGATTTCCTCCCTTCAGTCATCTTTTTGCCTTGACCTGCATGCCTGGTGTCCAGCCTGCTGTTCCGGGGCCACAGTGTCCTTGTTCTGTATTTGTATAATATATTAATTACGCTAATGGTGGGTCTAATAGGAAGACCAGAGCCCTTTACCCAAACACAAGACAATGTGAGACAGCACACAATTAAGCAAGGGAAATAACAGACACGTGTGAGAGGATCAGCCAAGTTTTCAATCATTCAATCAAGTTTTATATGGCCAGGCAATGGTGTCGTCCTGTACAGGCGTGAGAGTACATGAAGACATGAAAGGATGTGCAAAGGTATTGGGACAGGGACCGCTCATGGACAGCAACTTTATTAGAAGCCAGTCCGGTCAGCAGCAGGTAGAAAATCAAAGTCTGCAGAACATCAATCCCTCTGTCTAAGAGAAGGAGGAGGTACCAAGCAGCACAGAGCAGAGCCGCAATGACTTTTATCACAGCAGGAAACTGATCAAATGGGCGAAATCCTGCGAAAAAAGGAGAGACCGCCACCAACTGTGGACGACTATGGCGATTCATTTACAGAGAAAAGCAGATCCACATCACACTTTCAACCCACTCCTATTTTGATTTGGCTAAAACTTGGGGTTTGCAGGAAAAACAGACACTAGAGATTACTAAACAAGTCAAGGAGTGACATGGCATGTTCTTTTATGTCTCTGAAATTATTCAGCTAACAAACAACTCTTGAACGATGCAATGGGCTCTTGTTTTTTCTTGTGTTATTGGTTATCATTGTATATTTTATCAGGAGTGCTTAGTGTTTCCTCGTGGTTTCACAGTGGTGATGGTGTCATGCCACCATTTCCTTTTCCAACATTTACTTTGTATTCTCAAACTGCCCATTTTGAGCCAGAGACTCAAGTCAGACCGATAGAGACTTGCTCGTGGCTTCCTTCTGAGGACAGCCTGCTGGTTTGTGCAGAACCCTGCATAAAATGGCTTTGAAGAAGACGCCCCTCAAGGCATTCCAACTCCTCCTCCTCTCAAAGATTGTGTGCAAATGAACCTTCTTGTACCTCTCTGCAATCTGTCTGGCAGTTTATTTTAAACATGTGTCCTGTTACAGCATATGATGCCTGTGCCCTATATAACATACAGAAGTGGTCTCATATCTAAGACTTGATATGACCACTGCAACCGATCATTTATTGCTGCTTTTGATAAGGGCTGACAGCATCTTTTTACTAACACGCCCCTCCATTTTCTTTATCCCTCCTGGAGCGATCACTCGCTGACATCCATGGATTTCCCTGCTCGGCCCTGGGCATCTCTGATCCCACCTGATAGACATCTGCTGGAACCTCCTCAATGTCACATCATAATACATAACTGGACTGCAATGACCTCTATATGCCACCATTACTCACTAGGGACCTTGAGCAATGTTCCTTTTGAGAAAGTGAAAGTGAAGTGATTGTCATTGTCAAACGAAATGTGTCCTCTGCTTTTAACCATCACCCTTGGTGAGCAGTGGGCATGACAGGCGCCCGGGGAGCAGTGTGTGGGGACTCAGTGGCACCTCTGTGGCACCTTGGTGGATTGGGATTTGAACTACCAACTTTCTGATTGCAGGGCAGCTTCCTCAACCACTAGGACACCACTGCCCACTGCCACCACTGTTAGGCGTTTTGTAACAATGTACATGTTGAAAAGGGCTGTATCAATACAAATTTATTGAATTTGTCCAAAAAACTCTCCAATGCATAGTCAGAGCAGCTGAGAGAATCATCGGTGTCCCTCTCCCCTCCCTCCAAGACATCTACAGCACACGTCTCACAAAAAAAGCCCTCTGCATAGCAGCCGATCCCACCCACACAACTCCATGGATTAATAGCTAGTTGAAGTCTTCTGTCTTTATATTAAAACAATATATCTGGAGAGAAAAGGGATCATTCCATCACATTAATCACAGTCTGTTTGACTGTTGGAGGTCAGCTTCCTGTGTTAGTGACAGAGCAGGACACCAGAAAACACAAACAGAACAGAATAAATTTAAAGCCCTATTTATTTCATTTAGGTTAAAGCTACAGCAGATTAACTGGCAATCATTAACTGGTGCATGGATCATTTGATTTAGCAGAATATCCCATGTTTTTCCTTTTTAGGAAAAACAATATAATATTTTTTTTAGCATTTTAGTAGCATCACTGTGAAGGAGTTGTTTGGTATGACATCCTTTGATTCTGCAGTGCACTGTAGCTGGACGTCAATGCCATAATAATACATGGTGGCTATACTGAAAAATACCCTCCATGCCCACTGGAGCAATTCTGCCCACTTTACAATGACTGCAGAATCATTAATCACCATGGCAATGTGCCTGTCTGTGCAATGAGTGGCATGATCTACGCTTTGGCACTCATGCTGGTAGACAGGTCAGAGCTGGCACAGAGATTTATGTGCAAATAGCCTTTATATATTCTGCGCACATCTGCAGTTACCATTCTGAACTGTTGTTTAGGAGGGTTTCTGCAGTGAAGGGATGAGCTGCACAGGCAGGGCAGCTTCTGGGTGCTCAGATACTTATATCCCTTATAAAACCATAAACATTCTTTATATTAATGTGTAAGATGGGAAATTCCAGGTCCATGAAGTCTCCCCACCAAGCTGGATGAACACTGTATTCCTGTTTCAGGAGATCTGTTTGGACAAGGTCTGTGGCAAAGTTTTTGGGAAACAAATGCTTCTCTTCATGATTACTGTGTCTTCTTTTTGTCCTCCATTGGGGGCTTGGGGGTTCTCCCTCACCTTTCTCTCTCCCCCTGTTTCTCCAGGTCCAGGCTGTTTTCTTTATCTTTTCTTTTAATGACTTTTTTTCTGTAATATTGGTACCATTTTAAATACAATATATACATGAGTTAACCTGAGTTAAGAAATTAGAAACAGTTTTTTTGTAACCTCTATTGTGCAATGCCTCTTTATGTCAAGGTATCATCAGATTTTAAATACATTGCTTTTTTTCAAATGCAATAATAACATGGAATAAATTCACGGATTGTGCATATCCTGAGGAGTTATTGAGTTCATCATTTTAAAGTTCAGAGCTCATTGTACCCCTGACAAATAAGCTCTCATCAAACATTGGCTTAAAATCTCATTAGGCAATGGAAAATGTGACCCTTGTGAGCCACTAAAGTACAAAAATATAACAATAGGCTTGCACAAGGAAATGTTATTACTGGAATATTGTGCTCTTGTTATGTTCAGAAAAATCAAGTGATTAAAAAATATTGGTCAATCTATTTCTGCTTAATTCCATTTAGTACCGATTGAGGCTTTGAATGCATTATATTTTCTTGGCTGCTTGATTTATGGATGAGCAGCAGGTGAGCTTTGTTTACTTGACATTTTGCTAAAGCACATGCTAATTTAATACAGATATGATTTAACACAGCCACAAGTTGTCTATATTAATGTAGAGTGGACCTTCATCAAATGTGTAATGCATGTCAAAGTCTTTTACAGTAACACATTAAAAACTAGCATTATTCTCTGAGTCATATGTCATGATAGAATTTCATTATGGGCTGTTCTTTTAAGCTTACAGCAAGTCAGATGATCAATTCCCAGAAACTTTCTGTTTTTTATTTAATTTTCCACATCATGACACTGAAACACAGAAGTCAGTCCTCCTGTTGAACTCCTGGCATGAACATCTGGATGACAGAATGATAACTGATGATGATGATGATGATGATGATGGGGTGTGTCATGGGATTTGGCGCACAGGGCTAAGTAAGACTCCAGGCAGAGCTGAGATGATCTGAGATTGATGGGTTGTCAGGAGAGGAAGCTGGACGGAGATGGATTCCTCCGCTCCTTCCACTGCGACGTGGAGATGGGCTTTAATTAGTAGAACTGACAGCCTGTGACACATTCCACTATAGTTACACACTTGCATGCTGAACAAACACACACACACTCATGTAGATTGTACATGCAACCACATTCTTAGACCCTGTGCAGCTTTTCACTGTCTCATCCAGCATCCCGACAGGCCAGTAAAAGCAGAGCGCTCCTTTACTGGCTGAGTAGGAGTCCCTGGTGGTCAGTAAGTATCTCATCATCTCATAATGACATCCTGTGTGGTCAGCTGGCTCATTTCCTGTTCTGGTCAAAATATTGCAAGACGTTGCAGCACACTGGTCCAGATGAAACGCATGACACACAGCCGTGCCTCAACTCGTGGTCAGGACTGGAGTCTGTACAGACAGGGCCCTGATATACATGAGCAATAAACAAAATAAAAAACGATCTGGCGTAGTCTACACACTGTCACCAGGACTCCATTTCCCTCCTTGAATGAATAATGATGAGATGCCGGTCTGAGCTCTCATGCAGGTACAGCCCACACATCATCTCCTGGAGTTGTGCGATGGCCCCTTCGAGTGCCTACCAGTGTGCCAGCTGTCGAGATGTATGGGTACAAAGACTTGACCTGCAGGGGCATTATGGAAAACTACTCCCCCCCACCCCTGACTGAAATTGAGTTTCTAGCCTGCTGCTTCAGAAAAATACTCATTACATTTTTAGAACACTACATTAATATCGCACACAAAAAAGAAGCCGACGAAAAAAAAATGAAATAGTAGAAAAAAATGTATGCAATGCCCAGGGTGGCAATACTCAATTTTTATGGCTTATGTTTCTCATTCAGCTCATTTGGCTTAAAATATATATATATATTTATATATTTTGAGGTTCAGGTGATTGTTCACAGTTTTCAATGTGAGATATTGTTTGTGCATAAATGTGGGCCTTGTTATTCCTTATTAAGTTTTAATTATATATATGAAAGTTACTTGTTTTTGTAAGTATTTTAAATTTGTGGGTTTTTTTTCAATGAATCAGCTGATTATGTATCAGTATAAATATTTCCAAAAACAGCATAAAGTTCTAACAATAACAATTCCTTCATGCCCCCCCCCCCCCACCCCCTATCTGAGACACATACACACATGAACAGTCACATACATTCCATAAATAGTTATTTTCTGTGGGAATTCTGTGTCGATCTGGCTCTCACAGCCTTGTCTAGAGCAGATCCTAAAAAGACCTGAAAAGTCCCAGAAATGATCAGTTGCCATAATAAATAAAAAGCTTTAAGTCTCTTTGCCTTTTCTTTATTTGATTTCCATCTCCAAACACAATTCCGATCTACAAGCCAGAGTGGTATTTTAGTATTTGTAGGATGCTGCAGCGATCCTTCAACTTTCCAGTTCTAAGCGAATTCAGCTGTCAGGTCGACGTCCAACATTGTACATCAACTCACAAAATAAATGTGAAAAACAATCAGAGCTTCACACTCACTTTATCTTAGGGCTGCAGAAAACTCTTTTCACTCTATGTCACCAGCAGGGATCATTTCCTTGCCAGTAATGTCTGATTTTTTTCATGGAAGACCTGATAACTGCCATACCGCCATTCCTTCTGCGGGTAACAATTAATTTTTCAGCCTCCAGTTTTCTGACGGCATCCAGTATTCATAGGGATGTAAGAACACAAAAAAAAAACACGCTGTGATATTTGTTGTGTACTCACCCTGTTCTGCCCTACTTATATCTATACTAAACATAACAGGAGTAAACAACAAGGAAATTAGGACCACGCATACTGAACATGAAACTCCAAAGCACCCCAAAAAGTCAGGATTGTGACATTATGCAAAGCAATTGCACTTAAGAACTCTTGCAAAATATCCATGCGACTGTTATAGCAACAGAAATGCCGTTGTATTTTATTTTCTGCAGACAGGTAATATATCCTTATATTAGATTATGAGCAGATCAGAATGAACAGAATTGTTTTGAATGTCAGGGAGTTAACATGATTTAACATGTTGGGCCGAGGTCACAGAAAACCTTTTAAATGGACCGTCAGCAAACATCATGTATGATTAAGTTCCAAAGGTTAAAGATATAACTAGGTGTTATATGAGAAGTAAAGTACAATGTCACCTCCAGTCCTGAACCTACATTCGCGGCATCATTTTGTACATCAGGTGAAATCTGCACAGATCATCTTCCCAGTTTTCTGTGTTACCCTGGTTTAAATGCTGTATAGATGTCCCTGAGTGTTTCCAGCAACCAACACTGAGATTGTGTGAGAAGTGAAATCAATAAATGGGGGGGATAATAAACTCTGCATGTCTGTAAATATATGACTGCTGAGTGGACTGCATGGGTCATTTCACTTCATTCACCCTTCTTCATTTTGCCACTGTCACTGTCAACTTATGCTGGTTCTTCGTGTCATGCAGAGGGAGAAGAACGATGAACAGAGTGTGTCTGGTTCTTCGTGTCATGGGGAGGGAGAAAAACGATGAACAGAGTGTGTCTGTCCCTGTAACTACTGATTGTAAGTGAAAGTGAAAGTGAAGTGATTGTCATTGTAAAACACAGCACACGGTCACACAATGAAAACTGTCCTCTGCTTGGTGAGGGTGGTAGTAGCCTAGTGGGTAACACACTCTTCTATGAACCAGAAGACCCAGGTTCAAATCCCAAATCCTACTATCATTGTGTCCTTGAGCAAGACACTTAACCCTAAGTTGCTCCAGAGGGGGAACTGTCCCTGTAACTACTGATTGTAAGTCGCTCTGGATAAGGGCGTCTGATAAATGCTGTAAATGTAAATGCAAATATAAATGTAGTGGGCAGTGCCACCTCAGTGGGACCTTGGTGATTCCCCAAACCCACCACTTCCTTACCCACTAGGCCACCACTGTCCCTCTGGATAAGGGTGCATGATAAATCCTGTAAATGTGCATGTAGAATATGCTGATATTAGATATTTTAAACCTGTTAACACATGATAAGGTAGTTTTGGCAAGATCAAGGGCTATGATTGCTGGTTGAACTGTGAAGTAAAATAGTGGGAATAGATTAATTCTGTCTAGTGGTGGATTCAGGAATGTTAATTACACAATCCACTGGAGTAGAATACCACCCAGTTCTGAAAAACCACCCTGGACTACCTAAGTTATGTGTGATCTAAAGGACCTCTGCCCATCAAAGGCAGAAAGCAGCACCCTACCATGGTGTATAATTTAGACAAGACCATTTATACATTTTGTGTGATGATTGTGTTCTGTAACTGTTACAGGAGAGGAAATATCGTGATGCGTAAACATCACAGAATCCCCACAAAAATATAATGATTTTTGTGGCAGTGGTGGCCTAGTGAAGGAAGCGGGCCCCGTAATCAGAAGGCTGCCGGTTCGAATCCCGATCTGCCAAAAGCACCGTCCCCACACACTGCTCACTAAGGGTGATGGTTAAAAGCAGAGGACACATTTCCTTGTGTGCACCGTGTGCTGTGCTGTGTACCACCACCACTTCACTTTTTTTTTCTTTCTTTTGATTGATTGATGAAATATTTTGATGCAATCTTTTGAGATTGCTGCCACTTTTATTAGCATGGTGGTGGGTGTGTTCTCTTTCAGGCATGCATGTTCCATGGTATTTACCTTCTCATTTGCTTGCTTGCATCTATTTTTCTCTCCCAAATGCTCATTTTAAAAATAGCCAGGACAACACTACTAGACCAAAACTTGGCGTGGGAAAGCCCTGGGTCGTTTCCAGTGCCTAAGGACCCTCTTAGCTGTCCATCAGACCATCTTTTCCATTTTTATTCTAAATGTTTGGACATCTCAGTAATTTTCCGTTGGTGAAATTTTCTGCTGGTGGGCTGGATCATGTCTGCAAATTCCCTGTCCAGGTAAACGTTGATCGTTCAATATTACTGTGCTTCTAGTGGCTGTTTATTAAATACCAGAAAGAAATATCCATACCATTAAGATTAGTGCCATGCAGAAAACATGCCATGCAGAAAAACACACCAACCATTTATGGAGTATTAAAATATTAACATGTAAACCTATTAAACTATATTTCTTTAATATCTACATTTCGTCCACATTTCCATTTATGTGCGAGAACTCCCACAGTAATAAGTTCATATAAATAAGTTGACAGAATTCGTCTTACACATATGCACATAGTGTAAATGTGCGCGTCGTATCCAGTGTGTAAGATGCGTGTTGCTGTGCGCCTGTCGTGTGCTGTCACCTCGCTTGGATGGAAGCGGGGACGATCCGACAGATGGCGCAGTGCGTGTGAAGTAAGCGCACACACACACACACACACACACACACACCCAGTCGGTCACCCAGAGAAGCGGCGTGATAAGAGGGAGACATGTGAACTTGTATTCGGTCGCGGAGAGGGGCTGAAGGGACCCGGCTGTCGCCTCGTCGAAGATGGTCCGCCAGCTCGGCGACAGCAGCACGCGTGTTTACGATGATGGGACACACGCAGCCAGGTAAGAGACCTCGTTTCACCACACCGCCGGGTGAAATGGATTTCGTGGATGGAGGGCGCAGCGTGGACTCACCAGGGTGGAAGCAAGAGGAAGGCTGATCCACCAAAAGTTGCCACATTTCAATCTTCAAACCATAACTTTAACCACATTATTACATTTACCTTGACTGTTCTTTTTCACCATATACATGCATCTCATAATTTCAGTATATTTATTTATGTATTTATGCATTTGTCTCGATCTCATTTCTTTCCGCCTGAATCTGGGACAGTATTTTCACCTGAATCTGGGACAGTATACTGTATTTATCAGCTGGATGCTGCCTGGCTGAGGGGCTCTGCCCGTTTCCACAAGGTCGTTCATTTCTATTTACACACAAAAAGAGTTTTTTTATAATGAATCAGTGGCATGTATTAAAACATGAGTTACGAAGTATGTCTTGAGATGAAATAGCTCAGATGGGAGAGCGTTAGACTGAAGATGTAAAGGTCCCTGGTTCAGTCCCGGGTTTCTGCAAAGCTTGTTGGACTGTGCGTGCAATTTAAGGTGGTAGTAGCCTAGTGGGCAACACACTCGCCTGTGAACCAGAAGAACCGGGTTCAAATCCCGCTTACTACCATTGTGTCCCTGAGCAAGATGCTCTGGATAAGGGCATCTGCCAAATTCCTTAAATGTAAATGTAAAATGTAAAATCTAGAATAAGATAATACCAAGAGAAGAAGCGATTGGTCCCTGCTTAATACATAAGATCTCGTCCCAACTTTTGCTCTGATACACACGCATATAAACAGGCCATAAAGCTGTTGATCAGGAATCAGAGGTAGATTCTCTCGACGTTACGTGAACAACAGTCCCGTCTATTTTTAAAATCCTCTGAATATGAGCGCTGAGTGACCACGGGGTCCGCTGTGCAGAAATTGTGGGCGATGATTCACCTGCTTTACATTAAAAAGCATGCAGATTGTTTCACTTCAGCCTCCAGAACAAGGCAGCTGTGTCACAGCAGGTCCTCCCCTTCAGGGGTCTTTCCCAAAATTCCTGCTGGCCACACTGACAGGATGTTGTAATGACAGAAGATGTCATGTTGGCCACAGTAATGGACTCTAAGTGAGGTAACTGCAACGAAATGGCAGCTGAGAAGCACGGTGACCAGGCAGAGAGATTGAGGTTTTTTTATGAGCTTTTTTATGAGCTCTGGTCTCTCTGTTGAATGTTCACCCTGTTTTTCTCCCAAACCCCCCAGAGGCATCCATGATCCCTCCACACCGGCCTTCCAGCTGCCCTGGTGACAGGTACGATGAAATCATACTCGTGTGCTGTACATGGCTAGTGTGTGTGGGTGGGTGTGTGAATGCTGACATCCTTTTATGTGGAACATTTTCCTCAATCAAAATGTGCCAAACAAATGAATTAAGTTTGAGGTAATTACTGCAGATCAGGATTTATCAGGAACAAGGACGCTGGCGCTTGGGTTGGGGTTGTGCAGTAGCTGAGGGAGCACCAACCTCAGAGTAGCCGAACTGGAAGGTAGATGGTTCCAGGAGTAGATGTAACATCAGAGACAAGGTCGTGGACGAAAAAGGCGGTCTGTAACATCTGGGCTAAACACTAGAGTAATAAAGTACATTGATGCAAATGTTAACATTAAGTCATCAGTTTTCTGACCCAGCAGGAGGTTAAATTGATTGATTAAATACGTTGATTAAATGTTAATTCATCTGCAGGGTTTCTGAAGACATACAGGAAAACAACTGCAGCAACACTGGCGTCATCCTTGACATCTCCACTCTCAAGATGGGAGAAGTGGACTCGGAGGTTCCCCCTCTACCCCCACGGTACCGGTTCCGGGACTTGCTGTTGGGAGACCAGTCCTTCCATAATGATGACAGGTACCGTCTAGAAAATGTTGTTATCATACATGTCAGTGTTCACAAGAGTCAAAGCAAGAATGACTTCAGTGGCATTATGTGGCCTCAACTTCAGCACCACAGCAGAGGACAGCACCCAAACAGTTCAACCATGTAAACACTGGTCATATTTTACCCTGTAAAAAATGGTGATGGGTGTAAAGAGAGCTCTGGCCACTCTGCTTCACCGTTCAGAGAGCGGCAGCTCAGACGGTCGGATCAGTAAATTGTCCCCTTTTGTCCTCATAAGGGTAAAAGTTACACACCATCATGTCTACGACAAACAATGTGGTTGGTGAATGGTGTTGATGACATATTTTCCTTGAATGCCCCCTCAACTTCTATAGGCCGCTCTCCTCATCGTCCCGCCTCTCTCCTCCTCATTAGTATTTAAGGCTACAGACACCAAAACAGTGCATCTTAGGAAATTTCATTGTGGCACTGGAACAAAATGGCTGTAATTCTGCACCACGGCTGAATTTCAGAAAGAGACGTCAGATACAGTATTAGGGGACCAATAAGACCGATATAGAAAAGCAAATGATTTTTTCATGTAATCATAATACATTTCAGGGATGTTGTTTTGAGTGGTCTTTTTGTATTTTAGCTGTATTTTGTAGCATATTTGTAGTATTTTTAGATATATATTTAGTCAGAATGGCTTGATTTTATTTTTTTAAGACGGAATACTGTAATATTTTCTTGCCTGTAAAAAAAATCACATTTTCCACTGACTGCTTGCCGAAACCAGCTGGATATTCTTGCAGGACCACTGTGTTCTGACGCATTTTTTCATGTGCGGACCAGGCTTTCATTGACAGCTCTTATTGATTTTAATATGTTTTTCTTGCTTGGTTATTCGCTTTCATGAAGCAGTGTGAAGCTGATGGCAGCTCCTGCTGCATGTGGCTTGTAGCCACGTGTTTTTAAAGCAGAAATCATTATCTCTGCTGTTAATTATGTATAGGGATGGAGTCTGATGGAGTGTTTCAGTGAGGAGATAAAGTTTGTCACTGCTGAACTATTGACCTATTCATACTAATAGAAAAGAAAACAGAGAGAGTGGCTGTTTAACAGGTTACCCAGCATGCATTAATTCTGTCTTGTCAAGATTATGTGCAGATTGCTAGTGATCTATTATTCTTTGCTAGTTTCTCAGGGTTGGTTTTGCTGAATATACAAATAGACCTAATATGTGCATAGTGGAACAAATATAATTATTTGAATACCTGCACCTTAATGATATTTAAACAAGGAAACTGCAATGAAACCAATTGTTAAAATGATTCAGTAATACTTTGGTAAGGCGTAGAAACTTAACGTATTTGATTACAAAAAAATCTTTAAGACGATTTGCTCCAAATGCTGTTTGCAAGAATATGACTGTGTATTTATGCCAGTGATGAGTTAATAGTAATAGAGCGGTAATAGAGATTAGTTTAAAGCTCCATTCTCTCTCCAGCTGAGAAGTCAGGTGTCGTGTCAGGGTGACCTGCAGTCAGTCAGCCTGTGCTGTGCTGTGTACATGCGGCAGCTCATACTGGTGAATGATGCTTCAAAAACTGCAACCTCTCTAAAAGGCAGTTGTTGTGGTGAGCAGTGCTCTCACTCACACAAATCACCGTATGTTTCATAATTCATCCCTGTCATCTGTGAGCAGATCTCATTTGCCAGTGTGCCGTGCAGAAAGCTGCGGCAGCAGCTCGAGTTCAGCCCTCCAGGACCGGCTAATAACGTTTAGTTACCAGAGCAGTTCTAGGCAGTTTACTGTTCACTAATTGGAATGATTGTGGAGATGTGATCCTACAGTGATCCATCTGGATAAGCGAAAATAATATCAGCAGTAATTATTGGACCTTTATTCTTTTATTGCAAGATTATGAGACTTGGCTGCCTTACATATTGCAGGACTGTTACAATCACAATATAAAATATCCTTTGGCTAAATTAAAGTGATTTCTTTTTTTGTCATTTTAGTAGTTTTTGCCAGGTCAAAATCTGACTCAACGCCTATCTTTAAAACACAGATTGAGGGAAGAATGGTGTTCTTGTCTCTAGCAGAGTAACAAACTAGAGAAAACGGGACAAACTGTACTGACTCTTTCTTGGTGTTCTTGTGGTTGCCCAAACAAAGCATGTCTATGAAGAACTTAATGGTTTTCCATAAACGTTTAGAAACATTCTATCACAAGGGAGGCTTCATCAGAGAATAATGACTTTTTTCAGAATAAGTAGCTAAGTATATTTCTGGCTTAAAACACTCACCTATGAACCAGAATTGGTAGTAATGGTAGGTTGTGGGGTTCAAACCCCACCTACTACCATTGTGTCCCTGAGCCTGAGTGTCTCCGGGGGGACGGTCACTACCTGTAACTACTCATTGTAATGCGCTCTGGGTCAGGGCATCTGGTAAATGCTGTAAATGTAAACGTCCCACTTGACAGCCTAGGATGGATCAGACTCACAGCATCATGGTGTGGATCTCTGCTGGATAAGAAGGATAAGAAGGTGCACCTGATATAAGCTGTTGTCATCAAGGCAAAGATATTGTGTTCTTCATTTCTTTTGAAGGGAACATGTTTTTTTTACAGTGTGGCTCAGCTTGTGTTGTTTTGAAAAAGCCACCCATCTGCATGGCTACATATATTCATTTATCTCTGGAGGCTAGTGACCTGTGCCACAGCGATTATCATCTCTGGCACACCAGTCTGTATATTTAGGAGTGTTAATGTCTGTGCATGGGCTTTTTGCAGGTGGGTGTGGGTGAGTAAGTACAGTGGAGGGGCATCAGCGAGAGGGCCACACACACAATCACACAATTACACAAATGACTAAAGGGCTGAAAAAAAGCACCTGCGACAAAATAAAGCCTTTGCAGTGTGCATCAGTCAGCAGTTAATAATTTCAGCTTGACTGAAATGCACAAGGTCACAGTAGCGCGCGTTAATCTTGTCGCCATGCTGCTGCTTTTGTTGTAGTGGGGAGCGTTCATTATCCTCTGGATAAAGGAATGGATTTGAGTGAAAACTGCTATGTGAACATGTCTCATGATTTTTGAATATTATGTAGGTCCATATCCTGGACCCAAGTGGTCCCCAGCAGAACATTATCACAGTATCACACTACCAAGAAAGCCACTTTTTTTTCTGTGATCCACAGTCCAGCTCTAATGCACACAGGTGTTGGTGTGTGGGTGGTGGACAGGGGTCAGAGGTCATCTGCTGTGAGCTCGAGACACATTTGTTTCACGACCAATAGGTTTTCAGCAGTTTGTGTTTTTCTGCTGATTCAGAATGTTATTCAAGATCATCAAATGCATATTCTCCTATCAAAAAACATCATGTAAAAAGTGGTAGTGGTGGCCTATAGGTTAAGGAAGTGCCTTAAGGGGCACGTGTCATGGCTGCCCACTGCTCACCAAGGGAGGGCAAAGCAGAGGACACATTTTGTTGTGTCATCGTGTGCTGTGCTGCAGTGTTTCACAATGACAGTCACTTCACTTTCAATATTGATCAGAATGTGCATTTTAAAGAAACTCTCATTCACAAACAGTAAAATGGGGTAAATAGAATAAATAAAAGGGCAATGAGACTAGTAAAAAGAATGAAGCTAAAATGCAAGCAAATATGAGACAAATATAAGACACGGATAACACTGGGCAGTAGCTATGGATACTGCACTGACACACAGTATGTAGAATGTGAATGTTAAGTAAAATTGAGTTACAGTGTAGAGATTCCAAATGAAGTTGAGCATCCTTAAGGCCGAGACAGAAACTCCTCCTGAGTCCCTCAGTCCTGGTCTTTATGCTTCAGAGTCTTTTGTCTGATGTTAAATGTTGAAGCAGGCTGTTGTTTGGTCAAGATTTGTCTTTATAATAACCTTAATGTCATTGGTCCTGCATCTCTTGGAATAAATGTCCTGCAGAGATGGAACCACTACAAAATACAATATAAATGCTGATAAATTTAAACCATTTAGTAATTGTGTGGTTCATATTCAGAATAGCTTATTATTTGTCATAATTCAGAATAGCTTATTATTTGTCATAATAATCAACTATTCAGTAATCAAAACAAGGGAGTTAGAAGTGAAAGCCGTTCTTTTACACAGGTCTGTGGGTTTTGATGAGAGTCAAACTGTGGCTTTTACAGACTGCTTTGAATATTGTCGTAGCAAAAATCACACCGGACATGGAACATCAACGTTTTAAGGAATGTTTGCCGACATTACAATATGTGTTTTGATGGCGTGCATGTTGTTAATTACATATGCGCTGTAGATTTCAAGGGTCGTCCGTGGAAATTCTCTGGTGAAGGATGCGTCAAGGTCTTTTTCAAGAGGCACCGGAGGCGTAAATATGCAGGGTACACATTTTATGCGCATAACTCCAGAGGGTTATGACTCACACATCCTTGTGAACCAAATGGTTAAGGACTGTTTGACACCCAACATTATAGCCCAGGGCAGCAAACTGCTGTGCGAGCAGGACGATGATTTTTCACAAAGAGAAATGGACTCCCTGGGCTTTGAAAACCATTAAAAGGTTTATTTCCCTCACTTTCGGAACACGGTCCAAAATCAGACAAATGTTGGCCCATACCCACCCCCTGAGGCCCATGATGGAGGCTGAAAAGAGGGCTTTCACGGTGTGGTACGTGTCTGATTTTAGATGTCAGATGGCCAAATACTGTCAAAATGATGGGTGATTTTGACGGGAGGGTTGTCTTCGCCTCTGTGTGCATGAAACAGTTTCTGTGTAGCAACACTTTAGCGTCTCAACACCTGAAAACTATGTAATGATTTTAAAGTCATTTTCCACACCAGCCATTTATTGCCTGCAGTATGAGGCCTTAAGCTGACGTTACAGGAAAAAGGGTTACGGAATCAGAACACACCTTAAAACCCAAACAGGAGGCATCTGTCTGCAAATTTGGTCATAGATTAATCAGATCAATACAACGCTCATTAAATAGCCATAATTGTTTCTTCACTACATTGGTCATCAAAAGGTATGAAGTATCACATTCTTCGTTTCTCGCATTGGTCCAAGCACGTCACATTAAAAGCCACCCGACCAACATACCTCGGCACTTTCACAACCGCGTACGCCAGATTGGAACTGTACAATCTGAAGGATAAACTGCAGACTCTCGTACTCTATCAGGCCCCATCATCTTTGTCAGTAGGCTTAGTGTGTGGATGCTGCCATTGGCCGATTACTTGGGGGACCTCACCAGCGAATTGCATCCTGCAGACCACATTATAGAGTTAGTCGCTCACAGTACAACCTGTATGAAAGTGAAAGACCTGTATGAAAGACTCGTTAACATAAAATCTCTTTGTGATATGGCGCAGTCACTCAGCAAATTGTCAGGGATAAAAGAGGCTTGCTTCTGAAGGGCAACACAGTCAGGGTAGTTTACAAGAAACTTAGACTCTTACCTGATTTCACGATGCTACCTTACAGATACTATCAAGGCTTCTGACTTTGAGCATGTACAATGCAACAGCACCTTTTTTCATGCGTTGGCTCAGGACCGAGCAACTCTTATTTTGTGAGAAAGCTGTTGGAAATGTTTGAATACACCCTCTCTAAAGTTCCTGAAAATATTGTATGGTGTTATTCGTGTTGGCAGCCTCTGCATGATGAAATGTTGTGTAAAATAAAATACATAAGGTTTTTGTCTTTATGCAACAAAGCCCTTTTACCCCTAGACTGTGTTAATCTTTTGATTATTGTCGACCGAATGTCCAGCGCTGGGTGCAATGCTGAAATCAAATTGACCTTCACCAAGTATACGCACCACAGAAATGTGAGTATTTTGTATCTGGTGCAAAATCTTTTTTTCAAGGTAAAAAAAGTCCAAACCATTATGTCTTAATGACTACTGCTGGTGGGTTTAAAAGCTGCATCTCCGGAGGATTGTAGACTCAGAGCGGGTCTGATCCGGTCGTGTACGTGATTAAGAAAAGGTGACATGTCGAAACTGGGCTGCGCACCTCCAGCGCGTGTCAGAGAAAGAACATTCGGCAGACAGCATCGACTGATTTGGTCAGCACCCTGGGTGGAATTGCTCTCAACGTTCTGAGCAGAAAAATACCTTTGTCCTGCAAGCAGTTAGTGAAACTGAAAAAAACAGGGGGGGTGTTACTGCTGCTGTCTCTCTTACGTGAATCGCTCAGCTTTTGCCACCCATGACTATTTGACCTTTTTTTGTGCTGTTTAATTTGCAGTTCATCCTTTTGTACAGTTGTGTGACACAGCAACAACCGAATTCCTGTTTTTGTGCCCCATTACTCTTTTACAAAGCAATTTTTTGTTTTTATCAATTTTGTGGTGGGCAAAAAAAATCTATGTAGATATTGATCACCAGACATCGACCAGGAAGATCTGGAAGTTATGTGCTCAAGTCAATGCACGTTCTAGCTGAGAGGAAAAAATCGAACAAAATCAGTAGTGTTATCAGATAACATTCTCCAATCATTCTCCAAGTATCTGTCTTCACTAAACAGTTGTGCAAAGAGGGCACAAGTTCTGTGTGAACATTTTAGATGGGTGTGAAAAATGCTATAAACTGAGAAAGCTTTCAAAATGAATGTATTTAAGACAAAATGTAGTTAAGACAAATCTAAATAAATTAAATATTTGACTTCAAAATGGCTTCATCAGATCCTCTTCACGTAATCCCTGACAGAGTGGATTATGTTATATTAAGAGCTCACTGTGCCCTTGGATTCTCAACTTTGCCCAATTCATTATGCTTCTTTAAAAGAGCTTGAAATCATTGCGTGGGAAAGATCTTGCCGATGCAGTATAACTACCTTGTGTGTTGTTGCTGTGTTCAGCCTTTGTGTGATTCAAACCTACCTTAGAAAATAAAACTACTCCAACCTGCTTTGCCTCTCTACTGTGAGACTTACCTTAACCTTGATTAACTCTTTCTGTCATCTCTTCATCTGACTGTGTTATGGTCTCTGAAGCTACACGGCATATTTGGTTTCCTGTAAAGAAAAATCCTTCTCTTGATTCATGATCTTTCAAAAATGTTCCTTTTTGAATGTTAATGCAAAAAAGTCCTCACTGTGTGCATGGAGAAATGATTTGATATCTGAGACAAGCCATTTGAAAAGCTCTTTCTCTGTGATCCTCCAGGCTCTGCTGTAACAGTGAGTGGTCTGGGTGTCGACTCTAGCTGGCCCTTCAGCTTGCTCCGTTGCCAATTGTAGTCTAGACTATGGGCGAGATTACTCATCACAGGAGAGTGAGTGGGTGAGTGCCTAACACCACTGGCAAAGGAATCCATCCTGGTGTGTCTCAGAGGCTCAGCTACTAACATCAAGCCGCTGATTCTGAGAAGATGCTGATGTTTCACTGTAATCTAGATTGAGAAATTCCAACAGCATTTTGTTGTAACACAAATCTTCCCTGTGGATGGGTCCCTAATGAAGTCCTCTCATAGACATTGTCTCAGTTGGTGTTTTGATGATTCGGGCCTGAGGTGTTGATCCACTTTGATCCACGTCCACTTTGTCTTCATTTTCATGAACCATTCTGTGCTGTGGATGGGCGTGTTGTTATTCTGGAAGACCACACCCAGAGCATAGTTGCACATTTTTGCTAAATGTCCAAAATGTGTCTTGGTCTGGGGGGGGTCATCAAATCTTTGACCCAATACATTTTTGATCTGTGACTTTCTGTGACAGATTTTGGAACTTAATCCACTCACTGCAGAGTGATTTACCGAGCGAGTCAAAAGTTGATTTATGTATTTATTATCTTAATAATATGACTAGCAAAAAATTATAATAGATGAAATGGAGATATGGAGATCTGTGTCTTTCCCCCCATATAATAATCAGTGCCTAAATAAGGCCCCAATGCTTTCTAAAATTATCAATAGTAATGTAAATAATTGCATCAGATTAATATTTCAGTGTCTTCAGCTGTTTCCTGTTGTGCTAATATTGTGCTATCATTTGATGTGTGATGTGCACAAGCAGTTTGGAACCATAGTCATAGGGTTTCAGAATTTTCTCAAACATTAATTCTTTTTTGGAAAGGCACGGATGCTTCATAAAAAGGTTAGTGACTGATATCAAAAGTATGCAAGCCACAACTGAAATGCCAGATTAAATGGATGTGGATTCTGAAATAAAGAGTGGCATGTGATGTTCAATACTAAGAAACCAGGATTCAACACGTAATCTGAAGGTTTGTATCCGAGGTCCCCTTGATCAAGGTGCCTTCCCCACACACTGCTGCCCGGGCGCCTGTCATGGCTGCCCACTGTCCACCAAGGGTGAAGGTTAAAAGCAGAGGACACATTTCACTGTGTCACCTTTTGCTGTGCTGCAGTGTTTAACTTCACTTTCACTTTCAGAGGCTGAAATGATTTAAAGGACTATTACTTTTTTTTTTTTATTGGATCATCTAGATCATCCAGATGGAAGATGGTGGATGGTTTCCAGATTATTTCCTGATAGTTAAATGTTTTTGGACCAAAAAATGAAATTAATTAAAGTGTTATCTCTCCAGCTCATGCCTCAGCAACTTGTTTTTTTTATATACACAGTTTTGCATGCTGCAATAGTTCATGCAGGTTGCTCTGTGCTGCCTGGTTGAGGCATTTCTGTGTTTTTGAAAATGTGACCAGTATTTAAATGGAAAGGTTTGAATGAATTGCAATACTTCAATTATTCTATACATTGAGGAGGACTCATCCTCCACAGAGCTACCATTGAATTTCTGATGCTTAGTTTAGAGCAGTTCTTTTCTCTTCATGTTCATTTTAATTTGGTTGTGTGATTCCTTGGTCATTTGGGATTCAGATCATATTAAGAGCTAAATATACTCCAAAAAAGCACCAATCAGAAGTCATATTGACACTTTTCTTGTCATAGTTGTTTTGCATGTGGCACAGTGGCAAATTAGCAGGTCCCTGTCCTGCTGCTTAAATTGGCTGACATAGCTGGAGTCATGGCTGCTGCCTGCTGCAAGCCACTTTAATTGGGAAGATGATGCTGAAGTCCTGTCACTACAGAAGCAGTCTGCTTGCCAATTCCAAGCAACCTTGGCACGGTGGTCTGTCGTTGCCAATCCCGAAGTGGCATGGCCTTGTGAAGGTGTCTGGTGGAGGGGTACTTTATTGTGTCAGACTTAATCGTTATTACTGCAGTTTAGATGCCGTTTATTTTCTGGCAAGGCCAGTGCGGTCTCCGAGGCCGGATAATAGCCCTCTGCAAGATGAGAATATCTATGATCTTACACTCTTTCAGAGTGCAATCCAGTGCAAAACGCTGCAATTAACACTTTGTTTTATATGTTTGGCTGGTTTAATTTATACTGCACACTGGGGCTGATGAGTTGTCTTTTCAATAAGTGCCCTAATTGCGAAGGGGGGTCCATGGAGCTTGATTGCTCTGATTAAGTGCCGCAGGGTCTGTCACATCTATCACTGTACATATCAAATACAGATTTCACCCTCTGGTGGGTCTGGGGCTGTAATTATTCTCACTTTACTTTGCCTCGATGCGACAAAAGGTAAAAATTACTGCCTGCCTCAAGTAATTTCTTGTGCTCACACCAAGGTTTGATACCAAGCAATCAAATGCAGGGGCGTGGGAAAAATCTGCCACTGAGCACAATATTCTATAACTTATATATCATGTAGTTCATGAAAAGTTTTAGTTGTATTAAATTGCATTCATTTATATTTAGACCCATTCAAGTCAACCCATCCATGAATGCATTTTCCAAATGCAGGAAATGTATTTTACATCTAAATATGTATTTTACAATCTAATCCTGGAAACGGTATTCCCTGATGGCAGTGCCATCTTTCAGAAGGCTTGACGTATCGAAAGGTGAGTTTGAGGTGTTGACTTAATTAATTCTCCTTAATTTAATCCAATAAATTTTATTTTTTATTGGAAAACACAAAAGTGTGCAAAAAAAAGGATTAACACTCTTGCAGCAAGTGATACCTGACACCTCAGGAACACAGACCGACTACGTGACCTTCATTTGGGCTTTCAGAAATCCAAAAAACTTGTGGCATCATGTGAATCAAAGCAAAAGCGAGAAGACTTGGCAGGAGGATGAGTTTGCCCGTAAAACATTTCATCATCGTCCTTCAAGTTGTTGTTTTTTGTTTTGTTTTGTTTGCATGCAAATTTCCCAGATTTGTCTGGTGCATTCACTTTTGCTGTAATCTCCTATTAAACCCATATAATCACAATAATATTTAACACTGTTGTAATTTTTCTTTCATGAATTCTTTGGTGTTCTACAATATTTATTTATTTATTGAATCCAATTCTGTTTATTTTCATTTTTGTCAAGATATGACAGTCAGACACCATTTTTTATAACAGAGCAGTCAGTTTTCTTTCTAGACTGTGGAAAACGCTAAAATCATAATTTGATTCATTACAGTGTGGAAATCACTACTCCGAGTTAATTGTTGCTTTTTTTTTATTCTAATATTTGCCTTTATGCCAGCAGAATGAGGGAAAATTTACCACGGAGTTAAATTATTCCTCCCCTGCTGCTTTTTTATTCTGTTCACCAAAATACCTATTTGTGAACCACCTCCTATGCAACAGAGAAATCTTTAATATGCTGCAAAGCTCGTCCCAGTCGGCCTACTGGTCACAGCTGCATCCGACTGGAGGTTGTCTTTTCCTAACTCCCGTTTTTTATAAAAAATAATTTTATCAAAAATTATATATTTTGAGTGGGAAGTGTTCAGTCACCCTGCTGAAGGGAACATGACTCCCTAAATGTCAAAATCTCCCTCTTTAAGCAGGATACAGTGGAGGTTTTTCATGGTGCTGCTGGTCCCCTCCAGGAAGATCTCAAAACAGATATTGACGCTCTATGTTGTTTGCACCAAATTTGTGGGGGGAATTCATTTTCTCGTATAAGATGGAACCACGCATCATGGTTTTTACTGCTTGGAGAGCTTTAATCAGAACCAAAAGTTACACAATAATATCAAGAGACGGGTTCTTTGGGCCGCACGGTGGCGCGACGTGGTCTGTGAGCGTGAATCTCAGCTCAGGCCTTGTGTATGCGAATTTAACATGCTCTAAAAAAGAATCAAAACAGTAGGAAAGATATATGAAGAGGGTGTAAAGTGTGTAAGAGACGGAGAGGGTAAACTGTAAAAGGAAGTGGACAGCCTATGCTTTGTTAGCGTTGGAAATAAAAGGGTGAGGAGAAGGACATAAAAGTACTTTAAAGGAAGTCTCAAAAACCATCTACAGAATTTTGCAAAGATACGGAGGTCCCTCAGAAAACGATGTGTGGGCAAGTGTGAAGCTCATCGGGGGGTTGGTTACCGGATGGCCAATGGGACGCCTGTAAGAACTGTAGGATTTTATGACAGCAGCTGTCCGCTTCCTGCGTTTTGCAAACAAGCATGAACTGTGGAGGACGGTGCCAACATGAGAGTCATTCTTCAGAAAGGAAGATCACTTCAATCTGCTTCAGGATGCATTCCTTCTCACAAAGCCATGTGGGGAAATGCCGTTTGGGCTGATGAAATAAAATGCAATGACACCTGACCTGAAGACCACAGTGTTTACTGAAAAGCGTGGTAGTGGTGGAGCATCAGTCCTCCGTTTGGACCAATAGTTTACCATCTTTTACCTTTCACAGAACCCAGAACAACCCGTTACACAAGGCCTGCTCAGACAATATCAGGTATTTTGTATGAAATAAACCATGGTTTACAATGGAAGAAAACTAATTTACAATTCACATACACAATAATTTATGATTCACTTCATGATGCTAGAATCTGAATTATTCTCATGCTCATTTAGTCATTTTTTTATTGATGTCCTATTATGTCTTTAGAGCATTAAGGATGTTATGCCCAAGGTGCAGAGGAACGATGGACACCGAGGGTTGAGGGAACAAATGAACAAAGTTTATTTGAATCGGGGTCTTCCCCGTGAGTCCTCAAGACTGGTCTGTGCTGTGTGTGGTGCTGTGTATCATCTGCTTATTTGTGCCATACAGGATTGTGTGTATCCATGAGGGTTTACTGGACTGTTTGCCTGCCAGTGATCTGGGACGTTCTCATCTGACCATTCAAAGACTTGAGACAGTTGACAAGTGGGCGGCTGTGTTTGACAGCCCTGAGTGACACACTGCAGCATGAAAGGGGACCTTATTCAGCGTGAGGCGTGTTGCCTTATTTCCTGTTCAAATAAACTCTGTTCATTTGTTCCCTCAACCTTCGGTGCCATCGTTCCTCTGCACCTTGGGCTGACAAATGACACCCCAGTGCTAGGCTGTCGGTGCATCTGGGCACAATGTCAACCGCTGCCACTTCCTGAGAAATGGGTTCCGTAGCACATATTTTTTTCTGAAATACCAACAAAACTCCTAAACCAGCTAATTAGTACATTCTTAATTTCCTGAATAGCCGACAGCATTACATCATATAGTCTATTTGTTTCACTATTTAAGATTTTTCCATTATTTTTTTTGCCATATATTGTCTTACTTATTTGTAGCCTATATTCTATATTCTGTTTTTTTTTTCATCATGTGGCAGTGGTGGCCTAGCGGTTAAGGAAGCGGCCCCGTAATCAGGAGGTTGCGAATCCCGATCCGCCAAGGTGCCACTGAGGTGCCACTGAGCAAAGCACCGTCCCCACACACTGCTCCCCGGGCGCCTGTCATAGCTGCCCACTGCTGACCAAGGGTGATTTAGGCTTTCCCATTGTAGACGGTGATTACTCTTAATTGCTGACCTAAATGAAGAACCACATTAAAGAAACTAGTTTTTTAGTCACCGTGCTGCATTATCCTGCACCACCAACAAAATATAAAATGAGCACAAAATACAACATCATTCACCTGATATATATCCAGACAAAATTGTACTGAATACCCACAATTCCACATTCTACATCAAGCACTAGTTTGCTAATATATACTTTGAGCATGTATTTATATATTTTTCATTAATTATGAAATATATTGCTTTTTTTATAGAATTATTTGGGGTTTTTCAGCTGGTGGAAAATTCAATCTGCAGATTCTCTGGATGGTGTTTTTGATCTTATAAAACTTGTAAAACACCCCACCTTGTCATTTTCTTCCACCTCCCCCCCTGCCACCTTTTAGCACCTTGCACGTAATTCAGAATATCCATAGTGAATGTGCAGCCTTGAAAACAGGGCTCTTTTTTTTGGTTATGTGTGGTGTTATTGCAAAGCGCTCTGGGGAAGAATTCTTTGTCACGGTTGGAAAATGCTTTTTGCTGAGTGAAAACTTCTTATGCAGCCTGACTTTCTGCTCTCCGACTGTGCTGTTTAGAAAAGAAGACAGCTCAAAGTGAAGTAATTGTTATTGTGAAACACTGCAGCACAGCACACGGTGACACAACAAAATGTGTCCCCTGTATTTAACCATCACCCTTGGTCTGCAGTGGGCAACTACGGGGTGTGTGTTTGTGTTTATATATATATATAAACGTTCTGAAAAAAAAATTGGAATAGGAGAGTGGACTTTTTTTTTTTTTTAGGAACATGTAATGTGTTGCTTTGTCACTAGATGTCACTGTGGTCTCCATTGGTTTATTTCAGCTCCTACCAGACAGTGCTTCAGTTTTTTTTGTGTGTGTGTGCAGCATATTACATAAGAGTTCTGTTGGGGAGGGAGCTGAAGGATGGTCCTTCATCAAATACAGATTCATTGGACTTGGATCTTGAGGCATACCGTGGTATTATGACACTGCCTGCAGATTAGCATGGAAACCTATACTTAGAAATCTTTGATATTTCTTCTTTTTGATCACTTTGATCATGAGACGTGTTTTGTCTTATCAGAAGGCTTGCAGACATGCTTGCTACATTATTTAGTCGGTGAAAAGTTTATTATATAGCAACCCCACAGAATCCCAGCAACCACTCGTAGCAGGTGGGTTCACCGCAGCATATTTCACCTCCCTGCCATCTCTCAGACAGAGAGTCCAATTTGCTGGAGTGTGCATATAAGCAGCATGGTTTTATAACAGCCTTTTCTCACACTATGGTTTCTGGACTTGATAAATATTCTGGATTACTGTAATGTCAGTATAATCAACTTTATCAGACATTAGATCTGAAAAGTATTGTGCATATTTCAATAAAATATTTTATCTTTAGGGACACAGTTCAGTTCAATCATTAACAAGTTTACAATACAAAAGGGATATTTTTTGCTGCAATTTTGACATTGAATGTTTCAATTACATATACTAGCATTATAATATTTCATACAATAATTCATACTAATTATTTATACTATTGCATTTTGTACATTAAAAGAGCTGGCTTAGTCCCTTTGTATCCACCACCAGGATAAAATATATAGTATACAGTACCAGCCAAAAGTTTGGACACCTTGTCATTCAATGAATTTTCTTTATTTTCATGACCATTTACATTGGTAGATTCTCACTGAAGTTCATGTGTTCAACTCCACATGTGTTTATTCATAGTGAGAATCTACCAATGTAAATGGTCATGAAAATAAAGAAAACACATTGAATGAGAAGACGTGTCCAAACTTTTGACCTTTACCTTATATTTTAAAAATTATTTTAGCATTTCCATATGCCAGTGCATGAATGGAGCATAGAGTTGCCCCATAGCAGAAAAAAAAACAGGTAAATGTTATTTAAATGGGAAATATTTTGTGTGTAATTTAGACTAACTCTTTAACTGGTATGAACAGGCGCATTAAAACATTTGAATATTATGCAGTGTGGCATGATGCTGATATTCTGACATTCTGACCTGCAGCCAGGAAGGTTCGAATGTGCTTGAATGTACTTTCACCGCGTTCAAAATGGACATACAGGCATACAGACTCGGGCTGGATGATGGAGGGAGGGGGAGGGTGTGGAGAGGATTTGGAACGTTGTCCAGTGGACGTGTAGAAAGCCGGCGGCGGCGGCGGCGGCGGAGCTCTGCGTCGTGCGCAGTGCGCGTCTTTGGGGAGCGGAGAGCCAATGGAGACGCGCCGGCGTTCGTGATGAAGGGAGGCTGAGAAGAGACGAGACGAGAAGAGAAGAGAAGCAGCCGATCCCTGTCTTCCCGCGGCGTCCATGAGCCATGAAGCGGCAGTGAGATCCGCGGGGCCGGTGCCGGAGGGAATGGCCGGCGCCAAGCGGACCGAGTCTCCGTCCGAGATCGAGCCGGAGGCGCGGAAAGCGGCGGAGCAGCCGTGGGTCAACGCGTCCATCCCGATACCGATCCGGACCGTGGGCTCCTTCGGGAGCGATGCCGGCCAGAGGTCAGAAAACGTGATGTTGGCACACAAGTTTGATGCGGTGGGGAAATCGTGGAATTGTCCTGCGGTTGGTGGCCGGCCGGTGCTCTCCTGCAGGTCCGCACGTGTCCCGGGGTGAGGGACAGGTGACGTTCGCTGTCGCGGTTTTATGTAAGTGAGGGAGGATGCTGCAGTCGGGTCCCTGCACCACCAGGCCCGCCTCCCTCTCAGCCTCCTTCTCCTGGTCTTGGGTTTTGCGATGCAAACCACTGGTGATGTTGGGGATTTTCACCGTTCTCGTTTCCCATTTGAGGCTCGAACGAAGCTCTCCCAGCATGGCCAGTTTGTCGGTGATGTTGAGGGACCGAGACACTGGTGCATGATGCGGTGGCTCTCCGTGAAGTGGCATTACGACCCATTCTTACTCTGCAATGCAAAGGTAGAGTCTGGTGTTCAAACCCAGACCAGTTAGACTGTGGCACGCACTGCACTGTCGTACAGTCCTGGTGTCCTGCGCGGAACTAGTTGCATTTTCCGGTTATTGGTGCCCGTGCAACATGTCTCCATTGCAGATATTCAGGAAAAGTAGGTATTGGCTGCGGACTAAACAGCTAAAGAGATCAATTTCAAGCAGGGGATTGCAGAACACTTTCATTGCAATCAAATATTAAGACAATTTATCTAGGTTTTTAATGGGGGGGGGGGTGAAAAAAAGAGACCTTGCTTTCACTCGGCATCTGCATCATTATTATTGTTCATGATGGAGCGTTTCGCATAATTGTGAATTGAAACTGCTGTAATAACGGAGCGCTCAGGAGCATTCGCTTACAGTAGAGAAGCAGGGAAAAGCAGACGGATGTGCCATTCACATCATTTGGAGGATGGAGCGAATTGATTATTGATCAGATCAGCCTGCAGGTTGCATTATTTATGATGCCAGCATTGTTTCAGAGAATTAATGGCATATAATTGCCAACTGCACCATTGTGGCCAGGACATCCGAGCAAATAAGACTTATACCAATATACAGCCCGCCCTTCTTTTTAAGGCTGCATGTTGCATGTATGGAAAATATTATTCCAGTCACTGGCAGATATAAATGTTAATCTGAAATATGTCAGTATGCTCTCTTGATATATTTTAAGAAGTCCCACTATTTTTGGAGCGCATTCACAGCACATTTTTGTCATTAGGCTCGCTCAGACCCATGACATGGGCAAAATATCTTTTTTTTTTACTTGTGCCTGGTGTGTATGCGCAGCTGAGCCTGTCTGCTCGGAAACCTGATCACCGCAGTGACTGAGGAAGCTGAGCAAACAGCACTCAGGCACTGTCTGGACCGGGGTGTTAGATCATACTATACAGAAAGGTATACGGAATACGGAAATCGCAATATTCCTCATTACTGTTATTATGTACGGAGGGCGTTTCCAGAATATAGTTTGTGTGAATCACATACATGGTCTGTGAAATAGCCGTGTGATTACTGAGCATTAGCAAGATGGAATCGAGAGCCATACACTACTGCAGCTTCATTCCTGCACTTGTGATTTTGATGCACCTATAATTGTTGGAACAGGATGAGGCGGAATGTGATATTATTGAACTCCCGGGAGAATTTAATTTGCTGCAAGATTAAACAAATTTGGTCAATTGAGGTCTTCCCAGTTCCTCTGCAAATGAAAATAGGGGTGTTTTCAGGGACAAAGTGACATGAATATCAAGTGAAGAGGATACGTTGGTTTAATTAGTCGGCCGTAAATGGCTAGATGTTTCCATTAAGGACCAATAAAGACTGTTGGAAGAGTTCTACTAGATCCATATATTATCACTTTTACTGTACAGCTTTGTAAGTCAGTATTTACATTTTATTATTGCAGATATACATGGATTCTATGGTTCTAGGAGTGTTAAAAAAATAACACAAAGAACAGTCAACCAGTGTGACTCTTGCTTTATGCGCTCATTTGCCAAATGCGCTCTGTACCCCATTATTTAAAAACGAGAGGAAAAAAAAAAGTCCAATCATCCTTTTCATGTTCTGCTCATGTTCTCACCACTCCACCTATGGGACCGGGCCGCTTGCTGACGCTGACTTTGAGAAAATAAGCCACAAGGCAGATTTAAAAGGCCACTTTTAATAACAAAATCTGTGAGATGTTCACGCTATTCAGAGAGAATAATTATTTCTAGCTTTACTGAGAATATTTATTTCAGGCCAAGAGAATACATAGTTGATTCTGAGCTAAAATTCAGCTCTTAGAGCGTAGTTCAGTCAGAATAGTTAAATCTGTCCTGACGATAAAGCGCTTTGCACTTCCGGTAATTAGTACCAGCAGAATACTGAAAGGGAATAAAATGATTGTGTACAGGACATGCTGGCTCACATTGATCAATTACTGGTGTGTTTTATTCATATTTCTAGGTATAAGTTGGTCTTTTATTTGATGCTGTCTGTAGTAATAGTGTTTGGAGACAACAACGGGGTGACATAAATAAATTTTATGTCCTGTACAGCCTTCACAAGTTAGGGCTTGTCTGTTTTTAAGGACTACTTATTTATTTATATATTTGTTTCCGGATGAGATATCATCAGGGACATGACTTGAAAACATATATTGCATGAAAGATGTCCTAGTGGTCCATTATCTACTGGTGGTTCCGCGTTGGATGTATGTCCTGGATGTGTGGTCGGTCTGTGGTTTCTGCACCGTGCTTCCGCTGTAATGCAGTCTCTGGTGGTCTTAGTGAGCTTAGTGAGCTCCTTGTGAGACTTTTTTTCAGTTTGTGGGCATGTCTGCATGCTCTCTGCTGCTCGCCTGAAAGCCCACATGAAACCTGCTAGTTTAACCTCTGCCATCCTCTCTCTCTATCCATGTGTGTGTTGTGCCTTTGTGCAGGTATTCAGAGGAGTACAGTATGGACTCCACTAATGCACAGTAAGTGGGAGCCGCATGCAGCGCATGGCATGTCCTTAGAAGGGAAAGGTCTTCTCGAGGTTGCCATCCTTGCCCGTAGCTGGTGCCACCCTCGGAGAGAATGCACGTTTCAGCGGAACGTGCAAACGGTACCAACGGCTGAAATAGACGGTCTCATGGCGCCACATCCTCTGTCAGCCATACCGACAAACACGGGACACGGATAGTGGTTCAGAGTGTGACCATGGCAACGAATGACTAGTTACTGTTTACAGTATCTACAGTGTCTATATTAAGCACACTTTATAAGGTCAGGCAGTCGCTACTCCCTAACGCAGCCCTAATTTATCTGTTATCCATGTTCGCTGTGGCGAAGTAGAGGGATCCCATGTTAAACCAGAGAACAATTCATAGTTGATCACCCCTCCCCTCCCTCCTTATTATGGGGAGAAGTATGTTGGTCAGAGGAACTTCGGAAAGCTATAGAATGGAATATCCTCTTTATATTAAAGAATATGATAGAATGTCTACTTGGAAAGGAGGACAGAGAAAGAGCATATTATTGTGTTTTTTTCAGCCCTTTTACACTCTGAGTTAGTGGAGTCCTCGCCACATGGCCTGTGTGCTGTCATATGAACATCTGGTTTCCAGCTAAAACAAACAGTGACTGAGCACACTGTCTCAATCTGAGTGCATGTACATTCATGCTTTTAAGATCTTGAGGGAATCGGATCACAGGTTCTGATCAACCTCAGTCCTCAGGTATAAAAAGTCGCATACGGCTCATTTTTGGCAAGGTTATATGCAAGATTTGATCAGTCTAGCCATAACCAGAATTGCACTGTGCTACATATCAGTTCTTGTACAACTAGAGGAAGCACGTTCATGCTGCAATATTCAGGACACAATGTCTGAGTGAAGTGCTAATGAATTTGTTTGAGAGTCTGAATGTGTGATAAATGTCGAGCATGTGAAACGACCGTTATGCTCGCACCGCATTAGAAAGATCTCTACATCGTCGTGTTGCTGGCTGAGTCATACAGCTACTTTTATTTTATGCTTTGCTTCATTAATGTTGACAGGTCATGTGATCTCATTGGCTAGAATGAAGTCGAAAAGCTGGTTGAATATGCATAAATGAACAGGTAGATGCTTCGTTGTATAATTGTTTTCTTGGGGTCTTTCAGTCAGTTGGCCTCTTTATTAAGTACACGTTCCTAGTAGACAACTGCACACCTTGCTTCGTCACCAGAATACTAATCATAGTGACCATCACTAGACACAACCATTGTCTGCTGAAGGGCATTTCTCGACTTCGAGACTCTGCCAAGCTCTTCTGTCTTTGCTGATTGTAGCAAAGTTTGTTAATTATTTGTGGAAACGTCAGACAAAATCCATATGCTCCTAATTGGGCTTTTGCCTAGTTTAACCTGCCCTAGAATGCCCGCATTGTGTTTGAGTCCCTTTGGCCTTGTTTTTCCTGCTTTCCATGTCAGTCATTCCCTTTTTGTGTCTGCTTTGTTTGCATGTATCTTTCATGGTTTGGTGCCGGGGAGAACATGTTGGATGCATTCACACAACTTACATAAATCGGGGCTCATCACATAAAACAGGACAACTCCGGTCCAGATGCAGATCCGGAGTACTCCACAAAGTCAGTTCTTATTGGGGCATTAAATAAATTGCTTTGTTTGCAACCTTAGTTTTTGGGTTGTAGAGCAGGTCTGAAACAGTAGTAGGGTCCTCCTCTCTGACACTGACCTTAATGAGCCCAGACAACCACAGAGCCAGCTCTCCTCACCAGTCTGTCTCTCATCGTAGCATGTGGAAAAGAATGCTGGTGACCCCTGACAGGTAGCATACCAGCAGGATTTTCTTTCCGATGCTCCAGTCCGGTTTGTTATCCAGCTGCAGTATTGAAAGTGAAAGTGGAAGTGATTGTCACACGTGATACACAGCAGCACAGCACACAGTGCACACAGTGAAATTTGTCCTCTGCATTTAACCCATCACCCTGAGTGAGCAGTGGGCAGCCATGACAGGCGCCCGGGGAGCAGTGTGTGGGGACGGTGCTTTGCTCAGTGGCACCTCAGTGGTACCTTGGCAGATCGGAATTCGAACCGGCAACCTTCTGATTACGGGGCCGCTTCCTTAACCACTAGGCCACCACTGCCCCTTTGATGACCTCCTTTCAGATGGAGCATGGACCTCTGGAAGTCCACCACCTTTACTCGGTCTTGGAGGTGTTCAGCTGTGGGTGGTTTGGTTTGTAACACATCCTCCCCCTCCTGACCATCCTTGATACAGCCCACAACAGCAATGTCATCTGAGAACTTTTGTGGCATGACTCACAGTTGTATTTGAAGCCTGACATGTAGAAGTTGAATAGGACAGTCCTTTGCTTCAACCTTTACTGCTGAATGACATTCAATATGCTTGAAATGATTAAGTAACTTTTGTTATAGATACAATGTTCCATTAAAATCTATATTATGCTGGAAGCATTCATGCCACTCTTACCAGAGGCAGTTTGTATTTTGTTAATAGTGAAAGAGACATAAATTGATGTTCTAAACAATGGCCATGGAACTTTTCCCACATTTTGTTATGTTACAGCCTTATTCCAAAAATTGATAAAATAATTTTTCTTCCCAGAATTCTATACACAACACCCCATAATGACAACGTGAATTCACCCCATTGCTGCAGAGATGGTTATCCTTCAAGAAGGTTCTCTGAAGCTCTGACAGAGTGACCATTGGGTTCTTGGCTACTGTTCTCATTAGGACCTTCAAAGCACCTTCTGTAACCTTCCTCAGATTTGTGCCTCAAGACAATCCTGTCTACTTCATGCTTGGTTCCAGTCTCTGGAAACAGTCACCCAAAGGTGACCTGAGCTCAATTTTGAGCTTCATGGCAAAGGCATGTGCATGTGCTTTCTTTGTTTTTGTATTGAAGTATTTTTTTTCACATTGTCATTATGGGGACTTGTTTGTAGAATTCTAAGGAAACGATTAATTTAATTCACTATGAAATAATGCTGTAACATAACAAAATGTGGATAAAGTGATGCACTGTGAATACTTTCTGGATGCACTGTGCTTCATCTGTATTGGTAGCCAGTGAACCAGACGACTACTGAGAAATCAGCACAAATATACAGCTCCTCATTCAGGAAATAGAAGGTAGCTGCAAAGGGACCGCTCCTGGTTTTATTTAATAGAAGTCATTAACTAAAAACTCCTGGAAGTTATATATTAACAGTATCTTAAGTCTTACCCTGTATTTACTTTCTTTTGAAAGTGAAAGCGAAGCGATTGTCATGCAGCACAGCACACAGTGACACATGGAATGTGTCCTCTGCTTTTAACCATCACCCTTAGTGAGCAGTGGGCAGACATGACAGGCGCCCACGGTGCTTTGCATTTACTGCATTTATCAGACACCCTTATCCAGAGTGACTTACAATCAGTAGTTACAGGCACAGTCCCCCCCTGGAGCAACTTAGGGTTAAGTGTCTTGCTCAGGGACACAAAATAAGTGGGGTTTGAACCTGGGTCTTCTGGTTCATAGGTGAGTGTGTTACTCACTAGGCTACTACCACACTTTGCTTTGCTCAGTTGCACCTCAGTGGCACCTTGGAGGATCAGGATTCGAACCGGCAACCTTCTGATTACGGGGCCACTTCCTTAAATGCTAGACTCAAAAAAATGATTTAAAAAATATTAGGCAAATGTGTGGAAATAGTGTCATAATTGAATTAACCCCCAATCAAGCACTATACTTGGTACCAATTATGTCTCATTAAAATATATAGAACTTGCTGTAGATCTTTTGCTATGGTAGATTTTCTCGGGTATGACAGTGCAGTTACTGAGGATCTCTCCTGATCTTTGTCTGTTTTATATTGCTGGTGTGTAGGGTGGTTGCTGTTGGGCTGTAACATAATAAAAGAATGGCAGACAAAGTAAATTGTCACTTGAATATTTTATTTAGTCAATGGAGAGAGTTGTGGATTCATAAACCATGGATTTATGATGGATTCATAAACCATGGCTGGACTGAACACAGGATCTAGTTATACTGCATCAGTATAGGCAAGCGGGATGTGGAATTGGGGTTTTCAACCTCCATCTATCTACCATTGACCCAATGTAATGCCCCAAAAGTGTTTAGTTTTGGCAGATTATCAGTTGTTGGCAATATACTTGTACTTTTTTATTGCACTTTGAGCGCTGCTAAAGGCACATTGATAAAGACATGCATACCTCTGGCCCAACAACTCCCACTTTCAATACAAGAGCAAGATAATAATCTCATTATGAGTATTCAGATGCAGGGAAGTTTATAATTCAAATCAGGAATACAAATCTAGCGTCACTAGTCTGACACACTGGACCATGTCTTCTAGTTTGATCCTGGCCCTTTAGAGAATGTCTGGTCCTGTGTAGGGTGGTCACCTCGTAGCTCAAGGTGAGTGCTATTAGTTGCACTAAAGTTTGTGCTTCACCACCAGAAGCCCAGAGGCCTGGTGATAGCCTGGTGTCTACGATGCAGTTCAGACTGGAGAGTCAGTGGCTGTTGCTGCTCTACTTCATGCCTGTTCCTGCTATTTATAGTTCTTCTCTCTCCAGCTCTCATGCAGCTCCAGCGTAGGTGTGGTGAAGGTATACAAAAGAAAAAAGGTGCATGGGACATGGGCCGCTGGTGAACCGACAGACTCGGCCTGGTTCAAAACATGTTAAACTTAGCAAATATCATCTACATGTTGACAACAGTTTATATTCCGAACATGTTCCACACAGACTATGTTTATTCACGGAATAGCGTTTGTCTCTACTGCTGGCCATTGTTGTTGGGTTTTATCTGTGTTTAAATATTAATGGCCATTCCTCTCTTTCATTCTTCTTAACATGCCATGTACCCTGGGCACGCAGTGTCACAGAATGAGCTGCTCTGTAAATGTCACAGTGTGCATGATATGCTGTGTGTCTTGTGTTTGGCTTTGTGTTATGCAATGTTTTTTTCTAAAATATGGGATATTTGGGGATTTTTGTCTATAGTGCTTATGTCACAGTTTCCAGTACATTAACGCTTGCAAGGATCTATATGTGTGACTGTGAGTGGGTGGGTGCAGTGTGTCTATGTATATTGTGTGTGTGTGTGTGTGTGTGTGTGTGTTCTAGAACACTGCCTGTTCTGAAGCTGTCACCATGGTAATAAGCCAGTCTCTGGGTACAGCCACCCAAAGGCGACGACTTTCACACAGTGTCATGATCAGCAGTTGCTTATTCCTGCTGTCATTCATACTCTATGCTGTTCTATTGGTTTCAGCACCACGGACAGTGGACTTTTTTTGAGTCTTTGCTGTCACTGACATCTTTTTCTTTTCTTTTATTTTCTTTTTGAAATCACTGGCACTTACTGTTCCTCATAAGGAAAGAAAACCTTTTCTTAATTAAGCTTTTCTTAATGTCTTTTTACACACAATGTACACGTGGAAAGAATATTACCTGACATAAGCATATCTGCCTTTGACTAAGGAAAAACTGAATTGTTATTTAATGGTTTAAATCAAATTTGCCCATCCGCTCCCACAGCCATTAATGCATCCTGAATGATTTGAATGATTTCCTGCTTTTCCTATGTTGCAGGGTGCAAGTGGAGTTTTACGTGAACGAAAACACCTTCAAGGAAAGACTGAAACTGTTTTTCATTAAAAACCAAAGGTCAAGTAAGTAAACAGCAAATTTCAATTTTCCGACTGAAGTGAGACCAAATTACATTTTTCTCCATGAATAAATTCAGAACACAACAGCGCCAGGGCAGACAAGACCTGTCTGACTGTCTGGGAAACTGCCAGAATGTTTTTGCTGTTGGGCTGTAACATAATAAAAGAATGGCAGACAAAGCAAATTGTGCCTTGAATATTTAATTTAGTCAAATGAGAGAATTGTGGAAGAAGGTTTCATAAACCATGGCTGGACTGAACACAGCAACAAGACACCATCTAGTTATACTAGTTATATCAGCAAGGTCCCAGACAAAGATTTCAAAGCACACTTGTCATGGCCTTTTGAAGCAAAAAAAAAAAAAAAACAGAAACTCACTCCAGTCATCGTCCAGTAAACTCCGCTGCATGCCTCGGGCAGGACCAGCAACGGAGTGGCAGGCAGGATGTGGAATTGGGATTTTCAACCTCCACCATTGACCCCGTGTAATGATCCACAAAAGAGGCCAAGTGTTCTTCTGTTTAGTTTTGGCAGATGAACAGTTGTTGGCAATATACTTGTACTTCTTTATTACACTTTGAGCACTGCTAAAGACACACTGATAAAGACATGCATACCTCTGGCCCAACAACTCCCACTTTCAATACAAGAGCAAGATAATAATCTCATATATAGGATGACAGTATAAGTATTCAGATGCATGGAAGTTTATAATTCAAAGCAGAAATACAAATCTAACGTCACTAGTCTGACACACTGGCCCATGTCTTCTAGTTTGATCCTGGCCCTTTAGAGATGGTCTGGTACTATATTAAAGCTATTAAATGTCCACAATTCTGCATGCTCACTGTGTTCCAGGTCTCAGAATCCGACTCTTTAATCTGTCCTTGAAGCTGTTGACGTGCCTCCTGTATATTGTACGAGTGTCATTGGATGATCCCACTGAAGTTGCAGGTCCGAGGTGAGGTTGTCAATTTGGATTCTAGATTCTTTATTGTGACCTTGTCTGTATATACATGTATTTTTTCATGCGTTTCTGATAAATAAACATCCTGATGATTCAGGCCTGGAAACCTCCAAACACACTAACGCTGGGAGCTATATAATGCGGTGACTCACCGGCAGATTAAATAGATGCAGCCTTCATCTACCGGCTGGCAAGTTGTTTACTGTGCAGATGGTGACGTTTCTTTCAAATGAATCTCTTTGCAGCAGAAACCACACCCGTTTCACAAACACCACGTTTAAATCCAACGAAATCAACTGGTGAGATGATTGTAATAAATTGTATTACTGTAATTTTAATTTTAATTCTTATTAATGCAGCGTCACAAAACATTAATATATATATATGCCCATAAATATTTATATAGGATATTTTCAATGCTGCATACAATTTATTTTTTATTCTCTTTAAAGGGAGTTAATTTTCTGGGTGAACCGAAGAGTGCCTGTGTGGGCTATCCAGGTGAGAGCGGTGTCAGGAGCATTCATTCCCTTTATCTGCTACATTAATCCAGGGCTGGATGACAGTGCAGCTTGTGTTTACTGAAATATCAGGTAGACCGCCATCGTGATGCCGGATAGTAATTCCAGAGCAATAACAAAAATTCAATAAATATTGAATTGTCTGAGTGTGAAAAGACCTTAATTAAGAGCGCATTAAAATGGACTGCCAGAGAGTAATGTTTGACCCACCAAAGACAATTATGTTTAGTGCTATGTATCTGGTCAGTAAAAAAGACATTACACTAAATTGAGTGTCAATGCAGTAGAACGTTCTGCTTTGGTTAAACTACTGTCTTCAGACACCAGTGGAGTTAAGTAATTTTTATTCTCTTCTGCTGCTGTCTTTGCCTGTTCTGGTTCTTCTCACCACCCCACCCCACCCAACCCCACCCCCCTCTCTGTGTTTTCCTCTAGGTGACTGTGGCCTTAATTAGTTTTTTAGAGGCTATGCTACTGACATATCTCAGCTACAAGGTAAGTTTCTCTGCTTTTAGATTCAATCTTTTTGTGTTTCAAAAGTATCAAAACACACTTGTTAGTCTTTAATTCCAATATTCTACAGACATTGTTGCTTTTAATGACATGCATTTGGCCCCACTGCATCTTTCATTATTCAGTTATTATATAAATATTTACTTTTGTATGAGGAAGATTATATTATTTTTTTTATGTTAGGGAAACATCTGGGAACAGATTTTTCAGGTCTCATTCCTCCTTGAGATGATAAATACTGTCCCGTTCATTATTACGGTAAGCATGATATGGTTTTGGATTTCTCGTCATATCCCGAAAATATTTACTGCATGCTGTGAACAGGAGGCAATTTGAATAGCTGAATTTTGTTTTGCCAAACACAGAAACAGTTTATTGGCACAAAAGTCACATATTGAGGCACTGATCCACAATCATTCAGATGTGTGAGTTTACAGTGTTTGACACTGTAGCGTGAGTAGAAGACAGACACTCAGCACAAGTGAAAGAGGGTGCCTGGGTGCTGGTGCAGAATGGAGGAAAGACTGTGCAATAAGATAAATGAGAGGAATATAGACAGACTCACAGACACTCATGTGAGAGGTGGGCATTAAATGCACCAATCCATTCATTCATAAGCTGTGCAAAAGATAGACAACACAGGGTTGCAGGCATAAGCCCTATCAAAAATAATAGTATTATTTATAAAAGTTGCAGCATTAAGGAAGAGTCCTTCTTTTTTGTTAATTAACTTGTCACTTTGTTGGCATACACATATGTCTAATTCAACTATTCTTCATATATAACTCACAAGTAATTTGCTGTCTATGATATTTCTTAGTTTAAAATAATTAATCATAGCCTTCTAAATTGTAAGAAATTTAAAAACTCCATAGGCAACATAAAAAAATTCCCAGAGCATTGATGCTGTGTGTATGTATCCTCTATTATCTGCAGATCTTCTGGCCTCCACTGAGAAACATATTTGTTCCTGTGTTCCTCAACTGCTGGCTTGCCAAGTGCGCTTTGGAGAACATGATTGTATGTACACTATGGATCCCTCATTAAATCTGGTTTTAAGTTAAGACAGTGTTAGAATGGAAGCTGTTGCCAGTCTGAGGCTGTAAACGAGTGCAGGGCTGCAGTACTCAGCATTGGGGAGAATGCCAGCTCGCCTTTTTTCTCTAGACAGATGGTTGGGAGAAATGGCACGGAGAACTTGGCAGGCAGAAAGAGTAAGGACACACACTCTGAATTCTAGCCACAAGGAGCTGGACACAATGACAAGTGCGGCTTATGATAAAGGAATATACGCTTGTGTAGACAAGAACACCTAAACAGAGACCAAGACATTGCAGTGATCAGAGGGTATCAAGACCAAGACACTGCCGTTACTTGAGGGTACCAAGACTAAGACAGAGACTGAGATGAGACACACTATGGCGAGACCAAGACCAAGTCCAAAAACAGACCAGTGCTAGAATCTACATCACATTACTCAGATCAACTGTAGTGAAAAACAAGTGTTGCTGTAAAGTGTCATTACTTGTTAAAATTCAAATTCATGTTGTCTTTTCTATTATATTGTGTCTCATTTCAAATCTTTAGAATTTGTTACAGTTATGAGGCCTGATGGAAAATAATACTCTCAATAATCCTCTCCTGCAACAATTTTATCAGACCTGACCTCAACAATGGAAAGAGATGGGATGTACCAGTAAGGTGTTCATATTAAGGTTCTAATACCAGGGACAGAGGCCTTGGAAACGATATGAATATGGCTATGTAATGATCCCTTGCTTTGAATAAACATTTGCCTCTCAAATGTTCACTGATAAATGTTCTTTCTAGCAAATTCTTCTGCACAAGTTATTTTATCTCTTCATTTACATAATTTACAACAAGATACACACCTAATCATGGAGAGGACTCAGCTAATGAATTTTTGGAATGTCATACAGTGAAATTATTTCTGCTCTTGCACATAGACAGCCGGACTCATTTTCATCCGGACTCATTTTCCATGTGTACTGAAAGATAACAGGCTCAGCCAATGGATGGACGACACAGACTTTGGTTGTTTTATTGACTTCATCCAAGGACGTGTTTTTTTCTGACTTTGCTATGATGCGATGTGTATGTTGAGTGTGGACTGTGATGCGGGCAGTGTCCATTGAGTAATAAATAATAATGCAGTTCACTCCAGAGATACAGTTTTTTAATCGAGACCGCTATGTCTGAGACCAAGACGAAACCAAGACCAAATAGAGTTGAGACCAAGACGAGACCGAGACCACAACAAATTGGTACATTTTTTACATTGGTACATTTTTTTACACTACATCACTAATATGTAATGAATCTTTTTTTTTTGAAGCACTGGACGTGTCTAAACTGCATGGGCATTTAGATAAATACCTTGACACTGAGAATTAGTTTAGACTTTTGTGGAATGGTGCCATTCCCTCGCAATGCAAAATGACAAGTGAACAGTTTTAGTCAAACATTGAGAAAATATGTATGTATGTATTCATTCACTTCAATTATTGATTCTTACAGTTTTATTTATCATCAAGTAAAATTGCATCATTATTATTACAGAACGATCTGCATCGTGCCATACAGCGCACACACTCTGCGATGTTCAACCAGGTCCTCATTCTCATCTGCACCCTTCTCTGCCTTGTCTTCACGGGGTGAGTGTACAGAAACTGCTCAGATCTCATTTACTTCAAATCAATAGGGTTTGCCAAGCAGAACAGCATGTAAATTGCTAATGTCACTTTGATTTAGTTCAGTTCCTCTGTAGCTGTGTCTTGAAGCCTTGGTAGCCAAGTAAACAGGCATAAAGTTGAAATTTGAAATCAGTTTTATTATGCATGTGTCCTGCTGTCACACTCAGTTGGTTTCGTTTATCTATTTTATTATTTAGGATAACAGATTTACATTATTGTGTGAGACAGGATTGTCAACTGAACCATTTTATTAAAATAGTTTTTCATTCTGCATAACATCAATATTTGAACTCTTCTGCATTGCTGCAACAAAAGCATGGAAGACTTCTACATCTGGTACATTTTAGCCTGCATAAAATTGTTACTTTTCTGCACCTTTCTTGATATCTTCAAAAAGGGTGCTATATAAATAAAGTCTGGTTAATTTATTGATTTGAGATGTAGTTTATCAGCTTTTTTCATTGAAAATAAGCTTTTAAAGTGACACACTTGGGTTAATGAACATAGCATTCCATTGGAGCTGAAATTGAGTCTCTCTACATGGATGCACATATTCCATTACTAGCAGCCATTTCCGCTACATACCAGTTTATTTAATTTACCAGTGTTGCCCATCCCATAAAAGGACATTTCTAAATTACTTAACTTTTGTATGGTATTATTTGTTAATTGTGCGTCCTGAAATTACAAACTCCTAAAATGCAGTTGGTAAGTTCAGACATTCATTCTATGTAGTTTTTGTATAAATAAAATAAAGTTTTTAAATAATTCCTGGAGTATAAAGAATTCGCCTGAAAGAATGAACGCCTGAAAGGTTCTCTATGTACATAACGCCCACACAAAACTGTCTGTGGGAACAACTAATAGCCACAACTGATTAACCACTTTATACAGTCTGACTTTAATTCTTAGACACATCATGTTAGAAAACTACATGAAAATACAAACCCTGTTGTATTCCTCCAGGGCCTGTGGAATACAGCACCTGGAGAGAGCTGGGAAGAACCTGTCCCTGTTTGACGCGCTGTATTTCTGCATTGTTACTTTCTCGACCGTGGGCTACGGTGACGTCACTCCTCAGATCTGGCCCTCCCAGCTCCTCGTTGTGATCATGATCTGTGTGGCCCTGGTGGTCCTTCCTTTACAGGTAAAATTTAGATGTACCTCTGATCTTACCTCTTAAATGTGTAAGACTTACCACTGGGCACCCATTTCTTATGTAATTACACCATTGATAAAACGAACTTAACAAATTGTTAATAGGTGTCTTCACACCACTTGATTGAATGAATTTTATCTGTTCACAGTTTTTAGAGTTACAATAGTTTCTCCTGATTTCATTCCAGTGGAAAATATCTGTAACAAATCCTGAGGGACCTAGCAAGCTCATGCATATATAATATGGCTTTAGGACTTCTTCAATCACACGGCTCTTCAGCTTGTTAGAACAATAAGACTGGGCATTCTGGAGAGTGAAGAAGCACGTTCTTTGCCAAATGTCATGGTGGATGTAGTGCTCTGTTTTGATTGCTGTAGACTCAGTGTGCAAAAGGGCGCTGGATTTTTATTAACTGGATACTACGAGTAACAACATGTATTTTTAGTCCACATTAGTGTCTTTTTTATTGGCTACAGGGACATTTTCAATAAACATGGTTTTTTTATCCTTTTTTACACACATTAATGTGATCATACAATTAAAAGCAAAATTTACTAAAGTAAATTTACTTTTAACTAACCTATTAATAATGCTGCTGCCAATACAGGACCCCCAGTGTTGCCAGATGTACGATAATTACCTATTTGCACCATAATTTTATTCTCTGTACGTTATATGATCAATAATTCCAAAAATCCATTTAAAGTTATTTCATTAGCACGACCAGGTACCGATCTCTGTTATCATCTGGGCTGCGCATATATACTTGGCTTATTCCTCTCACTGGCCTTTACAGCATATCAGTGCACAATGTAACACAACGTGACGCACAAAGTAAACAATGATGAGCACAGATTTGCATGGCAGAGTTGCAGTTCCAAAAGACATATGCAACATCGCCATCAGACTTACAGAAATGAATGGGAGAAGTTTAACCCAGTTTTCCTGGATGTTTAAACCCTGTAGCACTAACAGTAAAGCTTCCTGTTGCTGTTGCAAAGTGCAAATTATATTCTGGACTGTTCAGTGCATGGACTTATCCTCCACTCCACACAGGTAGGGGCACTGTTCTGTCAAGAGGTGTTTTTTTTTTACATACATTCTGTAGGTAAAGGTTGATTATACACTATAATATATACAGTCTATGAAAATATGTGCTATTTGAAGCAAATTTTCTGAGCAATGTCAGAATGGAAATTGCATAAGTACAATAATGTACAATCATTTTAAGCTGCTGGTATGATACTTCAACATTTAGGATCTGGCAACACTGAGAGCTCTCCTAAATTTTTTAGTACCAACCACCACTGATCAAACATAAAGCATGATTTGGAATTATTTGTTTGAGTATTATATTTATGGCATGAAGTACAGTGCATACCTACTGAGATGGTTCCGTAACGTGGCAGTTTGAAGAGCTTGCCTATCTGTGGATGGAGCGGCAGAAGTCAGGAGGGAACTACAGTCGTCACCGGGCACAGACGGAGAAACATGTGGTCCTGTGTGTCAGTTCGATCAAAATTGATCTTCTCATGGACTTCCTCAATGAGTTCTACGCTCATCCCAGGTTACAGGTACACTGCAGCGGTTCAAAGCTTGAGGCTTCACCAATCACCAATCAATACAGACTAATCAAATGACTTTTTTTTTAGGATTACTATGTGGTCATACTGTGTCCTACCGAAATGGACATCCAGGTTCGTCGTGTTCTGCAGATCCCTTTGTGGTCACAGCGTGTCATCTATCTCCAGGGCTCAGCACTGAAGGACCAGGACCTGATGAGGGCAAAGTGAGTCTTTTCCTTTGTTTGTGTCCACCAAGTCTCACATTAGATTATTTTAGATTTATATTAATCTCACTGTGGTCCAGTTGGGTTTCCCACTCTTACATGTGGAGCCCTAATCTGCTCAAGCACTCCCAACCCAGTAATTCATTCTGTACAAGATGATCAGAGAAAACATTCTGTCCTATTTCGTACCTCCTGCTACTTCCTTTCAGCTCCCGCAAAGCTGTGAAGCAATCACACCCACTCAGTCCAGACTGGAGACAATCAATCCTTTTCTCATCAATCCCATCCTACTGCTCTCATTACATCAGTTCACACAGGCCATGCTTCTCCTTTGTCTGTTTAAAGCAAAATCATATCCTCAAGATCAATACCAACATGCATTAACACAAAATCCATCAATTGCCATCCAAAAAACGAGAGGTCTGTTTTTGTCTCTGCAGGATGGATGATGCAGAGGCCTGCTTTATTCTGAGCAGCAGGAACGAAGTTGACCGAACTGCTGCTGTATGTCTCAACCTTTAATATTGTAGATGCATGTGGTTGATGTGGTTGCTTTTAGTGGTAGCAATAGGAGAGGAAATTCATTCCAGGTTTCTAGATCATCAGAAATCAATGGTAAATTTCTTTAAAGACAGATTCAAGGATGTTTTAGACTGTCAAAGTGGAGTTTTACCATTTCAGGACCACCAGACAATCCTGAGAGCGTGGGCTGTAAAGGATTTTGCTCCAAACTGCCCACTCTACGTCCAAATCCTCAAGCCAGAAAACAAATTCCACGTCAAGTTTGCTGGTGAGTCCATTAATCCTAGCGTTTCCTCATTCCTCGTTCCTCTTTAGGCACATGGTCCTTTCTCCATGGCTTATGACTGATTTTACATGTGTGGTTTATTTATTTCTGGTTACCATAAAAAAAAAATATTCCCAAATCAATGCCACAAACCTCAGATCCCACAGGGTCAGATGGTTTTACTGGCTTTCGTTTGATTAAACATTTGTTTTTATATATGTATAGGTTTTATCATGATGTATGTTTGTGTGTGTGTGTGTGTGTGTGTGTGTGTGTGTGTGCACTAGATCAAGTGGTGTGTGAAGAAGAGTTTAAATACGCAATGTTGGCTCTGAACTGCGTATGTCCTGCAACATCTACTCTGGTGACCCTCCTGGTTCACACATCACGTGGACAGTGAGTATCTTCAAATCATCCTACCTGGCCCAGCATCAGCCAGGAATGAATTTGTGTTAAAAACAAGTTCATTACTCATCATCATCACATTAATCTTCTACATTATATGACCTCATGTCTCAACATCTGTATCAAGCACTGTTTCAATCGGTACTATTAAACTGAGAGTCTTGTCCCAGTGGTGTGAATTTTACCTCTACTAAGATGCTGGTAAACACCAGCAGAAGTCATGTGTCTGGAAAAGGTCATTAAATAATTTGGACCTAATGAGATTGCAGAATAATGACTTTCCAGCAGATTAAGGGCAATCTGGCCATTAGCCACGGTAGTCTCTCTTTCTGATGGGTGCTGAACAAGCATGTCTAACCACAGAGCATCTAATGAGGATGTGTAAGGATGTGTAATCAGAGCCGAGCTACATAGGTTCTGGTTTTTAGTGGAGGATTTCACAGAATCTGCCCATGTAAGGATTCAGACAAATTCGTTTTAATACCATTATCACTCAGTGATCCAGATGTTTGGTTCACGTCTGAGTCAATCCACTCAAGGACATCCATGGACCAACTACACTGTGTTTGAGGTAATTGTCGCGCAGGTCTACCCTGAGGTCATCTGTACCTCATTTCTGACAAACTGACCAATCACTGCTGCTGAGAAACACCCCCACATTAAGATTCTGTTACATTACGTTAAGATTCTGTTTTCTCTGGTGATGATGAATAGTTCCATCTTTCCAAGATCTTGTTTGTCACGTCTTTTACGTGCCATATGGGAAACTCATTTTAAGATGTAATTTTCCTTTTAATGATAAGAATCTTATTCATTTAAGTTGTACTGATATATATTTATTGATAAAGCAGTGGTGGCCTAGCGGGTAAGGAAAAGGATGGTAGCTGGTTCAAATCACCAAAACGCCAAGGTGCCACTGAGCAAAGCACCGTCCCCACACACCGTCCCCAAGGGTGATGGTTAAAAGCAGAGGACACATTTCTTTGTTATGCACCGTGCGCTGTGCTGTGTTTCACAGTGACAATCACTGTGCTTTCAAGATGGGAGTTTATAAAGTTCCAAACTCATCCCACGTTTCTAAAGTAAATATGCAATTTTTTTTTATTACCTAAATGAGAGCATTAATCAATGGCAGCATTAATCATTTTTTAATTAGCTGTCAAAAGCAAACCAATAAAGCTGTATTGGAATTGTAATTCCTGTAATTACCTGTTGTCCTGTATATACCCAACCCCACTGCTATGTCATCTGTTATCTATTTATTTGCCTTGATTGCCATTTTTTGGCACAGTTTGGCATACGGTTTGCTGTCAACCACCCAAGAAGACTCCACAAACCACGCCAATACAGCCTCCTTTACAAATGAACCATGGATTCACAAGATGATGACTGTCTGCTTCAGTTTCATTAACAGACATGAACGGTAGTGAACAGTCTAGGAAAGATTTAATTGATGATACACTTCTTGTTTTTGTTGTGGGCATTCTTTCCCAAGAAATCTCACTGGGAACTGAAGACCCGCTCTGGAAGAGCAGCTGCCGACCAAATGCAACAAGTGGGGCACTGTACACCCATTGCTTTCTATGGCACGCATGCCTAAAGAGTGATCTTGCACTGCGCTCAGCAAAGCAACAAGTGACATGGCAAAGCCGCACACCGCCAGCCTCTGTGCACACAATGCTGCTGTTGAACTTTGACCTGTAGTAACCTCTTTTTTTCTATTACCTGAACAGTGTTGTGGCCCTCCAATGAGATGGCGGTGGCAGCCGTGGCCCCCAGCTCATTTGAGGTTGAGTTTGTAACCATAGCAACATGCTCTGAAATGGCAGCAAGTCTGGGTCTAGAATAGCTTTGCATTGAGCTATTGTGGTGGTGTTGTGGTGGTTCACTGACTCTGTGTTGTTCATTAAGATTCTTTAGCACTGCAAATGATCCCTTGTGTACTAAATGCATCACAAAAAAATCTCAATCCCTTCTCCTGGAGTTTTTGTAATAAAAATATTTTATTTGTACTGGGGTTGAAGTAGTACGTTATTTAATTACCCCTGCTAAGGCGCTCAAGCATGGGAGCAACGCGCTTGCTGTGTGTCTGTGACGTACCTGCGACCCTTTTTAGTAATAATCAGGCACGACCAGATGACAATATTTAAATGCTTATAATATGTACCATGTGGCATGCAGTTCACAGCGTTTTTGTGTACATCATCAGTTCTTTTTGGTGGAAAAACAAACATAAACACCGCCAAGAACAAAACCATGAAATAAAATACAGATACAATACATGAAATGGGTGAGTCAGTTTGGAATAAGTGGTGAAGTGAATAATAAAAAGTGAATTAATAAAAAGGTAAACAGGGTCCAATAAGTGGGCAAAATTGCATTTGTCAGCAGATAAAAGTGATAGCAGCACAGCACACGGTGAAATTTGTCCTCTGCATTTAACCCATCACCCTCAGTGAGCAGTGGGCAGCCATGACAGGCGCCCGGGGAGCAGTGTGTGGGGACGGTGCTTCGCTCAGTGGCACCTAAGTGGCACCTTGGTGGATCGGGATTCGAACCGGCAACCTACTGATTACGGGGCCACTTCCTTAACCACTAGGCCACCACTGCCCACCGCTAGGCCACCACTGCCTCTCATTTTTGCTGTTTGTGGTTGCAGGGAGGGTCAGATGTCTCCAGAGCAGTGGCAGAAAATCTATGGCCGCTGCTCGGGCAATGAGGTGTACCACATCCGCCTGTGTGACAGCAAGTTCTTTGGAGAGTACGATGGCAAGAGTTTCACCTACGCATCCTTCCATGCCCATAAGAAGTGAGAAGCTGTTCTGGTTGTCTGTCCGTGTGTCTGCTGAGCCTGGGTTTATAATTTAATCCTTCATTGCTCAGTTTCCTGGTGGACTGATTAAATGCTGATGGGCTAATAATGACTGAGGAAGAATTTGTAGTTATTCCTCAGTCGCGTTGAGCCTTGTGTTGCGTCTTGTTGGCATGTTCCCCAGGTACGGTGTCTGTCTGATTGGGGTGAAGCGTGAGGACAACAAGAGCATCCTGCTGAATCCAGGGCCCAGGCACATCATGGCCTCCACTGATACCTGCTACTACATCAACATTACTAAAGAGGAGAACTCCGCCTTTATCTTTAAACAAGAAGAAAGTAAGGGGGTCCCTGTTGGTGGCCTGTATGATGCCCCGTCTCGCCTACCTGTCCATAGCATCATTGCTAGCATGGGTGAGTTGGGGGCTTCGGTGCTGAGGGCCTGTACCATCTCCCTAGGGAAGATTCTTCTTCTTTCTTTAGGTATCATGTACGTAACTTACGTAGCTTTAATCCATGATGAAGAGCAGGAATGTATTATTTACCATCAGGTGAGGTGACTGTCCTCTTTTACAATTAGTCAACAGTTATTGTTCTCATCTGGTATCCCTCCTCTGTATTAAATTACACAATAAGTTTTAGCTTCAGCAAGTTGCAACTGATGAACTAGGTAACACTAAGTGTACAAAGTGAAGGTAGAGGAAAATGAGGGTGCTGCTATACACTGCAAACCATCCTCTTTTCTTTTTTCATCTTGGGCTAAAATGGTTGTTACTGAAATGTAGCATTCAGGATTTGTTGATTCCAAGGTCTCCTCAAGTATGTCTTTGTTAATTAGATACACAAAGTTAGCTTACAACAGCTAGATACAACCACCACGTTTTCTTGAGGAAAATGTGTTGGATGTACGTTTCATTACAGCAAACTGTGTGATTGTTTTATATTAAATAAAATGTCGATGAAATATGATTTTATATGTTTTAATATAGTTTTGTTATTAATCTTATTTGCTTTCAATTTTTTTCAAATCCTTAATGAATGTGCTGTGACGTTTTTTTAAGTTTTGTGGTGTACTTGTGTGCTTGAGGTGTTTGGCCTTGCACGATGAAATTCTCTGGGCTTCAGTTGCATCATGGCTGATGTTGTCTCTGATTGTGTTTGTTTATTTGTTTGTTTGTTTGTTTGTTTCTGTTCCATTGGTTTTGTTTGAAGTTGATCAATCCACTTCTTATGGTAAGTTTGCGCATGCTGCTTGCAAATGGATACATTTTTTTGTTTTGTTCAATTTTTTTGTTCAATTTAACCTCAGATCTCAAGCCATCCAGAGCCTTTGAGATATTTTGCTGATCAAATTATTTTTGTTATTTTGTTTTGAGATATTCCTGAATGCTTCATATGTGCAATCTTTCACATATAAAGTCATAAAGTTCAGAACTGGTGTTTTTTTTTTTTGGAATTGTTAGAATGTCAGGCATGTTGACTGGTGTTAAATGTCTTTATTTTGTGATATTGTACACAATCACTTTCAAGGTTGACTCGAGGAATAGACCTGTCTTACTTAAAAAGAGGCATGAGACAAATATGAGGTTTTGCATCTGTCACTAACATAACCACTCTAAGCTCTGATACAAAACATTATATTTTAAATTCATACTGAATCTGATTTGTATCATTTCTGATACGTTTTAAAGGACAAATAAAAACAAATATCATAACAATTCCATGCACTCCATAGCAAATCCATGCATTACAGTCCAATTTTAATATTTTAGATGCTTGTTCAGCCCTAGTAATCTTTGATAATATATCACAGTGGTCATGAAAATTCAATCACATGACTCATTAATCCTCTAGACGAGGCTGTTGAAGTGGAATAGGCTGGGATAGTGACAGACAAAAAGTTTGAGTTTAATAAAAAGTTTACAGGGAACTGGACAGTATTGAGAGGCATCAAAAAAAAAATAATCTTCTTTTGTGTGTGGATTGTGCACTCAACTGGGTGCTGCTGTCTGACACAGAAAGGTTTGATGGTAAGTCCACATTGTGTTTCAGGGACAGTGGCCATGGACCTCCAGAACCCCGAGCCGGCAGAGAACAGCTGCAAGCTGGCTCTGCCCACAGAGAACGGGGGTGGGAGCCGGCGGCCAAGCATTGCTCCAGTCCTGGAGCTCGCAGACTCCTCCGCCATCCTACCCTGCGACCTCCTCACAGATCCACTAGAAGACGAGACCCCCCATTCTGAAGAAGAGGGTTTCTTGGTCCAAGAGTGAGTCATGCTGTACACATCCTACAACTGCCTAGCTTTTTATCTTTATTCATCATTACACCATCTTTCACTGTTGTGACCCCTACATAATCATATCTTGTCTTGTCGTTGATTCTGTGGTGAGACAATTACTATATTCTGAAAAGAGCTATATTTTGTACACCAAAACACATCAGAGTGCATTTCTAATAAAGCCACAAAGAACAAGTCACATGTTTCTAATAAAGTGGACAGCACCATCAGCTAATAAATGCACAAAGTTGTACTTAATGGCCACAGACTCATCACCATTACGTACAGCGGCAGGCAATCTAAGGTACCATTTGGCTTCCAGGCAGTCATGGCATTTAATTGAATTGATGTTTGTGCTTCCCAGGGTGCCTGATCCCACTGCGTGTGTCATCTGAGAAATCTTGCTGTACACAACTGTTTTGCACCGAGTGCTCCTTCAGTGGCTAAATTACTCTGCTGATTGTTGCTTCTTTGTGTGTGTGCATTTGTGGTTTGAAGAAGCAGGCATGTGGCACAGCAGCAAGATAGAGGTTATCTCCAGAGTGTTTACTAAAACAGGAAGATGCAATAACTGACTGGCCCTGAGGCCACCATTATGCCACTTCTTTGCACTGGAGCTTAGAGTGCTCTTGCTAATGTGCACCACTGGGACACTTGGGGGAACTGTAGAACGAGCTGTGTGTGCTGGAGCAGCGCATATGCACCTTCATACTGACCTCTCGTGGCAAAATCCTGAAACTTCATGCCACCCTGCGCCATTTGGCGCTTTTCCACTGCCACTGTCATGTGCTAAGGACTGGTTCAGAGTGTGGGCAGTACACAGTGGTGGTGCCTGCTTTCCCATTGAGAAAAATTGGACAGCATAAGGACATAATGTGTTCATTACAGTTATAGGCCCTGTAATGGAAGGTGGAGTATTCTGCATGGATGATGGGGTAATTTTAGTATTCTTTGTTATTTTAGTATTCATGGTTTTGTTTATATGCAGTCAAAATGAGGATATGTAATATAATAGGGGCAGTGGTGGCCTAGCGGTTAAGGAAGCGCCCCTGTAATCAGAAGGTTGCCGGTTCGAATCCTGATCCGCCAAGGTGCCACTGAGGTGCCACTGAGCAAAGCACCGTCCCCACACACTGCCCCCCCGGCGCCTGTCATGGCTGCCCACTGCTCACTCAGGGTGATGGGTTAAATGCAGAGGGCAAATTTCACTGTGTGCATCGTGTGCTGTGCTGCTTTGTATCACATGTGACAATCACTTCACTTTACTTTATTAAATGATTGAATGTGTAGAACAGGATAGAAGGAAAAAAACAGCAGCCAGCATTAAAATGGAGCTTGTAAATAAACATGATTCAGACCAAAATTTGCATCTTACACTGGTGAACATGCTTTGGACTCAGCATGGTAAAGTATGGAAGAAATATTATGAGAAATTGAAAAGTGAGACCTCGCAGCACAGATGACCAGTGGAAAAATAGCCATTTCCAGCCAAGTGGATAAGGGCTTCTGATAAATGTTGTAAATGTAAAACTGAGCTCAGGTGCCTCCTGTTTCCCCTGATCACCCTTGAGATGATCAGGGGAGGTGGGTGGTAGTAGCCTAGCGGGTAACACACTCGCCTGTGAGCCACAAGACCCAGGATCAAACCCCACTTACTACCATCATGTCCCCATCGTGACACTTAAGTAGCTCCAGGGGGACTGTCCCTGTAACTAGTGATTGTAAGTCGCTCTGGATAAGGGTGTCTGATAATGCTGTAAATGTAAATGTAAATGAGATGTTTCTGCAGCTGAATTGGAGTCCACATGTGGAAAAAACAGTTGATTGCACCTGATTTGCAAAGGCAATAACCTGTCTATATAATGCCCCATAGTTGGCAATTCAGGTCAGAATACAAACCAAGCATGAAGGTAAAGGAATTGTCTGTAGACCTCTGAGACAGAATTGTCTCCAGGCACATGTCTGGGGAAGGTTATAGAAACATTTCTGCTGATTTAATGGCCCCAATTAGCACAGTGGCTTTCATCACCCGTAAGTGGAAGAAGTTCAAAAGCACCAAGATTCTTCTTAGAGCTGGCCAATCACCTCTGTGGACTGAAGAGAATCTTCTAGAAGGACAGCCATATTTACAGCAATCCCAACAGTGAAGCATGGTGGTGGCAGCATCATGCTGTGGGGATGTCTTGCAGCTACAGGGACAGGACGACTGGTTGCAATCGAGGGAAAGATGAATGCGGCCAAGTACAGGGATTTCATGGACGAAAACCTTCTCCAGAGTGCTCAAGGCCTCAGACTGGGCCAAAGGTTTACCTTCCAATAAGACCCTAAACACACAGCTAAAATAATGAAGGAGTGGCTTCACAGCAACTTTTCACTGTGACTTTTCTTGAATGGCCCAGCCAGAGCCTTGACTTAAACCCAATTCAGCATCTCTGGAGAGACCTAAAAATGGCGGTCACCAACGTTTAACATCTAACCTGCCAGAACTTGAGAGGATATGCAAAGAGGAATGGCAGAGGATCCCCTAATCCTGGTGTGAAAAAAACTTTTTTTTTTTTTCCCAGAGACTCATGGCTGTATTATCATGAGGGTGCTTCTACTAAATACACAGGACCATGTGATATTTCAGTTTTTCTTGGTTAATAAACCTGCAATAATCTGTCAATATGGGGTGCTGTGTGTACATTAATAAGGAAAAAATAGCTTAAATGATTTTAGCAAATGGCATTATGGGGTGTTGTGTGTAGAATTTCCGGATGCACTGTACATACAGAGACAACATTTCTGAATGTCTGTGCATCAGGTACGTGAAGGGATATCCACCCAATTCTCCTTACATTGGGAGCTCACCAACCCTCTGCCACCTGCTACAACAGAAAGCGCCGTTCTGCTGTCTGAGACTTGACAAGGTGAGTTGGCTGCCCTGTTCTCTTGCATGTCCCTGTCCTTGTCTGTTTGATTTTCAGAACTGTGTGGTTGTGTTTGTGTATGTGTGTATCATTTTTCGATTCAGGGTTGTAAACACAATAGTTTTGAAGATGCCAAGGCATACGGCTTCAAGAACAAGCTGATTATTGTGTCTGCTGAGACTGCGGGGAACGGTCTATACAACTTCATTGTGCCTCTACGGGCCTACTACCGTCCACGGAAAGAGCTCAACCCCATTGTTCTGCTCCTAGACAACCCGTAAGAGAACCACAGCTCACTCAGATGCCTGCCTCTCAGACTAATCAATATGCTAACACTGTTTAAACCACAGTTAATAATTCACACAGAGGTTTACACTTTACTTATGAATGGCAGATTTGGATGGATTTAATTGCATCTTTTTGTCATATTCATGTTAAAAACTATTTTTATTATGAGTATTTTGATTGGACTGCTTGGTAAGCTGCCTGAGGTTAATGATGTGTGCACAAAACTCAGTGACAAGCACAGGTAATGGAAAAACATCCCAAAAGTGTTTCACAAGTTTACAAGCTGTTTTTGAGTTTATTGCATCCTGCCGTTTCCAGCAGCACATTTTGTCAGATGTGATATTCACCTGGCAGAGTTGCCATGGCAACACTAAAATGTGAAGACACATATTGCCAGAGGAGGTGGAGTAGGGTATTAATTAGGTACATAAGCGTTTACTGTGTCATTTATCTCAAGGACATGAAACATTTGTTGATTTCTGTTTTTTTCCAGACCAGACAACCATTTTCTTGAGGCAATCTGTTGGTTCCCAATGGTCTACTACATGGCTGGAACTATAGACAAGTAGGTGTACAAGTAGACAAGTAGCATAAAAAAAGGCATTACATGGTGCACACAACGAAATGTGTCATCTACTTTTAACCCATTACCCATCGGGAGCAGTGTGCAGCCATGATCGGGGACCTGTGTGTGGGGACGGTACCTTGGTCGAGGGGACCTCAAGGCTGCTTCCTTAGCTGCTTGGCCACCATTAGTCTCTATGTCAGTCTGTCTGTGTGGCTGTCTGCCTATCTGTCTTCGTGTTGACTGTTGGTGTTTATTTGCAGCTTGGATAACCTGTTACAGTGCGGGATTATTTATGCCGATAATTTGGTGGTAGTCGACAAAGAGAGCACCATGAGCGCAGAGGAAGACTACATGGCAGACGCCAAAACCATCGTCAACGTGCAGACCATGTTCAGGTAGGAGAACATTCTCATTCTGTCACAGATGCTGATTGGATGTTCAGACAGTGTCACTTGTCATGTTCACTGTGTCTCTGTCTGTGGTTCTCTCTCTTTCTCTCTCTCTCTCTCTCTCTCTCTCTCCGTAGGCTGTTTCCCAGTCTCAGCATCATCACTGAGCTCACACATCCGTCCAACATGAGGTTCATGCAGTTTCGAGCCAAAGACTGCTACTCACTGGCACTTTCTAAACTGGAGAAGGTCAATCCTGAGAAAACCGTTCAGCGAACTGTTAAGATAAGATAAGATAAGATAAGATAAGATAAGATAAGATAAGATAAGATAAGATATGTTATTGGAAGACCCATCTAAGTTATTGGAAGACCCATCCATTTGTGCCAACTAATGTAGATTCAGGTTTTAAACTCTGAAGCACTCATCTCCTCCTTACTGAAGTGTTTTTGTGTGTGTGTGTGTCTTATTCAGATAGAGCGTGATAAAGGCTCAAATCTGGCCTTCATGTTTCGCCTTCCTTTCGCTGCGGGTCGTGTGTTCAGCATCAGCATGCTGGATACGCTGCTTTATCAGGTGAGGTCCTCAGGCCGTAAGTTCCTTTTCATAAGATACCATCTAAGTAAGATACCATCACATCATATTTCTTATGACCTTGAAGCCATGGAAATAATTTAACGTATGTATGGGTTTTTTTCAGTCTTTTGTCAAAGACTACATGATTGCCATTGCCAGACTCCTTTTAGGGCTGGACACTACTCCTGGATCAGGATACCTGTGTGCAGTAAGTGTCTGTGAAATATATTTTAACAAAAAAAATTAATTTTATCGGGTCAAACAGAAATAATCTCACTTAAAGAAATAAATACACAAACAAATCCAAATATTCTGATGACAGATTCACCTTCATAAAAAACATTGGATTCAAATGACAATCCACCACCTCATCAGGAGCATGATCAGGCATTGTAGGCAGGTTATACAAGCACATGGAGGCCACACACAATACTGAACCTCATTTTTACTTGCTTTACATCAATGTTAGATCAGCCTGTAGTGTATTTTTCCAGTTTAATTTTGAGTGTGACTCCCAATCCAGACCTCCATGGGATAAAAAAAATCAATAACTTTTGTGTGATTTTGTTGTCAGCACATTAAATTAAGAACAAAGTATTTAATAAGAATATTTGATTCATTCAGATCTAGCATGTTTTGTTTTTGTGTTCCCTTTATTTTTTTGAGCAGTGTATCTAAATATATTCCCTTTTCACTAGGGCGATATTGTCTTACCTGATTACTATACCTGGTTACCTGTAATAAAAAATGTCAAGAGTCCATAATCTACCTTTAATGTCAGATTAAAGGTTACAGACATTTCACCAGACATTTCAACGTTCTGTGTGTGTGTGTGCAATACACCAGATAAAGGTAACAGAAGAGGATCTGTGGATCCGTACCTATGGGAGACTCTTCCAGAAGTTGTGCTCATCTAGTGCAGAGATCCCCATCGGTATATACCGCACAGAGTCCCACATGTTCTCCTCCTCTGAGGTAAGAGTCTCAGTGATATTAATTGCAGCGTTATTAAAGCATGTAACATCAGAATTGCAGTATATCATTATTAGGTTTGTACAATTTGAAATAAGTAATTGCACATTGTTAAGACAAAATTGTTCTATAATGCACATTTAAAACTAAGACAGACACAAATGTGACAGTGAAAAAATGAAAATAAAATTTAGTGTACATGATTTTCTCAATAGTTCATTTGTCTCTGGCTAGGATGAATTTCACATCCCATGTCATAGGCCATAGCCACTCATAATAAGTAAACAAAATGCAGCTGAGTTCATAGTGTTTATGTATTTTAATTAATTAATTGTGCATATATTAACCACAATAAATGACATATTAATTTGACAGCTATTATTAATACTGTTATTATTTCTATTAATATAATTGTGTGTTATTGTAATAAATAATAATTTATCTGAATAAGGGGAAATAGCATTACCTTGTGTTCATTACCTTGCATCATTACCAGTGCTGAACCATATGCTTGCATGGCTGACATGATTTGTATTTATGTGAGCTAGATTTTATCCTAAAAATGATCGCAATCACTGTGTGTTGCTTTGCTGATATGTAAGCAGTCTCCGCTGTGTATGTTTTTTGGTCCTGCCCCCTTGTCCTGCTCAGTGTAAGGCAGTTTGCCAGCAGGTAAGATAATGAATGCTTCTCACTTTACATTTCAAACCCATTCATTCACTCCTTCATTCTGCATGTGAATGAATGTTCTTGCAGAGCTTCAGATGGTGTTTTTCATTCTCCAGTCCCAAGTCTCCATCAATGTGGACGACTGTGATGACACAAGGGATCGACGGGAATCGTGGAAAGAGAAAACCGCTCACCGAAACTCCACTGGCAGTGACCAATCGGAGCATCCTCTACTGCGTAAGAAGAGCATGCAGTGGGCACGACGACTGAGTCGCAAGAGCGCCAAACCCCCGAGTCGCACTGAGCGCATCACCCAGCAGCGCCTCAACCTGTACCGACGCTCTGAGCGCCAGGAGCTCTCCGAGCTAGTGAAGAACCGCATGAAACACTTGGGCCTGCCCACAGCTGGATACGGTAAGCCTGATGGAATTGGGGGGGTGTCTAGTTTCTGATTACCTTGCAATTAATTTTTTTCATTGATCATTGATGCACAATCTCACTGCCATAAATGGAGCTGCAGCTTTTCATCATAATAGCATCTCCATAAATATGTCACTCTTATTATCTGTGTCTGGATTTTCCTCACACCATACCACATCAGAATAATCACCAAATTACATTTACTGCATGTATTAGACTACAATCAGTAGTTACAGGGACAGTACCCCTGGAGAACCCTGTCTTGCTTAGGGACACAACGGGGAAGCTATACAAGAGGTGACATTTAAACACTCACAACCGATGCACACAATCAGGATAACAATGAACAAAACACCATGAAGCTCCGGCCCGAATCCATGGCAGTAGCAAATCCATACACTTATGCATACACTTTCAGAAAGGTCATGTGGTTTTCCTACTGACCTAGTTTTTGCTGTTTATTTCTCTCATTTCACTTTGAGCACATTTTCATCTTTTTATTTGTCATCTTATGGTTATTATTCATATTTAAAACTGATATTTAATACATCATTGGCTTGATCATTTTATGTTAAAGGCACCTTTAACATCTTAAAATAAGTAATTTGAATAAATCAAAGCCTCATTACTGACACTTAAGTGAAATTGAAAGGTCAAACTGAATATCATTTAACTTCAGTTCAGTCTTGATAATAAAAGAAATATCACATTTGAATGTGTTCATTAAATAGTTATCAAATGCCATCAGCTTCAATGTAAAAAACACAAACATATCTTATAATGTTGGCAATGCATCTTTTTTTCTGCATTTTGCTTTATAATGATTTGTTTAAATTTCTGCTATTTACCTGACCTTGCCTTTTTTTCTTGCCTTGCTTTCTTTCTTACTCTTTTCTTCCTTCCTTTTTCCATAGAGGATGTAGCTAATTTAACTGCGAGTGATGTGATGAATCGAGTAAATCTAGGATATTTACAAGGTAACTCACCTACCAGTATTAGTTCCATAAAAGGGTCGTAGGCCTTGTTGTGTATCTTCTAAAGATGCATTCTGTGTAGCACAGTTGTAGCACAAAGAAATAATCTCAGCTGAAGACTCACTGTGAAGACTTGGTGGCACAGTGGTGATTTTGCTCCAAGCCACTTTACAATGTGTCTTCAGCTAAGTTCAGTAATTTCACACATTGTTCAGTTTTATTTTTTGTGCCTGAATTAGCATTGTTAACCCAAAAATGCCGTCTTTTGTTTTATTTCCAGCCCTCTATATTTGACTTGAAATGTACTTACTGTTACATTGCCATTAAACTCATCAGTCATATAGTCATGTACAGATGTTCGAATCAATTAGCAGTGGTGGCTATATTCTAAAATGGGATATGCACATTGAGTTGAAGATTTGTTCAACTTCAACACATTATGTCCCATGTCAGGATATAGCCAATGTATTTTCGTGGCCTGCTGTTCAATGCGGTGTACTGTAAGAGTGGCCTTGTCTCCAGTGATGTAGTGTAGTTGACTGAGATTTAGGAATATGGCAGACAGTAAAGACACAGCAGGGGAATAGATTGCAGGGTGTTAGATTAAAGTGAAGCAAAAAACATTGTGCTTGTGTGTGGAAAAGACAACCAAGAAATGGCCTTAATCATTTGGGATTAAAAATGTTTTTCATTTCAGTTTATGCAATACTGAAACATTTTTGCTCTGTTCCTGTTCCATTGTTGTGAATGCTCTCCTTTAAATTATAACCAGTTCGAATGATACAGAATGGTTAATTTAGTTATATCAAAGTTATTTTCCTCTGTAGTGTAGCATAAATTTCTAATAAATGTACATATTGGCTTCATACCAACAACATTATATAACAGACAAGGTTTTTAATGTATAGGTTATATATAGCTGCATTAAAGCAGCTACGTTTTTTTGCATTTAAAATTTCAAATTGTCATACTATTCGCAACAGAACAGATCATTAGATGATTAAAGTTGCTGATTCCAAGTTGTTTCTTGAAATGCTTACTTGATTAAATATCAAAAATATTTACTTGATTAAATAAATGGCTAAATTGTATTAATAACCAATTATCATGAATTGAAAATAATGTCTTCACTTCGGAAAAAAAGTTGTCATTGTTTTCTTTCATAGAACCATTTTTAATCCCTGCTATTTGACTTTACAACATCACTGTACACATCACTGCACATTTATCTCCAACATGGCAACACATCTGAAACTGCTGTCTTGTTTGCCCTCCTTCCGGTCACATGCAATGATTCTTGCTTCACCCGCAATAGATATTTTTCAAGTGATGTCAGTTGGGTTGTATGGAGGATCCTACAAGCATGCCTCGTGTGTTTTTGTCAGCACTTCTGTGTGGATTTGGAAGCTGTGTGTTGGCATGGCAACCTGGTGACTTGACTCTGCTGTGCGAGGAGTGCTGGGGTGCAATGGGCTGTGTGGGATTCTTATCGGTGTGATTGGATGCGGACACTGTCTGCATGTCTGATCGCATGGAAGCGCTTGCAACTGCATGGGCTTCCTGTTTCCAGCTGCGGCCTTTTTAGTAACCGTCAGCCCTTCTTTCTCTTGCACCCGTCCTGGCTCACGTTAAGTGGCAAACACAGGTGGGTTTGGAGAAGCAGAGGCACTTTATTTGACCCCCTTTCCCCCATGCCAATCACACCAGCCCCCACTGTCCAAGCCAATCGCTGCTCAAAGGTTACATTTCTCAGCACAGTCAACCATACACTACAGGTAATCTACAGGTAATATACCATACCGGCACATAAATATAGCATTTCCATCAACACTGAAGATCAAAAGAAATAAAAACATTGAAGGGGATGGGGGATGAGTTTCATTTGTTTAATATTCTTTTAGTAATTTGCCCTTTACTTTGAGTAAAGTTTTTTCTGTTTTAAAGTATATTTCACTATATTGGATATTACATTTTTTTCAGTTTTGGTAAATGTGTTTTGGAAAGTACTCTCGTCGGCTGGTTTGACAGTTTGACTGTATTTCTTGCAGATGAAATGAATGACCATCAGAACACTCTTTCCTATGTGCTGATCAACCCTCCTCCGGACACCATCCTGGAGCTAAATGACATTGTGTATGTATCAGTTTTAAACAGCAGTGACAGGATGAAGCAGTGTGTGCTAGACCTCTTCTTATTGGCACTGGTGTACCAGACATTCAAATACATGATAACTGAATTATTAAAATTGCTGAAGTATTAAAATTGCTGCATAAACTGCATAAAAAAATGTTCAATATAAAAAGCTGCTTCTAATAAAATATATTAACTTAGTAATCAAGTATTTAATGGGTTAAGCAATATCATAAAGTATTTAAACCAATATTTTTTGTATCTTTTGACACCCTTTTCCCGCCTTTTTCCTGGTGCAGTTATATCATCCGCTCCGATCCACTGGCACACATGCCTGAAGATCTGCCCTCAGGGCAGACGGGCGCTAGGATGAGGCAGGACTACAGCTCAGAGACAAGGGATGAGACCCACCTCTGATCCACCATCCTTCACTGGCCTCGCCCTGCTATCAAACCTTAAAGCCATGGACAGACACGCCTTTCATAGAGCTGCTATGGGCGGGGCTTCAGGAGGGTGCCTTACCTAACCAGACACACAGGCCACACAGGCATCCTCAGCACATGCACCTCACACACATACTACAAGGGTTAAGGGCCATTATTGACTAGTAAGAGATTACTTAAGAGTCCCTTTATACAATCTAGATTAACACTTTGTGAAAAAGTAGTACTGTCCCTTATTATTTTTATAAACCCAGTTTAGAGCAGTTTTGAGGACCAAATATGTAGAAAGTTTGCTCAAGAACGCATAACAGGAAGCATGGACCGAGAGGGAAAGATTTCCAGAGTCTGTGACCCTGTGTGGACTAAGACACTGAATCAGTGTGGTTATATTTTAAACAATATCCTTTTCCACTTTATATAATTTTTATACTTGCCCACACTTCAAGAGCATAAAGTATCAGTTTTAATCAGTTTATTTCATCTGTGTATTTTTATCACATTTAATCTCAGAAGGGACATGCATGAAAAAATTTCCATGTTACGGGCAGCACCGACATTGGTTTTAATTAAATTAAACTAAAATTATATGTACCTGCCAATTTAAAAAGATTTCACTGCATGCAACTGTGCTTTTAAACCAAGAGGCATATGGTAATATGTAACACTTGGTTGGAAGTACTTGATGTATTCATTGCATTTCCAAATGAAGCATGTTTTACTAAAGCAATAAGCTACAACAGGCCTTGCAGTGATCTTAATTTTTAGACAAGATGCAAAATGGATGAAATTGCACAGTCTCAAGAGGCTTATTGCATTTATTACATGGTTGTGATAGCACCAAAACATTAAATATAGACTAATATCTAATATAAATATATCTTTATAAAATGACTGATATTTTATGTCAATGTTATAAAGCCATCAAATAGAAAGTCAATGAATTACCATGGGTTACTAAAAGTATACTGGTTTGCCAGCTGTCATTAGTCCCGATGACAGCTGTGTGGATTACTTTAAAGTAGTGCACACAAGTAAGAAAGGCCTGCTGTAATTTCTGAGAAACTGCAAATGCACAGTGAAATTTGGATTTGGAAATGCTGTTGAAGTAAAGGCTGTAGTGTTTGCTCCAGGTTGAATCTGTAGACAGAATACCTGTAAATACTTATCCTGTGTGCTGTGGGTAGTTTTAATTTGTCAGAAATTAAGCATTTTTATATTCAGCCAGTTATCTGTGCCAGTTATTGTTGTATACATTTGTTAGGGGTATTGCTGATTTCAGTGGGAACATTTTCCATACATTTTCTCTTGTTCATGTGGGTGCATGAATGGGAAATCATGGACTTTTGCACTACTACAACAGTGTAGTAGTTGGATTGCGTCACCAGTGGAAACAGATGAATAGTACGACCCTTTAACCCAACAGAAATCATCTTTATGATGAAGACGGCAAGGCAGGACTTTGTATAAATCACTGTACACAATCACAATCTGCTTGTGAAATATCAGTGTTTCGAAAATACTCTATTTTGATACATTATGTGTTTATTACTAGCTAACACAGAGACGTGCATTTATGTTAAGTTCTGTATAAAGTAGAATTTTTCCTTTTAGGTAATTCTGATGCCTGGACTGTCGCTTCGCCATTTGAATGAGATTTTTTTAGGTTGAGACACTTTAATTAATCATAAAATCACCCATAGATCCCACATTTCTTATCCATGTCAACAGTGAATGTTATCCCAGTGCCAGATTTCAGTTCTGCTGCCTTGGAAAATGAAATTGCTTGCATTTTACATCATGCCAATTATATTATTTCTTCTGTTTGCAGTAAGTCTTCCTGCACCAGTAAAAACATAAGGCCACCATGCTACTGAATTCTGTAAATATGAATTCTTTAAACATATTTTCCGGATTCACATACATTAAGCATGTTTCAGATATTGCTTGCCTTCTTAGTACAACAACGTACCCTGACCAGACAACAGAAAATTAATTATTATCTGCAAATCATTATTTAGTAGAACTTCACTAAATAGATAAGACGGACCTTGCATGTCCTTGCATTGCAGAGTGATCAAAATCCATGTTTACACTTTTTTTGTGACAAAAAATGTGTCAATTTTGTACAATTTCTTATATGAAGTCTGTGCACTTCCTGATGTAAGAATGACAAAATAAATGCTGCATGCAGCCAGAAATATTATGTCAGACTCAGTCATTATATTTCATAATTCACTTCAGTCAAGTGCAACTAATGAAGAAGCAATGAACGTGAGGAATGTGTGAATTTTTGCACTTTATTGCTTTGTCCTCATGATCCACCTCTCTGGTCCAGAGGCCCTGGTTCTCTGCCACTTCATGAAGGAGATCAATAAACACAGCATATTGTTATCTCGAGGGGATTGGGAGCCGCCTGTAGGGGGAGCCAGTGAGCCTGAGCTGCTGCATCGTTTGCACCGCCCTTTTGCAGGCTGATATCTGTTTGGGCCCGGGTTGTGTTCTTGATCCGCATCCTTTTGCAAGGGTGATAGTAAAAAAAAATCCAGAATGAACCAAGAGGTGAGCAGGGGTGGGGTGCTATGTATGCACACTTTTAACACATAACTTGTTGGTCCCTGGGCCGAGAAATAAAAAAATGTATGTATAACCCTGATAATCACTATTGTCAGGAGTCGGGCTGAACGGAGAAGGAAGCACAAGCGAAGGACATTGTGGCACAAACAAATTGATTTATTGAACATAAAACAGCCAAAAGGGACAAAGCAAAACACAAAAGGAACTGAGAATATCCTGAAGGTGGTGGCGATTGCCTGGAACTGAAAAACTATACGTATGGTTCAGGATCCACGTCAATGCAGTGTTGGTCTGCCGCCTAACCGTTCCTTTTACATCGCCCTAATCATGAACCCCTACTCAGCGGTTCCTGTCCATGCATAGAGCCCTGTTGTCAGGCCGATAGGTGCAGGCTGCGGACCCAGCAGCACTCAGCCATGACATCAGGCGGGGTCAATGGGAATGCTCCAAAGTGAGAATTTTTTTAAGTAGCCCCTTAAATGATACATTTTGCAGAAAGAAATGAACAATATTCAGACATGAAATGAACAAACTCAGTATAAGCCTATATTTATAGTAGGTGGCAATTATATTCTTGTATAAAGTGAAGTGATTGTCATTGTGATACACAGCAACACAGCATGCGGTGCTCACAGTGAAATTTGTCCTCTGTGTTTAACCATCACCCTTAGTGAGCTGTGATAGTACTCCAAAGTAAACTAGGAATGGATTATTAGCCACTGACTAAAGTACACTAAAACACTAAAGTTTATTCAAAACAAATTGCTATTAAATAGATAATAGAATGAAAATATATGGATGATGAATTTATAAATCAGTCACACAACCCCGGCGGTTCGTCCGGGGCGTGGCTGCTCCCTCCTTGTAATGCATCTGTACACCTGTGACAGAATGTGAACAAAACTGGTAAAGAGGGTGCGGCGTTGAGACAATGGGGGGAACGGATGAAGATAGTTAGTTAGTGGAGGGTAAATGTGGTAGAGAGTTAAAAAAACAGGTCTGTTATAGCTGGCAGTGAGGAACAGCGTGAACTAGTCGTGGCCACTAATAATACTAATATTAACGTTAACATTGATAATACTATGTTCATACTGTTTCTTATCTTTATTGTACCAAAACCATTGGTTTGGTACAATGTGTTTACTGTCTACTTATAAGCTCAGTTCGTAGATTGTGTAGTATTAATAAAGGGTATTTTTGTAATTCTGAAGCTAGTTTATTTTAAGCCTATTCTCAGGATTGTGTATTATTACAGTTGTTTGGTGTCAATTAAGCTTAATATTGTGTTTTGTGTATATTATCAATTTGGCTTCCCTGAAGTGTGAATTAGTGTGAAGGGCTTAGGTACTTTAAAGTGAAGGTGCAGTCAGATCAGTCTTTTTTTCTAATGGCCTCTATGGAAAGGTATGAATCTCTACTTTGTTTAGTGTCTATTTATGAGCTCAGTTGCAGGACTGTGTAGTATTAATATTTGTGTGGTATCTATCAAGTGAAATATTGTGTTTTGTGTAGCATTATCAATTATGGGGTAGTAAATATGTATTTATGTAGTAAATATAGATGTATGCAAGCAGGTAAAGTGTGTATTTTGTATTATTAGGTCTTACTTTCAATGTTTTTTGCTTTATTGATTAGCTCATTTGCACGATTGAGGCAGGTAAATATGTATTTCAGAAAAAAGTGAGGTAGGTTAGTGTGAAAACAGGAATGCATTTAGGTAAATATAGATGTATGCTGGCAGGTAAGTGTGTATTTTGTGTTATTAATAATTGTGGTGTGTATTATGATTATTTTTGTTTTGTAAAGGTATGAATCTTTTTTTTTCTCTTTTTCTTGTAACTGTGTAGTCAGATCAGTGTTTAGATTGCTTGATATCCACTTTTGTATTGGTCTTTACTGTAAATGTCTTACTTTCAATGTTTTTTACTTTATTGATTAGTGCTTTTGTAGGATTGAGGCAGGTAAGTATGTATTTTACAAATAAGTTAGGTAGGTTAGTGTGAAAACAGGAATACATTTAGGTAAATATAGTTTTATGCAGGCAGGTAAGTGTGGATTTTGTATTATTAATAATTGTGGTGTGTATTATGAGAATTACTGTTTTGTAAAGGTGTGAATCTTTTTTTTTTTCTTTCTTGCAACTATGTAGTAAGATCGGTCTTCAGATTGCTTGATATCCACTTTTGTATTGGTCTTTTCTGTATAGGTTTTAATTTCAATGTTTTTTGCTTTATTGATTAGCGCATTTGCAGGATTGAGGCAGGTAAATATGTATTTCAGAAAAAAGTGAGGTAGGTTAGTGTGAAAACAGGAATGCATTTAGGTAAATATAGTTTTATGCTGGCAGGTAAGTGTGTATTTTGTGTTATTAATAATTGTGGTGTGTATTATGAGTATTTTATGTTTTGTAAAGGTATGAATCTTTTTTTTTCTCTTTGTCTTGTAACTGTGTAGGCAGATATTTAGATTGCTTTATATGCACTTTTGTATTGGTCTTTTCTGTATAGGTTTTAATTTAAAAAATTTTTGCTGTATTAATTAGCTCATTTGCAGGATTGAGGCAGGTAAATATGTATTTCAGAAAAAAGTGGTAAATTAGTGTGAAAACAGGAATGCATTTAGGTAAATATAGATGTATGCAAGCAGGTAAAGTTTTTATTTTGTATTTATTAATAATTGTGGTGTGTATTATGAGTATGTATGTTTTGTAAAGGTATGAATCTTTTTTTTTTCTCTTTCTTATAACTGTTTAGTCAGATCAGTCTTAAGATTTCTTGATATCCACTTTTATATTGGTCTTTTCTGTATAAGTTTTAATTTCAATGTTTTTTGCTTTATTGATTAGCTCATTTGCAGGATTGAGGCAGGTAAGTATGTATTTCAGAAAAAATTGACGTAAGTTAGTGTGAAAACAGGAAAGCATTTAGGTAAATATAGATGTATGCTGGCAGGTAAGTGTGTATTTTGTATTATTAATAATTGTGGTGTGTATTATGAGTATTTTTGTTTTCTAAGGATATAAATCTGTGTTTTCAGATCAGTCTTTAGATTGCTTGATATCAACTTTTATATTGGTCTTTTCTGCAAAGGACTTAGTTTCAATGTTTTTTTCCTTATTGATTCGCTCATTTGCACAATTGAGGTAGGTAAGTATGTTTTTCAGAAAAAAGTGAGGTAAATATGTATTTCAGTATAAAATGAGGTAAGTTAGTGTGAAAGCAGGAATGCATTTAAGCAAATATAGTTGTATGCAGGCAGGTAAGTGTGAATTTTGTATGATTAATAATTGTCTGTATTATTAGTATTACTATTTTGTAAAGGTATGAATCTTTTTTTTCACTTTGTCTTGTAACTGTGTAGTCAGATCAGTCTTTAGATTGCTTGATATCCACTTTTGTATTGGTCTTTTCCTTATAGGTTTTCATTTCAATGTGTTTTGCTTTATTGATTAGCGCATGTGCACGATTGAGGAAGGTAAGTATGTATTTCAGAAAAAAGTGAGGTAAGTTAGTGTGAAAACAGGAATGCATTTAGGTAAATATAGTTGTATGCAGGCAGGTAAGAGTGTATTTTGTGTTATTAATAATTGTGGTGTGTATTATTAGTATTACTGTTTTGTAAAGGTATGATATTTTTTTCTCTTTCTTGTAACTGTGTAGTAAGATCAGTCTTTAGATTGCTTGATATACACTTTTATATTGATATTTTCTGTAAATGTCTTACTTTCAATGTTTTTTACTTTATTGATTAGTGCTTTTGTAGGATTGAGGCAGGTAAGTATGTATTTCAGAAAAAAAGTGAGGTAGGTTAGTGTGAAAACAGGAATGCATTTAGGTAAATATATATGTATGCAGGCAGGTGAAGTGTGTATTTTGTATTATTTATAATTGTGGTGTGTAATATGAGTATTACTGCTTTGTAAGGGTATTAATCTTTTTGTTTTCTTGTAACTGTGTAGTCAGATCAGTCTTAAGATTGCTTGATATCCACTTTTATATTGTTCTTTTCTGTATAGGTTTTAATTTCAGGGTTTTTGCTTTAGTGATTAGCACATTTGCAGGTTTGAGGCATGTAAATATTTATTTTAGAAATAAGTGAGGTAAATATGTATTTCAGAAAAAAGTGAGGAAAGTTAGTGTGAAAACAGGAATACATTTAGGTAAATATAGTTTTATGCAGGCAGGTAAGTGTGGATTTTGTATTATTAATAATTGCTGTGTATTATTATTATTACTGTTTTGTAAAGGTATGAATCTTCTTTTTTCTCTTTGTCTTGTAACTGTGTAGGCAGAAATTTAGATTGCTTTATATCCACTTTTGTATTGGTCTTTTCTGTAAAGGTCTTCATTTCAATGTTTTTTGCTTTATTGATTAGCTCATTTACACGATTGAGGCAGGTAAATATGTATTTCAGAAAAAAGTGAGGTAAGTTAGTGTGAAAACAGGAATGCATTTAGGTAAATATAGATGTATGCTGGCAGGTAAGTGTGTATTTTGTGTTATTAATAATTGTGGTGTGTATTATGATTATTTTTGTTTTGTAAAGGTATGAATCTTTTTTTCTCTCTTTTTCTTGTAACTGTGTAGTCAGATCAGTGTTTAGATTGCTTGATATCCACTTTTGTATTGGTCTTTTCTGTAAATGTCTTACTTTCAATGTTTTTTGCTTTATTGATTAGTGCTTTTGTAGGATTGAGGCAGGTAAGTATGTATTTTACAAATAAGTTAGGTAGGTTAGTGTGAAAACAGGAATGCATTTAGGTAAATATATATGTAAGCAGGCAGGTGAAGTGTGTATTTTGTATTATTTATAATTGTGGTGTGTAATATGAGTATTACTGCTTTGTAAAGGTATTTCTTGTAACTGTGTAGTCAGATCAGTCTTAAGATTGCTTGATATCCACTTTTATATTGTTCTTTTCTGTATAGGTTTTAATTTCAGGGTTTTTGCTTTAGTGATTAGCACATTTGCAGGTTTGAGTTATGTAAATATTTATTTTAGAAATAAGTGAGATAATTATGTATTTCAGAAAAAAGTGAGGAAAGTTAGTGTGAAAACAGGAATACATTTAGGTAAATATAGTTGTGTGCTTTTTTCTCCTTTTCTTGTAACTGTGTAGTAAGATCAGTCTTTAGATTGCTTGATGTCCATTTTTATGTTGGTCACTTTTCAAGATATGAATCTCAACTATTTTTACTGTGTTTATTAGCTTATTATTATCAGGGAATATAATGACAACATGGGTGGCATAGACCTCTGTGATCGAATGCTGAGTTTCTACCGAATTTCAACCAGGACCAGCTGAAGAGCTGCTGGATAGTCCTTCATTTGATTACAGCAGTGCAGACAGTGAGGAAGAGTACAAGCCACCAACCAAAACAAGGATCCCACAACCAGAGCCATCTGTACGCAGACTAGGAGCCAGGCATATGCCAGAGATGGACATAAAACATGTGGAAAGATACAGGAACAAGGGTTGCAATGGCAAGACCTACATGAGGTGCACCAAATGCAAGATGTTCCTCTGAATAACCAAAAAGGAAACATGCTTCCAGGATTATCACAGCTAAAATATCCAGAGGAAGAAGAAATGCAGAACTGCTTATGTTCTATGACAATTGGTTTGATCCAATTGAATGTGTTCTTTGGTTAATATCACTCTAAAGATATAATCTGCTGTTTTTTTCTTTTTCTAAATTCAGTTCTATTTTCACATGGAAATCGTCTTGTGTTCCTCTGAAGTGGACATGCTGTGAAATTAAAATAAAAAAAATATATTTAAAAAAAATTAAGTTGTAAGGTGTTTTTTTAGGCCCAAATAGATAGGAACCAGCAACCTAAGTATACCTACTTCCTCCGATCTACCAGATGAGCCATCGAAGGATCATATTTATATATTTACAGATTGCTTGATGTTTATTTTTATCTTGGTTACTTTTGTAAACTTATGACTCTAAACATGTTTTACTGTTTTTTTATTATCTCATCTGTAGGGTTGTGTAGTATTAAAAATAGCGTGGTGTCAATTAACTGTAGTATTATAATTTCAGGGTACTCTGAAGTGTGAAATGGGGAAGGACATATTGATTGTTTTTGTCAAGGTGGAGTCAGATCAGTCTTCATATTGCTTGAAGTATGTAGGTAGGTATGCTGTACTCTAGTCGAGTAATATTTTGTTTAGTTTTTTTTTTTTACTGCATATTCGGCTAATTTTCCGGATTGAAGTAGGTAAATATGTATAGAGGTAGGCAGGCAGGTAAAGTGTGGTTTTTTAGTATTAATAATTGTGGTGTGTATTATGAGAATTACTGTTTGTAAATGTATAAATCTTTTTTTTTTCCTATTTTTACCTGTGTAGTCAGATCAGTCTTCAGATTGCTCAATTACATTTTGTCAGGTTTGGCTACAGCTGGAAACATCATCTGGGGCCAATCAGGACTGCTTTTAAAAAGCCTGTGATTCCGCGCCTCTGGAGTGGGGGCATTTTAGTGAACTCTGTTTAGTGAACTTTCATGAACTTGACCTTCGTTTTGGACCTGGCAACCGTTTGTGTTTTGAGTTCTGGCAATCACCACGCGCCTGCGGGCTAGTTTAAGTTCTCCTCGTTATTTCCCCTGTTTTCGGGCATCGTGCCCTGTGTAGCTGGCGCTATAATGGATCATAGAAGGAAGTCAGTAATTTAGAGATTGTTAATTTGTATTAATTATTGCACAATCATTTAATGCAATGAGTAACATAGCATCATAATTAAAAGTGTTTGTTTGTAAAATTACCTGTGCTTTAGAGAATGTTATACCTGTACGAGTTACGTGATAGCGCAACCCGGAAGTGTATGTGGGAGTAGCGGGAGAGAAAAGTTATTCGAGAAGTCGAGAAGTCAGAGAAATACGAGAGAGGAACGATAAAGAAACGAACGTTCATTCTACTACTGGTCAAACAGGCGCACACGGTAAATATTATTTTATGAAGCTATTATTGCCTTGTTACATCTGGAATGTGCAATTTGTGTTTATATTTTGTGATGAATGTTAATTTGAAATATTGAACCTTTTTATTTTAGTTTTCACGGTGGTCCATCAGCGTTTCATAACCTGTATTAGAGAAATAAACTACAGCAAGCTTCAGGCTTTAGAGTTTAACGTTTCATCTGCGGGAGCAAGACCAAGCCCAAATGCGCATCCTAAGGTCAGAGAATGCAATTATAAATGGCCTCAGTTACTGAAGGATACACGCAACAGGACATTACAAAATGATTTCCCATGATAATTCTTTGTTACAAAATGAGCTTCAAGAACAACGTGAACTAAATATGGAGGCAGTTGTAAGACCAAAGGAAAATGTTCCTGATCATTCTAAAGAGGGAATAAGAAAGTCCTCCCGTGAAAAGCATTTTACACCTAAAATGCAGGAGCTAAAAGAGCAAGAATCAGCTCAAAGGGAAAGAAAGTTCCAATCAGTCTATGATAAATGGAAAATTAAAGCAAGAGACATTCGCACAAGATTAAAGGCAGTATGTCCAGAAAAGAATTTATGTAGCATGATGGATGATGTTGAAATGCTTGATTTCGAACTATATGACAATATTAGAACGCAAATAACTCCAAGTCAAGACATACGGAGAAAAGTTGATGCGTGCTCAGCTGTAACGTTGGACTTGTTGCGTTTAACGAGAGTACGGCTAACAGAGGAAGAAAGTGAGTTTGACGCATTACAAGAAAAGGCAAGATTACGCATGCTTCTTGACAATGAATATGCCAGATCAATATATGGATCTACTGCCTCCAGAGTAACGGAAAGCAGTCCTCACTTCGACCATCTCTCAGAGACATCTAGCATCTCGAACAAGAGAGCAGAGGCAGCCGCGCAATTGGCTGCAAAGAAAGTTGAAATCGAAATGGAGGAAGCTATTGAAGCTCACCGTCCACAACTGAAAAGACTTGAAAATCAAAGAGACGTTGAGGTAATGCAAGCAAAGCTGAAAGTCTACACCAAAGAGGAGATCAAAGAGAAAAGTGAGAAGTATGCACACAGCAAAGTAAGTCCTAGCCTATCCACCTCCTACATTAAATGTGATGATCATCTGGTCACAAAAAATGAGGCAGCCATTGTGCAGGCAGTTCAAGAGTCAATAGCTCTCACTCAGTTACCTGCTCCAGTGCCTACTGTGTTTTATGGTGACCCTTTAAAAGTTTATAGAGTGGAGCACAAGTTTTAAAGCTCTGATAGAGAGACGATGCTCAAATCCTGCAGACAGGCTATTTTATCTGCAAAAATACATAGCTGGAGAGGCAAAATCTACTCTTGAAGGCAGCTTCTATCATAAAGATGAAGAAGCCTATAAACAGGCATGGGAAAGGCTCAATGCAAGATATGGACATTCCTTTGTGGTGCAACGTGCTTTCAGGGAGAAACTTAACAATTGGCCAAAAATTGGTGGAAAAGAATATGTCAAACTGAGAGAATTCAGTGATTTTCTGCAAACATGTAGTGATGCAATGCCTCACACAAAAGGTCTACTAGTGCTAAACGATTGTGAGGAGAACCAGAAGTTGCTGACTAAACTCCCAGATTGGATAACGTCCAGGTGGAATCGCTACGTAACAGAACAGCTCGATCAAGGCGAGGACTACCCAAGCTTCCAGCGGTTTGCTTCCTTTATTTCTAATGAGGCACGTATAGCTTGTAACCCTGTGTCGTCCTTATACGCCTTAAAGTCAAAAATCCAGTAAGAGAAATTAAACGCACGAAAGCAAATGCCTTTGTTATTAATGTAAAAACACCTCAACCAGATACCTCAACCACCACAACTAAGCCTAATTTAGAGGAAGCTAATCCAAGAGACACTGACAAACAAAGAAAAAGAGACATACCACCACAAAACTCAAGCATGAACAAGTGTGCTTGCTGTGGAGAAAACCACACCATACATAAGTGTCCAAAGCTAACCGAAATGTCTGAGGATAAGAAAAAATATGTGTATGAAAACAAGCTGTGTTTTGCATGCCTGAGGAAAGGTCATAATTCTAAGCAATGTAAAAACAGAGCTATGTGCAGCATATGCAAAAAGAGCCATCCAACTCCGCTGCATGAAGATCGCTTTCCAACAATCAAACCTACACAAAGCAAAGCAGAAGAAAACATGTCCTCACTATCATGTTCTGTGGAAGGAGGTCAGAATGGGAGTACGTCAATGATTGTACCAGTGTGGATCTCAGCAGCTAATGCTCCTAATACTGAAACCTTGGTGTATGCCCTATTAGATACGCAAAGCACCCACACATTCATTGATCAGGAAGTGTGTGAAAAGCTGCAGGCAGCGACTGAGCCAGTAAAACTAAAGCTTGCAACCATGGTCAAAAGAGACACTATTGTGAAGAGTCAAAGAGTGCAAGGACTTAAAGTCAGAGGAATCTTCTCCAATACATGTATTGACCTACCTCCAGCTTACACAAGAGACTTTATTCCTCTAGAGCGCACGCACATTCCAACATGTCAAACAGCTAGCAAATGGAAGCATCTAGCAAATGTTGCTCAAGAGATTCCCCCCTTAATGGACTGTGCAATTGGATTGCTGATCGGCTATGACTGTTCCAGAGCCCTAGCTCCTAGAGAGGTCATCACAAGCTTTATGCTGTTAGAACAGACCTAGGCTGGAGCATCGTAGGAGGGCCACCACAGTCTGTCAGTGCAATGGATGTAACTGGTTTATGTCACCGTGTGTCTGTGAAAGAGATACCCCTTGTAACTCCATCTACCATCATTAAGGTACTTGAGTCAGATTTCGCAGATACCAAACCAAGTGACAAAGAGATCTCACAGGATGACATTCAGTTCCTTCAAATACTAAAGGAAAGTATCTGTCAAAACGAACATGGTCACCTTGAAATGCCACTTCCCTTTAAAGTGCGGCCACAGCTCCCAAACAACAAAGGCTTGGCTCTAGTCCGTTTAAAGCAGCTTAAAAGGAAACTGGACAGAGACCCCAAGTTTAAAAACGACTATGTAAAATTCATGGAAGAAGTTCTCAGAGATGGTGATGCTGAAAAAGCAGTTACACCGCCAACATCAGGAAATGTCTGGTACATACCACATCAAGGCGTTTATCACCCGCGAAAGCCGGGCAAGATCAGGGTGGTATTTGACTGCTCCGCAAAGTTTGAAGGGACAGCATTAAACGATCACCTGTTAACAGGGCCTGATCTTACGAATGGATTGACAGGAGTGTTGTGTCGCTTCCGCAAGCACCCCATCGCAATAATGTGTGACGTGGAGAAGATGTTTCAGGTTCCACGTCAGTGCAGAGAACAGAGACTTTTTGAGGTTCCTATGGTGGGAAGATGGAAACACAGACTTGGAGCCCACAGAATACCGCATGAAAGTCCACCTCTTCGGAGCATCTTCATCTCCGGGCTGCGCTAATTATGGAATGAAATATCTGGCCAATACAAATGAACAAGAATATCAGTTAGCAGCTAACTTTGTCAAAAAGCATTTTTATGTGGATGACGGCATTGTAAGTATGGAAACTGTTGAAGAGGCAATTGAACTGGTAAAGGAGGCCCAAGCTCTGTGCGCTAAGGGAAAGCTACACCTTCACAAGTTTCTTTCCAATAACCGAGATGTTCTGAACTCAATCGATATAGCAGAACGTGCAGCTGAGATAAAGGATGTTGACCTCAACTACAATGACCTTCCAGTGCAACGAGTACTAGAGATAAAATGGAACATAGAAAATGACAACTTCTTCTTCCAAGTGACACTTGATGAAAAAACACTAACACGACGTGGGGTCCTCTCTGTCGTAGCATCTCTCTATGATCCCTTAGGGTTCTTAGCCCCTTTCATTTTAGAAGGAAGGAGAGTGTTGCAAGAAATGTGCAAAAAGGGTATAGGGTGGGACGACCCATTACCTACCGAACTGAAGCTGAGGTGGGAGAGTTGGATGAAAGATCTAGAAAATCAACAAGGTATTCAGATCCCTAGGAGCTTCAAGCCCAAGAACTTTGGTGAAGTGCAGAGAGTCGAACTTCATCACTTCTCTGATGCAAGCAGTCAAGGATATGGCCAGTGTTCCTACATCAGATTGTTGAGTGAACATCAAGTACACTGCACTTTAGTCATGGGCAAGGCAAGGGTTGCACCAACCAGAATAGTCACCATACCAAGGTTAGAACTAACTGCAGCTGCAACCTCAGCTGCAGTGAGCTGCATGCTAAAAGGAGAACTAGAGCTCAGAGTTGACAAAGAATACCTTTGGACAGACTCACAGGTGGTTCTTGGGTACATTAACAATGAGGCCAAAAGATTTCATGTTTTTGTAGCCAACCGTGTCCAGAAAATACGTCAAACTACAAACCCAGAGCAATGGTATTACATTGACACGGCAGAGAATCCAGCTGACCACGCCTCACGTGGCCTTAACGTAGCCAACCTCATGAACTCAAACTGGTTTACAGGTCCCAAGTTTTTATGGGAAAGGGAGATAGTAACAGAGCAACGCACGCCAGGGCTGTTGGTGGGAGATCCGGAGGTAAAGGCTATTCAAGTGCTGGATACTGAGGCAACACAACAGTGTGACATTACAGAACATTTGTTACAGTTCTCAAAGTGGACTACTGCAGTTAATGTTGTTGCACGAATCCAACGAATGGCTAAACGAATAAAGACTGTAGAGCCTCCAAATGTAGAGCAAAAGAGACAAGCTGCATTAACTCTTGTCAAACTAGCACAACAAAATGCCTTTCAGGAAGAGTGAAACAAACTTGAACAGAAAACAGGAAAGCTACCCTGTAGCAAAAGGCTTCATCAGCTTGATCCATTCCTCCAGGATGGTGTAATGAGAGTTGGAGGGAGGCTGAGAAAGGCATGTACAAACTTTGAGCTAAGGCATCCTGTAGTACTCCCTAAAGACTGTGCTATTACACAACTTATTATTGCACACTATCATGACAAGACACATCATCAAGGCCAAACTTTAAATGAGATCAGAGCTAACGGATTTTGGATTGTTGGAGGAGGTAAAGCAGTAGCTAAGTACATCAGACAGTGTGTATGGTGCAGGAGAGCTCGTGCACCGCCAGAGGAACAAAAAATGGCAGATCTGCCCAGAGATCCCACTGACCCTTCCCCACCTTTCACCTACGTAGGTATGGACTGCTTTGGGCCCTTTAATACTAAACAAGGTCGCAAAGTTTACAAACGCTATGCCATTCTCTTCACATGCCTAAGCTCTAGAGCAGTTCACTTAGAGATGCTGGACGACATGACAACTGATGCGCTTATTAATGCTTTACGTTGTTTCATAGCCATTCGTGGAGCTGTCAGACAAATCAGATCAGATCAGGGATCAAACTTCGTGGGAGCAAAAAGTGAAATGGCAAAGCTCTACAAGAAATCGACAAAGATAAAATGACTACATACTTGGCAAATCAGCAGTGCGACTTCCTCATGAATGCACCAAGCTCAAGCCATGCTGGAGGTGCATGGGAGCGTCAAATCAGGACAGTAAGAAGTGTACAGAATAAAGTTATTGCGCAAAGTGCTGGAAGGCTGGATGATGCATCTTTAAGGACCTTTCTTTATGAAGCCATGTACATTGTAAACAGTCGCCCGCTCACTGTTAATAGCATCAGTGACCCTTCAAGTTAAGAGCCCTTAACACCGAATCATCTGATCACCATGAAAGGCTCTGTACCACTGCCCCCACCTGGGAGGTTCATTCAAGAAGATCTGTATGCAACAAAACGCTGGAGAAGAGTCCAATATCTGTCAGAGCAGTTTTGGAGCAGATGGAAAAGGGAATATCTCGCTAACCTTATTCTCAGACAGCGATGGCATGTACCTAGACGCAACATGAAAGTTGATGACATAGTAATAATCGAAGATGAAAATATCCCTCGCAATGAATGGACATTGGGCAGAGTTGTAGATACTCATGAGGGTGATGATGGACTGGTTAGGACAGTGACACTTCAAGTCGGCGACAGACAGCTGGGAAAGAAGGGTGAACGCTTACGTAAACCATCCATCATAGAAAGACCCATACAAAAGTTAGTTGTTCTTGTGGAAAGTAATTAAAAGTTATAGTCTACTGTTGTACATTGAAATGTGACTAAAGAGTCTTAATGTTCGTTTCTGAATGTGTGTGGTTTGAAGGAGTTGTTTATTTGGAAATTACCCATTGATGTATTGCATGAAGAGTTACGTGTAGCATCTTCATTGTATCAAAGGTAATTTGGTGGGAGTGTAGCTGGCGCTATAATGGATCATAGAAGGAAGTCAGTAATTTAGAGATTGTTAATTTGTATTAATTATTGCACAATCATTTAATGCAATGAGTAACATAGCATCATAATTAAAAGTGTTTGTTTGTAAAATTACCTGTGCTTTAGAGAATGTTATACCTGTACGAGTTACGTGATAGCGCGACCCGGAAGTGTATGTGGGAGTAGCGGGAGAGAAAAGTTATGAGAGAAGTCTAGAAGTCAGAGAAATACGAGAGAGGAACAATAAAGAAACGAACATTCATTCTACTACTGGTCAAACAGGCGCACACGGTAAATATTATTTTATGAAGCTATTATTGCCTTGTTACATCTGGAATGTGCAATTTGTGTTTATATTTTGTGATGAATGTTAATTTGAAATATTGAACCTTTTTATTTTAGTTTTCACAGTGGTCCATCAGCGTTTCATAACCTGTATTAGAGAAATAAACATCAGTGGATATCAGTACGAAGCGTGAAGTCCTTTTGAGCAGACCGGAGTAGTTACACCCTGTTTCTTTGTGTTTAATAATAAATGGTTGGTTATACTATGTCCCGCCTCTGCGCTTCCTTCCCCCGTCAGCTCGCCGATGTGACAGAATGCCGCCGCTCCCACCAAACACACAGAGACAGAAGGCAGAGGAGGAGAGCCACGAAGAACACAGCCAGGCGCAGTGAGTACGGGCGTCAGTGGAGAGCCCTGGACACTCAGCTCGACCTCCTCTCAGTCTCTTTCTCTCTCGGCCAGTGGAGGCCTAGCAGGTAAGGAAATTGGACGCGTCATCCAAAGATTGCCGGTTTGAATCCCGAACCTGGCAAGGTGCCACTGAGGTGGCACCAAGCAAAGCCCCGCCCCCACACACTGCTCACTAAGGGTGATGGGTTAAATGCAGAGGACACATTTCATTGTGTGCACTGTGTGGTGTGCTTTCACAATAACAATCACTTTCACTTCACTCTCACATGCGCACACACACACTGTGTTAGTGCCTCTGATCTGGCTTGTATAACGTGAGCCCATCTCTCATGTTACTTGCTGGCCAATGAAGAAACAGAAGAAAGGGCTCTTAATCTGGCACATGAACCTGTCGAAGCCGTTCCTAGAGGCTCTGGAATGTTAGCCCTGTGGCATGCGGCACATTACTCACACATTGGCCATTGACGGCCTGCGCACCCTCAACCGGAAGATGAAGGAGCATTCGGGGGTGGAAACTACGATGCAGGATTCCTGGATGAATGTATTCGGGAAAGCCCTAGTTCAATCTGTATTAACATATGCGGCTGTATTTGCAGCAATTTTGACCTTGTGTGGATGTTGTTGTATTCCTTGTCTGCGCAGTCTTGTGAACCGTCTCATCACTACGGCCTTATCCAGGGAGGTTGATCCCACACAGTTATACCCGCTTTTGGAAAATAAAGACCAGAATGAGGGCTTTGAGATGACCATGGAGCCCAGTGACTTACAGTTGAGGCAACTGTTCCGAGAATCTCTCCGAGAATTAAAGCAACAAACCCTTTGAGTATAAATGTATTGCTCAGTTTATGAACTAATAGTGAAAAATCCTAAAGGAAGAGGTTATTAGGGAAAATAACAAAAAAGAGTAAAATACATGATAAACGGGGGAAATGTTGGAAAATGGATATAAGTTATCATGCAATTACCTTTTATTACCTTTTTGACATTTATATCTCACATGTATTAAACTGTATTCATCTTTTTAATATGCGCACTATATTTACTCATTAGTCTCTTGGATGAGAAACTTGTGGGCTAAAGGTTGTTTGCAGAACAGAATGACCGCGACTTGATAAGAGGAGGCCTGCAGCCGCAGAGAAGCAAGAAAACAAGAAGACCTTGCGATGGAGCGTCTACCAAGAGACAAGCCTACATGCAAATGATAAGCTTATTTGGTGTGATCCTGTGATGAATGTACACTGTCCGTGGCTGCCTGCTCGTGTGTCTTCGCACCCACATGGCTGCTGGCTCATCTGTGTCTGTTTGCTGACAGACCTGGGCCTCAGACTGTGCCACTGACTTAGTGCCGGGCCAACCTGGGCTCTTTACTAATCTGATTAGCAAGTAGTTTTTTCGTCAACACAATTTATGAGAAAATATCTTTGTCAGCAATCCTTTTTTATGTGATGAAGACGAGATAAATAACAAAAGTATACTAGAAGCCAAAATTCCAGGGGAAATTTTGATGGGTCTGTCCGGGCATTGGTCACAGCTGCGGGCATGGAATTTGTAAAATGGGAATTCTTTACTGTGGTACTGCAGTATCACTTCAAAGAAGTTTTATTTTACAAATCCGTTGTTTCTTTACGTTTGACGGTCTTCGCGTGGCGGTCTTTAACGTGAGACATGTTCTTTTTTGCCATTCTCAGCACAATAATAAATGGTCTGTCTTCCTGACAGACCCAACTAGAAGCCAAAATTCCAGGGGAAATTTTGATGGGTCTGTCCGGTCATTGGTCACAGCTGCGGGCATGGAATTTGTAAAATGGGAATTCTTTACTGTGGTACTGCAGTATCACTTCAAAGAAGTTTTATTTTACAAATCCGTTGTTTCTTTACGTTTGACGGTCTTCGCGTGGCAGTCTTTAATGTAAGACATGTTCTTTTTTGCCATTCTCAGCACAATAATAAATGGTCTGTCTTTCTGACAGACCCAATAAGAATAAGAGAACTAAAGAACAATAAAGAACTGCATTGGAGCAAAACAAATTTAATTAAGAAAGAAGTACATACAGAATAAGTGAAATAAAGAAGACAGAACAATAAAGACGTGCATTAAAGAACATACTGAAAAAAATATTTAAGTAGTAAAAAGGAAACATTATTAGAATTTCTAAAAAGGTAATATGGAAAAAACGTATTGTAGTGCTTTGAGACAGAAAGAATCTAACGTAAAGCTGGAGGAATTGCGTAATCAGTTGAATTTGCCACCTTCAGTGGCCTTTATTGAAGCAATTATCTACAGACACTATTGCTACTGCTTGTATTTGCTGGACACGTTTCTTCACGAGGCTCTGAGCGCAACAGCAGTCTGCTACAGTCATAAGAGAGAACGATATAAATATATGGAACAAAACCATGGATTGAAAGAAGTCACGTCAAGGATAACACAGTTGATGGAGACTGGACACAGAATTCATTACAAACATGATGAAGTCTACTTATTGCATTTGGCGGCTGAGACGATGAACCTGGACATACTGATCCAGCTGCTGGGCAATGGGTCCAATAGGCACACGATTCCTCTGGATATAGTCCTGGGAGAGATAATCAAGTATAATGTTTGGTTAGCGGAACCAGTCAGAATGATAAACCCGACGAGATGCAATGGTAAAGTGGAATATGCCTGCTTGGATATGATGCTCCTTTTTGTGGACCAGGCTGATTTTCCAGAGATGAGAGAGATAGAAGAGAATGCACAAATGTTTCAAGGCATACTGAAAAATGAAAGGTTCAAGTACCTCACTAAGAAATCAGATGGGTCATCTCTACACAAGGCTTTAAAGTCAGTATTTAATGCGATTGACCACAAAAGGTTTCCCAAGAGTCTTATCGAACTACCAATCCCTAATATTCTTAAGGTTGTCCCACCTGTCATGGATATAAAAGAAGCCATCACCTTGGAGCCCGGCACCTTCAATGAACGATATTATGGACATACATGATTCCAAAAAAACGAAATTGATTACAACTAGACTAAAATAGTCATGACAAAATAAATCTTTATATTACTTTATGACTTTATGACTTTATATTACTAAAATGCTCGACTGAAACTCGACTAGAGTAAAATGAGACAGATTTACTAATGAGCCACACATCTACTCAGCTTAAGTCTGTCAGTATGACAAACCATTTATTTGAATTATTTTGGCTTGGAAAGCCAAAATGTTGTTCTTCTATTTCTTATTATTATTCTTTTCCGGGAAATAAATAAATAAATAAATAAATAAATAAAACAATTATCCGAATATGCAATGGTGTGCTGGCGTTTTTTTTATTAAAAAAACTCAATATACATGATGCCCTCTTTAAATTCATTCTAACATGCTAATTTTACAATTTCATGTGACTCATCATGACCACGCCCTGTCAGCATTTTTTTTTATGTTAGCATGCTAACATGCTAATTTTTAAACATGGTCCTAACATTACCAAATTTTATGTGACACATCATGGCCACGCCCTGTTAGCATTTTTGTTTTTAGCTTGCTAGCTTTGGCATGCTAATTTTTAAACATGATCCAAACTTCACCAAATTTCATGTGACGCATCATGACCACGCCCTGTCAGCATTTTTTTTATGTTAGCATGCTAACATGCTCATTTTTAAACATGATCCAAACGTTACCAAATTTTATGTGACACACATGGCCACACCCTGTCAGCATTTTTTTTTATGTTAGCATGCTAGCATGAAGTAGGTAAATATGTATGAGGTAGGTCAGTGTCAGCATTTAGGTAAATATAGAGGTAGGCAGGCAGGTAAAGTGTGGTTTTTTAGTATAAATAATTGTGGTGTGTATTATGAGAATTACTGTTTGTAAATGTATAAATATTTTTTTTTCCTCTTTTTACCTGTGTAGTCAGATCAGTCTTCAAATTGCTTGAAATCTTTTATATTGGTCTTTTCTGTGAAGGTATGAATCTCAAAGTGGGGTGTCAATTAAGTATAATATTGTGTTTTGTGTAGTATTATAATTTCAGGGTCTTCTGAAGAGTGAATTGGGGCAGGACGTCTTGATTATTATTTTGAAGGTGGAGTCTTCATAGTGCTTGAAGTAGGTAGGTACGTATGCGGATAACAAGCTCTGTAAGGATTATTGTTTATTTAAAAGCTTAGCTACAGGTTAATATTGTGTTTAGTGAAAGTATGAATTCATCTTTTTTACTATATTTGACCTCATTTGCATGATTGCGGTAGGTATATATGTATATCAGGAAAAAAGTGAGGTAAGTCAATTGTGTGTTGTCAATTACATTTTGTCAGGATTGGCTACAGCTGGAAACATCATCTGGGGCCAATCAGGACTGCTTTTAAAAAGCCTGTGATTCCGCGCCTCTGGAGTGGGGGCATTTTAGTGAACTCTGTTTAGTGAACTTTCATGAACTTGACCTTCGTTTTGGACCTGGCAACCGTTTGTGTTTTGAGTTCTGGCAATCACCACGCGCCTGCGGGCTAGTTTAAGTTCTCCTCGTTATTTCCACTGTTTTCGGGCATCGTGCCCTGTTTCTTTGTGTTTAATAATAAATGGTTGGTTATACTATGTCCCGCCTCTGCACTTCCTTCCCCCGTCAGCTCGCCGATGTGACAGAATGCCGCCGCTCCCACCAAACACACAGAGACAGAAGGCAGAGGAGGAGAGCCACGAAGAACACAGCCAGGCGCAGTGAGTACGGGCGTCAGTGGAGAGCCCTGGACACTCAGCTCCACCTCCTCTCAGTCTCTTTCTCTCTCGGGCAGTGGAGGCCTAGCAGGTAAGGAAATGGGACGCGTCAGGCCACGCCCCCAAACTGCTCTAGGTCCACACACATAGCAACGGTGAGACTTGGCCACGCCCCTCAACCCATGCCATGCTCACTGCCTAGGCCCAAAACCCCAGTCCACAACGGCAACCACTATGCCCACAGACCGCAATCTGCCCCTATTCAACCCAACCCCACGTTAACCCCGCTTCCAGGTGCAACCATGACCAAACCACGCCCACCGACCTAAACCACGCCCATTGAAGACGAGTTGACCGAGAAGCCGGCAGAGGCCACGTCCCGATCTCCACACGACGCCACCTCCGCATCTCTGGGGGTCCCCGACTGTTACCATGACCTTGCTGCGGTCTTTGATAAGGACAAGGCGGCGGAGCTGCCCCCCCATAGGCCTTATGACCTGGCGATCGATCTGCTCCCCGGAGCGATCGATTCCCCTGGAATACCTGGTGGACTGGGAAGGATTTGGGCCGGTGGAGCGGTCTTGGGTTCCCTGGCGGGATATCCTGGATCCTGCCCTGCTCCTAGACTTCCACGACCGACACCCTGATAGGCCGGGCCCGTCAGGTGCTGGGCCTAGGAGGGGGCGCTCTGTCACGGCCAATACACCTCCAGTCCACCAGAGAGTGCCAGACAAGCCGGGGAGACGGCAACCCGGAAACGGAAGTGAGAGCGGGCAGCACCAAGTATAAAAGCTAGATGACACTGAGGAGACACTGCCCGCTCTTTGACGAATTTACTTCCATAGACGCCAGCCTTACTTTCCCACGCCCGACAGATTTATGTCCATGACCATGACCTTTGCCTGTCCCCGACCTAGAACTTTGCCTGCCCCTCTTGTGACGACGATCTCTAATCTGATTGTCCAGTGTGACTACGACCTTCGCCCGCCATTGACCTTGAGTTTGCCTGCCCCCTTTTGCTAATACGATCTTCCCCGTTACCCCCCATGGAGCCAGAGTTCCCTCCCAGCCGCGCTGCAGCGCTTCCACGGCCACACTCCCGCTCCAGCTCACCTCCGGCCGCCTTATCACCGGCCAAGCGCCTCCGGTCCTCCTCTCCCAGTACGACGACTACTCCACCCGCTCATGGCATGCCTGCGAATGCGTCCCCGAACTCAGCCATTGACACATTTATATCTCACATGTATTAAACTGTATCCATCTTTTTAATATGCGCACTATATTTACTCATTAGTCTCTTGGATGAGAAACTTGTGGGCTAAAGGTTGTTTGCAGAACAGAATGACCGCGACTTGATAAGAGGAGGCCTGCAGCCGCAGAGAAGCAAGAAAACAAGAAGACCTTGCGATGGAGCGTTTACCAAGAGACAAGCCTACATGCAAATGATAAGCTTATTTGGTGTGATCCTGTGATGAATGTACCACCCTTTATTATATAAAAAGAGAGGAAGCGGAAGAGACGGCAGAGCTTTTGGAGGCATGATCGTCTCTGATCGCTCTCCTTGCAAGTAAAAAGAGCTCAACTGCTTCGTGTCATATCTCTCTGGTTTATAAGTGTTGGATAGGATGGATAACTCTAACACACACCCACCAACCCACACACATTCAGAAATATATGTATGCGGACAAAAAAGAAACCACGTGAGGACACAAACACACAATCCTATAAACCTAAAGACACTCGTTCTCTATTCCTAAACAGATAGACGCAGCAAATACACGTACATTGTCCGTGGCTGCCTGCTCGTGTGTCTTCGCACCCACATGTCTGTTTGCTGACAGCCCTGGGCCTCAGACTGTGCCACTGACTTAGTGCCGGGCCAACCTGGGCTCTTTACTAATCTGATTAGCAAGTAGTTTTTTCGTCAACACAATTTATGAGAAAATATCTTTGTCAACAATCCTTTTTTATGTGATGAAGACGAGATAAATAACAAAAGTATATAAGAATAAGAGAACTAAAGAACAATAAAGAACTGCATTGGAGCAAAACAAATTTAATTAAGAAAGAAGTACATACAGAATAAGTGAAATAAAGAAGACAGAACAATGAAGATGTGCATTAAAGCACATACTGAGGAAACTATTTAAGTAGTAAAAAGGAAACATTATTAGAATTTCTAAAAAGGTAATATGGATAAAACGTATCGTATCGTGCTTTGAGACATAAAGAATCTAACGTAAAGCTGGAGGAATTGCGTAATCAGTTGAATTTGCCACCTTCAGTGGCCTTTATTGAAGCAATTATCTACAGACACTATTGCTACTGCTTGTATTTGCTGGACACGTTTCTTCACGAGGCTCTGAGCGCAACAGCAGTCTGCTACAGTCATAAGAGAGAACGATATAAATATATGGAACAAAACCATGGATTGAAAGAAGTCACGTCAAGGATAACACAGTTGATGGAGACTGGACACAGAATTCATTACAAACATGATGAAGTCTACTTATTGCATTTGGCGGCTGAGACGATGAACCTGGACATACTGATCCAGCTGCTGGGCAATGGGTCCAATAGGCACACGATTCCTCTGGATATAGTCCTGGGAGAGATAATCAAGTATAATGTTTGGTTAGCGGAACCAGTCAGAATGATAAACCCGACGAGATGCAATGGTAAAGTGGAATATGCCTGCTTGGATATGATGCTCCTTTTTGTGGACCAGGCTGATTTTCCAGAGATGAGAGAGATAGAAGAGAATGCACAAATGTTTCAAGGCATACTGAAAAATGAAAGGTTCAAGTACCTCACTAAGAAATCAGATGGGTCATCTCTACACAAGGCTTTAAAGTCAGTATTTAATACGATTGACCACAAAAGGTTTCCCAAGAGTCTTATCGAACTACCAATCCCTAATATTCTTAAGGTTGTCCCACCTGTCATGGATATAAAAGAAGCCATCACCTTGGAGCCCGGCACCTTCAATGAACGATATTATGGACATACATGATTCCAAAAAAACGAAATTGATTACAACTAGACTAAAATAGTCATGACAAAATAAATCTTTATATTACTTTATATGACTTTATATTACTAAAATGCTCGACTGAAACTCGACTAGAGTAAAATGAGACAGATTTACTAATGAGCCACACATCTACTCAGCTTAAGTCTGTCAGTATGACAAACCATTTATTTGAATTATTTTGGCTTCTATTTCTTATTATTATTCTTTTCCGGGAAATAAATAAATAAATAAAACACAATTATCCAAATATGCAATGGTGTGCTTGCGTTTTTTTTTTTTTTAAAAACTCAATATACATGATGCCCTCTTTAAGTTCATTCTAACATGCTAATTTTACAATTTCATGTGACTCATCATGACCACGCCCTGTCAGCATTTTTTTGATGTTTGCATGCTAACATGCTAATTTTTAAACATGGTCCTAACATTACCAAATTTTATGTGACACATCATGGCCACGCCCTGCTAGCATTTTTGTTTTTAGCATGCTAGCTTTGGCATGCTAATTTTTAAACATGATCCAAACTTCACCAAATTTCATGTGACGCATCATGACCATGCCCTGTCAGCATTTTTTTGATGTTTGCATGCTAACATGCTAATTTTTAAACATGATCCAAACGTTACCAAATTTTATGTGACACACATGGCCACACCCTGTCAGCATTTTTTTTTATGTTAGCATGCTAGCATGAAGTAGGTAAATATGTATGAGGTAGGTCAGTGTCAGCATTTAGGTAAATATAGAGGTAGGCAGGCAGGTAAAGTGTGGTTTTTTAGTATTAATAATTGTGGTGTGTATTATGAGAATTACTGTTTGTAAATGTATAAATCTTTTTTTTTTCCTCTTTTTACCTGTGTAGTCAGATCAGTCATCAGATTGCTTGAAATCTTTTATATTGGTCTTTTCTGTCATCCAAAGATTGCCTGTTTGAATCCCGAACTGGCAAGGTGCCACTGAGGTGGCACCAAGCAAAGCCCCGCCCCCACACACTGCTCACTAAGGGTGATGGGTTAAATGCAGAGGACACATTTCATTGTGTGCACTGTGTGGTGTGCTTTCACAATAACAATCACTTTCACTTCACTCTCACATGCGCACACACACACTGTGTTAGTGCCTCTGATCTGGCTTGTATAACGTGAGCCCATCTCTCATGTTACTTGCTGGCCAATGAAGAAACAGAAGAAAGGGCTCTTAATCTGACACATGAACCTGTCGAAGCCGTTCCTAGAGGCTCTGGAATGTTAGCCCTGTGGCATGCGGCACATTACTCACACATTGGCCATTGACGGCCTCCGCACCCTCAACCGGAAGATGAAGGAGCATTCGGGGGTGGAAACTACGATGCGGGATTCCTGGATGAATGTATTCGGGAAATACAAAGCCCTAGTTCAATCTGTATTAACATATGCAGCTGTATTTGCAGCAATTCTGACCTTGTGTGGATGTTGTATTCTTTGTCTGCGCAGTCTTGTGAACCGTCTCATCACTACGGCCTTATCCAGGGAGGTTGATCCCACACAGTTATACCCGCTTTTGGAAAATAAAGACCAGAATGAGGGCTTTGAGATGACCATGGAGCCCAGTGACTTACAGTTGAGGCAACTGTTCCGAGAATCTCTCCGAGAATTAAAGCAACAAACCCTTTGAGTATAAATGTATTGCTCAGTTTATGAACTAATAGTCAAAAATCCTAAAGGAAGAGGTTATTAGGGAAAATAACAAAAAAGAGTAAAATACATGATAAACAGGGGGGAAATGTTGGAAAATGGATATAAGTTATCATGCAATTACCTTTTATTACCTTTTTGACATTTATATCTCACATGTATTAAACTGTATTCATCTTTTTAATATGCGCACTATATTTATTCATTAGTCTCTTGGATGAGAAACTGGTGGGCTAAAGGTTGTTTGCAGAACAGAATGACCGCGACTTGATAAGAAGAGGCCTGCAACCGCAGAGAAGCAAGAAGACCTTGCGATGGAGCGTCTACCAAGAGACAAGCCTACATGCAAATGATAAGCTTATTTGGTGAGATCCTGTGATGAATGTACCACCCTTTATTATATAAAAAGAGAGGAAGCGGAAGAGACGGCAGACCTTTTGGAGGCATGATCGTCTCTGATCGCTCTCCTTGCAAGAAAAAAGAGCTCATCTGCTTCGTGTCATATCTCTCTGGTTTATAAGTGTTGGATAGGATGGATAACTCTTAACACACACCCACCAACCCACACACATTCAGAAATATATGTATGCGGACAAAAAAAGAAACCACGTGAGGACACAAACACACAAAGCTATAAACCTAAAGACACTCGTTCTCTATTCCTAAACAGATAGACGCAGCAAATACACGTACATTGTCCGTGGCTGCCTGCTCGTGTGTCTTTGCACCCACATGGCTGCTGGCTCATCTGTGTCTGTTTGCTGACAGACCTGGGCCTCAGACTGTGCCACTGACTTAGTGCCGGGCCAACCTGGGCTCTTTACTAATCTGATTAGCAAGTAGTTTTTTCGTCAACACAATTTATGAGAAATTATCTTTGTCAACAATCCTTTTTTATGTGATGAAGACGAGATAAATAACAAAAGTATATAAGAATAAGAGAACTAAAGAACAATAAAGAACTGCATTGGAGCAAAACAAATTTAATTAAGAAAGAAGTACATACAGAATAAGTGAAATAAAGAAGACAGAACAATGAAGACGTGCATTAAAGCACATACTGAGGAAACTATTTAAGTAGTAAAAAGGAAACATTATTAGAATTTCTAAAAAGGTAATATGGAAAAAACGTATCGTATCGTGCTTTGAGACATAAAGAATCTAACGTAAAGCTGGAGGAATTGCGTAATCAGTTGAATTTGCCACCTTCAGTGGCCTTTATTGAAGCAATTATCTACAGACACTATTGCTACTGCTTGTATTTGCTGGACACGTTTCTTCACGAGGCTCTGAGCGCAACAGCAGTCTGCTACAGTCATAAGAGAGAACGATATAAATATATGGAACAAAACCATGGATTGAAAGAAGTCACGTCAAGGATAACACAGTTGATGGAGACTGGACACAGAATTCATTACAAACATGATGAAGTCTACTTATTGCATTTGGCGGCTGAGACGATGAACATGGACATACTGATCCAGCTGCTGGGCAATGGGTCCAATAGGCACACGATTCCTCTGGATATAGTCCTGGGAGAGATAATCAAGTATAATGTTTGGTTAGCGGAACCAGTCAGAATGATAAACCCGACGAGATGCAATGGTAAAGTGGAATATGCCTGCTTGGATATGATGCTCCTTTTTGTGGACCAGGCTGATTTTCCAGAGATGAGAGAGATAGAAGAGAATGCACAAATGTTTCAAGGCATACTGAAAAATGAAAGGTTCAAGTACCTCACTAAGAAATCAGATGGGTCATCTCTACACAAGGCTTTAAAGTCAGTATTTAATACGATTGACCACAAAAGGTTTCCCAAGAGTCTTATCGAACTACCAATCCCTAATATTCTTAAGGTTGTCCCACCTGTCATGGATATAAAAGAAGCCATCACCTTGGAGCCCGGCACCTTCAATGAACGATATTATGGACATACATGATTCCAAAAAAACGAAATTGATTACAACTAGACTAAAATAGTCATGACAAAATAAATCTTTATATTACTTTATATGACTTTATATTACTAAAATGCTCGACTGAAACAGATTTACTAATGAGCCACACATCTACTCAGCTTAAGTCTGTCAGTATGACAAACCATTTATTTGAATTATTTTGGCTTCTATTTCTTATTATTATTCTTTTCCGGGAAATAAATAAATAAATAAAACACAATTATCCAAATATGCAATGGTGTGCTTGCGTTTTTTTTTTTTTTTTAAAAACTCAATATACATGATGCCCTCTTTAAGTTCATTCTAACATGCTAATTTTACAATTTCATGTGACTCATCATGACCACGCCCTGTCAGCATTTTTTTGATGTTTGCATGCTAACATGCTAATTTTTAAACATGGTCCTAACATTACCAAATTTTATGTGACACATCATGGCCACGCCCTGCTAGCATTTTTGTTTTTAGCATGCTAGCTTTGGCATGCTAATTTTTAAACATGATCCAAACTTCACCAAATTTCATGTGACGCATCATGACCATGCCCTGTCAGCATTTTTTTGATGTTTGCATGCTAACATGCTAATTTTTAAACATGATCCAAACGTTACCAAATTTTATGTGACACACATGGCCACACCCTGTCAGCATTTTTTTTTATGTTAGCATGCTAGCATGAAGTAGGTAAATATGTATGAGGTAGGTCAGTGTCAGCATTTAGGTAAATATAGAGGTAGGCAGGCAGGTAAAGTGTGGTTTTTTAGTATTAATAATTGTGGTGTGTATTATGAGAATTACTGTTTGTAAATGTATAAATCTTTTTTTTTTCCTCTTTTTACCTGTGTAGTCAGATCAGTCATCAGATTGCTTGAAATCTTTTATATTGGTCTTTTCTGTCATCCAAAGATTGCCTGTTTGAATCCCGAACTGGCAAGGTGCCACTGAGGTGGCACCAAGCAAAGCCCCGCCCCCACACACTGCTCACTAAGGGTGATGGGTTAAATGCAGAGGACACATTTCATTGTGTGCACTGTGTGGTGTGCTTTCACAATAACAATCACTTTCACTTCACTCTCACATGCGCACACACACACTGTGTTAGTGCCTCTGATCTGGCTTGTATAACGTGAGCCCATCTCTCATGTTACTTGCTGGCCAATGAAGAAACAGAAGAAAGGGCTCTTAATCTGACACATGAACCTGTCGAAGCCGTTCCTAGAGGCTCTGGAATGTTAGCCCTGTGGCATGCGGCACATTACTCACACATTGGCCATTGACGGCCTCCGCACCCTCAACCGGAAGATGAAGGAGCATTCGGGGGTGGAAACTACGATGCGGGATTCCTGGATGAATGTATTCGGGAAATACAAAGCCCTAGTTCAATCTGTATTAACATATGCAGCTGTATTTGCAGCAATTCTGACCTTGTGTGGATGTTGTATTCTTTGTCTGCGCAGTCTTGTGAACCGTCTCATCACTACGGCCTTATCCAGGGAGGTTGATCCCACACAGTTATACCCGCTTTTGGAAAATAAAGACCAGAATGAGGGCTTTGAGATGACCATGGAGCCCAGTGACTTACAGTTGAGGCAACTGTTCCGAGAATCTCTCCGAGAATTAAAGCAACAAACCCTTTGAGTATAAATGTATTGCTCAGTTTATGAACTAATAGTCAAAAATCCTAAAGGAAGAGGTTATTAGGGAAAATAACAAAAAAGAGTAAAATACATGATAAACAGGGGGGAAATGTTGGAAAATGGATATAAGTTATCATGCAATTACCTTTTATTACCTTTTTGACATTTATATCTCACATGTATTAAACTGTATTCATCTTTTTAATATGCGCACTATATTTATTCATTAGTCTCTTGGATGAGAAACTGGTGGGCTAAAGGTTGTTTGCAGAACAGAATGACCGCGACTTGATAAGAAGAGGCCTGCAACCGCAGAGAAGCAAGAAGACCTTGCGATGGAGCGTCTACCAAGAGACAAGCCTACATGCAAATGATAAGCTTATTTGGTGAGATCCTGTGATGAATGTACCACCCTTTATTATATAAAAAGAGAGGAAGCGGAAGAGACGGCAGACCTTTTGGAGGCATGATCGTCTCTGATCGCTCTCCTTGCAAGAAAAAAGAGCTCATCTGCTTCGTGTCATATCTCTCTGGTTTATAAGTGTTGGATAGGATGGATAACTCTTAACACACACCCACCAACCCACACACATTCAGAAATATATGTATGCGGACAAAAAAAGAAACCACGTGAGGACACAAACACACAAAGCTATAAACCTAAAGACACTCGTTCTCTATTCCTAAACAGATAGACGCAGCAAATACACGTACATTGTCCGTGGCTGCCTGCTCGTGTGTCTTTGCACCCACATGGCTGCTGGCTCATCTGTGTCTGTTTGCTGACAGACCTGGGCCTCAGACTGTGCCACTGACTTAGTGCCGGGCCAACCTGGGCTCTTTACTAATCTGATTAGCAAGTAGTTTTTTCGTCAACACAATTTATGAGAAATTATCTTTGTCAACAATCCTTTTTTATGTGATGAAGACGAGATAAATAACAAAAGTATATAAGAATAAGAGAACTAAAGAACAATAAAGAACTGCATTGGAGCAAAACAAATTTAATTAAGAAAGAAGTACATACAGAATAAGTGAAATAAAGAAGACAGAACAATGAAGACGTGCATTAAAGCACATACTGAGGAAACTATTTAAGTAGTAAAAAGGAAACATTATTAGAATTTCTAAAAAGGTAATATGGAAAAAACGTATCGTATCGTGCTTTGAGACATAAAGAATCTAACGTAAAGCTGGAGGAATTGCGTAATCAGTTGAATTTGCCACCTTCAGTGGCCTTTATTGAAGCAATTATCTACAGACACTATTGCTACTGCTTGTATTTGCTGGACACGTTTCTTCACGAGGCTCTGAGCGCAACAGCAGTCTGCTACAGTCATAAGAGAGAACGATATAAATATATGGAACAAAACCATGGATTGAAAGAAGTCACGTCAAGGATAACACAGTTGATGGAGACTGGACACAGAATTCATTACAAACATGATGAAGTCTACTTATTGCATTTGGCGGCTGAGACGATGAACATGGACATACTGATCCAGCTGCTGGGCAATGGGTCCAATAGGCACACGATTCCTCTGGATATAGTCCTGGGAGAGATAATCAAGTATAATGTTTGGTTAGCGGAACCAGTCAGAATGATAAACCCGACGAGATGCAATGGTAAAGTGGAATATGCCTGCTTGGATATGATGCTCCTTTTTGTGGACCAGGCTGATTTTCCAGAGATGAGAGAGATAGAAGAGAATGCACAAATGTTTCAAGGCATACTGAAAAATGAAAGGTTCAAGTACCTCACTAAGAAATCAGATGGGTCATCTCTACACAAGGCTTTAAAGTCAGTATTTAATACGATTGACCACAAAAGGTTTCCCAAGAGTCTTATCGAACTACCAATCCCTAATATTCTTAAGGTTGTCCCACCTGTCATGGATATAAAAGAAGCCATCACCTTGGAGCCCGGCACCTTCAATGAACGATATTATGGACATACATGATTCCAAAAAAACGAAATTGATTACAACTAGACTAAAATAGTCATGACAAAATAAATCTTTATATTACTTTATATGACTTTATATTACTAAAATGCTCGACTGAAACAGATTTACTAATGAGCCACACATCTACTCAGCTTAAGTCTGTCAGTATGACAAACCATTTATTTGAATTATTTTGGCTTCTATTTCTTATTATTATTCTTTTCCGGGAAATAAATAAATAAATAAAACACAATTATCCGAATATGCAATGGTGTGCTGGCGTTTTTTTTTATTAAAAAAACTCAATATACATGATGCCCTCTTTAAGTTCATTCTAACATGCTAATTTTACAATTTCATGTGACTCATCATGACCACGCCCTGTCAGCATTTTTTTGATGTTTGCATGCTAACATGCTAATTTTTAAACATGGTCCTAACATTACCAAATTTTATGTGACACATCATGGCCACGCCCTGCTAGCATTTTTGCTTTTAGCATGCTAGCTTTGGCATGCTAATTTTTAAACATGATCCAAACTTCACCAAATTTCATGTGACGCATCATGACCATGCCCTGTCAGCATTTTTTTTATGTTAACATGCTAACATGCTAATTTTTAAACATGATCCAAACGTTACCAAATTTTATGTGACACACATGGCCACACCCTGTCAGCATTTTTTTTTATGTTAGCATGCTAGCATGAAGTAGGTAAATATGTATGAGGTAGGTCAGTGTCAGCATTTAGGTAAATATAGAGGTAGGCAGGCAGGTAAAGTGTGGTTTTTTAGTATTAATAATTGTGGTGTGTATTATGAGAATTACTGTTTGTAAATGTATAAATCTTTTTTTTTTCCTCTTTTTACCTGTGTAGTCAGATCAGTCTTCAGATTGCTTGAAATCTTTTATATTGGTCTTTTCTGTCATCCAAAGATTGCCGGTTTGAATCCCGAACTGGCAAGGTGCCACTGAGGTGGCACCAAGCAAAGCCCCGCCCCCACACACTGCTCACTAAGGGTGATGGGTTAAATGCAGAGGACACATTTCATTGTGTGCACTGTGTGGTGTGCTTTCACAATAACAATCACTTTCACTTCACTCTCACATGCGCACACACACACTGTGTTAGTGCCTCTGATCTGGCTTGTATAACGTGAGCCAATCTCTCATGTTACTTGCTGGCCAATGAAGAAACAGAAGAAAGGGCTCTTAATCTGGCACATGAACCTGTCGAAGCCGTTCCTAGAGGCTCTGGAATGTTAGCCCTGTGGCATGCGGCACATTACTCACACATTGGCCATTGACGGCCTGCGCACCCTCAACCGGAAGATGAAGGAGCATTCGGGGGTGGAAACTACGATGCGGGATTCCTGGATGAATGTATTCCGGAAATACAAAGCCCTAGTTCAATCTGTATTAACATATGCGGCTGTATTTGCAGCAATTCTGACCTTGTGTGGATGTTGTATTCTTTGTCTGCGCAGTCTTGTGAACCGTCTCATCACTACGGCCTTATCCAGGGAGGTTGATCCCACACAGTTATACCCGCTTTTGGAAAATAAAGACCATAATGAGGGCTTTGAGATGACCATGGAGCCCAGTGACTTACAGTTAAGGCAACTGTTCCGAGAATCTCTCCGAGAATTAAAGCAACAAACCCTTTGAGTATAAATGTATTGCTCAGTTTATGAACTAATAGTCAAAAATCCTAAAGGAAGAGGTTATTAGGGAAAATAACAAAAAAGAGTAAAATACATGATAAACAGGGGGGAAATGTTGGAAAATGGATATAAGTTATCATGCAATTACCTTTTATTACCTTTTTGACATTTATATCTCACATGTATTAAACTGTATTAATCTTTTTAATATGCGCACTATATTTATTCATTAGTCTCTTGGATGAGAAACTTGTGGGCTAAAGGTTGTTTGCAGAACAGAATGACCGCGACTTCATAAGAGGAGGCCTGCAACCGCAGAGAAGCAAGAAAACAAGAAGACCTTGCGATGGAGCGTCTACCAAGAGACAAGCCTACATGCAAATGATAAGCTTATTTGGTGTGATCCTGTGATGAATGTACACTGTCCGTGGCTGCCTGCTCGTGTGTCTTCGCACCCACATGGCTGCTGGCTCATCTGTGTCTGTTTGCTGACAGACCTGGGCCTCAGACTGTGCCACTGACTTAGTGCCGGGCCAACCTTGGCTCTTTACTAATCTGATTAGCAAGTAGTTTTTTCGTCAACACAATTTATGAGAAAATATCTTTGTCAACAATCCTTTTTTATGTGATGAAGACGAGATAAATAACAAAAGTATATAAGAATAAGAGAACTAAAGAACAATAAAGAACTGCATTGGAGCAAAACAAATTTAATTAAGAAAGAAGTACATACAGAATAAGTGAAATAAAGAAGACAGAACAATGAAGACGTGCATTAAAGCACATACTGAAAAAACTATTTAAGTAGTAAAAAGGAAACATTATTAGAATTTCTAAAAAGGTAATATGGAAAAAACGTATTGTAGTGCTTTGAGACAGAAAGAATCTAACGTAAAGCTGGAGGAATTGCGTAATCAGTTGAATTTGCCACCTTCAGTGGCCTTTATTGAAGCAATTATCTACAGACACTATTGCTACTGCTTGTATTTGCTGGACACGTTTCTTCACGAGGCTCTGAGCGCAACAGCAGTCTGCTACAGTCATAAGAGAGAACGATATAAATATATGGAACAAAACCATGGATTGAAAGAAGTCACGTCAAGGATAACACAGTTGATGGAGACTGGACACAGAATTCATTACAAACATGATGAAGTCTACTTATTGCATTTGGCGGCTGAGACGATGAACCTGGACATACTGATCCAGCTGCTGGGCAATGGGTCCAATAGGCACACGATTCCTCTGGATATAGTCCTGGGAGAGATAATCAAGTATAATGTTTGGTTAGCGGAACCAGTCAGAATGATAAACCCGACGAGATGCAATGGTAAAGTGGAATATGCCTGCTTGGATATGATGCTCCTTTTTGTGGACCAGGCTGATTTTCCAGAGATGAGAGAGATAGAAGAGAATGCACAAATGTTTCAAGGCATACTGAAAAATGAAAGGTTCAAGTACCTCACTAAGAAATCAGATGGGTCATCTCTACACAAGGCTTTAAAGTCAGTATTTAATACGATTGACCACAAAAGGTTTCCCAAGAGTCTTATCGAACTACCAATCCCTAATATTCTTAAGGTTGTCCCACCTGTCATGGATATAAAAGAAGCCATCACCTTGGAGCCCGGCACCTTCAATGAACGATATTATGGACATACATGATTCCAAAACAACGAAATTGATTACAACTAGACTAAAATAGTCATGACAAAATAAATCTTTATATTACTTTATGACTTTATGACTTTATATTACTAAAATGCTCGACTGAAACTCGACTAGAGTAAAATGAGACAGATTTACTAATGAGCCACACATCTACTCAGCTTAAGTCTGTCAGTATGACAAACCATTTATTTGAATTATTTTGGCTTGGAAAGCCAAAATGTTGTTCTTCTATTTCTTATTATTATTCTTTTCCGGGAAATAAATAAATAAATAAAACAATTATCCGAATATGCAATGGTGTGCTGGCGTTTTTTTTATTAAAAAAAACTCAATATACATGATGCCCTCTTTAAATTCATTCTAACATGCTAATTTTACAATTTCATGTGACTCATCATGACCACGCCCTGTCAGCATTTTTTTTTATGTTAGCATGCTAACATGCTAATTTTTAAACATGGTCCTAACATTACCAAATTTTATGTGACACATCATGGCCACACCCTGTTAGCATTTTTGTTTTTAGCATGCTAGCTTTGGCATGCTAATTTTTAAACATGATCCAAACTTCACCAAATTTCATGTGACGCATCATGACCATGCCCTGTCAGCATTTTTTTTTATGTTAGCATGCTAACATGCTCATTTTTAAACATGATCCAAACGTTACCAAATTTTATGTGACACACATGGCCACACCCTGTCAGCATTTTTTTTATGTTAGCATGCTAACATGCTCATTTTTAAACATGATCCAAACGTTACCAAATTTTATGTGACACACATGGCCACACCCTGTCAGCATTTTTTTTTATGTTAGCATGCTAGCATGAAGTAGGTAAATATGTATGAGGTAGGTCAGTGTCAGCATTTAGGTAAATATAGAGGTAGGCAGGCAGGTAAAGTGTGGTTTTTTAGTATAAATAATTGTGGTGTGTATTATGAGAATTACTGTTTGTAAATGTATAAATATTTTTTTTTCCTCTTTTTACCTGTGTAGTCAGATCAGTCTTCAAATTGCTTGAAATCTTTTATATTGGTCTTTTCTGTGAAGGTATGAATCTCAAAGTGGGGTGTCAATTAAGTATAATATTGTGTTTTGTGTAGTATTATAATTTCAGGGTCTTCTGAAGTGTGAATTGGGGCAGGACGTCTTGATTATTATTTTGAAGGTGGAGTCTTCATAGTGCTTGAAGTAGGTAGGTACGTATGCGGATAACAAGCTCTGTAAGGATTATTGTTTATTTAAAAGCTTAGCTACAGGTTAATATTGTGTTTAGTGAAAGTATGAATTCATCTTTTTTACTATATTTGACCTCATTTGCATGATTGCGGTAGGTATATATGTATATCAGGAAAAAAGTGAGGTAAGTCAATTGTGTGTTGTCAATTACATTTTGTCAGGTTTGGCTACAGCTGGAAACATCATCTGGGGCCAATCAGGACTGCTTTTAAAAAGCCTGTGGTTCCGCGCCTCTGGAGTGGGGGCATTTTAGTGAACTCTGTTTAGTGAACTTTCATGAACTTGACCTTCGTTTTGGACCTGGCAACCGTTTGTGTTTTGAGTTCTGGCAATCACCACGCGCCTGCGGGCTAGTTTAAGTTCTCCTCGTTATTTCCCCTGTTTTCGGGCATCGTGCCCTGTTTCTTTGTGTTTAATAATAAATGGTTGGTTATACTATGTCCCGCCTCTGCACTTCCTTCCCCCGTCAGCTCGCCGATGTGACAGAATGCCGCCGCTCCCACCAAACACACAGAGACAGAAGGCAGAGGAGGAGAGCCACGAAGAACGCAGCCAGGCGCAGTGAGTACGGGCGTCAGTGGAGAGCCCTGGACACTCAGCTCCACCTCCTCTCAGTCTCTTTCTCTCTCGGGCAGTGGAGGCCTAGCGGGTAAGGAAATGGGACGCGTCATCCAAAGATTGCCGGTTTGAATCCCGAACTGGCAAGGTGCCACTGAGGTGGCACCAAGCAAAGCCCCGCCCCCACACACTGCTCACTAAGGGTGATGGGTTAAATGCAGAGGACACATTTCATTGTGTGCACTGTGTGGTGTGCTTTCACAATAACAATCACTTTCACTTCACTCTCACATGCGCACACACACACTGTGTTAGTGCCTCTGATCTGGCTTGTATAACGTGAGCCAATCTCTCATGTTACTTGCTGGACAATGAAGAAACAGAAGAAAGGGCTCTTAATCTGGCACATGAACCTGTCGAAGCCGTTCCTAGAGGCTCTGGAATGTTAGCCCTGTGGCATGCGGCACATTACTCACACATTGGCCATTGACGGCCTCTGCACCCTCAACCGGAAGATGAAGGAGCATTCGGGGGTGGAAACTACGATGCGGGATTCCTGGATGAATGTATTCGGGAAATACAAAGCCCTAGTTCAATCTGTATTAACATATGCGGCTGTATTTGCAGCAATTCTGACCTTGTGTGGATGTTGTATTCTTTGTCTGCGCAGTCTTGTGAACCGTCTCATCACTACGGCCTTATCCAGGGAGGTTGATCCCACACAGTTATACCCGCTTTTGGAAAATAAAGACCAGAATGAGGGCTTTGAGATGACCATGGAGCCCAGTGACTTACAGTTAAGGCAACTGTTCCGAGAATCTCTCCGAGAATTAAAGCAACAAACCCTTTGAGTATAAATGTATTGCTCAGTTTATGAACTAATAGTGAAAAATCCTAAAGGAAGAGGTTATTAGGGAAAATAACAAAAAGAGTAAAATACATGATAAACAGGGGGGAAATGTTGGAAAATGTATATAAGTTATCATGCAATTACCTTTTATTACCTTTTTGACATTTTGTCACGGCCAATACACCTCCAGCCCACCTGCGGCGCTTCCACGGCCACACTCCCGCTCCAGCTCACCTCCGGCCGCCTTATCACCGGCCAAGCGCCTCCGGTCCTCCTCTCCCAGTACGACGACTACTCCACCCGCTCCAAGCATGCCTGCGAATGCGTCCCCGAACTCGGCCAGTGACAGTAAGAGCGGGCCATCTCCTGACGCAGCAGACATGGCAACCACGCTGGCTCAGGTGACCGTGTTCCTGCAGCAGCACGTTTCAATTCAGAATCACCAAGACACGCAGCTCCAGCAGCAGCGCGCACTAAACCAGATCAGCTCCGCTCTCGCTGATCTTTCGGCCCACGTCCACTCGTTGCAGTCCCAGTCCAGCTGTCCCGGTCCTGCATGTCCACTCTGGCTGGATTGGCCCCGCCGCCGCTTTACGACGGGGATTCCAGAAGCTGTCGCGGATTTATCACGCAGTGCCGGCTGCTTCTCCGCCTCCGCCGCTGGTGGAGCAGCGCGACCCGATCTGTCTGTCTGTCCCCGCCTTCCTGGACCGCCTCCAGATCGTGTTTCAGGGTGAGACCGCGCGGCGTCTCTGCAGCTCATGTTGTTACATCAGGGAAATCGGAGCGTGAGCGATTATGCAATTGAATTTCGAATCCTGGCGAGCGACAGTGAGTGGACTGACGCCGCGCTCCCCGCCGCGTTCTACCAAGGCCTCCGGGAGGCGGTGAAAGACGAGATGGTGAATCGCGATTGGGGAACCACGCTGGACAGCATTATCGCGCTGGCCACGTCCATCGACCGACGTCTCGCCGAGCGCAGCCAAGAACGACGTAGCCACGCCCCTTTCCACTGTACCCCCGCCGCGCGCCAGCATGACGCCCCTAGGGCTCCGCCCCACCATGCATCTGAAGAACCCATGCAAATGAGCCGAGCCCGACCCCCGCTCCCTCCCCAGGAACGAAAACGAAGAGAGGAGCAGAAACTCTGCTACTACTGCGTAGGCCCAAACCACCTCAGCGCTGCCTGTCCAAACCGGCGAATCAAACCACGACCATCGGGAAACCCCCTCCACTTGCCCCAGGTTCAGAGCCCCCGGGGGAGCACCAAGGCACTTCCCAGAGCCACCACCCGCTGCTCACTTCCTATCATCATCTGCTGGAAGAAACCCAGACCCAGCCAACATCAGGGGCGAGCACTGGTGGACTCCGGCGCGGCCATGAACTTAAATCGACATTGACCTGGCCACCCGACTCAAGCTCCCAGTCTCCCGGTGTGATCCACCACGCGCGGTTATGGGACTGGATGGCAGCCCGGTGGGCTCAGGGCAAGTACTTTACCAAACCAAACCCCTTCTCGTCTGCCTTGAGCCCAACCATGTGGAAAAAATTATATTCTACCTAACCACAACACCCCATGACCCCATAGTGTTAGGTTACCCGTGGCTGACCACCCATGAGCCCCATATTGACTGGCCCAGGGGCACCATCAAACAGTGGGGACGCCAATGCACCCACCACCAACTCCGTCAGGCCACGCCCCCAAACTGCTCTAGGTCCACACACATAGCAACGGTGAGACTTGGCCACGCCCCTCAACCCATGCCATGCTCACTGCCTAGGCCCAAAACCCCAGTCCACAACGGCAACCACTATGCCCACAGACCGCAATCTGCCCCTATTCAACCCAACCCCACGTTAACCCCGCTTCCAGGTGCAACCATGACCAAACCACGCCCACCGACCTAAACCACGCCCATTGAAGACGAGTTGACCGAGAAGCCGGCAGAGGCCACGTCCCGATCTCCACACGACGCCACCTCCGCATCTCTGGGGGTCCCCGACTGTTACCATGACCTTGCTGCGGTCTTTGATAAGGACAAGGCGGCGGAGCTGCCCCCCCATAGGCCTTATGACCTGGCGATCGATCTGCTCCCTGGAGCGAAAGGCAATGGACGAGTACATTACAGCATCCCTGGCTAGTGGCATAATCTGTCCTTCCACCTCTCCAGCCGCCGCCCCATTCTTTTTTGTGGGGAAGAAGGATGGGGGACTGCGACCATGCATCGATTATAGGAAACTGAACGCGGTAACCAAGAAAAACCGGTACCCACTCCCACTCCTGAATACTGCATTCGAACTACTGTCAGGAGCCACCATCTTCACAAAACTGTACCTCCGGAATGCATACCACCTCGTTCGGATATGGGAGGGGGACGAGTGGAAGACAATGTTCATCACACCATCAGGACACTATGAATATCTGGTCATGCCCTTTGGCCTATCCAACAGCCCAGCCGCATTCCAGGCGCTTGTCAACGACGTCCTCAGGGACATGTTAGACCGGTTTGTGTTTGTCTATCTAGACGACATCTTCATTTACTCACCCAACCTCTCGACTCACATCTCCCATGTCAGAAAAGTCCTCCAGCGTCTCCTACAGAACCGTCTCTTCACCAAGTTGGAAAAGAGCACTTTCCATGCCACCGAAATTTCCTTCCTGGGCTGCCACATCAGTCCCCAAGGAATCGCCGTGGACCCGGTCAAGACCACAGCAGTCGCTGATTGGCCAGTGCCCACCACCATCCGACACCTCCAACAATTCCTGGGATTCGGCAACTTCTACCGCCGATTCATCCGCAATTTCAGCAAAGTAGCCCAACCCATGACTTCCCTCCTCAAGGACAAACCCACCACACTCCGATGGAACCCCCTGGCTCAGCAGGCATTCACCAAATTAAAACATCTCTTCACCACGGCTCCAATCCTGCTCCATCCAGACCCCCAACTCCCATTCATCGTTAAAGACGATGCCTCTAGTCTAGGGATAGGAGCAGTCCTGTCACAACGTAATCCCCAGGACAACAAATTGCACCCCTGCGCCTTCTTCTCCCGGCGACTCAATCCTGCTGAGCAAAATTATGATGTCGGGAACCGGGAACTCCTGGCTATAAAACTAGCTCTGGAGGAGTGGCGCCATTGGCTGGAGGGGGCAGTCCACCCCTTTTTAGTCCTGACTGACCACAAGAATCTGGCGTATCTCCAAAATGCCCAACTCCTCAACCCACGCCAAGCACGATGGGCTCTGTTCTTCACGCAGTTCGAGTTCACTGTGTCCTATATCCCCGGCACAAAAAATGCGAAGGCGGATGCCCTGTCCCGCCAATACGTCCCAGAGACGGAGGACAATCTGTCCTCTCCCATACTCTCACAGCCCTTTCTACTTGCCCCTGTGCACTGGACCCTCATGCAAGACGAAATTGCCGATCATGCACACCACCCCCCACCTCGAACCCTGCCTCCCAACCTCACATACGTCTCACCCCCTCTCCGTCCACGCATCCTACAATGGGGGCATGATACCCCACTGGCCGGGCACCCGGGACGTCAGCGCACCCTCGCCAATATTCGCCGGACGTTTTGGTGGCCGGGCCTAGTCACGGATGTACAGGCATATGTCGCAGCCTGCCCTACCTGCGCATCTCACAAAGCGGACACGCAGAGACCACAAGGCCTCCTACTTCTCCTGCCTCGCCCCCATCGCCCATGGTCACATGTCTCACTGGATTTTGTCACGGGACTGCCAAGATCCAGGGGTATGACCACCATTATGGTGCTGGTCGACCGGTTTTCCAAGATGGCCCGGTTCATCGCCCTGCCGGGACTCCCTACAGCTCTCTACAGCTGCCCAAACCGCCGACGTAGTCATCCAGGAAGTGGTGCGGCAGTTCGGACCACCAATGGAACTGCTGAGCGCATGAAACGACAGACAGACCGACATCGGCGACCAGGCCTTGTGTACCACCGCGGTGACAGGGTTTGGGTCTCCACTCGAGGCCTGCCCATGTCATCCAGCCCCAGAAAGGTAGGACCCCGCTTCATTGGTCCGTTCCGGGTGATCCGACGTGTCAACCCAGTGGCATACCAGTTGGCCATCCCACGCACTCTGCGCGTCAGCCCGGTGTTCCACGGTTCCCACCTCGGTAAAGCTCACTCGTCGCCTCTGCAACCCCCCCCCCCCCCCCCGTCTTTACCACCATCTCCACGTCAGGTTGACGGCTCTATGGCCTACACGGTCCGTCGCCTTCTGGATGTACGTCGGCGGGGCCGCGGCCTGGAATACCTGGTGGACTGGGAAGGATTTGGGCCGGTGGACCGGTCTTGGGTTCCCTGGCGGGATATCCTGGATCCTGCCCTGCTCCTAGACTTCCACGACCGACACCCTGATAGGCCGGGCCCGTCAGGTGCTGGGCCTAGGAGGGGGCGCTCTGTCACGGCCAATACACCTCCAGCCCACCAGAGAGTGCCAGACAAGCCGGGGAGACGGCAACCCGGAAACGGAAGTGAGAGCGGGCAGCACCAAGTATAAAAGCTAGATGACACTGAGGAGACACTGCCCGCTCTTTGACAAATTTACTTCCATAGACGCCAGCCTTATTTTCCCACGCCCGACAGATTTATGTCCATGACCATGACCTTTGCCTGTCCCCGACCTAGAACTTTGCCTGCCCCTCTTGTGACGACGATCTCTAATCTGATTGTCCAGTGTGACTACGACCTTCGCCCGCCATTGACCTTCAGTTTGCCTGCCCCCTTTTGCTAATACGATCTTCCCCGTTACCCCCCATGGAGCCAGAGTTCCCTCCCAGCCGCGCTGCAGCGCTTCCACGGCCACACTCCCGCTCCAGCTCACCTCCGGCCGCCTTATCACCGGCCAAGCGCCTCCGGTCCTCCTCTCCCAGTACGACAACTACTCCACCCGCTCATGGCATGCCTGCGAATGCGTCCCCGAACTCAGCCATTGACACATTTATATCTCACATGTATTAAACTGTATCCATCTTTTTAATATGCGCACTATATTTACTCATTAGTCTCTTGGATGAGAAACTTGTGGGCTAAAGGTTGTTTGCAGAACAGAATGACCGCGACTTGATAAGAGGAGGCCTGCAGCCGCAGAGAAGCAAGAAAACAAGAAGACCTTGCGATGGAGCGTTTACCAAGAGACAAGCCTACATGCAAATGATAAGCTTATTTGGTGTGATCCTGTGGTGAATGTACCGCCCTTTATTAAATAAAAAGAGAGGAAGCGGAAGAGACGGCAGACCTTTTGGAGGCATGATCGTCTCTGATCGCTCTCCTTGCAAGAAAAAAGAGCTCAACTGCTACGTGTCATATCTCTCTGGTTTATAAGTGTTGGATAGGATGGATAACTCTTAACACACACCCACCAACCCACACACATTCAGAAATATATGTATGCGGACAAAAAAGAAACCACGTGAGGACACAAACACACAAACCTATAAACCTAAAGACCCTCGTTCTCTATTCCTAAACAGATAGACGCAGCAAATACACGTACATTGTCCGTGGCTGCCTGCTCGTGTGTCTTCGCACCCACATGGCTGCTGGCTCATCTGTGTCTGTTTGCTGACAGACCTGGGCCTCAGACTGTGCCACTGACTTAGTGCCGGGCCAACCTGGGCTCTTTACTAATCTGATTAGCAAGTAGTTTTTTCGTCAACACAATTTATGAGAAAATATCTTTGTCAACAATCCTTTTTTATGTGATGAAGACGAGATAAATAACAAAAGTATATAAGAATAAGAGAACTAAAGAACAATAAAGAACTGCATTGGAGCAAAACAAATTTAATTAAGAAAGAAGTACATACAGAATAAGTGAAATAAAGAAGACAGAACAATGAAGACGTGCATTAAAGCACATACTGAGGAAACTATTTAAGTAGTAAAAAGGAAACATTATTAGAATTTCTAAAAAGGTAATATGGAAAAAACGTATCGTATCGTGCTTTGAGACATAAAGAATCTAACGTAAAGCTGGAGGAATTGCGTAATCAGTTGAATTTGCCACCTTCAGTGGCCTTTATTGAAGCAATTATCTACAGACACTATTGCTACTGCTTGTATTTGCTGGACACGTTTCTTCACGAGGCTCTGAGCGCAACAGCAGTCTGCTACAGTCATAAGAGAGAACGATATAAATATATGGAACAAAACCATGGATTGAAAGAAGTCACGTCAAGGATAACACAGTTGATGGAGACTGGACACAGAATTCATTACAAACATGATGAAGTCTACTTATTGCATTTGGCGGCTGAGACGATGAACATGGACATACTGATCCAGCTGCTGGGCAATGGGTCCAATAGGCACACGATTCCTCTGGATATAGTCCTGGGAGAGATAATCAAGTATAATGTTTGGTTAGCGGAACCAGTCAGAATGATAAACCCGACGAGATGCAATGGTAAAGTGGAATATGCCTGCTTGGATATGATGCTCCTTTTTGTGGACCAGGCTGATTTTCCAGAGATGAGAGAGATAGAAGAGAATGCACAAATGTTTCAAGGCATACTGAAAAATGAAAGGTTCAAGTACCTCACTAAGAAATCAGATGGGTCATCTCTACACAAGGCTTTAAAGTCAGTATTTAATACGATTGACCACAAAAGGTTTCCCAAGAGTCTTATCGAACTACCAATCCCTAATATTCTTAAGGTTGTCCCACCTGTCATGGATATAAAAGAAGCCATCACCTTGGAGCCCGGCACCTTCAATGAACGATATTATGGACATACATGATTCCAAAAAAACGAAATTGATTACAACTAGACTAAAATAGTCATGACAAAATAAATCTTTATATTACTTTATATGACTTTATATTACTAAACCATTTATTTGAATTATTTTGGCTTGGAAAGCCAAAATGTTGTTCTTCTATTTCTTATTATTATTCTTTTCGGGGAAATAAATAAATAAATAAATAAATAAATAAATAAAACACAATTATCCGAATATGCAATGGTGTGCTGGCGTTTTTTTTATTAAAAAAACTAAATATACATGATGCCCTCTTTAAGTTCATTCTAACATGCTAATTTTACAATTTCATGTGACTCATCATGACCACGCCCTGTCAGCATTTTTTTTATGTTAGCATGCTAACATGCTAATTTTTAAACATGGTCCTAACATTACCAAATTTTATGTGACACATCATGGCCACGCCCTGTTAGCATTTTTGTTTTTAGCATGCTAGCTTTGGCATGCTAATTTTTAAACATGATCCAAACTTCACCAAATTTCATGTGACGCATCATGACCATGCCCTGTCAGCATTTTTTTTATGTTAACATGCTAACATGCTCATTTTTAAACATGATCCAAATGTTACCAAATTTTATGTGACACACATGGCCACACCCTGTCAGCATTTTTTTTATGTTAGCATGCTAGCATGAAGTAGGTAAATATGTATGAGGTAGGTCAGTGTCAGCATTTAGGTAAATATAGAGGTAGGCAGGCAGGTAAAGTGTGGTTTTTTAGTATAAATAATTGTGGTGTGTATTATGAGAATTACTGTTTGTAAATGTATAAATATTTTTTTTTCCTCTTTTAACCTGTGTAGTCAGATCAGTCTTCAAATTGCTTGAAATCTTTTATATTGGTCTTTTCTGTGAAGGTATGAATCTCAAAGTGGGGTGTCAATTAAGTATAATATTGTGTTTTGTGTAGTATTATAATTTCAGGGTCTTCTGAAGTGTGAATTGGGGCAGGACGTCTTGATTATTATTTTGAAGGTGGAGTCTTCATAGTGCTTGAAGTAGGTAGGTACGTATGCGGATAACAAGCTCTGTAAGGATTATTGTTTATTTAAAAGCTTAGCTACAGGTTCATATTGTGTTTAGTGAAAGTATGAATTCATCTTTTTTACTATATTTGACCTCATTTGCATGATTGCGGTAGGTATATATGTATATCAGGAAAAAAGTGAGGTAAGTCAATTGTGTGTTGTCAATTACATTTTGTCAGGATTGGCTACAGCTGGAAACATCATCTGGGGCCAATCAGGACTGCTTTTAAAAAGCCTGTGGTTCCGCGCCTCTGGAGTGGGGGCATTTTAGTGAACTCTGTTTAGTGAACTTTCATGAACTTGACCTTCGTTTTGGACCTGGCAACTGTTTGTGTTTTGAGTTCTGGCAATCACCACGCGCCTGCGGGCTAGTTTAAGTTCTCCTCGTTATTTCCCCTGTTTTCGGGCATCGTGCCCTGTGTAGCTGGCGCTATAATGGATCATAGAAGGAAGTCAGTAATTTAGAGATTGTTAATTAGTATTAATTATTGCACAATCATTTAATGCAATGAGTAACATAGCATCATAATTAAAAGTGTTTGTTTGTAAAATTACCTGTGCTTTAGAGAATGTTATACCTGTACGAGTTACGTGATAGCGCAACCCGGAAGTGTTTGTGGGAGTAGCGGGAGAGAAAAGTTATGAGAGAAGTCGAGAAGTCAGAGAAATACGAGAGAGGAACGATAAAGAAACGAACATTCATTCTACTACTGGTCAAACAGGCGCACACGGTAAATATTATTTTATGAAGCTATTATTGCCTTGTTACATCTGGAATGTGCAATTTGTGTTTATATTTTGTGATGAATGTTAATTTGAAATATTGAACCTTTTTATTTTAGTTTTCACGGTGGTCCATCAGCGTTTCATAACCTGTATTAGAGAAATAAACTACAGCAAGCTTCAGGCTTTAGAGTTTAACGTTTCATCTGCGGGAGCAAGACCAAGCCCAAATGCGCGTCCTAAGGTCAGAGAATGCAATTATAAATGGCCTCAGTTACTGAAGGATACACGAAACAGGACATTACAAAATGATTTCCCATGATAATTCTTTGTTACAAAATGAGCTTCAAGAACAACGTGAACTAAATATGGAGGCAGTTGTAAGACCAAAGGAAAATGTTCCTGATCATTCTAAAGAGGGAATAAGAAAGTCCTCCCGTGAAAAGCATTTTACACCTAAAATGCAGGAGCTAAAAGAGCAAGAATCAGCTCAAAGGGAAAGAAAGTTCCAATCAGTCTATGATAAATGGAAAATTAAAGCAAGAGACATTCGCACAAGATTAAAGGCAGTATGTCCAGAAAAGGATTTATGTAGCATGATGGATGATGTTGAAATGCTTGATTTCGAACTATATGACAATATTAGAACGCAAATAACTCCAAGTCAAGACATACAGAGAAAAGTTGATGCGTGCTCAGCTGTAACGTTGGACTTGTTGCGTTTAACGAGAGTACGGCTAACAGAGGAAGAAAGTGAGTTTGACGCATTACAAGAAAAGGCAAGATTACGCATGCTTCTTGACAATGAATATGCCAGATCAATATATGGATCTACTGCCTCCAGAGTAACGGAAAGCAGTCCTCACTTCGACCATCTCTCAGAGACATCTAGCATCTCGAACAAGAGAGCAGAGGCAGCCGCGCAATTGGCTGCAAAGAAAGTTGAAATCGAAATGGAGGAAGCTATTGAAGCTCACCGTCCACAACTGAAAAGACTTGAAAATCAAAGAGACGTTGAGGTAATGCAAGCAAAGCTGAAAGTCTACACCAAAGAGGAGATCAAAGAGAAAAGTGAGAAGTATGCACACAGCAAAGTAAGTCCTAGCCTATCCACCTCCTACATTAAATGTGATGATCATCTGGTCACAAAAAATGAGGCAGCCATTGTGCAGGCAGTTCAAGAGTCAATAGCTCTCACTCAGTTACCTGCTCCAGTGCCTACTGTGTTTTATGGTGACCCTTTAAAAGTTTATAGAGTGGAGCACAAGTTTTAAAGCTCTGATAGAGAGACGATGCTCAAATCCTGCAGACAGGCTATTTTATCTGCAAAAATACATAGCTGGAGAGGCAAAATCTACTCTTGAAGGCAGCTTCTATCATAAAGATGAAGAAGCCTATAAACAGGCATGGGAAAGGCTCAATGCAAGATATGGACATTCCTTTGTGGTGCAACGTGCTTTCAGGGAGAAACTTAACAATTGGCCAAAAATTGGTGGAAAAGAATATGTCAAACTGAGAGAATTCAGTGATTTTCTGCAAACATGTAGTGATGCAATGCCTCACACAAAAGGTCTACTAGTGCTAAACGATTGTGAGGAGAACCAGAAGTTGCTGACTAAACTCCCAGATTGGATAACGTCCAGGTGGAATCGCTACGTAACAGAACAGCTCGATCAAGGCGAGGACTACCCAAGCTTCCAGCGGTTTGCTTCCTTTATTTCTAATGAGGCACGTATAGCTTGTAACCCTGTGTCGTCCTTATACGCCTTAAAGTCAAAAATCCAGTAAGAGAAATTAAACGCACGAAAGCAAATGCCTTTGTTATTAATGTAAAAACACCTCAACCAGATACCTCAACCACCACAACTAAGCCTAATTTAGAGGAAGCTAATCCAAGAGACACTGACAAACAAAGAAAAAGAGACATACCACCACAAAACTCAAGCATGAACAAGTGTGCTTGCTGTGGAGAAAACCACACCATACATAAGTGTCCAAAGCTAACCGAAATGTCTGAGGATAAGAAAAAATATGTGTATGAAAACAAGCTGTGTTTTGCATGCCTGAGGAAAGGTCATAATTCTAAGCAATGTAAAAACAGAGCTATGTGCAGCATATGCAAAAAGAGCCATCCAACTCCGCTGCATGAAGATCGCTTTCCAACAATCAAACCTACACAAAGCAAAGCAGAAGAAAACATGTCCTCACTATCATGTTCTGTGGAAGGAGGTCAGAATGGGAGTACGTCAATGATTGTACCAGTGTGGATCTCAGCAGCTAATGCTCCTAATACTGAAACCTTGGTGTATGCCCTATTAGATACGCAAAGCACCCACACATTCATTGATCAGGAAGTGTGTGAAAAGCTGCAGGCAGCGACTGAGCCAGTAAAACTAAAGCTTGCAACCATGGTCAAAAGAGACACTATTGTGAAGAGTCAAAGAGTGCAAGGACTTAAAGTCAGAGGAATCTTCTCCAATACATGTATTGACCTACCTCCAGCTTACACAAGAGACTTTATTCCTCTAGAGCGCACGCACATTCCAACATGTCAAACAGCTAGCAAATGGAAGCATCTAGCAAATGTTGCTCAAGAGATTCCCCCCTTAATGGACTGTGCAATTGGATTGCTGATCGGCTATGACTGTTCCAGAGCCCTAGCTCCTAGAGAGGTCATCACAAGCTTTATGCTGTTAGAACAGACCTAGGCTGGAGCATCGTAGGAGGGCCACCACAGTCTGTCAGTGCAATGGATGTAACTGGTTTATGTCACCGTGTGTCTGTGAAAGAGATACCCCTTGTAACTCCATCTACCATCATTAAGGTACTTGAGTCAGATTTCGCAGATACCAAACCAAGTGACAAAGAGATCTCACAGGATGACATTCAGTTCCTTCAAATACTAAAGGAAAGTATCTGTCAAAACGAACATGGTCACCTTGAAATGCCACTTCCCTTTAAAGTGCGGCCACAGCTCCCAAACAACAAAGGCTTGGCTCTAGTCCGTTTAAAGCAGCTTAAAAGGAAACTGGACAGAGACCCCAAGTTTAAAAACGACTATGTAAAATTCATGGAAGAAGTTCTCAGAGATGGTGATGCTGAAAAAGCAGTTACACCGCCAACATCAGGAAATGTCTGGTACATACCACATCAAGGCGTTTATCACCCGCGAAAGCCGGGCAAGATCAGGGTGGTATTTGACTGCTCCGCAAAGTTTGAAGGGACAGCATTAAACGATCACCTGTTAACAGGGCCTGATCTTACGAATGGATTGACAGGAGTGTTGTGTCGCTTCCGCAAGCACCCCATCGCAATAATGTGTGACGTGGAGAAGATGTTTCAGGTTCCACGTCAGTGCAGAGAACAGAGACTTTTTGAGGTTCCTATGGTGGGAAGATGGAAACACAGACTTGGAGCCCACAGAATACCGCATGAAAGTCCACCTCTTCGGAGCATCTTCATCTCCGGGCTGCGCTAATTATGGAATGAAATATCTGGCCAATACAAATGAACAAGAATATCAGTTAGCAGCTAACTTTGTCAAAAAGCATTTTTATGTGGATGACGGCATTGTAAGTATGGAAACTGTTGAAGAGGCAATTGAACTGGTAAAGGAGGCCCAAGCTCTGTGCGCTAAGGGAAAGCTACACCTTCACAAGTTTCTTTCCAATAACCGAGATGTTCTGAACTCAATCGATATAGCAGAACGTGCAGCTGAGATAAAGGATGTTGACCTCAACTACAATGACCTTCCAGTGCAACGAGTACTAGAGATAAAATGGAACATAGAAAATGACAACTTCTTCTTCCAAGTGACACTTGATGAAAAAACACTAACACGACGTGGGGTCCTCTCTGTCGTAGCATCTCTCTATGATCCCTTAGGGTTCTTAGCCCCTTTCATTTTAGAAGGAAGGAGAGTGTTGCAAGAAATGTGCAAAAAGGGTATAGGGTGGGACGACCCATTACCTACCGAACTGAAGCTGAGGTGGGAGAGTTGGATGAAAGATCTAGAAAATCAACAAGGTATTCAGATCCCTAGGAGCTTCAAGCCCAAGAACTTTGGTGAAGTGCAGAGAGTCGAACTTCATCACTTCTCTGATGCAAGCAGTCAAGGATATGGCCAGTGTTCCTACATCAGATTGTTGAGTGAACATCAAGTACACTGCACTTTAGTCATGGGCAAGGCAAGGGTTGCACCAACCAGAATAGTCACCATACCAAGGTTAGAACTAACTGCAGCTGCAACCTCAGCTGCAGTGAGCTGCATGCTAAAAGGAGAACTAGAGCTCAGAGTTGACAAAGAATACCTTTGGACAGACTCACAGGTGGTTCTTGGGTACATTAACAATGAGGCCAAAAGATTTCATGTTTTTGTAGCCAACCGTGTCCAGAAAATACGTCAAACTACAAACCCAGAGCAATGGTATTACATTGACACGGCAGAGAATCCAGCTGACCACGCCTCACGTGGCCTTAACGTAGCCAACCTCATGAACTCAAACTGGTTTACAGGTCCCAAGTTTTTATGGGAAAGGGAGATAGTAACAGAGCAACGCACGCCAGGGCTGTTGGTGGGAGATCCGGAGGTAAAGGCTATTCAAGTGCTGGATACTGAGGCAACACAACAGTGTGACATTACAGAACATTTGTTACAGTTCTCAAAGTGGACTACTGCAGTTAATGTTGTTGCACGAATCCAACGAATGGCTAAACGAATAAAGACTGTAGAGCCTCCAAATGTAGAGCAAAAGAGACAAGCTGCATTAACTCTTGTCAAACTAGCACAACAAAATGCCTTTCAGGAAGAGTGAAACAAACTTGAACAGAAAACAGGAAAGCTACCCTGTAGCAAAAGGCTTCATCAGCTTGATCCATTCCTCCAGGATGGTGTAATGAGAGTTGGAGGGAGGCTGAGAAAGGCATGTACAAACTTTGAGCTAAGGCATCCTGTAGTACTCCCTAAAGACTGTGCTATTACACAACTTATTATTGCACACTATCATGACAAGACACATCATCAAGGCCAAACTTTAAATGAGATCAGAGCTAACGGATTTTGGATTGTTGGAGGAGGTAAAGCAGTAGCTAAGTACATCAGACAGTGTGTATGGTGCAGGAGAGCTCGTGCACCGCCAGAGGAACAAAAAATGGCAGATCTGCCCAGAGATCCCACTGACCCTTCCCCACCTTTCACCTACGTAGGTATGGACTGCTTTGGGCCCTTTAATACTAAACAAGGTCGCAAAGTTTACAAACGCTATGCCATTCTCTTCACATGCCTAAGCTCTAGAGCAGTTCACTTAGAGATGCTGGACGACATGACAACTGATGCGCTTATTAATGCTTTACGTTGTTTCATAGCCATTCGTGGAGCTGTCAGACAAATCAGATCAGATCAGGGATCAAACTTCGTGGGAGCAAAAAGTGAAATGGCAAAGCTCTACAAGAAATCGACAAAGATAAAATGACTACATACTTGGCAAATCAGCAGTGCGACTTCCTCATGAATGCACCAAGCTCAAGCCATGCTGGAGGTGCATGGGAGCGTCAAATCAGGACAGTAAGAAGTGTACAGAATAAAGTTATTGCGCAAAGTGCTGGAAGGCTGGATGATGCATCTTTAAGGACCTTTCTTTATGAAGCCATGTACATTGTAAACAGTCGCCCGCTCACTGTTAATAGCATCAGTGACCCTTCAAGTTAAGAGCCCTTAACACCGAATCATCTGATCACCATGAAAGGCTCTGTACCACTGCCCCCACCTGGGAGGTTCATTCAAGAAGATCTGTATGCAACAAAACGCTGGAGAAGAGTCCAATATCTGTCAGAGCAGTTTTGGAGCAGATGGAAAAGGGAATATCTCGCTAACCTTATTCTCAGACAGCGATGGCATGTACCTAGACGCAACATGAAAGTTGATGACATAGTAATAATCGAAGATGAAAATATCCCTCGCAATGAATGGACATTGGGCAGAGTTGTAGATACTCATGAGGGTGATGATGGACTGGTTAGGACAGTGACACTTCAAGTCGGCGACAGACAGCTGGGAAAGAAGGGTGAACGCTTACGTAAACCATCCATCATAGAAAGACCCATACAAAAGTTAGTTGTTCTTGTGGAAAGTAATTAAAAGTTATAGTCTACTGTTGTACATTGAAATGTGACTAAAGAGTCTTAATGTTCGTTTCTGAATGTGTGTGGTTTGAAGGAGTTGTTTATTTGGAAATTACCCATTGATGTATTGCATGAAGAGTTACGTGTAGCATCTTCATTGTATCAAAGGTAATTTGGTGGGAGTGTAGCTGGCGCTATAATGGATCATAGAAGGAAGTCAGTAATTTAGAGATTGTTAATTTGTATTAATTATTGCACAATCATTTAATGCAATGAGTAACATAGCATCATAATTAAAAGTGTTTGTTTGTAAAATTACCTGTGCTTTAGAGAATGTTATACCTGTACGAGTTACGTGATAGCGCGACCCGGAAGTGTATGTGGGAGTAGCGGGAGAGAAAAGTTATGAGAGAAGTCTAGAAGTCAGAGAAATACGAGAGAGGAACAATAAAGAAACGAACATTCATTCTACTACTGGTCAAACAGGCGCACACGGTAAATATTATTTTATGAAGCTATTATTGCCTTGTTACATCTGGAATGTGCAATTTGTGTTTATATTTTGTGATGAATGTTAATTTGAAATATTGAACCTTTTTATTTTAGTTTTCACAGTGGTCCATCAGCGTTTCATAACCTGTATTAGAGAAATAAACATCAGTGGATATCAGTACGAAGCGTGAAGTCCTTTTGAGCAGACCGGAGTAGTTACACCCTGTTTCTTTGTGTTTAATAATAAATGGTTGGTTATACTATGTCCCGCCTCTGCGCTTCCTTCCCCCGTCAGCTCGCCGATGTGACAGAATGCCGCCGCTCCCACCAAACACACAGAGACAGAAGGCAGAGGAGGAGAGCCACGAAGAACACAGCCAGGCGCAGTGAGTACGGGCGTCAGTGGAGAGCCCTGGACACTCAGCTCGACCTCCTCTCAGTCTCTTTCTCTCTCGGCCAGTGGAGGCCTAGCAGGTAAGGAAATTGGACGCGTCATCCAAAGATTGCCGGTTTGAATCCCGAACCTGGCAAGGTGCCACTGAGGTGGCACCAAGCAAAGCCCCGCCCCCACACACTGCTCACTAAGGGTGATGGGTTAAATGCAGAGGACACATTTCATTGTGTGCACTGTGTGGTGTGCTTTCACAATAACAATCACTTTCACTTCACTCTCACATGCGCACACACACACTGTGTTAGTGCCTCTGATCTGGCTTGTATAACGTGAGCCCATCTCTCATGTTACTTGCTGGCCAATGAAGAAACAGAAGAAAGGGCTCTTAATCTGGCACATGAACCTGTCGAAGCCGTTCCTAGAGGCTCTGGAATGTTAGCCCTGTGGCATGCGGCACATTACTCACACATTGGCCATTGACGGCCTGCGCACCCTCAACCGGAAGATGAAGGAGCATTCGGGGGTGGAAACTACGATGCAGGATTCCTGGATGAATGTATTCGGGAAATACAAAGCCCTAGTTCAATCTGTATTAACATATGCGGCTGTATTTGCAGCAATTCTGACCTTGTGTGGATGTTGTTGTATTCCTTGTCTGCGCAGTCTTGTGAACCGTCTCATCACTACGGCCTTATCCAGGGAGGTTGATCCCACACAGTTATACCCGCTTTTGGAAAATAAAGACCATAATGAGGGCTTTGAGATGACCATGGAGCCCAGTGACTTACAGTTGAGGCAACTGTTCCGAGAATCTCTCCGAGAATTAAAGCAACAAACCCTTTGAGTATAAATGTATTGCTCAGTTTATGAACTAATAGTGAAAAATCCTAAAGGAAGAGGTTATTAGGGAAAATAACAAAAAAGAGTAAAATACATGATAAACGGGGGAAATGTTGGAAAATGGATATAAGTTATCATGCAATTACCTTTTATTACCTTTTTGACATTTATATCTCACATGTATTAAACTGTATTCATCTTTTTAATATGCGCACTATATTTATTCATTAGTCTCTTGGATGAGAAACTGGTGGGCTAAAGGTTGTTTGCAGAACAGAATGACCGCGACTTGATAAGAGGAGGCCTGCAGCCGCAGAGAAGCAAGAAAACAAGAAGACCTTGCGATGGAGCGTCTACCAAGAGACAAGCCTACATGCAAATGATAAGCTTATTTGGTGTGATCCTGTGATGAATGTACACTGTCCGTGGCTGCCTGCTCGTGTGTCTTCGCACCCACATGGCTGCTGGCTCATCTGTGTCTGTTTGCTGACAGACCTGGGCCTCAGACTGTGCCACTGACTTAGTGCCGGGCCAACCTTGGCTCTTTACTAATCTGATTAGCAAGTAGTTTTTTCGTCAACACAATTTATGAGAAAATATCTTTGTCAACAATCCTTTTTTATGTGATGAAGACGAGATAAATAACAAAAGTATATAAGAATAAGAGAACTAAAGAACAATAAAGAACTGCATTGGAGCAAAACAAATTTAATTAAGAAAGAAGTACATACAGAATAAGTGAAATAAAGAAGACAGAACAATAAAGACGTGCATTAAAGAACATACTGAAAAAACTATTTAAGTAGTAAAAAGGAAACATTATTAGAATTTCTAAAAAGGTAATATGGAAAAAACGTATTGTAGTGCTTTGAGACAGAAAGAATCTAACGTAAAGCTGGAGGAATTGCGTAATCAGTTGAATTTGCCACCTTCAGTGGCCTTTATTGAAGCAATTATCTACAGACACTATTGCTACTGCTTGTATTTGCTGGACACGTTTCTTCACGAGGCTCTGAGCGCAACAGCAGTCTGCTACAGTCATAAGAGAGAACGATATAAATATATGGAACAAAACCATGGATTGAAAGAAGTCACGTCAAGGATAACACAGTTGATGGAGACTGGACACAGAATTCATTACAAACATGATGAAGTCTACTTATTGCATTTGGCGGCTGAGACGATGAACCTGGACATACTGATCCAGCTGCTGGGCAATGGGTCCAATAGGCACACGATTCCTCTGGATATAGTCCTGGGAGAGATAATCAAGTATAATGTTTGGTTAGCGGAACCAGTCAGAATGATAAACCCGACGAGATGCAATGGTAAAGTGGAATATGCCTGCTTGGATATGATGCTCCTTTTTGTGGACCAGGCTGATTTTCCAGAGATGAGAGAGATAGAAGAGAATGCACAAATGTTTCAAGGCATACTGAAAAATGAAAGGTTCAAGTACCTCACTAAGAAATCAGATGGGTCATCTCTACACAAGGCTTTAAAGTCAGTATTTAATGCGATTGACCACAAAAGGTTTCCCAAGAGTCTTATCGAACTACCAATCCCTAATATTCTTAAGGTTGTCCCACCTGTCATGGATATAAAAGAAGCCATCACCTTGGAGCCCGGCACCTTCAATGAACGATATTATGGACATACATGATTCCAAAACAACGAAATTGATTACAACTAGACTAAAATAGTCATGACAAAATAAATCTTTATATTACTTTATGACTTTATGACTTTATATTACTAAAATGCTCGACTGAAACTCGACTAGAGTAAAATGAGACAGATTTACTAATGAGCCACACATCTACTCAGCTTAAGTCTGTCAGTATGACAAACCATTTATTTGAATTATTTTGGCTTGGAAAGCCAAAATGTTGTTCTTCTATTTCTTATTATTATTCTTTTCCGGGGAATAAATAAATAAATAAAACAATTATCCGAATATGCAATGGTGTGCTGGCGTTTTTTTATTAAAAAAACTCAATATACATGATGCCCTCTTTAAGTTCATTCTAACATGCTAATTTTACAATTTCATGTGACTCATCATGACCACGCCCTGTCAGCATTTTTTTTTATGTTAGCATGCTAACATGCTAATTTTTAAACATGGTCCTAACATTACCAAATTTTATGTGACACATCATGGCCACGCCCTGTTAGCATTTTTGTTTTTAGCTTGCTAGCTTTGGCATGCTAATTTTTAAACATGATCCAAACTTCACCAAATTTCATGTGACGCATCATGACCATGCCCTGTCAGCATTTTTTTTATGTTAGCATGCTAACATGCTCATTTTTAAACATGATCCAAACGTTACCAAATTTTATGTGACACACATGGCCACACCCTGTCAGCATTTTTTTTTATGTTAGCATGCTAGCATGAAGTAGGTAAATATGTATGAGGTAGGTCAGTGTCAGCATTTAGGTAAATATAGAGGTAGGCAGGCAGGTAAAGTGTGTTTTTTTAGTATAAATAATTGTGGTGTGTATTATGAGAATTACTGTTTGTAAATGTATAAATATTTTTTTTTCCTCTTTTTACCTGTGTAGTCAGATCAGTCTTCAAATTGCTTGAAATCTTTTATATTGGTCTTTTCTGTGAAGGTATGAATCTCAAAGTGGGGTGTCAATTAAGTATAATATTGTGTTTTGTGTAGTATTATAATTTCAGGGTCTTCTGAAGAGTGAATTGGGGCAGGACGTCTTGATTATTATTTTGAAGGTGGAGTCTTCATAGTGCTTGAAGTAGGTAGGTACGTATGCGGATAACAAGCTCTGTAAGGATTATTGTTTATTTAAAAGCTTAGCTACAGGTTAATATTGTGTTTAGTGAAAGTATGAATTCATCTTTTTTACTATATTTGACCTCATTTGCATGATTGCGGTAGGTATATATGTATATCAGGAAAAAAGTGAGGTAAGTCAATTGTGTGTTGTCAATTACATTTTGTCAGGATTGGCTACAGCTGGAAACATCATCTGGGGCCAATCAGGACTGCTTTTAAAAAGCCTGTGATTCCGCGCCTCTGGAGTGGGGGCATTTTAGTGAACTCTGTTTAGTGAACTTTCATGAACTTGACCTTCGTTTTGGACCTGGCAACCGTTTGTGTTTTGAGTTCTGGCAATCACCACGCGCCTGCGGGCTAGTTTAAGTTCTCCTCGTTATTTCCCCTGTTTTCGGGCATCGTGCCCTGTTTCTTTGTGTTTAATAATAAATGGTTGGTTATACTATGTCCCGCCTCTGCACTTCCTTCCCCCGTCAGCTCGCCGATGTGACAGAATGCCGCCGCTCCCACCAAACACACAGAGACAGAAGGCAGAGGAGGAGAGCCACGAAGAACACAGCCAGGCGCAGTGAGTACGGGCGTCAGTGGAGAGCCCTGGACACTCAGCTCCACCTCCTCTCAGTCTCTTTCTCTCTCGGGCAGTGGAGGCCTAGCAGGTAAGGAAATGGGACGCGTCATCCAAAGATTGCCGGTTTGAATCCCGAACTGGCAAGGTGCCACTGAGGTGGCACCAAGCAAAGTCCCGCCCCCACACACTGCTCACTAAGGGTGATGGGTTAAATGCAGAGGACACATTTCATTGTGTGCACTGTGTGGTGTGCTTTCACAATAACAATCACTTTCACTTCACTCTCACATGCGCACACACACACTGTGTTAGTGCCTCTGATCTGGCTTGTATAACGTGAGCCCATCTCTCATGTTACTTGCTGGCCAATGAAGAAACAGAAGAAAGGGCTCTTAATCTGGCACATGAACCTGTCGAAGCCGTTCCTAGAGGCTCTGGAATGTTAGCCCTGTGGCATGCGGCACCTTACTCACACATTGGCCATTGACGGCCTCTGCACCCTCAACCGGAAGATGAAGGAGCATTCGGGGGTGGAAACTACGATGCGGGATTCCTGGATGAATGTATTCGGGAAATACAAAGCCCTAGTTCAATCTGTATTAACATATGCAGCTGTATTTGCAGCAATTCTGACCTTGTGTGGATGTTGTATTCTTTGTCAGCGCAGTCTTGTGAACCGTCTCATCACTACGGCCTTATCCAGGGAGGTTGATCCCACACAGTTATACCCGCTTTTGGAAAATAAAGACCATAATGAGGGCTTTGAGATGACCATGGAGCCCAGTGACTTACAGTTGAGGCAACTGTTCCAAGAATCTCTCCGAGAATTAAAGCAACAAACCCTTTGAGTATAAATGTATTGCTCAGTTTATGAACTAATAGTCAAAAATCCTAAAGGAAGAGGTTATTAGGGAAAATAACAAAAAGAGTAAAATACATGATAAACAGGGGGGAAATGTTGGAAAATGTATATAAGTTATCATGCAATTACCTTTTATTACCTTTTTGACATTTTGTCACGGCCAATACACCTCCAGCCCACCTGCGGCGCTTCCACGGCCACACTCCCGCTCCAGCTCACCTCCGGCCGCCTTATCACCGGCCAAGCGCCTCCGGTCCTCCTCTCCCAGTACGACGACTACTCCACCCGCTCCAAGCATGCCTGCGAATGCGTCCCCGAACTCGGCCAGTGACAGTAAGAGCGGGCCATCTCCTGACGCAGCAGACATGGCAACCACGCTGGCTCAGGTGACCGTGTTCCTGCAGCAGCACGTTTCAATTCAGAATCACCAAGACACGCAGCTCCAGCAGCAGCGCGCACTAAACCAGATCAGCTCCGCTCTCGCTGATCTTTCGGCCCACGTCCACTCGTTGCAGTCCCAGTCCAGCTGTCCCGGTCCTGCATGTCCACTCTGGCTGGATTGGCCCCGCCGCCGCTTTACGACGGGGATTCCAGAAGCTGTCGCGGATTTATCACGCAGTGCCGGCTGCTTCTCCGCCTCCGCCGCAGGTGGAGCAGCGCGACCCGATCTGTCTGTCTGTCCCCGCCTTCCTGGACCGCCTCCAGATCGTGTTTCAGGGTGAGACCGCGCGGCGTCTCTGCAGCTCATGTTGTTACATCAGGGAAATCGGAGCGTGAGCGATTATGCAATTGAATTTCGAATCCTGGCGAGCGACAGTGAGTGGACTGACGCCGCGCTCCCCGCCGCGTTCTACCAAGGCCTCCGGGAGGCGGTGAAAGACGAGATGGTGAATCGCGATTGGGGAACCACGCTGGACAGCATTATCGCGCTGGCCACGTCCATCGACCGACGTCTCGCCGAGCGCAGCCAAGAACGACGTAGCCACGCCCCTTTCCACTGTACCCCCCGCCGCGCGCCAGCATGACGCCCCTAGGGCTCCGCCCCACCATGCATCTGAAGAACCCATGCAAATGAGCCGAGCCCGACCCCCGCTCCCTCCCCAGGAACGAAAACGAAGAGAGGAGCAGAAACTCTGCTACTACTGCGTAGGCCCAAACCACCTCAGCGCTGCCTGTCCAAACCGGCGAATCAAACCACGACCATCGGGAAACCCCCTCCACTTGCCCCAGGTTCAGAGCCCCCGGGGGAGCACCAAGGCACTTCCCAGAGCCACCACCCGCTGCTCACTTCCTATCATCATCTGCTGGAAGAAACCCAGACCCAGCCAACATCAGGGGCGAGCACTGGTGGACTCCGGCGCGGCCATGAACTTAAATCGACATTGACCTGGCCACCCGACTCAAGCTCCCAGTCTCCCGGTGTGATCCACCACGCGCGGTTATGGGACTGGATGGCAGCCCGGTGGGCTCAGGGCAAGTACTTTACCAAACCAAACCCCTTCTCGTCTGCCTTGAGCCCAACCATGTGGAAAAAATTATATTCTACCTAACCACAACACCCCATGACCCCATAGTGTTAGGTTACCCGTGGCTGACCACCCATGAGCCCCATATCAAACAGTGGGGACGCCAATGCACCCACCACCAACTCCGTCAGGCCACGCCCCCAAACTGCTCTAGGTCCACACACATAGCAACGGTGAGACTTGGCCACGCCCCTCAACCCATGCCATGCTCACTGCCTAGGCCCAAAACCCCAGTCCACAACGGCAACCACTATGCCCACAGACCGCAATCTGCCCCTATTCAACCCAACCCCACGTTAACCCCGCTTCCAGGTGCAACCATGACCAAACCACGCCCACCGACCTAAACCACGCCCATTGAAGACGAGTTGACCGAGAAGCCGGCAGAGGCCACGTCCCGATCTCCACACGACGCCACCTCCGCATCTCTGGGGGTCCCCGACTGTTACCATGACCTTGCTGCGGTCTTTGATAAGGACAAGGCGGCGGAGCTGCCCCCCCATAGGCCTTATGACCTGGCGATCGATCTGCTCCCCGGAGCGAAAGGCAATGGACGAGTACATTACAGCATCCCTGGCTAGTGGCATAATCTGTCCTTCCACCTCTCCAGCCGCCGCCCCATTCTTTTTTGTGGGGAAGAAGGATGGGGGACTGCGACCATGCATCGATTATAGGAAACTGAACGCGGTAACCAAGAAAAACCGGTACCCACTCCCACTCCTGAATACTGCATTCGAACTACTGTCAGGAGCCACCATCTTCACAAAACTGGACCTCCGGAATGCATACCACCTCGTTCGGATATGGGAGGGGGACGAGTGGAAGACCGGCTTCATCACACCATCAGGACACTATGAATATCTGGTCATGCCCTTTGGCCTATCCAACAGCCCAGCCGCATTCCAGGCGCTTGTCAACGACGTCCTCAGGGACATGTTAGACCGGTTTGTGTTTGTCTATCTAGACGACATCCTCATTTACTCACCCAACCTCTCGACTCACATCTCCCATGTCAGAAAAGTCCTCCAGCGTCTCCTACAGAACCGTCTCTTCACCAAGTTGGAAAAGAGCACTTTCCATGCCACCGAAATTTCCTTCCTGGGCTGCCACATCAGTCCCCAAGGAATCGCCGTGGACCCGGTCAAGACCACAGCAGTCGCTGATTGGCCAGTGCCCATCACCATCCGACACCTCCAACAATTCCTGGGATTCGGCAACTTCTACCGCCGATTCATCCGCAATTTCAGCAAAGTAGCCCAACCCATGACTTCCCTCCTCAAGGACAAACCCACCACACTCCGATGGAACCCCCTGGCTCAGCAGGCATTCACCAAATTAAAACATCTCTTCACCACGGCTCCAATCCAGCTCCATCCAGACCCCCAACTCCCATTCATCGTTAAAGACGATGCCTCTAGTCTAGGGATAGGAGCAGTCCTGTCACAACGTAATCCCCAGGACAACAAATTGCACCCCTGCGCCTTCTTCTCCCGGCGACTCAATCCTGCTGAGCAAAATTATGATGTCGGGAACCGGGAACTCCTGGCTATAAAACTAGCTCTGGAGGAGTGGCGCCATTGGCTGGAGGGGGCAGTCCACCCCTTTTTAGTCCTGACTGACCACAAGAATCTGGCGTATCTCCAAAATGCCCAACTCCTCAACCCACGCCAAGCACGATGGGCTCTGTTCTTCACGCAGTTCGAGTTCACTGTGTCCTATATCCCCGGCACAAAAAATGCGAAGGCGGATGCCCTGTCCCGCCAATACGTCCCAGAGACGGAGGACAATCTGTCCTCTCCCATACTCTCACAGCCCTTTCTACTTGCCCCTGTGCACTGGACCCTCATGCAAGACGAAATTGCCGATCATGCACACCACCCCCCACCTCGAACCCTGCCTCCCAACCTCACATACGTCTCACCCCCTCTTCGTCCACGCATCCTACAATGGGGGCATGATACCCCACTGGCCGGGCACCCGGGACGTCAGCGCACCCTCGCCAATATTCGCCGGACATTTTGGTGGCCGGGCCTAGTTACGGATGTACAGGCATATGTCGCAGCCTGCCCTACCTGCGCATCTCACAAAGCGGACACGCAGAGACCACAAGGCCTCCTACTTCTCCTGCCTCGCCCCCATCGCCCATGGTCACATGTCTCACTGGATTTTGTCACGGGACTGCCAAGATCCAGGGGTATGACCACCATTATGGTGCTGGTCGACCGGTTTTCCAAGATGGCCCGGTTCATCGCCCTGCCGGGACTCCCTACAGCTCTCTACAGCTGCCCAAACCGCCGACGTAGTCATCCAGGAAGTGGTGTGGCAGTTCGGACCACCAATGGAACTGCTGAGCGCATGAAACGACAGGCAGACCAACATCGGCGACCAGGCCTTGTGTACCACCGCGGTGACAGGGTTTGGGTCTCCACTCGAGGCCTGCCCATGTCATCCAGCCCCAGAAAGCTAGGACCCCGCTTCATTGGTCCGTTCCGGGTGATCCGACGTGTCAACCCAGTGGCATACCAGTTGGCCATCCCACGCACTCTGCGCGTCAGCCCGGTGTTCCACGGTTCCCACCTCCGTAAAGCTCACTCGTCGCCTCTGCAACCCCCCCCCCCCCGTCTCTACCACCATCTCCACGTCAGGTTGACGGCTCTCTGGCCTACACGGTCCGTCGCCTTCTGGATGTACGTCGGCGGGGCCGCGGCCTGGAATACCTGGTGGACTGGGAAGGATTTGGGCCGGTGGACCGGTCTTGGGTTCCCTGGCGGGATATCCTGGATCCTGCCCTGCTCCTAGACTTCCACGACCGACACCCTGATAGGCCGGGCCCGTCAGGTGCTGGGCCTAGGAGGGGGCGCTCTGTCACGGCCAATACACCTCCAGTCCACCAGAGAGTGCCAGACAAGCCGGGGAGACGGCAACCCGGAAACGGAAGTGAGAGCGGGCAGCACCAAGTATAAAAGCTAGATGACACTGAGGAGACACTGCCCGCTCTTTGACGAATTTACTTCCATAGACGCCAGCCTTACTTTCCCACGCCCGACAGATTTATGTCCATGACCATGACCTTTGCCTGTCCCCGACCTAGAACTTTGCCTGCCCCTCTTGTGACGACGATCTCTAATCTGATTGTCCAGTGTGACTACGACCTTCGCCCACCATTGACCTTGAGTTTGCCTGCCCCCTTTTGCTAATACGATCTTCCCCGTTACCCCCCATGGAGCCAGAGTTCCCTCCCAGCCGCGCTGCAGCGCTTCCACGGCCACACTCCCGCTCCAGCTCACCTCCGGCCGCCTTATCACCGGCCAAGCGCCTCCGGTCCTCCTCTCCCAGTACGACGACTACTCCACCCGCTCATGGCATGCCTGCGAATGCGTCCCCGAACTCAGCCATTGACACATTTATATCTCACATGTATTAAACTGTATCCATCTTTTTAATATGCGCACTATATTTACTCATTAGTCTCTTGGATGAGAAACTTGTGGGCTAAAGGTTGTTTGCAGAACAGAATGACCGCGACTTGATAAGAGGAGGCCTGCAGCCGCAGAGAAGCAAGAAAACAAGAAGACCTTGCGATGGAGCGTTTACCAAGAGACAAGCCTACATGCAAATGATAAGCTTATTTGGTGAGATCCTGTGATGAATGTACCGCCCTCTATTATATAAAAAGAGAGGAAGCGGAAGAGACGGCAGACCTTTTGGAGGCATGATCGTCTCTGATCGCTCTCCTTGCAAGTAAAAAGAGCTCAACTGCTTCGTGTCACATCTCTCTGGTTTATAAGTGTTGGATAGGATGGATAACTCTAACACACACCCACCAACCCACACACATTCAGAAATATATGTATGCGGACAAAAAAGAAACCACGTGAGGACACAAACACACAAACCTATAAACCTAAAGACACTCGTTCTCTATTCCTAAACAGATAGACGCAGCAAATACACGTACATTGTCCGTGGCTGCCTGCTCGTGTGTCTTTGCACCCACATGGCTGCTGGCTCATCTGTGTCTGTTTGCTGACAGACCTGGGCCTCAGACTGTGCCACTGACTTAGTGCCGGGCCAACCTGGGCTCTTTACTAATCTGATTAGCAAGTAGTTTTTTCGTCAACACAATTTATGAGAAAATATCTTTGTCAACAATCCTTTTTTATGTGATGAAGACGAGATAAATAACAAAAGTATATAAGAATAAGAGAACTAAAGAACAATAAAGAACTGCATTGGAGCAAAACAAATTTAATTAAGAAAGAAGTACATACAGAATAAGTGAAATAAAGAAGACAGAACAATGAAGATGTGCATTAAAGCACATACTGAGGAAACTATTTAAGTAGTAAAAAGGAAACATTATTAGAATTTCTAAAAAGGTAATATGGATAAAACGTATCGTATCGTGCTTTGAGACATAAAGAATCTAACGTAAAGCTGGAGGAATTGCGTAATCAGTTGAATTTGCCACCTTCAGTGGCCTTTATTGAAGCAATTATCTACAGACACTATTGCTACTGCTTGTATTTGCTGGACACGTTTCTTCACGAGGCTCTGAGCGCAACAGCAGTCTGCTACAGTCATAAGAGAGAACGATATAAATATATGGAACAAAACCATGGATTGAAAGAAGTCACGTCAAGGATAACACAGTTGATGGAGACTGGACACAGAATTCATTACAAACATGATGAAGTCTACTTATTGCATTTGGCGGCTGAGACGATGAACCTGGACATACTGATCCAGCTGCTGGGCAATGGGTCCAATAGGCACACGATTCCTCTGGATATAGTCCTGGGAGAGATAATCAAGTATAATGTTTGGTTAGCGGAACCAGTCAGAATGATAAACCCGACGAGATGCAATGGTAAAGTGGAATATGCCTGCTTGGATATGATGCTCCTTTTTGTGGACCAGGCTGATTTTCCAGAGATGAGAGAGATAGAAGAGAATGCACAAATGTTTCAAGGCATACTGAAAAATGAAAGGTTCAAGTACCTCACTAAGAAATCAGATGGGTCATCTCTACACAAGGCTTTAAAGTCAGTATTTAATACGATTGACCACAAAAGGTTTCCCAAGAGTCTTATCGAACTACCAATCCCTAATATTCTTAAGGTTGTCCCACCTGTCATGGATATAAAAGAAGCCATCACCTTGGAGCCCGGCACCTTCAATGAACGATATTATGGACATACATGATTCCAAAAAAACGAAATTGATTACAACTAGACTAAAATAGTCATGACAAAATAAATCTTTATATTACTTTATATGACTTTATATTACTAAAATGCTCGACTGAAACAGATTTACTAATGAGCCACACATCTACTCAGCTTAAGTATGTCAGTATGACAAACCATTTATTTGAATTATTTTGGCTTCTATTTCTTATTATTATTCTTTTCCGGGAAATAAATAAATAAATAAAACACAATTATCCGAATATGCAATGGTGTGCTGGCGTTTTTTTTTATTAAAAAAACTCAATATACATGATGCCCTCTTTAAGTTCATTCTAACATGCTAATTTTACAATTTCATGTGACTCATCATGACCACGCCCTGTCAGCATTTTTATGATGTTTGCATGCTAACATGCTAATTTTTAAACATGGTCCTAACATTACCAAATTTTATGTGACACATCATGGCCACGCCCTGCTAGCATTTTTGCTTTTAGCATGCTAGCTTTGGCATGCTAATTTTTAAACATGATCCAAACTTCACCAAATTTCATGTGACGCATCATGACCATGCCCTGTCAGCATTTTTTTTATGTTAACATGCTAACATGCTAATTTTTAAACATGATCCAAACGTTACCAAATTTTATGTGACACACATGGCCACACCCTGTCAGCATTTTTTTTTATGTTAGCATGCTAGCATGAAGTAGGTAAATATGTATGAGGTAGGTCAGTGTCAGCATTTAGGTAAATATAGAGGTAGGCAGGCAGGTAAAGTGTGGTTTTTTAGTATTAATAATTGTGGTGTGTATTATGAGAATTACTGTTTGTAAATGTATAAATCTTTTTTTTTTTCCTCTTTTTACCTGTGTAGTCAGATCAGTCTTCAGATTGCTTGAAATCTTTTATATTGGTCTTTTCTGTCATCCAAAGATTGCCGGTTTGAATCCCGAACTGGCAAGGTGCCACTGAGGTGGCACCAAGCAAAGCCCCGCCCCCACACACTGCTCACTAAGGGTGATGGGTTAAATGCAGAGGACACATTTCATTGTGTGCACTGTGTGGTGTGCTTTCACAATAACAATCACTTTCACTTCACTCTCACATGCGCACACACACAGTGTTAGTGCCTCTGATCTGGCTTGTATAACGTGAGCCCATCTCTCATGTTACTTGCTGGCCAATGAAGAAACAGAAGAAAGGGCTCTTAATCTGACACATGAACCTGTCGAAGCCGTTCCTAGAGGCTCTGGAATGTTAGCCCTGTGGCATGCGGCACATTACTCACACATTGGCCATTGACGGCCTCTGCACCCTCAACCGGAAGATGAAGGAGCATTCGGGGGTGGAAACTACGATGCGGGATTCCTGGATGAATGTATTCGGGAAATACAAAGCCCTAGTTCAATCTGTATTAACATATGCAGCTGTATTTGCAGCAATTCTGACCTTGTGTGGATGTTGTATTCTTTGTCTGCGCAGTCTTGTGAACCGTCTCATCACTACGGCCTTATCCAGGGAGGTTGATCCCACACAGTTATACCCGCTTTTGGAAAATAAAGACCATAATGAGGGCTTTGAGATGACCATGGAGCCCAGTGACTTACAGTTAAGGCAACTGTTCCGAGAATCTCTCCGAGAATTAAAGCAACAAACCCTTTGAGTATAAATGTATTGCTCAGTTTATGAACTAATAGTCAAAAATCCTAAAGGAAGAGGTTATTAGGGAAAATAACAAAAAAGAGTAAAATACATGATTAATGCCGGGGAATGTTGGGAAATGGATATAAGTTATCATGCAATTACCTTTTATTACCTTTTTGACATTTATATCTCACATGTATTAAACTGTATTAATCTTTTTAATATGCGCACTATATTTATTCATTAGTCTCTTGGATGAGAAACTTGTGGGCTAAAGGTTGTTTGCAGAACAGAATGACCGCGACTTGATAAGAGGAGGCCTGCAGCCGCAGAGAAGCAAGAAAACAAGAAGACCTTGCGATGGAGCGTCTACCAAGAGACAAGCCTACATGCAAATGATAAGCTTATTTGGTGTGATCCTGTGATGAATGTACACTGTCCGTGGCTGCCTGCTCGTGTGTCTTCGCACCCACATGGCTGCTGGCTCATCTGTGTCTGTTTGCTGACAGACCTGGGCCTCAGACTGTGCCACTGACTTAGTGCCGGGCCAACCTGGGCTCTTTACTAATCTGATTAGCAAGTAGTTTTTTCGTCAACACAATTTATGAGAAAATATCTTTGTCAACAATCCTTTTTTATGTGATGAAGACGAGATAAATAACAAAAGTATATAAGAATAAGAGAACTAAAGAACAATAAAGAACTGCATTGGAGCAAAACAAATTTAATTAAGAAAGAAGTACATACAGAATAAGTGAAATAAAGAAGACAGAACAATAAAGACGTGCATTAAAGAACATACTGAAAAAACTATTTAAGTAGTAAAAAGGAAACATTATTAGAATTTCTAAAAAGGTAATATGGAAAAAACGTATTGTAGTGCTTTGAGACAGAAAGAATCTAACGTAAAGCTGGAGGAATTGCGTAATCAGTTGAATTTGCCACCTTCAGTGGCCTTTATTGAAGCAATTATCTACAGACACTATTGCTACTGCTTGTATTTGCTGGACACGTTTCTTCACGAGGCTCTGAGCGCAACAGCAGTCTGCTACAGTCATAAGAGAGAACGATATAAATATATGGAACAAAACCATGGATTGAAAGAAGTCACGTCAAGGATAACACAGTTGATGGAGACTGGACACAGAATTCATTACAAACATGATGAAGTCTACTTATTGCATTTGGCGGCTGAGACGATGAACCTGGACATACTGATCCAGCTGCTGGGCAATGGGTCCAATAGGCACACGATTCCTCTGGATATAGTCCTGGGAGAGATAATCAAGTATAATGTTTGGTTAGCGGAACCAGTCAGAATGATAAACCCGACGAGATGCAATGGTAAAGTGGAATATGCCTGCTTGGATATGATGCTCCTTTTTGTGGACCAGGCTGATTTTCCAGAGATGAGAGAGATAGAAGAGAATGCACAAATGTTTCAAGGCATACTGAAAAATGAAAGGTTCAAGTACCTCACTAAGAAATCAGATGGGTCATCTCTACACAAGGCTTTAAAGTCAGTATTTAATACGATTGACCACAAAAGGTTTCCCAAGAGTCTTATCGAACTACCAATCCCTAATATTCTTAAGGTTGTCCCACCTGTCATGGATATAAAAGAAGCCATCACCTTGGAGCCCGGCACCTTCAATGAACGATATTATGGACATACATGATTCCAAAAAAACGAAATTGATTACAACTAGACTAAAATAGTCATGACAAAATAAATCTTTATATTACTTTATGACTTTATGACTTTATATTACTAAAATGCTCGACTGAAACTCGACTAGAGTAAAATGAGACAGATTTACTAATGAGCCACACATCTACTCAGCTTAAGTCTGTCAGTATGACAAACCATTTATTTGAATTATTTTGGCTTGGAAAGCCAAAATGTTGTTCTTCTATTTCTTATTATTATTCTTTTCCAGGAAATAAATAAATAAATAAAACAATTATCCGAATATGCAATGGTGTGCTGGCGTTTTTTTTATTAAAAAAACTCAATATACATGATGCCCTCTTTAAGTTCATTCTAACATGCTAATTTTACAATTTCATGTGACTCATCATGACCACGCCCTGTCAGCATTTTTTTTATGTTAGCATGCTAACATGCTAATTTTTAAACATGGTCCTAACATTACCAAATTTTATGTGACACATCATGGCCACGCCCTGTTAGCATTTTTGTTTTTAGCATGCTAGCTTTGGCATGCTAATTTTTAAACATGATCCAAACTTCACCAAATTTCATGTGACGCATCATGACCACGCCCTGTCAGCATTTTTTTAATGTTAGCATGCTAACATGCTAATTTTTAAACATGATCCAAACGTTACCAAATTTCATGTGACGCATCATGACCACGCACTGTTAGCATTTTTGATGTTACCGCACTAGCATATTAACATGCACATTTTTAAACATTTTTAAATTTTATTTGACGCATCATGCCCATGCCCTTTTAACACTTTTGATGTTAGCATGCTAACATCAATGTTCTGGCATGCTCATTTTTTTTCTTGCTCAAAATATTACCTTAATTTTATGTGACTCATAGTGGTCACTCTTCAATAGAATTTTTTTAATTAGTATTTTAATCCACTTTTCTTTGTTTTTTACCAAGGTCACGAAATGAACAAATTGAACTATAGTTTTACTCTTCCCCTTCGTCCTCTCACCCTATTGTCTTTTAACCTTTCGTTGCTTCACATATATTATGTTTCCGGAATGGACGTAGCTCATCCATGTGGAAACAAGGAGTAACTTAAAACATCAACCAATCTTTTGAGGATTCGCCATGTGTCAATTGCCCACCACACCCAATCTACACCAAACTTCATAGTATTTATAAGGGTGCTGGCCTGACAAAGTGGATGTGCAAAGAATCTTGGAATCTTTTGAATGACTTATTTTACATTTGGATAAATTGTTCCAAATGGGCTGACTGAATACACATCGAAATTTCTCTGGAGAGCCTTAAGACCTTAAAGACTGTTTTTGAGCTTTTGTTGTATGGCTCACCAATGGCATCTTGGCAAATTTTGCTGATTCGCATGTGCTGTTATTCACACATGCAACTGCTCCCAGGGCACCTGTCATGGCTGCCCACTGCTCAACAAGGTTGATGGTTAAAAGCAGAGGACACATTTCATTGTGTCACCATGTGCTGTGCTGCAGTGTTTCACAATGACAATCACTTCACTTTTATTAAAGTAAACACAGCTGTTCCCAGTCATAGTCCACATTCTGATGACTCTGACTCTGGTAGGTGCAGGTGCAGAAGCTCATCTTGGTAGGTGCAGGTGCAAAAGAGGTGCAAAAGCTCATCTTTTCAAAAAAGTACTTTTTTATTAAACACAAACAAACGACAGCGTGATTGCCAAAAGGGAAACTGAAATGAACATAAACAAACCCGTAGGCATGTGACTGGATCGTCGGGAACTGAAATTAAATGGAACAGGCGGTCCACATCAAGGTCCACATTAATGTTGCAGCAAATTCTGGTTTGCACCATGCATCTTGTGTTTAAAGAGCTTCAGTTTGGAGGGATCAGGATGCGCTAATCAGGTGCACCAGCACCCACTGTTTCAGCCCAGTGACTCCTGTGTCACACTCTCTGTTTGTATTTGAATCAACAGAAGCCACATTGCACATTTTGTAGTTTTTCTATTGGACATAACATTGTACTTGAAATCTATTATCTCCGCTTGAAATACCTGAAAAATAAAATAGTAACCTGCTCTGAGAATGTATTTTTTGTTTCAGTAATCGTATAAATTCCGAATTATATTAATGCACTTAGCTAAACATAAGTGCGTTGTCTCACCGAACATAAGAGTATCCCACAAACAACAAACACCCAATAGACCCAATGGATCCACAAGTTAAAAGAGCTGAAATCTTCATGATCTGGGATGTACCTTTAAATCAGAAATAAAAGAAAATTGATAAATTTTTTTCAACATTCATACGACCTTATTATGGGTTATGGGTGCCCAGTACAGGACATTAGGCACAGGGCAGGGACCCACCCTGGGCAGGGCACCAGCCACTGCAGGGTGCACACATAATTCAAACAGTGCAAAACACATTCTTACCCCTTGCTTTTGCCCAGATGACGCATGACCTCTTACTAATCTAAAAAAATCAGGGCCCAGAAATATCAGACAAATAAAAGACACATTTCTATCTTGAACTCATGCAAACGTTTCTTTTTATAGGTGGTACATGTAATGCATCTTATATGATCTTTTAGGTCTTACCTGGCCCCACTGACAAACAGTCCTTAACACGATACTGTAGTCTTTCCCATTCTCCAGGGGTGCATTATAAAATTGCCCATAGTATTGCTGATCCCCAATAGTGAAGTTCATTTCTTTTCCAACATCCTTCAACTGGATCTGAGCCGCTATGTATTCCCCATGGCAGCTTCCTTGGTTGAAGAAGTGAGGAGTCCTGGGAGAGTTGCAGTCAAATACCAGGGTGCCCTCTACTGGCATCACAAAGACTTCATAAAGGCTGTAATCCCAAACCATCAATATAACAGGTGAATGTTACATCAGAAGAAAGTGAAGACTGCACTGTCCCCACTGTGTGGACACGTCTAGGTAGACTGTATTGGTATTAATAATGCATTCTTACCAGATTGGGTCAAGGCTGCAAGTAGATCTACGCAACCAGAGTGTTGGCAGTGGAGACTCGACATCCCTGTATGTCACTTCAGGAACAGGGGGGGCTTTGAGAAATTATATCGTTGAAATTAGTTCATTTTCTCCCGAGAATTATAGTACTATGCAAAAGTCTTAGGCACTGATACATATGCCAATTTAGTAAAGGTTATTTATACAAGCTGCAAGCAAATTTGTTTTGGTCCTCTATCATGAAAATGCCCCTTTGTGAGATTATTTAACGAGTTTCCTGGCCTGTCTATGGTCCTGCGGTGGCTAGAAATGGTGATAAGTGTAAAGAGTGCTTTTGTCATTCTGCTTCACCGTTCAGAGAGTGGCAGCTCAGATGGTCGGATGTGGAATTTGTCAACTTATGTCCTCATAAGGGGAAAGGTTACCAAAAGGAATAATTTTCACTAATATGTTTACAGAGGTGTGAGATGCCAACCTTCTATTCTTCTAGCAGACGTCTAGATATCTTTTCTGAAATTTAATTATTGTTACTTTCACTTTCTAATAATCATTATTTGCAGTTTTTCTATCTTTACATTGTCCCCTTTGAACAGTTTCTGAGGTATTGTTACACTGTATATATTTAAACAGCCTAAGACCTTTGTACAGAACTGTATTTTCTGTTTTCACATTGCACAGTGCTTTTGAATACCAGGAATAGATGTATTGATGGTTGTAATGGTAGAGGTGAGAGCAGACATGGTGGTGATGTTGACAGTGTAGTTTGTTGCTGGCAGCAGATCCAAGCAAACCTCAGGCCTCGCGGCAGATGAGCTGAAATATCGCCTCCTTTCATCACGAAATATCTTTTGATAATCTCTCACACCAATAAAAACCATCTGCAATAGGAATAAAGCAGAATTACTGAATAATCATTACTTCAAGTCATTGTTGTGATGGTAAACATTACTGATAAAATTCTGGAAAAAATGTACATTTTCCCAAAATATTTATGCACACATACTTTGTAATCCTCTTTTTTGCCAGAATTTGTTCCAGCTTTCCAACGCAAGCACTTTTCATTAAAAACATGTATGTCATTAATCCCATAATCGAGTTCTGTCAAAAAGGGGAAAAAAACGTACACATACTGAGAAATGCGGCAGTCCATACTGACATGAATATTAAATTTAAAATAAGATTCTACCTTTGCAGTGCATTGTAGTATTCCACTGTCCATTATGCCCACAGACGGACCTGTTATTTCCACCCGGGTTGTAGTATCCATTCATACACCGATGGAGTGCCATGCTGTCATTTTGCCACACAATTTCTGAGTACGGAACTTCAGGTACAGCACCACATTTTGCTGCAGAACACACAACAAACATTTATTCAGTTTAAAAAAATACTTGATGGCAATGGTGATGAAAGTCTAAATGATTAATTAGTCAATGGAATATTTTCCCGTTTCTGGAAACATAAAATACGTAGTCCTTCAAAACTGAACCTGGATACATTATAAGTTGTTTAAGAAAGAACTCGATGTGCAAAAAGGTCAGAGGGGTCAAGGTCAGTTGATTTGCTTGCTTTTACCTTTACACGACACAGAATTTGTTTTCCACTTCCTTCCCAATGTGCACACTGCATAACCCTTTCCACCATCTTGGTAAAACCCATCTTTGCACGCATACTGAACCACACTGCCCAGTCCAGCTCTGCTGTCCCACTGCATGACAGCGTGTGGCATTACAGGAGGCCACCCACAGCTGATCTCTGCTCAAGACCAGCAGCATGATGAAACAAGGCCATTGAACAAAGTACAAAGTAAACCATTACTATAGCAATAAATCTGTGACTTTGAGCACAGTGTTGTACCTTGACACATGACAGAAGGTTTCTTCCATTCTCCACTTACAGAGCACACTGAACTATTCCCATCACCTACATTGTAATATCCTACTTCACATTGATAGAAAACTTCCATTCCGATATTAGAATGTTTATTCCACAACACGTGGGAGTGTGGGAACGTTGGGGGTTTGCCACATGTTATCTCTGAAAATGATCAAATAGCTCACAATTAGACAGGTGATGTGTCAAGACAAAAACAAATGAATGCTGTGAGGAGACATGCTCCTCTAAACAAGTCTTACGAATGTGTCTGGCCTTTTTAATAAATCAGCAAAGCTCAGGGCCCAGTACCTCGACACAGTATATTAGACTGGTTCCAGACACCTTCGGCCGTGCAAACTGAAACATTGCCACGTCCGGCATTATAAAATCCCGCATCACACTCATAAAACACCAAGGCATTCATTTTGCTGCTTTGATTCCACCTCATATGTGAGTGTGGCCACACAGGTGGATCACCACAGTCAATTTCTGTGGGGAAAGTGAAAACAGTCAGTAAAAGGTCATAAGCAATTATATTCCTCTTCATAGCCACCCAGTTTATGAGTCGGTTGACATTAGGTCAAGTTGATTTCAATAAATAAATTCTTTTCCTGGACCAAAAAGAATTTGCTTTGAGTTATTGAGTATTCAAGTCTGCAAATAAATGTTCATTTTTAGTTTAAACAAATTTCAGAAATGGCTAAAAAGTTTTAGTGCACACTAGAATCAATGAAAATATGTTATTTGAACTAGGCCTGAAGAAACTAGGCCAATTTATTGATTTACCATTACACACGTGACCAGAATGAAAATAAATGTTTACCTTGACAAACCAAAGTGGATCTGGACCAGTTACCGTGACCTGTACAGACCGAAACCCTGGATCCATTCACATAATAAAACCCCTCAGCACAAAAATACAGTACAGTGCTGCCAACCGTTGAGCTGCCGTTCCACACCTGTCCAGCGTGTGGCAGCAGAGGAGGGTCTCTACACACGATTTCTGGGTAGGAAAAACAGCCACGACATTGAGGCCTCAAATCGGCAGATATGCTCTTCGGCTGTGAATCTCTGGAAATTACTACCTTGACACGTGACCGTTGCTTCGCTCCACACGCCACTCGTAGTGCAGATGGAAATGTTTCCATCGCCCACATAGTAATGCTGTGTGTCACACTCATAAAACACCTTATTGCCAATGCTGGTGCTTTTGTCCCACAACATTAGTGTATGAGGGATAGCGGGTGGTTCACCACATACCATCTCTGTTGGAAATTAACAAGAAGCCCATATAACTTAGATGCAAAAAAATTATAATACTTATAATCACGTTGCATACAGTTATGGTAACATGTTGGAAAAAGGAATGAATTTCTATACCTTGGCATAGAACATTAGGATGCTTCCATTTACCGTTAGCTGTGCAAACCGAAATACTTTCAGTTCCTGTGTTATGAAATCCAACATCACAGTCATAAAACACTTTTGAGCCCATCTTCCTGTTTTTAGTCCACCTCCTAATTGAATATGGGAAAACCGGGGGCTCGCCACAGTCAACCTCTAAAATGGCAACAAGGTCCCTGGTTTATTGGACATTCATCAAAATCACTTATTTAAACCAATTTTTTAATTCAGCTGATGCTTAGTTCACACAGCTAAGAGGAAATAAGAAGAAAGTGTACTTTACCTTCACAGATAAGGCTCGGGCCTTTCCACATGCCTTGAAGACCACAGAATGACATGTTGTCTCCACCCCTCCAGAGGAAGCCCTCTTTGCATCTATAATTAATCATGCTGCCATAACGGTTTCGTGTGGGTGAGATCTGGACAGCATGTTCTGCTGAAGGCGGGGGTCCGCATTCAACTGCTAGAAAAACATCACCATTCACTCAGATTAGCAAGTCAGATGCAGTCAACTAGTCAATAAAGTTAAAGTTAATTTCAAAGGAAACCGATTACAGCACATGTAGATGCATAAACGTATATACATTCTTTAAATGTAAAGTAATGATACTGATGTTATTCACCTTTACAAAAGGCTTGGTCTCTGCGTGGATGAAAGGGAACTGATCCGTTCTGAACCTGGTATCCAATTTGGCACTCACACTCAAAGAAGCCTGGCTTGTTTCTGCAGCGGCCACCTTCTCCACAAATGCCCTGTACCTTGCATTCATCAATGTCTGACACAAAATAAAGGGGGAAATTAACAAACAAGTCGTAATGATTGAAGTGGTTTTGTTCCTCTGTGCCACCTTTTGAAGCTAGTCTGTATTTGACGTTACTTTTTACAGCAATAATATTAATTCTGAAATGTTATCCTTATCACTCTGTCCTCTTTCAATGAAATTATTACTACAAATGAATTAACAAATAATTGGCTCTTACAAGGACTGTAACATATGTCGACAAAAAAACAAGACTAATGGAACAGGACATTTTCTGAAAATGCCATTTGTTTCACCCTCATTATTTATGAACATGTTCCTACCATGGCAGTATGTCCCATCATTTGGGATGAAAATGGCCATGTTGTTGGAGGGACTGTATCCTGAGAGGCAGGTGCAATAGAAGCTCCCATAGGTGTTGTGACAGGCTGTGTGTCTCCCACAGATGTTATAAGAACTGGTCTGGCATTCATCTTTATCTATTCAAATAAATATCAACAATAAACAATCAGGCTAAGGGAATTAAGAATTAAATACAAATTCACAACTTTATGTATTTTTCATGATACACTCGCCTTCACAATAGGTTCTTCCGTTGCCCACAAAGCCATACATGCAGTTGCAGGTGAAGCCACCGCTCCCATCGGTTTTCTCATCACAGGTGGCATTCGGGTGACACGTTGCACATACGTCAAAGATCTCGGGCAACACTTTTGTGCCTGGGTTCAACAATTTTTTAATTAGCTTTATAAATATAATATTTTTTATTAATAAAGTTTAGAAGGAAGCCGACCTTTAATCAGCACCGGAGAAGAGAGGAAGAATAAAGCCGTCACTACAACCGCTGTTCTCAGCAACATCTCTGTTAGCTTCTCATTGGTCCTCGGTGTCATTCGGTGATCCCTCCATCTCTACTCTCCAGACTTTGCTGTGGCACTTGTGAGTGGTAGCTTCTGAGAATGGTAGTTTTTTCTCAGGGTAGTGGTTTGAGGGGAAGTGTGTCACCATCAGTTCCTCAACACTCCTCGGCCTTGTCTCACCATCTAGTGAGGCACATTCACACACACTAAGCTGATAATGTCAGGTTTTGTATGTTTTCTACTTTTGCTTTGTTCTTCTTTAGCAAATATATTAAAAATGTCAAAAAACACGAACAGCCTACCTTGTTGAGTAGACTTCTACAAAATAGCAGGAAGCCGGAGTGAAAGGTCACTGCCCCACAAAGCTTTGTTGCCACTTTTGGAAAGTGTGGCAAGGCATAAGGTCATGGCTTAAATTACCCAAAATACACAGTGCTGCATTCCAGCGGACCCTCTGGGTAGCATGGAACCTCGATATGGGGGGAGTAGATAAGAACGCTGTGCTCATATCACCCTGCTCAGAAGGGACCGACTCTATCATTGCCAAGCCCCCCACTTCTGACCACGCACTCTGCAGGGGTGTGATTAAAAACGACCTATCCGTCAAAGTTGACAGATCCCGGCCCTTCCCGTCGCGGTGGCATGCCAGCATGTATGGAAGACCCATACGTGCTTGCTGGTCTTAATTTATGGTTTTGTTTACATCCTCCGGTGAAATTGCGTTTGTAGAACATTCGTGTCAGTGGGACTTTGGGAGTTCTTTGCACGTAAGACGGCAGGGAGAGAACCCACCACTTCCTGGGAGTGTCTCCTCCAGCTCATTCAGAAAATTGTTCTGATAGCATTTCCTTCTGGAGACAGATAATGCGCGTGGTCAAGGCTCAGGCACCAGAATATGGAAGACAATTCAGACTGCAAGATGCTGGAGCGTAGACACATTTATTAACATTAAAGCAAGTGGACAAAACATGTTTAAAAGGCTAAATATAAAATACACAAACAGACTGATGAAGCAGGCATCTTCATAATGCATAAGTGAACCCTATACTCCATTATGCCATAAATTGAACTAATCTGAGGCATTGTTCTGTATAAGCACACTATGTGTTCAAGTTACATTTCACTGTTCAAATGGGTCACGCACACACAGTGTTTAGAAAAGTGATTCATATATAAAAGGATATTTCTTGAAACATACAGGTTCCATGTATTCTGCTCAGTGTAACTTGCTTTGGCAGAACTTATATATTTATAGCTTTTGTGCTTTTTCTCCTCATTTGGAACATTTACAGAAAAAAAAAAACAGAAGCATTATGACATCCTTTTTAGGTCAGTTAACATTGGAATTCTGCTCATCCCCAACAGTCACATGATCGTGCAGAAACAGCAATGGGGTTTTCTGGTTTGGACAGTCGGAAGGGGGGTCTCTGCGGCCAGGCTTCCCTCAATGCATTCAGAGGACGAGTCGGTGGAGTTAGAGAAGACTGAAAGCAGCTGACCACACACCAGCTGAGCGGCACTTCCATCCGTCACCGAGACATCGGCGACGGTCTTCTCCCTCAATGACATGTCATCGTCCTCATCAATTAGCACGATTTCAGTCTTTATTGCTACGCTGATGCCAATCCTGATCTGCAAGCCCTCTGAATTGTCCTGGATGTGCGAGTCCAGAAAAGACATGGAGGAGGACTTATCGAATGATGTCTCTTCAGTCAGGTCATCCTCTGGACCAGTCCATCCCAGCCTGCTGTTCGATCCCGTCGCCTGGTGGTCAGAGCTCAAACCCCAAACGTTTTCTCTGGATGCAATCCATTCCTTAACATCCGAGTGCACCGTGCCATTAGCTGGTGCAGTTACGGCCACGTTTTCCTGCTCACTCTGGAGAAGCCCACACTGATTCTTTTCTGGAGCTCCTCCAGATAACTGGACCTCATACACGACTTTCTGCCCATCCTTCTTCTGAGGGTGACCACAATCAACCAGGCTTGAGGATGAGGATTTCATCAAGTCCTTTTGTTTCCCTGAAGGAAATGTACTTTTTTTTATTTTAAATTCTATGACAATGGACATAATCTGTAATATAATTTAAAGAAATACAATTTTTACCTTCAGAGACCATGGTCAGTGATTCCAGGTGCAGCCCAGACAGATATGCTGGCTGAGAATGGATAGGTCACATCTGTAATATTTGGAGCAGGAACATGGCAGGAGCGCAGAATAAAACTTACATTACACCCCACATTCAGCAACTGACAGGTATTTTCAACCCTTCTTTGTCCAAATGAATTTAAATTATTCTTTTTCATTCTCATATGAATGAAAAATACTGTACACTATAACATCTCCCACACACTGCCTCACCTAACAATGTTATCTATCATGCATGGCTGCACCTTTATGACAGAATGAGGACTCCATGAATGGATAATAACAGCAAAGTACATACATACATACGTACTGACGAATAGTTGGATATTAAACATTTTGCTAAAATACATACCATTTAATTATCTCCTGAATGATCATCACTCAGCCACACTCAGCTCCTCCTTTGTTCTATTCATGCAGTGCAGAAGATGCAGAAGGGGCTGCTAGCCAGGAGCTTGTACACTGACGCGAGTGAGCCAACAGCGCGTCCTTAGGTATGCTTGGATTGGTTGAGATGGAGAACATCTACCAGTCCACACAGAGTATTCAGTTCTCCTCGAGGAGCTATAAAAAGAAATGTTTACTTGCATTGACCCACTCTGCTTCCAACCTCCTGCACTTTCCTCTAGAAACACGTGCATCATGATAATGGGCAAAAAAAAAAAAAAAAAAGATCCTAAGCAGATTTGACAACATCACAAGTGAGAGACAAACCTGGCTATGATATCTTAGTTTTGTGTTCTTTGTGGATTCTCAAGTGTTCCAACCATCAGGATGAAATGTGTACAAATCTAAAAGGCCCCTTTATAACAGCATGCTTTTAAATGATTAATGCACATATGCAGAAAAAAAACAGGATATCAAATGCATTAAATTTTCATCAGTCCCCTTTTCCCTTGTTATGGCATTTCTACAGATGACTACTTATTTGCTGTTTATTTGCTTGTCCTAGGTGAGCCCTACAGAGGGTGGTTCGATCAGCTGAACGCATCATCCTTACCAAGCTCCCTGACCTTCAATCCATCTACAGCAAGCGGTGCTGGACGAGGGCCGGGAAGATAGTGAAGGACCTCAGCCACCCCAACAATGGATTCGTCTCTCTGCTGCGATCAGGGAAGCGCTTTCGCTCCCTGAAGTCCAACACAGAGAGAATGAGGAGGAGCTTCTTCCCGCAGGCTATACGAGCTCTCAACATCACTTCATAGAACTCCAATACACTCCAGCACTTCCAACCACTCTGGACTCAACCCCCCCAGAATTTGCACAAAACTCTTGCAATTTTTTTTTTACTTTTCACTTTATACATTGACTCAACTCATTTGCACACCTTCACCCTACCTGTTACACATATTTTATGTTAAAGACATAAAAGTGTAATATTTGGTTATGTTTGCAATATTTGCATATTGGTCATTGTATACTGTACAGTCACTGTGGTCTGTACAGTCACCAAAGCATTTTACTGCATATCATACCGTGTATGTCTAAGTATATGACAAATAATATTTGAATTTGAATCGGGATAAAAAAAAAAAAAACAGAACCAAAGACAAATAAATTATTTAATAAAAAAGATCAGACAAATATTCTTTTCAAAATGGGTTCCATGGAGAGGGGAGAGAAGAGAAAAAAAAAAAAAAACACACATACCCAACATATGATTAACTTCTAACTTCCCCCAAAATGAACAAGTCCCTTGTCTTTGGGTCTTCCATTTGAAACCTGCAAGCTTTCTGAGCTGGGAAACTGGCATCATTGCGGTCTTCCCAAATTCGGATGGATGCCCTGCCTGGTAAAACCAACGGCTGCCTGTACAGCACATGCACAGAGACAGGCGCTCTGACTGCATCAGCTCCTGCAGAGACAAATCATACTTTGCATAACATTTATTAAAAGATTTCAGACACACGTGAGAACAGTAACTAACCAAAACAACCAACATCAGGAAGTTGGCTACCTTTGTGCTTCTCAACTTCAGCCAAACACTGAGACTGCATCCACAGTCCGTAGGCTGTAGGACGCTGAATCCAGAGCAGGTGCTTCAAAAAATGACCATACAAGGTCCAGGTCCACCTCAGCCCGGTGGACCAGGATACTCTGATTTCCACTCTTGTTCCAGCATCTGTCCCTACAACACAAAAATCATACACATGTCCAAATAGCCTTTAAAATTTAGCCTTTAGCAAATATGGGGACCAATATTGTATTATTCTATTATTAATCCATTAAAAAGCAACTTGGACCAGAGGTTAACAAAATACTAATTAGTGCAGTGGTGGCCTAGTGGGTAAGGAAACAGACCCATAATCAGAGGGTTGCGGGTTCAAATCCAGAACCACCAAAGTGCCACTCAAGTCCCCTTGATCAAGGTTCCATCCCCACACACTACTCCCCAGGCGCCTTTCATGGCTGCCCACTGCTCACTAAGATGGATTAAAAGCAGAGACACATTTCGTTGTGTCACATGTGCTGTGCTGCAGTGTTTCACTTCACTAAACATGGTTCTTACACATTTCCCTGAACAGTGAAGCCGAATCAACAAAACACTCTTTACACCTATCGCCATTTTTAGCCACTGCAGGACCATAGACAGGATAGGGGAACTCGTATTAATTTTAAATCATTTCACAGAGTGAAGGTTCTCAGTCATCCAGGTGATAAGGTCAAGCAAGCCTGAGTAAAATGACCTCAATCAGGTTCTGGTGTAGATGATCAGCTATAATTTAGTTGAAGTTTACTTTATTGTCATTTCAGCTACATACATGTTAGACAGTACAAAGTGAAATAACGTTTCTCCAGAACCTGGAGCTACATGTAACGTTTAAACGTTACATACTGATATAAAGTGACCGTGTGACAGGCAAAAAAACAAAAATCATGTAGCCAACGAGACAGACAGACACGACAGTGATAAACTAGTGAAATGAGTAATATAAAGTAAGAATAGTGCAAATACAAATGGAACGGTGCAATAATAAATAATATTACAGATAGATAATATTACTCAATATAACATAGGTTGTGTGTGTGTGTGTGTGTGTGTGTGTGTGTCAGTCCAGAGTGCAAAGTCCCCGAGTGTCCCTGGTGTCTGATGGCCTGTGAGATGAAGCTGTTGTGTGGCAGTGAGGGCCCGAATGCTTCGGTACTTTTTTCCGGATGGGTGAAGAGTGCGTGTGAGGGGTGTGTAGAGTCCTTCACAAAGTTGGTGGCTTTCCTGATGCAGTGGTTATCTTCTGAAGTCAACAATAATCTCTTTCGTTCACAAACAGATTGTTGACCTTCAACTCCAGTGCTCAGTGTGGTGGTGCTGTTCCTGATCCAGACAGACTGAGGTGTCTCACTCAGGAAGGGTCAGATGTGGGGTGGTGGCGATGGCATCACCCGTGGAGCGGTTTGGACGATATGCAAGTTGCAGTGTGTCCAGGGTGGAGGGCAGCAGTGTCTTCATATGTTACATGACCAGCCTCTCGAGAAGCACTTCATCATGATGGGTGTAAGTGCAACGGCAGTCATTGAGACACAACACTGAAGACTTCTTTGGCAATGGCACGATGGTGGTGGCCTTGAGACACGTAGGAACAATGGTGCTCAGTGAGATGTTGATGTCTGTGAGAACATCTGCCAGCTGGTCTGCACATTCTCTGAGCATCTTCCAGGGATGCTGTCTGGTCCAGTAGACTTTGCAAAGAGTTAGACACAGCACCTGATCAACCGGATTTCCTCTCAGTCACGTCGTTCTGTTTGTCGAATCGTGCAAAGAATCCCTGTCCCAGGTGGAGGTTTTAGTCCTGTAGTTTGTGACAGCCTGGATGCCCTGCCACATGCGGCACGTGTCACAGCTGTCCTGGAAGTGGCTGTGAATTTTCTGCCCGTGTGTACGCTTTCCTGCTCTAATGGCTCGAGACAGTTTGGTCCTCACTGATCTTAGGGCCACCTTGTCACCCATCGAGCTTTGAGCAGCTCACGTACATCTGCAGTCATCCAAATCCTCATGTTGGATATTTACATGACTTTTAAAAAGAGACACATGGCTGAGAAAGTTGTAAACGTAGGAATAACGTTTCTTGCACAGTCTTACAGTAACTATGTACTTCATTACAAATTCATGTGTCAATCAGATTTCAATGACATACAGTACAGACCAAAAGTTTGGACACACCTTTTCATTCAATGTGTTTTCTTTATTTTCATGACCATTTACGTTGGTAGATTCACACTGAAGGCATCAAAACTATGAATGAACACATGTGGAGTTATGTACTTAACAAAAAGTGGAGACCTGACCTCCACAGTCACCGAACCTGAACCCAATCCAGATGGTTTGAGGTGAGCTGGACCACAGAGTGAAGGCAAAGGGACCAACAAGTGCTAAACACCTCTGGGAACTCCTTCAAGACTGTTGGAGAACCATTTCAGGTGACGACCTCTTGAAGCTCATGGAATGCCAGTTATTTCACCTTTCTTTTGTTAAGTACATAACTCCTCATGTGTTCATTCATAAAAAACACATTGAATTAGAAGGTGTCCAAACGTTTGGCCTGTACTGTATATATGTTGATTTTATATTCAAAAACCTGGAAAATTCCATGACTTTTCCAGGTTTTTAATGGCTTTAGGAACCCTGGATTTTATTTTAATGACCATTTTGAACAGGGCATTTGATTGATGGGTTTTTCCAACACATATTATGTTTTTTTAAAAAGAAAACTACAGCTTCCTCACCATCGGCCTGCGTGAGTCTGTCCTGATGACATTGCAGATGTTTGGTTTTTGGTGACAGCAGGGTAATCTGACTTTCCCAGACAGGTCCAGCATCTCCAACAGCTTTAAATGAAACGTCAACCTCAACCCCGGCTGAAACAGGCCTGTACTCTGATACAGATGCCTGTAACTGGAAAGGTCCTTTCTTCAGCTCATCCACAGGCTGCAATTTCCTCACTGTCTGCTGGAGGCAGAGGAGACCTGGAAGGCAGGGAAAAAAATGTTCATTCACAAAAAAAGGGGGGTAGAGCCCTGCCAGACGGGGCTGCATTCATACAGGTCCATAATACATTATACAAAATTTTGAGTGGTATGGTCTCCCTTAAGTGAATTTTTGGCCTTTATTGGTCCCACAGGGGAAATCTGCAGCAGAGGTAGAGATAGTAGCGCAATCAAAGTAGAATTAAAAACACTAAGTTAAGACATGCATGAATATACATGAACATAAAACACTCATAACACTCGAAATTGCAATGAATCTCTTACCTAGTGGGCTTAATCTGAATCCTGCTGAAGACACAATGGTAGCAAATAAACGGGAACAAAGCACGGCAGGGTAGAGCAAGGGAATGTCCCGGAACGCGCTGTCGGGATAGTCCCAGCCATACCCAGCGGCACTGCAGTACTGTCGGAGGTGATCGGTATCGATCCTGCGTGGGGTTCAGTAAATCTCAGCCTCGCATCGAACACTGCTTTTTAATAAAGGCCGGGAAGGCAACGTGAAATACCTGCAGTTGACTACGGCGAAGCCGGTTTCAGGCACGCCTTCGGTGGAGGGATACAGACGGCCTCGCTTTTTGCGGAGCGCCCGAATTCGGCTCCTAAATAAAAGGTACGCGTAGCTCGGCAGGGCCCCGCTCGCGTCAAAAACGACTCTGCCGCTGCACAGGCGGTGGGAGCGATACAGAGTCACACAGAGCAGCCAGGCGGGCACGGCGATCAGGAGCAGCAGGCGAGGCCGAGAAACGGCCATGTTGCGCGGCGCGGAACGCACCTTGCGGCGGAGAGAATAGACCGAAGTGTCTCACCAGCGCCATCTAGAGGACAGGAGTGCGTGGCGCTCGTAGAGCGGTGGCGAGAAGGCAGGCGACCTTCAACATTATTATCAGATGTACAGAGAGCAGTAAAATGATATTCATTTTCAGATTATTTATGTGAAAAAACGCTTCTCACCACAAGTCATTACAAAAATATCACAAATGTTAATTAAATACCCTCTGGAAGGCACATAATCTTTAAATTGCTATGGATAAGTGAAGAAATGTACAATCAGTAACTTAATTCATGTTAATACTTGATTTTCACACATTAACTTAAGAAAAAGCACAAACTGTGACACATGAACATAATGATTTACACACAGATTTTTAAAAAATATATTACTCATTGGCAGCCCTTTGTGTTGATCCTAAATGATTATTTTCATCCAAAGAGCAGCAGCATGTCAATACAGACACTGTTGATATTATCGAAAGTATTGATTCAGATGATAAAAAATAAAACAAAGGCAAAATAATAAACCAAAATAGGCACACAATGTACAGTATGTGGTGCAGTTGTTTTCGAACTATAAGCATCAGCATAACTAATAGTTATACAGACAGCAACAGGTTTTTTTTTTTTACAAAATGATCTATTAATAGCTGAAATAACCATTAGTTATGCAAAACAAATTCGAATATACTATCACAACAATCACAACATTTGGGAGGGTGTGACATATGTTTACACAGTTTTCATCCATCGTAAGCCAGCCATACCAAGCTGTAGAATACTAGCATATGACAGAACTCTTGAAAGAAAGGTACAGTCACAAAAGTTTGCATTAATTAGTATTTATGCCTCTTATCACTGTCCGTACAGACTGGATGATATGCATTTTGATCTCCGGTTACTTCCGAAAGCCTCATATACTTTGATCAACATTCCAGACTTACAGAGCAGAATAATTATTTCTTGTGAGTGAATGACATAAAAATGTATCTAAATTTGCGTTGTGACGTCAGGTTGCGTGTTGATTAGAATGTGAACGCGACAAAGTCCGTGACGTCATCAACGGTCCAACGTTATTAAAGAGTCGAACTAATTTAAGCATGAATATATTTGCTCAATACTGAGCGTGATGTTACCGTCGTACAAAATAATGTATGTGAGTTGTTGTATTAATGATTAATATCGGTAATTGACGCACCTGTCCGGGGTATAAAAGCGCCACGCACTCCACGCAGCGCTTTTCGCGAGACGACCGTCGTCGTCATGTATTTGTTGCGTGTCCTGTGTCCCGTGGCGGGTCTGCTCGTTTGCGCGCTCGGCCCGGGCGACGGCGCGGTGGCTTCCCGACAGCGGGCGCCGCCGAGATGTCGCCTGGGCACGAAGCCGTGCAGGGACGGGACCGGCTGCGTCCTGTACAGCCACGTGTGCGACAGGGAAGCGGACTGTGACGACGGCTCCGATGAAGAGGACTGTCCCGAACCCTGCGACCAGGGTAACGTTTTATACGCCGTGGGACATTTTTCACACGGGGTCAAGGTCCTTGGAAAGGACCAGCACAGCACACGGTGACGCAACGAAATGAGTCCTCTGCTTTTAACCATCACCCTTAGTGAGCAGTGGGCACCTTGCCGCTTCGGGATTGGAACCCACAACCTTCTGATTACAGGCCATTAGCAACATGCAATTTTATTTCTAAATAAAAATTATCATGTTCTTAAATGTACCTTCTGGTTATTTTGCTATGTTACAGTACGGTTTACAGCTCAAATTTCCTTAAATGTTGGTGGGTCCCACTGCCGTTGGCTGGTTGACGTTAGGCTGTGCTTTCTGCCGCTCAGATCTCTTCCGATGTGCCGACGGCAAGTGCATCGACCCGGTCCTGGTGTGTGATGACGTGTTTCACTGTGAGGACCAGTCGGACGAGGCCGGCTGTCTGACTGGCTCGGAGACCTGCGTCCATTCCTGCGATAACAAGGACCGTTGCCTGCCTGAGACTTTCCTTTGTGATGGAGAGCGGGACTGCCGGGATGGGACCGACGAGGCCAACTGTGGTTCGTGTGTCTGCAGTGATATATTTTTGTGTGTGTGGCCTGACTGTAAGCCCCCGGCTGCATGCAGTGGAGATGGTTCCACTTCGGTCCACTCAAAAGTACTCGATCATTAGAACTGATCTAGATTTGCTCGTTCTGAAGCGTTGGTTACTGCCCCCGGCGTGTGTTCAGGAGCTGACATCTGCAGCAGCTCCGAGTTCCGCTGCACCAATGGCCAGTGTGTGTCCATGAGCGTGCGCTGTGACGGCCACACGGACTGCAGGGACCACTCTGATGAGGAGGGCTGCGCCAAGCCCCCGCCGTGCTCCAGCAAACACCGCTGCCCCCACAGCCACGAGTGCTTGCTGGCGGACTGGTTCTGTGATGGAGAAGAGGACTGCAGGGATGGCACGGATGAGAAGGTGAAGGAATGGCGCACACTTTCGTTGCAAGGAAGATCTTTATGCTTTACATTTTACAGCCTTTACCAGACGCCCTTAGCGACTTACCAGAGCGACTTACAATCAGTAGTTACAGGGACAGTCTCCCTGGAGCAACTTAGGGTTAAGTGTCTTGCTCAGGGACACAATGGTAGTAAGTGGGATTTGAACCTGGGTCTTCTGGTTGACCGGCAAGTGTGTTACCCACTAGGCTACTACCACCTTTGCTTTGGGCAGAATCCTGATTTCTTTGTCATTGTAGGGCATACAATGAAAAATCTCAATGACCCAGCATTTCTTGTGTTTTGTTAAAACCCCTATTCCTTTAGTCGATCACAAATAGTCATTCTCTTATAAAGTGCTTTCATAAATGCACTCTATTGATTCAGAAAGTTGCACCCAAGGGTGAATAATCAAGCCTCCAGAGCCATTAAACAGAGAATCGACCTGCCAAGATATTGACCACATGACAGAAACGGACATTACTGCAGATATGACTTTTGATTCTACAAGGTACATAAATAATCTAGTGTACTTATTCCAGAATTGTAAGAAGGTCCATTTGGAGTGTGGGGAGTTCCAGCTGACTTGTGCCTCCAGAACCCAGTGCATCCCGAAGATATGGAAGTGTGATGGCACTAGCGACTGTGCTGATGGGAGCGATGAAGCTGGTTGTAAGTTGGCCTTTCAACGTAACGCAAATGACCCTTGACCAAACGAGTCAAAGGCGGACTTTCCCCTTCCCAGGTAACGTGACCTGCCCGTCACACCTGTTCCGCTGTGACAGTTCTGAGTGCTTGTCCGTCAACCTGGTCTGCAACGATGCCGCGAACTGCCTGGATGGTTCCGATGAAGGTGGCACCTGCCTCACAGAATGCACGGACCAGTCCCGGTGTTCTCACATCTGCTACAGCACCCCACGAGGGCCGGTGAGTTGCGACTAGCCACCAATAACCGCTTCCGTTTTGCTGTGGTTTTCACGCTTACCTCTGGCTGGCCGTCTGCAGCGGTGCGGCTGCAAGTCCGGTTACAGGCTGCTGATGGACATGGTGACCTGTGCTGATATTGACGAATGTGCAGAAAATATTCTAAATATATGCGATCATTCATGTGTCAATGCTGAGGGGTCGTTCTGGTGCAACTGCAGCCAAGGATATGTGCTGGAACCTGATGGCCATAGCTGCAAGGTTACAGGTACGAATAGCTTTCGAATGACTTAATCTCACGACTAACTTTGTTGAATATTTTTTCTTTATATAAAGTAGGAGAGCCGTACTTGTTGGCATCAGTGCAGTCAGAGTTATTCCTTCTTGGACTTCAAAGTTCCAGCCTTGAAGTGCTGATTTCATCTGAAAAGCGGTTCATCTTTTCGGTGGATTATGACCACAAGGAGCAGAGAGTCTACTGGGCCAATGTGAATGCTGATGAAATAAAGTGGTCCTCTTTGGACCAGAAGGACAAAGGAACGTTAATCAAAGGTTGGTCAGTAAATATGGTACATTTTTCACCTTCAACTGACTAATATGATCTCTTATAAAACTGAATAATCGCCCTCCTGCAGGAATAAATTCAGACTGCATTGCAGTGGACTGGGTTGGCAGGAATGTGTATTGGATTGATGGAATTGGAAGTCAGATTAATGTCATTGGACTAGATACTACTGCCAAGGACTATGTGACCGTGATCGATGAAGATCTGGAACAGCCACGTTCGCTGGCTCTGCTGCCACAGAGGGGGTGAGGACATCCCACTGTAATTACACAAATACAAGGTTGCGTGAACATTCTGAAATTTGTGATTTATCCCAGGGTTATGTTTTGGTCTGCAACTGGAGATGAGGCACATATTGAACAGGCTGGTATGGATGGCTCTAGCCGAACTGTGCTGATCAAAGAAAGCCTGAGGTGGCCTGTCAGTCTGACTGTGGATCCTCTGGAGAACCGAATCTATTGGACTGATGAGAAACTACAGTGCATTGGATCGGCCACCCTGGATGGGGGAGACATCAAGGTACGGAGTCCAAATGTTGAAATAAGGAGGTTCACCGTAGAGACCTGTTCTGCTATGCAGTGGAACAGAGAATGTGTTTACAGTGGACATGTCTGAACCTCCTTTTAAACCTTTTTAGCTCCTACAGTTGATGGAGACTCCCAGTCCTTTCTCTGTGTCTGTCTTCAATGATATGGTGTACTGGTCTGATACAAAGAGGGGAACCATCCAAAAGGCTAACAAAGTTACCGGAAAGAACCGTGAAGTTCTTCTGAAACGACCTGGGCAGCCTTTCGGACTAAAGGTGAAGTTTTTTTTTCCCGGCCTCATGACTCCAGTCTTTTATAGGAACATTTTCTTTGTTCTGATTTGTCCTGTTTGCAGGTTATTCATCCTTTGTTGCAACCGAGCATGCAGAACCCATGTGGAAAGGTTCACTGTTCTCACTTGTGTGTGCTGGCACCTGGCCTGAAAGCTGAATGCAAATGTCCATCTTATCTGCTCCTGGACGAGGATGGATTGACATGCTCTAAACCAAAATACGTGTCATTCATCCTGCTGCTGTCCCCAGTTGCAATTACGAAGGTATGTTCTTAGATATTTTTTTCCTCTCACTGCAAAAGTTATTGGAATTTCTCCCAATACTGTGCTGTAGGTATATATACACAGAAGAAATCGTACAAAAGGTTTGAAGAACTGGCCAGAACATCACCTGCTGCAGCTTCCCAACATGAACGAGCCCACCATGCTTGATCTCGTGGTTCGGGACCAGACTCTGTTCCTGGCAGATGCGGGTCAGGCCGCAGTGGGACTTTTCCAGATGAAGGACTCCTCACTGGTTTCGAGGGGCCAGCTGCGCTGGCAGACAGAGGACTACGTCACGGCTCTGGCTCTGGACTGGGTGACCTCGAACGTGTACTGGAGCAGCACCAAGCAGCCACGGCTTCAGGTCACCTCGGCGCAGGGAAAGTATACCACTGTGCTGATCAGTGGCACGTTTGAGAACAGCCTGGAAGCCATCGCTCTTCACCCACCCAGCGGGCGCCTTTGCTTTGTTCATTTCGGGAAGAGTGGAGATGCTCAGGTCGCCAGAGTAGAATGCGCCTACATGGACGGGCGAAACCGATCTCTGTTGTGGAAGGATTCGGTGCAGCCGGAATCCTTGACGTTTTCGCAAGATGGCAGTGAACTGTACTGGGCTGACATTGGTGAGGTTTGCATTTGGAAATAATTTTGGCAATGTAAGCGGTTTTAATTGGTTCTTATTTGTAAAATGTCTTCTGTCTCTTCAGGTACTGGAGATATAGTGTCCATTCGCCTTGATGGTACAAGATATAGGGAGCTGAAAACTGCTTCTGGCTTGAAGGCATTTACTCTTATAAATAACGTTCTCGTCTGGGTGACTAAAAGGGGTAATGTGCCATTGCAGTTCCTAACCATACTGATACCTTATTGCCAGAAGGTGGCGTTGTTTAGCTAACATTGTGCCGTGTGAACTCTGGGTGGTCCTTTTCCTTGGAGAGCTAAATGTTGGATTTAAATTTTTTTTCTCCCCTTGTACCAAATGCATTGTTTTGTGTATTGCATTTAAGTGCAGTGCCATGTTTTCTGTCCAGACATGACCAGATTTTGGTACAGTGAAGGTGGCCTCACTGAAAATCTGTGGTTTGAAGTTGATACTGAGATCGTCAGTATGAAAGGATTTAGCACGTCCAGTCAAAAAGGTACGGGTGCAATACAGTTGTCCCTTTTATATTTTACCTCCCCGTACCTGTATACACTACACCTTGTGTAGTAATTTCACATCCAGCTGATCCACAACATTGCCAAAGCGGCGTGGGTGTGTTTGGTTCGATCAGAGATATACTTTTTTTTTTTTTTTTTTTTTTTTTTCTTTTTTTTTTTTCTCATTTGTGTTTCATGTGCGTTTTAGAAGTTACTCCCAATAAGTCACCTTTTAACCCCTCAAATTTATTTCCTTTCCATGTGGTTGATATGCAGAACTTCAACAATCCACCTACGAAATTTATTTCATGTTTAGCCTGAAATCGCATCGAGTTTCAGGGGCCCTTCATTGCCTTAAGTTAATGTTTTAATGTTTAGGGACCAACTTGTGCTCTGATGGTAATGGAGGCTGTAGTCACCTGTGCCTCCCCTTCCCTGGGGGCAGGACCTGCCAGTGTTCCCATGGCTACCTCCTTGCCAATGCCATGGACTGTGTCCCGTACCAGCACTGTCCTCCTGAATCCAAGTTGTGCCTAGATGGGCTCACATGCCTCCCCATTTCAAAGTTTTGCGATGGACAAGTTGACTGCCCAGACTACTCAGACGAGAACTGTAAGTCTTGAAATGATATACTTCTAATGTGGATTCTCAAGCCCCCTTTTCCCCCTGCTGTACCAGCGGCTCTATTGTTTCTTGTAGGTGTCCCAGCCATGTTTGCTTCTCCCAGGTCTATATTTCGCTCTTCAGGCAAGTTGGACAATGTGCCTTTACAGGTCCTGGAACCAGTTTCATGTGACCAGCATCTCTGTGGTGGGCGGGGCGAATGTGTGTCCCAGAATGGGGCTACCGCCTGTGCTTGTTCCAAGGGCTACAGTGGGGATTTTTGCCAAGACATGCACCAAGGGTTAAGTCCTGTCTCTTACGGTGCCATAGCAGTGTGTGCTGGCATCATTGTGGTTGGGGTCATCATTGCTGCAGTCAAGACTAAGAAGTCAAGCATTAGGTATATTTCTATTTTTATCTTTTTACACTGACTGTTTTAGGGCTGCCACAATGCATCAATTAAATCGATAAATATCGATTGCTGAAAGAGGCCTTTCGTGTCTCGTGACATTTGATTTTATTTAAAAAATAACTCCCATGCACCGATGCCTGCAGACTTACTTGAGGCTCATCGTCAGGGCGGAACAAAAAAATAAATAAATAATAAAAAAAATATATAAAGTATATATTTTTTTTTTATGTTAATCCATTTTTATTTTATTATTATTATTATTATAACACTCCAAGGAGCAACATGTCTTTATCTAAAAACTTTGGTTCTGCTTTTGAATAAAGGGATGGAAATTAATGCATTTATTTTTTACATATTGAACTTTCTGTGCACCAGTCTTCCTGCTTTAAATCGAGCGAACCCAGATATGAGGGAGACCAGCATGAGTGACTTCGAAACTCCAGTATCTCCTTCAGAAGAGTCGGTTCCTAAAGAAGCAGATTGAGGTGAACATCTGACAGTCTATATTGACTGTAATGCAATACTTGTTTCCAAGTTTAGTTTTTACCACTAGTTTCTCCCACAGGATGTGGTGTCTTCTGTTGACTAGGACTCCTTCCTTGTTCTACACGTTAATGTGTTTATTTCAATAAAGTCTGTTCAAGTCCTCTGTCTGTGGAAAATTTATTTTGAACTGTGCAGACAGTCTGCGTCTTGTGTAGTACACTTGTCTAAATGTAGACGTCTTTCAAACATTTTATAATTATTTCTGAATCCTGTTCCTGTCTGTGGGTTTTTCTGGGGTTCAGCCCCTACCAAAATGTAAGTTTTGACTAGTCATGTCCTTTTGAGTCCAGAACAATTACTTTTTGAAAGGATCCAATTGCTTGAAAGACGTGAGTGATATGTATTTAGTGGTGTGTTTTGAGCAGTTTAATTTTTCAGAAACTGAGGTGATGAGAGCTGTTAATTTTTTTTTTTTCTTTTTTTTTTTTTTTTTGCTGCAGCAGTAAGGTGCTTATTTTCCAATCATGTGAACATTTACTGATCATGAAATCCCCTAGCCAGCCAGCCTAATTGTTTTTCTAAATCTACTCAAGACATACAGCGCCAGTCACTTTCAAAGAACTGTATTCTTCTGACCGAATAAGAAATTTAATTTGCCCTCCCAATTGATGTATATGCTGTCCTCCATTTCTCTTTTCCTGGCCATCAGGTTGAGCTCATGTTAACCTGGAAACCCCTTTACCTCTCTGCCCAAGTTACTGACCACCGTTCGGCCAGAGAGCACAACAACATAAAACCAACATGGCATGCTGAGACCGCTGGTGTTCCAGTTCTAGATATACATTGAGAACCACACCTACACCCCCTGGCCCAAGGTGATTACTGGGCTGTCTGTTTAAATTAGCCATCCCCTTATATCAGCAACGTTTCGGGTTATTTTACAATAAAATGTTCTTTACGGTGAGTGAGAGAATCTGCATACCAGATAGTTACTAAATAAACTTTAATATGTTCTTGCTTGGTGAGTGCCACATCGCTTTAATTAAATGGAAATGAAGACAAGTTATTTCATGTGATGCTCTCGGTACCCACTGTGTTCTGTATGCTGTTCTTGTAATCACTTGTGAAAACTGCTACACTTGACCGATTTTGAAATTTTTTTTTCAATTAAATGGTTAGTTTGGCTAGCTTGTATTCTTACTGCCACCGTACTTCTGTTAATGCCATTGTGCTGGTATAAATCTCATGAACCAGTAGCAAGTGAATGTCGAAGCACATAAATGAAACACTATGGACATTCAACATACATCAGACTTTCTCTCAGTCCACTTTGAATCTTAATTGTTTTTTTTTTTTGCTGCATATAGGTGCATGTTTGCTGCATGTTTTGTTTCCCTTTTTGTCTTTTCTGTGGCCTAAAATAAAGTTAACAGTCTGTGGCATTTGGTGTTTCTCTGCATTTGCAGTACTATTTTGTCAATTCAGAAAGGTAAAAGGTAAAGTACCAATAAAAAGTTTGACCACACCTATTCTGTGGCAGTTATGGAGACTAAGATGGTTGCCACTTTGTAAAAGTAAGATTTCAGATGTGGCCTGAAAAGACAGACTGAAAAATATAAAGATGCCTGCAAATAAATGATTTTGCTTCGCATCACAATGTCTGAATTTCAAATAAATGACAAATATACAAAAAGTTGCATTGTGGCAAAAATTTGAACTGTGTCACTCAAATCCACCAGTCATCATTTCATCCTGGTCCATCGTAGATAAGATGATTCTTTATTAGTCCCACCAGTGGGAAATGTACAAAGTAGACCGTTCTTGCTCCAATCTGCGTACATTCTTCAGAAGGGAGGAATCTGGAGCTGCCCTGCGGACGACATTCTTCAGCTCGCAGTGGGGATCTTGTTTGTCGGGAAGGTATAAGTTATGTCGTGGCCACGGTGATAAAACGAGATGTTTACAAGTTAAAAGGACAAGGGCATATATTTAATTTTCATATCTTGTTTTGACACATCGTGTTGTACTACGATCTGTAATTATGGTACAGATCGTAATTATAACACATATTTTCCTGAGCATCACATATGAATTATTCTTTTTTTTTTTAGGAATGAACTATAGTGGGTGGGCAAAGGTTTTGCATAAAGGGCTTCATGTAAACAGGCAGGACCTTCACTTTAATGCAGCTTTCACAGGCTTCAGGGGCAAGAACCAGAATTATATCAAACACAATGCAAGGTAATGTCCTTATACAACAAATACTACCATGTTCCTTCATTTGCCAGATTCTTTTTTATTTTGCACGTTGCAGGTGGTGAAATGAAGAGGCTTGAGACTCTGAGGGCCGTGGTCCTGGTGCTCTTTGTCGCAGCAGTAAGTAGGCGCCTTTTCTCGTGAAACGCTGGTCGCTCCAGAATATGTCGTCTAACGGGACCATGTGCTCGGCCGACAGTGCGCGGCCAACGCGGCCCCGCGGTGCTCCGAGTCGGCCGAGTCCGCCGAGTCCTCCGAGTCGCTGGAGGCCGCTCGGCCCGAACCCCCCGCGGCCACCGTCCAGCCGGAGCCCGCGACGGAGGGCGTCACGATCCCGCTCCCGGCGGCCACGGACGTCGCGGTTGCGGCGACGGACCCGACCGCGAACCCCACGCCGGCTCCTGCGCCGCTGGAGGCCGCCAGCACCGCGGGGACCCAGCCCCCCCGAGGAGACGACGTGGCGCTGCAGAACGATGCTCTGCCGGGACGGGTTTAAAACAGTCCGTACTGCGCATGCGCGACGTACAGCTCACGACGGACTCGTCTTGTGTCTCAAGGCATGAAAGAACTCCAATATAATGTCTTGAAATATTAATCGAAATAAAAGACTGAAACGGTTAAGTTGTTCGTTGTGTTGCCAGATTGATGACTTTGGTGGATAAGACATGGACCAACCAGGGATCTCCTCCGTAGTGTTTAAGAAGAGAAAAGCAAATAATGGATGATGAATGAATGAATGAATGAAAGAAAGAAGATTGAAACATAGCCAACCGCTTCAATGTGGACACAGTCCACCACTACCGGTCTTCTCTTCTGTGGAGACACAGAAATGTAGACCAGGAAAAGCCATCCTTGCAAAGCAGCTACAAGTGCAACAACAGAACAAATCTTCTAGTAGAGTCTTAGTTCCACATTTCATATAATGACTTAAAAATGTGTTATGATAGTGTGAAGTTCAAAAGAAGTTCAGGCAGACTGACAGTTCAGAAAACGATTTATAGATGCTAAGAACAAATGACAAACCGATTGCAAATTCCCATAATCCAAAAATACTGTTCAGCACTCAGATAAAGATGCCAAGCCTCAATATCAATAAGAAATGAGCACAATCGCATCTAAAATAACCTGTAATGTAATATGGTTCTCACTCCACAGTGAATAATCCGCTTCTCGCTGATACATGATACATGAGACGAAAGGCTAGGCAAGTACGGAAATGAGCTGCAGTTGATCAGAGATCACCGTTAGTAGATGGGTCAGCTTGAGTCAAATAATATCCTGTTCAATGAAAACAAAATATTGCATGGAACAATACAGAGCACATCGAATTCACTACTAAATAACATTGCATTGTCTTAGTCCAACGTCACACGGGGGAGGGTGGAACCCTTGGTCTTCCAGCGGCCCGGCATGCTTGTAATTGCATCTGTGATTAATCACTCCCGCCGTTGTTGAGACTGCATCAGTCCCCCATCTTGTGCAGTGTTGTATGATCCACAGCCAGTGCATTTCAGTCCCAGCACATGAAACGGAACAACACAATGTGTCTGGCAATCATTACAGATAATCTGAAGGGGTAGGGGGGAAAAAAGGCCTGGTTATTATTACTGACAATTCAAATCACAGAAATAAATAATACACAGTACAACAGATTAGATGTGTACTCCAGACCCAAATACTGTGTGGAGCAACTACACAAGTCTTCTGGTGTAATTTACACTGTACCCTGATGAAAGGATTTGACCAGCCTAAAATGACCTGGAATTTACGGCATAGTAGTAAGTGAAGGCCCAGCAGAGTGGCCTAGATTTAAGGCATAGCTTACTACACATTTGAATTATATAAAAACTGAATGTGACTAGTCACCATTTAAACTTAATAAGTCTGGATAAAGCACCTTAACAGTGGCGTCTTGGTATTCACTCGGCATGGGTGACTCTGCAATCTCCGAGTCCCTCTGATCCCAGTATGTCTCCATGTTTAGGGCTGAGTGCATGCAGAGGGGGCAGCGATATGCACTACAGGAACATAAGCACTATAAAATCCTGTTCATTCCAATTTGGTACACTGCATACTGTTAAAAGTGCATGCATAAAATAATTATTTATATAAGATAACCCTAACCCTGTTCGACACATGTCCTCAAAGCAGGTCCTGTAAAAGAGAGAATGGCAGATTAAAGCTAAGAAGAAAATCTGTTCTGTTTAAAAAAAAAAAAAAAAATCTAATACATACTTATGCAGCAAATGGCCACAGGGAAGCACGTGAGCTCCTATTCTGGATGTGTGAATGTCCTGAAAGGATAATAAGGATGTGTGAGGAAAAGAGCTTGTTTGAGTTTAAAAAAAAAAAAAAAAAAAACAGATCATCTTACCTCCATACACACCGGACAATTCTGCCTGGAGACATTTTCAACACACTAAAACAAAACCGTTTCAGAACAAAATAATTACTGTTTTTCAAATGTCCTTGAGTAACTAAAGAAGTAACAGCTAAATATATATATAAAAAAAAAATCCAAGTTTATAATAATTTGAGATGAGGGTATTTACATACTGTCTCCAACTACTCATGCAAGGACTTTCATGAAGATTATACCTTGTGATTTCCTCGCAGGTCACTGGCTAAACACAAGTTGCACTTTTCACAGTGAAAGTATTTCTCTCTTGGTCCAATTCTAGGAGAAGACAACATTATAATTTCAATGCAGAGATGCAGCAAGCATTAAATTAAATTTCTGTGCAACTGAAGGTCCTGGGGTTTTACGAAATATTAGGGCTGTTAGAAAATGTTGATACAGCAATAAATTGTGATGTTTTATGTGGTGATATACACTGTATTCACGGTGATGCTATTATTTTCAATACATGAATGAATCCATACGTTTTTAAGAGTGAATTCAACTATCAGCCATCACTACCTTTTCATAGTTGTTTAACCAGCGCTGTCTATATAAATGGCAAAAGATCAACATAACATTTACATTTACAGCATTTATCAGACGCCCTTATCCAGAGCGACTTACAATCAGTATTTACAGGGACAGTCTCCCTGGAGCAACTTAGGGTTAAGTGTCTTGCTCAGGGACACAATGGTAGTAAGCGGGATTCGAACCCGGGTCTTCTGGTTCATAGGCGAGTGTGTTACCCACTAGGCTACTACCACCCTATATAAGTAGGATGGGCTACGGTTTGAACTGAAATATATAAATGCATATTCATAAAATCACATTTCTGACTGTAATGGTATCTGAACTGTCAAATAATTAATTTGAAAATGTATGTAAACTGACCTGCATATTCCGCACGGCTGACAGTGATATTGCTTCTTGTCCTTATCAAAGAGATGACAGATACCACAGTAATACTCGCCAAACTTCACGTTACAGTCCCGGCAAAACTGCTGCACCTGAATCAACCAGACCAAACGGTGGGAGAGTTGGGAAGAATCACAACTAAAACCCGATCACTACATTTATACACAACTGTTCAAAAATCTTTAAACATTCGCAGAAAGCATTTACAGAAAATCTACAATCTAGAACATTTATTGACACTTTTTAAAATAATGATGTAGGTGGAACCCAAATTTGCTGGGTTCGAAATACTGTACTAGTGTGAATTTGGCCAATTTGTTTTCAGCTCTGTTAACACAACTGAAGCAGTTGTTCTAAAAATAAAAAAAATTAAAAATCTAAGAAACTTTTAAATTGACAGATTTGGGTTTAACTAACTGGAAGTCAGATATTCCATCACTTCCAGAATTATATACAACAGTGGTGGCCTAGCAGGTAAGGAACTGGACACATAATCAGAAGGTTGTCGGTTCAAGCAAAGTACACACTGCTCCCCGGGCGCCTGCCATGGCTGCTCACTTAGGGTGATGGTTAAAAGCAGAGGACATATTTCGTTGTGTCACTGTGTGCTGTGCTGCAGTGTTTCACAATGACAATCACTTCACTTTCAGGCAACAGGAAATCACCTGCTGGACGGCGGAGCACACGCAGCACTGGACCTCTTCCACTTGAAAGCGGTTCATCTCGTGGTCCTCTGCAGCATCATGGCACAGTCTGCACACGTACAGCTTCCCACAGCATGGAGCCTTTAAATAAAAAAAAAGACTTCATATTAATCCACGGACGAGCGTCCGCAATATGAGATATATCTTTTCATCGCGTAATTATGATCTTGTAAAGTGATTGTGTAAGCCAAACTTGAGGCTGTCATTCCGTCCGCGTTGGCCAGCTAACGACCACGCTGCGGAGTTTTACTCTCTCCGAGCTCTAAAAAGCAGAATAACGCCGCGACGGGACATTGCGTAAAATCACCCTGGAAAATCATGGTTTAAAAATCATGTAAATTCCTCACTTTCAAACGACAATTCCGTACGTAGTGCTCGCAATCCACCGCGGCCGCCATGTTTGTTGTCTTTGAAGAAATCAAACTTTATTGACATTTTACAGGGCGGTCACAGATAAGACATCGATTCATTGATCTATGTTTAAAAATGAAGTAACGCTGTACACGATGCAAGTCGGCATTCTTTATAATGACTACCATACATTTTCAGACTATATGACTTTTTTATTATTAAAATAATGAAAAGGGGTCAACAGGAAGTTGGATATCTGCTTTGGATATTACAGTGGGAAAATGTTTGCAACTACACAGCAATAAAGATTTTAAGCTTTTGAAATGGCATTGATGAGAAATGTTTATGTACCCCCACTACAGTGATCGCTGTTAAGCACATAAAATCGAATGTTTGTTTTTCAGTCGAATAAAGAAGTGAGTTAAGTGCAGTACGTCAATGGATGAAATATAACTGTTGAATAATCAAGCAAAGAAATCACTGGGAATATTTCATTTTCCGAAACAATTCATGCAGTAGCACAATAAAACAAAGAAAATGCCCTGTGCAACATTTCAATATCTTTATCAAAAGAAAACAACAGGCTTTGAATCTCACTGAATAGCACATATAAATAAAAAAGGCTGCAAAAAGAGATATGTACAACTGGCCTGCAAAGATAAAAAATGAGTACATTGTCCATCCTGTTGTCATGGAATTACAGCGCTTTAATCTGTTTTTTGAAGGGGTTAAGCCTTTAAGAAGGCCTTTGCCATTCTGCCAACTCAGTTTGCCCTTTAGGACACATGGACATTGCAGATTCATAAATATTTCATATCTGTATCATTGGTATTGTGTGCATAATTTATGTAATATTTTTGCAGAAAGTGTGATGTGCTTAAATATTAGTGTTTAGTAATGTAGTAAGTACTGGTAGTGGTGTGTAAGTATTTGTCAGTTTTCCTAAATAAATAGAAATATATTCTGTCATATGTATGTGTAAAGCATATGAAATAATTACATGTCTGAAAGTATGAATTGCTTGTGGCTATTTCTTAGAATATCCATTCATGCATTTTATCTTACATTCTACACTCTTAATGGATTCACATAATTAATAATTAATAATTGATTGGTAACAATTGATCTGGTAGCAGAATGGAAAAGGCCTTCTTAAAGGCTTAACCCCTTCAAAAAACAGATTAAAGCACTGTAATCCCATGACAACAGGATGGACAATGTACTCATTTTTTTATCTTGCAACATATCTCTTTTTTCTGACTTTTTTTATTTGTATGTGTTATTTTATGAGATTGGTAAACCATAAAATAAGTGAACTAAAGCCATTTTGCACTTCAGTCTGACATCATTCCTCTGAGAGAAGTAAAGCAAAGATGCCACAGCAACAGCATGAGCTTAAAGGAGGATAATAGTATTTAAAAAGTCCTATAAGCACAGAGGCCCGCTCACTGAGCACCATTATGCGTCCTGTGCCGGGTCGGGGAAATGGGCAGCACTGCTGAATGACCATTCTTAAGATAGAGCAAGAACAGTCAATATGCTTAACCAAAGGAATACTAGTCAAGATGCCACCAGACATTATGCAGACGAAGGAGCAGGATCTACCGCCCAAGAATGGCGTCAGCAGACACATTGCTTGGGTGAACCGATTAAGGACAGTTCTGATATTTCTGCAGCTAATGAGGAAGGAGAAGAGAATGAACAGTCTCAATCAAACCTCATTTCTACACGCTGGAATTATATGCTTAACATTAATGTTGGGGGCAAGATCTACCAGATTGACCATCAGATGGCTGCGAGACACCCCAAGAGCCGACTTGGGCAACTAGCCACATGCAGACACCACAGAGCCAAACTGGACCTCTGTGATGATTACAGCACTTCCAAAAATGAATATTTCTTCGACAGGGACCCAGAAACTTTTGACAACATCTTCACTTTCTACCGGACCGGTGTCCTCTGGATAAAAGATGAGCTTTGTCCACAAAACTTTCTAGAGGAGATCAACTATTGGGGGGTTCAGATGAAGAACTCTCACCGCTGCTGCCGAATCTCGTTCGAGGAGCGACAACACGAAATCGACGAAGAGCTAAAGATTCAGAAAGAGTTGCAAGCTGAGGTGGAGATCAGAGACAATGAAGAGGCCTTCCAAGACATGTTCATGGGATCCATGCGACAGCAGATATGGAACCTCATGGAGAACCCATTTTCCTCTGTGGCTGCTAAACTCATGGCAGTGGCCTCCAGCATGTTTGTCCTGGTGTCTCTGGTAGCGATGACTCTCAACACTGTAGAGGACATGGACGACAGAGACCACAACAGTCAAGCCGGAGGGAAACCCCATGGCGAATATGTGGAAAACGCGTGCATTGCCTTCTTTACCATGGAGTATTTGATGCGGCTGGCATCCACACCAGAGCTGAAGCTCTTTCTCAGGAGCGTCCTTAACACAGTGGACCTGATTGCCATCTTACCGCAATACTTGCAACTTGCTCTGGAGACTTCTGAAAGCCAGAGTGTGGGTAAATACGGCAGTGACATTAGGACCGTGAGGCAGGTGGGTAAGTTGGGCCAGGTGCTGCGCATCATGCGGCTGATGCGCATTTTCCGCATTTTGAAGCTGGCACGCCACTCGACGGGACTCCGGGCCTTTGGCTTCACTCTCAGGCAGTGCTACCAGCAGGTTGGCTGCCTCTTCCTGTTCATCGCCATGGGCATCTTCACCTTCTCTGCGATGGTTTACTCTGCTGAGCATGATGCCAACCAGACAAACTTCACCAGCATTCCCCAAGCATGGTGGTGGGCCGCTGTAAGTACACAGTGACAAATATTTCATTTGTCCTCGACATGGGGCTTGAAATTACCTTTTAAAATGATTCAAACTCGTTTGTCCAGTTCCGTAAACTTCAACTTGAAAAAATAATGAAAGGGACCATATCATGCAAATTCATCTCAGTAGCTACAGAACATCTATGATGTGATTAAGACATTGATGTGTTTCCATTTCCAGGTCAGTATTTCCACTGTGGGATATGGTGACATGTTTCCAGTGACCTTCTTGGGTCGAATTTTTGCATTTTGCTGCATTTCATTTGGAATCATCCTGAATGGTTTGCCCATATCAATTATCTTTAATAAGTTCTCCGACTACTATTCAAAGCTGAAGTCTAATGAGTACACAATCAATGTGAAAAACAGAGGCAAAGTGAAGTTTGTCAAGAGAACAAGAAAGAGACTGGCAGAGCTTTGTACATAACAGTACTAGGTAAGCACAAAATTACTGGCTCCAATTTTGAGAATACATATGATAAACATGCATTTATAACTGCTGAAAGAAAAAACCCAAACCATCCCAGTCTTGTGAAGAATAACTTGGTTTTGTATGTGTTTGTACTGTGCTGGCCATCTGGTTTGTGTGTTACTGATACAGTCCTGTCTACTTGCTTACTACCAGATAGCATTGCTGTATGTCACCAAACAGATTATAATAAACTGTTGTTCGTATTCAGTTTTTTCTTAGTACCGGTGCGCATGTACACAGACACACACAAAAAGGGAATAGCTTGTGAGTCAGTATTTAACAAGTAATCCTCTTACAGCAGAAGCAAAGTCGGTGGTCAGTGCACATCTGTTCTTTTTTTTTTGTCATAAAATAAGACAAAGTTATGAAATCGTTTGAGTCTTTATTTAGTGTTTCAGTCCACAGTTCACCTTGTGGACAGAAAAATAGTCACACCACTGGTAACAGGCATTACAAATCTAGTGTTGTTAGACACTTGCCTATGAGCCAAAAGACCACAAAGTCCCAGGTTCAAACCCCACTTACTACCATTGTGTCCCTGAGCAAGGCACTTAACCCTGAGTGTCTCCAGGGGATTGCATTTAATTTCATTTACTCATGTTACTGTAATTGAGTAGTTTTTATGAATAATTTGTCATTTTTTTAAATTGTTTTCGAAAACTTAAGTTTGATTTTTACTGAGTAAAAAATTAAATGCAGAAGAAAAAAAATCATCCTGAACCGAATTGAAATTGTTGTAAAATATTCATCAAATGTTGTTGACCCCAACAATGACGCTCTGAGCATCACTTCAAGCAAAGAGTAAGTAATCTTTTAATGTTTTAATCAATTTTTTCACATTTTATTATGTTACAGCCTAATTCCAAAATGGTTTAAATGAATTTCTCCTCAAAATGCTACACACAACACCCAATAATGACAATTGGGGTAATTTTTGACAGGTTTTGACAAATTTATATAAAATAAGAAAATTGAGAAATCACATGTACATAAGTATTCACAGCCTTTGCTCAATACTTGCAGCTTTGGCAGCAATTACAGCCTCAAGTCTTCGTGAATATGATGCCACAAGCTTGGCACACCAATCCTTGGCCAGCACCTCTCAAGCTCTATCAGGTTGGATGAGAAGCATCGGTGCACAGCCATTTTAAGGCCTTGCCAGAGATGTTTAATAAGATTAACGTCTGGGCTCTGGAGGGCCACTCAAGGACATTCACAGAGGAGTCCTGATGCCACTCCATTGGCTGTGTGCTCAGGGTCTTTATCCTACTGAAAGAGTTCAAGAGCGCTCTGGAGCAGGTTTTCATACAGGATGTCTCTGTACATTGCAGCAGCCATATTTCGCTCTATCCTGACTAGTCTCTCAGTTACTGCAGCTGAAAAACATCCCACAGCATGATTTCTCACTAGTTTACAAACTAGTTTCTCTCAATCTTTGTCTCATCAGACCATAGTTGTTTATTTCTCATGTTCTGAGAGACCTTCAGGTGCCTTTTAAAGTGATAAAGTGAAGTGATTGTCACTTGTGATACACAGCAGTACCGCACACGGTGCACACAGTGAAATTTGTCCTCTGCATTTAACCCATCATTTACATTTACATTTACATTATTTATCAGACGCCCTTATCCAGAGCTACTTACAATCAGTAGTTACAGGGACAGTCTCCCTGGAGCAATTTTAGGGTTAAGTGTCTTGCTCAGGGACACAATGGTAGTAAGTGGGATTCGAACCCGGGTCTTCTGGTTCATAGGCGAGTGTGTTACCCACTAGGCTACTACCACCCTGAGTGAGTAGTGGGCAGCCATGACAGGTGCCCGGGGAGCAGTGTGTGGGGACGGTGCTTTGCTCAGTGGCACCCTGGCAGATTGGGATTCAAACCGGAAACCCTCTGATTTCGGGGCCGCTTCCTTAACCCAGTATGCAATGGCAGTCTCCGCCCTTGATCTTAGGAAAAAGGCAGAGAAGCGATCAATGGCAAACTCCAGGCTGCCATGTACCTTTTACTAAGGAGTGGCTTCCGTCTGGCCACTCTACCATTCAGGCCTGATTGGTTGTCCTTCTAGAAGTTTCTCCTCTGTCCACAGAGGACCTCTGAAGCTCTGACAGAGTGACCATCATGTTCTTGGTCACCTCCTCTTTTTCTGTAACCTTCCCCAGAATTGTGCCTTGAGAAAATCCTGTCTCGGAGGTCTACAGACAATTCCTGTACATGTGCTTTGTCAGGTTTTTGATTTTTAAAAATTTTCAAAACCTTAAGTAAATTTTTCATGTTATCATTATGGGGTGCTGTGTGTAGAGTGCAGAATTTAAATGGAGACTTCGACATTTTACTTGAGTAGAATTTAAGAACTTAATCAATAAAGATACTTTTACTTAACTTCATGTTGTTTACTTAGTTAATAAAACTCTGAGCGTGATACAATTAGGCCAATTTATATTTTTTGGTAAAAAATGTTCCCCTCTCGACCTGCTTGCCATCTAAGTGTAGTAGCACTTCAGCCCGATAGGCGGCAGCACCGCAGCTTAAGTTGACCCGCTTCCGCCACCACTGAAGAAGACTCGTCCTCGTCCGATCCTGACCTCTGTCGTGCGGTGTCCAGATCTCTGCTGACATGGTCCCTCCAGTGCAGGTGTCGCCCCTTATTAAGGTTCGTGGGGTTGTTCTTTTCATCACGGCCGAATAGCGCTAACATTGTTGGTTGTCCTCGATGTTAGCTCGGGTGCTAATGTCGCCCGTTCATGTCGTTTTGCTCGTGTGTTTGTTTGCAGACGGCCCGGTGGTCCGCGCTGCTGGCGGGATTGATCTACGGCAAGCGGAGATATGGTGAGTTGCGGGGTGGTAGCAGCCTAGTGGGTAACACACGCGCCTGTGAACCAGAAGACCCGGGTTCAAATCCCACTTACTACCATTGTGTCTCTGAGCAAGACACTTAACCCTGAGTGTCTCCAAGGGGGACTGTCCCTGTAACTACTGATTGTAAGTCGCTCTGGATAAGGGCGTCCGGTAAATGCTGTAAAGGTAAATTTAATGCAGGCCTCGAGCTGCAAAGCGGCCTGGACATCGCTGGCCTCCGTAATCTGAACTGGAGTTTATAAAAGCAGAAGCAGCTCAGAGTGTCTCCCTGCCGGGGACCACACAGACCAGGACTGTGTTTGGTTATCGTTCCTTACAAATCATACTTGGTTATGATAAAAAATGAGTTGCGGCAAATGCCCTTCACACAAAAGGCAACTCACCCAGTAAACCACAAGCAGCCAGCAGAGGTGGTAGTGGTGGCCTAGTGATTAAGGAAGCAGCCCCGTAATCAGAAGGTTGCTAATCAGAAGGAATCCCGATCTGCAGAGGTACCACTGAGGTGACACTGAGCAAAGCACCGTCCCCACACACTGCTCCCCGGGCACCTGTCATGGCTGCCCACTGCTCACTCAGGGTGATGGGTTAAATGCAGAGGACAAATTTCACTGTGTGCTGTGCTGCTGTGTATGACATGTGACAATCACTTCGATTCCCGTTCCGCCAAGGTGCCACTGAGGTGCCATTGAGCAAAGCACTGTCCCCACACACTGCTCCCCGGGCGCTTGTCATGGCTGCCCACTGCTCACTCAGGGTGATGGGTTAAATGCAGAGGACAAATTTCACTGTGTGCACTGTGCTGTGCTGCTGTGTATCATTTACATTTGCAGCATTTATCAGACGCCCTTGTCCAGAGCGACCTACAATCAGTAGTTACAGGGACAGTCCCCCCCTGGAGCAACTTAGGGTTAAGTGTCTTGCTATCACAAGTGACAATCACTTCACTTTCACTTTTTCACTTAAAAAAAAAAAAAAAAGATATGATCCTCCTGTGAATGTATGCATGCTCTAATATAGAAATATGCAGGAAATTTGGGATTGGCTGATTCAGTTTTTTTTTTTTTTTTTTACTGGGATTTTTTTTTCTTGAAGACTATCTAAAGCCTATCGCTGAGGAGGAAAGGAGGGTTGAGGAGGAGGAGAAGAAGATTCGGGAAGAACAAGAAAGAATTGCCAAACAGCTAGCAGAAGGTACTCCTCTTGGTTTTGCATTTAAATAATATAACTCATAGTTCTGGATAGCTAGATAAACTCATTTCACTGGTGTCTACCAAATGTCCAGTTTGAGATTTTTAATTCTAGATTCCAAATCTGGTTATAAATAATGACATACACACACAGACATGGAGATGGAGACCCCAGTTCTGTTACATGTGAACATTTATAGAATTGTGAGGTGCTATTGTTATGGTGTTCAGTTTTTATTATTATGTGGTAATATCATTTTTAGAGGTTGGAATTGTGATTGATTAGTTTGGGGAAAAAATATTACACATTTAATCGCACTTTACATTCCAAGCAAAGGGGAACTTTTGTCAGTGCCCGGTTTCCTACTAGACTGATAATATTTATCAGAGCTCATGTGCATTTTTCAACAAGTGTGGCATGGGAACATGGCATTTCTCGTGAAATTATTAATATTTACAGCACAGAAATTGCTACAGTTTGCTTTACAACCAATCAAAGCTTCCAGCTTCAAGCACAGGTTCCATGCGTAGCAGAGGGAATTGGAGAGCATGAATGGATCTATTCAATCAGCTCCATCTGAGTCTGTACAGGAGCCGTTTTCACCTCCACACAAATTATTTTATCACCAGACCCGCATGTAAGCTGAAAGGCAACTGAACAGCTGGTCATTTTTATTTAAAGACCATACCACTCAGAAAATGTACTTTAAATATCACTTTATTTTTTACTGTTATTAGCCAGGGATAATTTTTTTGTTTCTCTGTTTGGAATTGAAATGCAGTTTAAATTTTTTTTTTTTTTTTTTTCCCAAAAATTAAAAGAGCTTGACTATTAATGTGCATGTCTATTATTTTATTGTCACCCTCTAAATAACATAAAAATTGTGAGATAAGGCAAATTTGTAAAATCGAGTCCCATTTCTAATAATTTTATATTAATTATTACTCTTGCACATTTATGACACAGCATGACTCGTTGTGTGATATTTGTTTATGGTGACAGTTTCTGCCTTTCTGGTCAGAAAGTGTAGATTTGGTTGCTTTCCTGACAGTCAATCTCCATTCTTTCCTCAGCTAATGAAGACACAATCCTCAAATGAACTGCCTACAGATCTGAAGATCCTGTCATTCTCCCTTCCTTGCCCTTCACCATGTACAGGTTAATAAAACCTAACTTATTTGAAATCAGTTTGTTTCAAGGTTTGCATTCCCTTTTTCTTGATGTAATTCAGCCCTTTTAAACACAAGGGGGTGAAAAGTAGTACTTGTGAAACAAACAAATAAAATACATGATTGTTTGAAATCCTACAGTGTGACTATTAAATAAAACCTGGCAAAAATGTAAATTCATTTTCTTATTATTGGTGTCATGAGCTCAAATTAATCGAACACAAAAGTGGTAAGAATTGTAGCAGCGCTGATTTAAAAAAAAAAAAATTCCCTTATGTGAATGTAACAATGAGAATTCCAGATGAGCAGTCTAGATTCATTAGGCAGCATTTAAATGGTTGACTTCTCCCTTTCACAGTTCTTCAGAATATTTCTCGGTTAAAGAATACGCTCCAGCTCTTCGCCAGTAGTCGACAACTCGCACTCTGTACCAACCCGACACCTCCAGGTTTTCTGTATGTGGGGAACAAGCTCAAGTTTAATATAAAGAAAACGTATATCGGTATAAAACGTTTAGTGACTGCACTCTCACCTGGTGAATAAACAAAGGATGTAACAATGGTGTTGTAATCATTAATTCTTTGGAATGTGCTCTGAACACTGGAATATTCTACTTCATAAGACATGATGCACCTGAAATACATAGAAAAGATTGACTTTGATGTGATTCTTGTCTAAGAAGAATTAAAAAAATAACCTGCATCATGAAACTTACTTGGAATTGATGCAGTGGTCTTTCCAGACAACAAGCACTTGGCCTTTAGTGATGGGAATGAAGCGCAGGCCATTTACCTGGAACAACAGGAATATAAAGTGAAGTGATTGGCATTGTGAAACACTGCAGCACAGCACACGGTGACACAACTAAGTGTATCCTCTGTATTTAACATTCACCCTGAGTGAGCAGTGTGTGGGGTGCATTGCTCAGTGGCAACTTGGCGGATCTGGATTAGACCTTCCTTAACCTGCAAATCCTGCGTTTTATGTGACTGTCCTTAAGGAGAAAGAGAATTACAGACCTGGCCTGGCTCAGCTTTTGGCTGGACACACACATGTATGAGCAGTATTGAAGGCACTGGAAGGTTTGCCTTTACAATCAGTTCACCATGACTGGGAAAAGGCAGGGGACCTTCCATAAATGGATCCTGGGAGGAAAAAAAAACACAACTTCATAAACTGCATTAATAATAAATAATAAAGTGAATAATTGTCATACACAGCACACGGTGAAACGTGTCCTCTGCTTTTAACCATCACCCTTGGTGAGCAGTGGGCAGCCATGACAGGCACCCGGGGGGCAGTGTGTGGGGACGGTGCTTTGCTCAGTGACACCTCAGTGGCTCAGGATTCGAACCAGCAACCTTCTCGGGCAACAGGGCCGCTTCCTTAACCGCTAGGCCACCACAGCCCCATATCCATTAAATGGATATGTGTAAAACATTTTAGAAGTTGTTTCAGAAGGTCATTGTTGTATGGATTAATAATTATTTTAATCCCCGCAATATTATTAACTGTGTCCCCTAACATTCCAAAGTCAAGGCAGTAACAAAGGAAAATCAAAAACGTCAGTACCTCCAGTCTCCTCAGTTGCCTGAACTGCTCTGGGGTGGGGAAGTCTGGTTCACCCATATCCTGCCATAACCGGTAAGGATTGGTCACGTTGTTGTCCATATAATATGTGACGTACACCAGTCCTGTCATCACCGGGCAGGAGGGTGAATAAATGACACTGAGAGTAAAGACGCCGTTATTTCCTGATACGTACCTTTCTGGGAAGGGACGTTTTTCAGCTGGATTCTGACCGGATTGGTGGAAGAGGAGGTGCTGTTGTCGTCACTGTTGTAGACTAATACAGTGGCCTGCCAGCTGTCAGACGCTCCAGGCGTCAGGGGTTCGTGGGTGCTGGCGAGGACGCCCACTGTGCTGTTTTCGGATGCGCCTTCCACCAGGTTCTCAGCCAGTATCTGTGTTTCACCTAGAAAAGGTGATTTCATCAAACCCAGACCAGTATCCAAAATTTCTTCAGTAAGCGTCAGTTCTGACTACCTAACAGCGCCAGCAGCCCCATCACGGTCAGAACAGGCTTTCTTATCAACTGGACGTGCGGCGGCCTGGTGTTGTTGACCTGGAAGCGGGCAGACAGGGTACGCTGGGTAAAGGGGTACGGATGGTAGCTCAGGAAGGCGTTGTCGTTGCTCAGAAGTGTGTAGTTGATGGTGTTGTTTGGGTCCCTGATGAGCAGATCTTGATGTTGTGAGATCACCTGTGGCGGACACTGTATTTATTTGTGGTCGTATTCACCTTTAAAGCTGTTTGATTTAAAGGTCCCCTAGTAAGAAAATGTGACTTTGTGAGATGATTTAAGATTAATATGAGTTTCCCTAGCCTGTCTATGGTCCTGTAGTGGCTAGAAATGCTTTCGTCATTCTGCTTCATCATTCAAATTCGGATCTGGAATTTGTCCCCTTATGTCCTCAGGAGGGGAAAGGTTACACAACGTGATGTCTGCGCCAAACATTGTGGTTGGTGAATGGTGTTGACGACGCTCAACTTCTAATGGCCACTCTCCTCCTTGTCCCGCCTCTCTCCTCCTGTTTAGCATTTAAAGGTACAGACACCGAAACGGCGCGTCCTGGGAAATCTCATTGTGGGACTGGAACAAAGTGGCTGTAATCCATGTAATAATAAGGCTGAATTTTGGAAAGAGACTTCAGATGCAGTACTAGGGGAACAACAAGACCGATATAAAAGCAAAAATGTTCATGTCAGGGGACCTTTAAATGAAGTGGCAAGAATAAAACTAGTGTGCAGACCTTAACTACCATCGCTGCGTATGTAACGTCTCCCCTCCACGTCTGGGGTGTAGACCAGCCCACAAGAGGATCTGCTTCATCGTTGTAAATGGGTAGGGAACGGAACTCTGGGAAACGATCCTGAATCTCCGTTACTGTTGCCACCTCCTCTTGCGTGATAGGCAAAGAGTGGCCCCCACCCTGATGGAGGTGAATAAGATTTTAAAATATCTCCACAGCGTACGGAAAAAATACAGAAGAACTCGACTCGCCTTTTTGTGCAAAGCAATAAAATCAAGTCGAACCCCCCTCTCCCCCGTGAAGAAGTTTGTCCCGTTGTAGCAGTGCTCCAACATGGCCCAGCAATATAGGGAATGTGGAGCAGTGTGGCAAGAGTCTCCAGGACCCCCAAATTTTAAAGCCGGGCTAGCGTCCCGCAGTCCTTCGGAGCAAGCATCATAATAATTAAGGAACCCTAGAAGATATCAGAAAACATAATTAGAAACAATATACAGATTCAAAATTTTACTATAAAAATGTGCAATTTTTGATGTGAAAGCCTTACCCTGGATGGAGACAGTAACATTATCAAAGTCATGATTGTTTGGTTCATTCCACGTTTCAAAGTTCCACTGAGAGACGTACCCAAGGCCGTATTTCCCTTCGAAGTGGAACATTTTTCAGAACGTCAGCTGGGTACCATGAGAAGATTGGCTGACCAGAGCAAACAAAAAAAAACAAACTCACCAATGTATCTCTGAGCTATAAGATAGACCAGATGTCTCCACGCAACCACTTGTCCTTTGTCTTCAAAATTGCTGAAGTGATTATTCACGCTCCCCATCAATTCAAACCCTGACACAGTTTTCAAATCGGCCAAGTTAAAACCATAGATAAAATTATAAGAACATAAAATGATGTAGTTGTTAATACAGCAGTAACTGACCAGGCCTGAGTCCATTCTGCCAAATGCGGTCAATAAGCAGGTCCAGATTAGTAAAGTTGTACTGGGGTTCTCCATTCTGGACTCTAATGGGTGACAGAAACATTAGAAAATATGAAGAGTAAGGACCCAGTTCTGAAACGCAGACTGAAGAGGAAATCCACGGGATCTTCCGAAAACCCCACAGGACCTCCTCCTACTCACTGGACGGCGATGAGCTCCAGGAGCCAGTGTATCCGGACCTGCTGGATTCCCGCGTGCGGCACAGAGCCAGCATAGGCCAGGTTTAACTCCTGATCCCTACTCAGGTCGTACTGGTCGGCCTTCGCGTGAGGAAGAGGAGGGCTACAACATGGGGTGCAAAGTGGGGTCACCCCAAAGGAATCTAAACCATACATACATACAGTTTTTTTTATTACTTAATTTAGTCATTATTTGATTACTGATGATATATGAACAAATAAATATTAATTAAATACATAATATAATGTTATTTTTAACAATAACATCATCATCATCTTCCGCCAAGATAATTAACCATAGTACACTTCGATTGCCTAGCAACCAGATTGGAGCGCGGCTCAGCCAATCAGAATGAAGAACCGAAACCCACTTCAGGAAGGTATTGAAAGCGACGCGAGGCGCGTACCAGAAGCCCGTGTTCCGCCAGAAGTGCCGGAGCCCTCCGAGCGTGGCGAGAACATCCACGACCACCTCGCCTGACGCGCCCACAGCCGAGTCAGCCCTCAGCAGACACAGCGCCACGCCGACGCGGTACAGAGCGCCTGCTTTCATTTTCACAGCATGTCGAACCGTGGTTACAACCTGCGACGACTCGACAACCACTGGCGCCCCCTGGCGCAGCGGGGAGCACGGCGCACCAGGCCAGTTTTAATAGGTCACATGACAATTTCCACTCTGCACTTTTTTTAAAGGGTGTTTTTTTCCCCAACATATATCCTAAAACAATTCTGTTTAGACGGTTTCTATGCAGTCTGCTGTAGTCCTGAACAAGTCTTGATCTGCTAAGATCATGTAGTTGGTTGTAACCAGTTGAAACTTTATTATTAATTTGACATTTGTAAGTGTTTTTTGGCTGATGAGCTGATCCCTTGAAATTGTAACCTCTGTAACCACAATGATGAAAAATAGTATGAAAAATATGTAAATATGCTGAGCACTTCACTTTCTGGCAAACCACATGCTTACACGTACACGCACAGCAAAAATGTTTTCATGTAGACCCTTAGGCTTAGTGGAAAACTTTGACCAAAGACACAAACGTTCAGCAGAAATAAAACATTATAAAGCATGCAGTAATCAGCAAGCATTTGACATACAAATACATTTGCATTTGGCATCATCTGAATTTATTTATGCACAGAAATCCAGCCAGTTCCACCCCGACCACAACCAGCACACGTAAACACTGCTTATCTAGACGGCGCCAGCGGACGTTAGGGGTGCTGTTAGAACTAGCTGTTAAGAACTAGTGTAGGAGTAGAAGAAATAAACTGGGTAGAGGCGCTGGCCATTGGAGACGTAGTATCCGCTGTAAATCAGCTGGTAATTCTGTGGGTAGGTCTGCCTTTCGGGAGCAGGCACCACCTGGACTGGCTGCTGCATCGCATCAAGCTGGAGCTTCTCAGCCCGCGGGGGTCCGGCGGCGGCAGGCATGACCCTGCGACCCTCCTTCCACGTTAGGGGCGCATCTTGCTGATGAGCTGGTCGGTTTATGCTCGCCCGAGTCTCTCTTATTTTGTTCAGCAAGACGCGAACGCCCTAGAATAGTAAAGCAATGTTGGGTGTGTGTTTTTAAATGGTCACTTTTAATCCGTTATTCATATTTTAACAACTTCATCCTCACCTGCCCTTCACTGAATGGACCCATCTGCTGGTCTGCCTGTTAGAACCAAAAGTTATCTCTGTCAACAAATATTGTTAAATCACAACTTGTATAAAAACTGACACTCACCGGAGCAGCAAGACCGAGGCAGAGGGACCCCAGTATCAAGGCAAACGCGTTCAGCATGGCAGGCGTCCTACACATGTCCACAGATCAGTAAAGCATGTGAAAAGTTAATACTCCCTAGGCATTTCACTGTAAAGTACACTATATGTAAAGCCAGGCTTACCTTGATCTTTCAGACACCTCAAGACCCGATAATGTTCCAGAATCCTCAGTGCAAAACTCAATTTAAAGCCTCAACATGTCAGTGCCACCCAATCAGAATCGCACTCAGCCACGCAATACTGTACAATTTAAAAACACCTTGAGCAAGGTATTTTATTTAACCATCAAAAAAAACACCTTCACTTAAACCACCACAATGTCTAGAAGAAGAAGTAAGAAACAGCCACAAAGAAAATGTTTTCATGCCTTTTTATATCACGGTTCGGCAGTCATCATGCAGTTCTGGCTGTTCGAAAACGACCAGTTTCACTGATATTTTATAGAACACAGCACATGGCATCTACCTTCGCCCATCCACCATCAAACCGCATTACCAGTTATAAATTAAGACCATATTTAATTAACAAATAAACTTTACTGTCTAATAATCAATACTGAAAAATACGCAAAATACAGCCCTAATTATCTATGGCACGTTGCTATGGACAATATCAGGTTTGCACATAGTTATCATTTTATCAACATTTACAGCATTAATCAGACACCCTTATCAATCAGTATTTATAGGGACAGTCCCCCCCCTTGGAGACTCGGGGTCCTTGCTCAGGGACACAATGGTAGTAGGTAGTAGGGGTTTGAACCTGGGTCTTCTGGTTCATAGGCAAAAGTGTTGCCCACTAGAATACTACCACCCACTAATTATTTTAATGTAGAAATGCACATAATTGCCAAATGATAATAATAATCTTATTATTAGGGTTTCAATCCAATCATTTTTCTGTTCATTTTCGTGTTCTGGCACAGCCTTACCCAAAACCACCCCTGAGGCGTGATGGTTTACCCACATCATTTCCAAAAGACCATGAATCATAGCCCTACAGAGGACATTAAATTCATTATGGGTGTTGGTGCGGTCTGGCTCAGAACAATGGCACACCCATCAGTACCAACCCCTCCAGTGTCAGACACTTATTTTACCTGTAGGTACGTTACATTTTTACACAAATATTTTACATAATAGTCTCATTTCCCCAAGTCACATGCAAGGCTGAGGCACAGACAAAAAAAAAAAAAAAAAAAAACACAAAGCAGCAAGACCCAAACTGAGTGAACGCACACATTTACACAGTCAGCAAATGGATTTAAAAAAAAAACATTCATTTTTGAAGGTAAATAAATTCCAAATGTCTGGGATTTAGTTAACACCACCACTTCAGGGTCAGGAAGTCCCCTGACCTTAATCTATACTGTTTCCTACGGAGGCGACATTCGGTCCAATAAAAGATCTTGCATACACAAATTCACAAGATAAATTATTTTATTTCTGAAAAGGTGTAGTAGGCATGACTAGCAACCAGCAGTAACAGAGTAAATGCTACGGGTACACCAGGCAACGTGACTGTCAGATGAGGGTTTTCACAAAACAATCATTTTATTCAAAAACGAGACCTTGAAGAGAACCGAAGAGTGCAGAATCTTTTTAAAATACAACTCAATTGATATTGTTAAACATGAGCAATTATACACTTTACATAAAATGTACATTAAATCTGTTACTTTCAAATAACTTAAATAACTATTGCTTAAAAGTGCAAATTCATTAATACATACAAGGGAATTCCATGGGCAAGACGACGTCACCATGGACTGTGAAGTTCACATACTTGCTTGTGTGACAAATATAATGCTGGGGATAAAAGAGTTCGGGATTAAGATTTCTGCTCGGCTCCCACTACAGACTGGGCTGTGCTCTCTGGCTTCACGATCTGATATGTTATCAGATACTCGGGGTAGGCCTGCAAACAAAAACGAGCGATTTTTTTTTCAATTTAGAAGAACAGAGCTGACCAACAGGCTACTCATCACAAGAAGAAATGTTAACTGAACAGATCAGACCAACCTGCTCCCCTCGATAGATGACGTATTCGGCGTAGGCCAGCCCATTAACACTGGGGCGCCCGATGACAGAATGGTGGCCCGGGGGTGCGTGGGCCATCTTCATGGCACTGAACTGCAGGAAGGACTTGCCGAGGGCTACTCGACAGAACAGCATCTGCCTGTTCAACGAGAATGAGGTTCGGTAAGTTTGGTTTTCCAAAACGCCACGCCCTCTTACGGCCTCAGGTGACGGCAACACCGTGACGGCCGGCAAACAACGCAAACCAGCGTGTAGGTGTACCTGTGGCACAGGTAACAGGAGCGGTCTTTGTGTGTGGGGCATCCTGTTCCTCCCCCGATGCCGTATACATACTGGTTGCTTTTGGAGGAATTCTCGGCAAAGTAGATGCCAGCCCCAAACATTCCTCCTATATAAGCATGTCGCTCATCAAACCCCTTGTGGATTATGGCGTTGATAAAAGGAGATCCTGAAACGCAAACAAAACGAAAAGATGGTAAAGCCATACAAGAGAATGGAACGGCTTTAAAGTCACAGCAGCGACCTCGGTTTACCGTGAAAGAGCATCCGTTCGTTATGGTGATTGTGGTTCTCGTCTGAAATCTCCTTCTGCCGATGGCTGTACCGCTCGCGCAGCTTTTTATTGACCACCTTCTGAATCTGCAGGCGCGACAGCACACACACTCACTCACTCACTCACTGCAACAAGGCTCCAGGCTTTCTTCCGTTAGTGACTGTACCAGGTACCCGCCACGATAACCGGGGGCGTACCTTAATGACGTTGTATCTGCTGAAAACCCCGCCCGCGTTTCCTCCGTCTCTGTGCTCCCGGACCGTGCTCTGCATCTAACACAGGCAACAACAGCAACCTTGAATTTCATGCTTAAGGAGGAGTAAAGCAGACGGCACCGGGGAGCAACACATACTTCCTCCTCCACAGACTGGAATTCTTTGTCATCGGTGGACAGGTCGATGAGTACTGTGCCCTGACTGGTGCAGTGGAACGTTAAATATGGGTTTGCACCTGAAAACAGAAGAATTTAAAACACATTCTGTAATGTAATTATCATGAAAAAAAGCAGGATTAAGTACATCAGCGGTCCTTCAATCCCGATCCTGGAGGTCCCACATATGATTTTCCCACCCTCCGTCCCAATCCACAATCATTATCAGTCAACTAATGACCGCTTGAGACTGATGAAGACAGAGCAGGATCAGGATCGAGAACCAACAAGGCCCCATGAATACTTTATATAATTCACTAGTTGAGCAGAACCCTGGGAGTTGGTCCAGTGGCCCTCACCATGCTGACCCCCCAGCAGTCGCTCGATGCCCTTGATGAGCTTGTGTCTGTGGCCGTATGCATTTATGCCAATCTCTTTCAGCTCCTCATGTCCCATATCTGCCAGCACATCCAAAGTGATCTAGAACGCGAGGGACAAAAATGATAAACAACACAAAGAAAAAAAGAAAACTCTACATATTTTACACACATTACATTGTATATGTGTTTCAGCACTCTGCAAATAATATTAATGATGTGCATATAATGCACTGGCCAGCCAAAAAATATTTATATAGATTCTCAAAGGAAACCAAACTCACCTGCTCCCTCTCAAATATGTCCCTCAGATGGTCCAGGCCTAAACTCTTCAGGTACTGAGTAATGTTCATGTCCAGCACAGCCACTAGATTTAAACAGTACAATAAACTAAATTTAGATGAAATGTTTCAGAAATCTTACTTTTTAATTATTGGCTACTTCCCTCTTGGGAAAACTTTGAAAGAAATAGAACCAATTGGGAAAAAAAACAAAACAAAAAAAAACAGGCTGATTGAACAACGTAGACTTGTTCTGGTTTGGAGCTGAAACTCACCCTCTCCCTCTTTCCTCTCCGATCCTGTGGCTCCATCAGCAGCCCCAGATGCTCCAGACCCTGGTAATTCGTTGAGTGGTCCAGACAGGTTGTCAATGCTGCTTGCAGCAGACAGACAGGATGGGGTGGAGGCTGGAGAGATGATGGAGGCGCTCACAACGGTGGCCTGAGGCTTGAAGCAGCTGGGCAGGGAGTCTGGGGGCATGGCATCTATCAGAAGGGCTCTGATGTCATCAGCCTGAGACGGAGAACAGATCATTGAATTAATTCCATTAGGGCTGTGCAATATAGCATAAAATTCATATTGTGACATACATTGAATCGTATAGCAAAGGCACAGCAGCAGGAAGTTGTATAATAACCTTTACACATTTCAAGTATTTATTGTGCAAATCTGCAATTATAGAATTGACAACACTTGAACATCTCTCCCATAAAGGTCTTGACCTCAGTAAAGTTAGCAGTGAGTTCTGACAAACATAGAACTTTGCTGGGTTTTCTCTTACTCATTGAACAAAAGCTTTGAATGTATGTCTGTGAACATACACACACATTGATTTTTTAATTGCTGTAGCCAATAAATTTTGAATTTTTTCCCCCACTCGCTACGCTTTTGACTATCAAAATAAGAGCCTAAGCCTAACCTCAAACCTAACCCTATTATCTATCACAAGTATACAAGTACATGGATTTACACATGTAGTTTGACCCAAGCTGCAATTTAACTATATTAATGTAAAATCATTTATATATGACTTGTCAAAAGCACAGCAAGCGCCTTAAAATTGGAAGAGAGTCTGAATTAAAAAAGGGGCAATGTCTAGGTTTTTTTTTTTTTTTTTTTTAATGAGCAAGAGAAAATCCATCAAAGATCTGTGAATGTCTGTCGAATGCAGGACCCACTGCTAACTTTACTCAGGTCAGATTATCGACATTGCACCACTCTTTTTAGCAAGCTGCTCCTTCATGCGCTCTGTGCTCTCATCCATTTTCCAAAAAGAATGCATTGTGCTGCAAGTAGGCAGGTCTGGCGCGAGCGATGCGGATATTTCTGCGTTAGGCTGGTATGACCAAAATCGCTCCCATTGGCCAAATTTATATCACACTGCGTTTCTACCATGCAGTCCTACATTCCGTGATATTAATATAGTTGTTTTTGGATTTTAATCAGCATTTCAACACTTCTGGGAGTGATAGAGACCAACTAACTACACACACACGCTACAGCTGGACTGTGTACCGTTGCCAGGTCTAGTGCAGTCTGGCCCTCCTGGTTCTTCATGGTGGGGTCAGCTCCATGGGCCAGCAGAAGAGCGCATAGCTGGGTGCGGCCCTTCTGTGCTGCTTCGTGCAGGGGAGTGAAAGCCCACTTATCAGTGGCGTTCACGCACGTGTTGTACTTAATGAGCAGGGCGGCGATGTCCACGTGCTAGAAGGGACGTTACACACACAAATCTGCACTGAAGTACATGGAGCAGAAAATAAAGAGAAATAATCTGAACGTAATCGCTGCGGAACTCACCCCATACGACGCTGCATTGTGCAGTGGGATCAGCCCTCCTTTATCCTGGGCGTTAACATCAGCCCCATGCTCCAACAGGTACTCAGCCACCTCCAGGTTATTGTACCCAGCTGCAAGAAGACACAGTCAAGCTTAAATCAAGTATAATGATTCCTAAATACAAAGCTTTGGGGGACTCATTTTTTCATTAGTACTATGACAGGACAGAGCAACTTAGGGTTAAGTGTCTTGCTCAGGGACACAATGGTAGTAAGTGGGATTTGAACCTGGGTCTCCTGGTTCACAGGCAAGTGTGTTACCCACTATGCTACTACCACCCTGTCTAGTTACAGAGACCGTCCCGCCAGGAGACACTCAAGAGTTAAGTGTCTGGCTCAGGGATACAATGGTAGTAAGTGGGGTTTGAGTCTTGGTCTTCTGGTTCAGAGGTAAGTGTCTTACCCACCAGGCTACTACACCACACATTAATATAGCTGAATGCTTCAATTTCTAATTTTGATTAGTATCGTCATTAATCTTGCGGGCCCTAGCGAACCTTACACTGTAAACAGTGAGAACCAAATCTCCACTCCAAATCTCCAATGCAGGGTGAATCAGGGACCTACCAGCGAGGTGGAGCGGGGTGGAGTTCCGGCCCTGCGTGTCTCTGCAGTTGATGTTCTCCGGGCTGCACAGCTTCTGAACACGGGCCAGGCAGCCTTTCTTGGCCGCGTCCAACAGTGCAGCATCTCCCCTCAGCAGGTCCTGAATGTCTGTGTCTCCATCCTTCACCATGTCCAGGGGCATGTTCCCGTCGCGGTTCTTCTTAGAGGGGTCTGCCCCATGCTGAAACAGCAGAACATGCCAATATTTCCACGTGCACTCATTTCTCACTGTATAAGTATGCGTCGCGCTGGCAATGCGGACCTTCAGCAGCAGTTTGCAAATCTCGTATTTGCCCTTGGCAGCCGCCTCGTGCAGCGGAGTGAATTTCCAGAGGTCAGCGACGTTCACCGAAGCCCCGTGTCGGACCAGCAGCTCGGCTACCTCGTAGTGTCCGTAGGAGCAGGCGTTATGGAGAGGGACCAGGCCGCTGGAGTGGCAAGGAATGTCGAGACAGGGGATGAGGACAGCATCTTTTCCCCATTGTTCACATGCAAGATCAGAGACGAATTTTTTTACGAATTTACTTCGGCAAACTCGTTTAACGAAACAGAGGGTGTTTTCACCCGGGTCATTCTGTACCCTTTGTCCTTTGCGTGGACATCAGCTCCGTGATGGAGGAGGTACTCCACCACAGCCACCCGGTTATATCCTGCGGCGAAGTGCAGGGGTGTGGAGTGTCGTCCCTCCAAATCGCGGCAGTTCACATTTTGAGGGGAGCACAGTTGCTGCCAGACACAAGAGATGAAGATTTAGCGGCCCAGCTCAGATGGGGGAGGTCCTGCTTTTCCTGCTTCACAGAAGTGATCGCCCTGGATTGGGGCTTCTAATGGGAAACCGATGATGTGAAACAGACCGAGGTCTGGTTCTGCACAAGCATGCAAATTCCTGTCATGCCAGACTGTGACCTATGACCTCCTGGTTGTATTTAGTTAGTCATGTTATTGTCTCAGGAGCCATTTACAATACAGTACGTCTTACTTTCAAAGCGTCCAAATCTCCGGCTTTGGCAGCTTCCAGAAAACGGTAGTCGACATCAGAATTCCGAGCTGGAATGTTCTCTGAGAAAAGAGGGAAATGATGAAATGAGTTTCTTTACAAACATCTCTCACACACACACACACACACACACCGATTACCATTGAGGATTTGCTGCACTGCCTCATTGCCCATTTGCGCAGCAGTGAAGCCCTGCAGGGAGATGATTGATGGGTCAGCTCCATAACTCAGCAACAGCCTGCAGGTTTGGATGTGCCCAGCCAGTGCGGCCCGGTGCAACGCCGTCTGGCCCAGAGTGTCCAGGGCATTCACCTACAACCAATCACAGGAGAGGCGTTCAGGGGTTTATACAACGCACACTGATCCTAGTTCAGCTTGCAGCAAAATCGTGGATTGGAAGTGAGAGCCACGGGTCCTCCCCTACGTTACCTTGGCTCCATGTTTCTGTAGCACCTCCAGTACGTCATTATGGGCCCTCTCCGCCGCCACATGAAACGGGGTCATGAAGCTGGAGAAGGGGAGAGAAATGCCATGTTAGCGCTGATCTTCATACTGCAGCATAAAACCTCAAAGACTGGCTGTACCGCTGCACAGTCCGGACATGATCACCACAATACACGGATCAATTCGGAGTGGAACTAAAGGCTTGCGAGAGGGTTCACGTATTTCTGCTCTGTTGAAACGTATCGTGCTGAAGGCATGACGCATTACGTATTATGATTTGAGAATTAAATACATGCTGTAATAAAAGATGGAGACTGACTCTTTGTTCTTCTCGTTGATGTTGGCGCCTTTCCGGAGGAGCAGTTCAGAGACTTGTTTCCGTTTGGGGTGAGGCGACGCCACGGCGCAGTGCTGCCGAACAGGATAAGCAATGTCACGAACGATGGCAAGACGAGCGAGGTAACGTGCGAGGTAATGACTGCGTGGATCTCTCACCAGCGCCGTTTCATGGGTCTGTGGGTGCTTGAAGCTGATTATTTCCAGGACGAGGGTCTTCTTCACCTTTGCAATGTCTGCCTCGCGTGCGGCTTGGAGCAAGGAGTGACCTTTAAACTCATCTGTTTTAGAAACACAGAATAATCAGTCCTACACACACTAGCAAATAATCTTTCCTATGCTGACACGAGGCAGCGGTGGCCTAGCGGGTTGCAGAAGCACCGTCCCCCCCCAACACTGCTCCCCGGGCACCTTTCATGGCTGCCCACTGCTCACTAATGGTGATGAGTTATGATTGTGGTGATTATCGACAATCAGATTTGCTGACAATGATTTTAATCGTTTCACCCCTGATGCTATGAAGAACGCAGCACTTAGCCCACTTGGCCGCTTGTTTCGGCTCAACGCTGCGTGTGTTGTAGCCATCAGAAGAACATACTGAACCCATGGGTTCCCTTGTGAAGTCTGTGATCACTAAGTAGAAATAATAAATGCTACTCACAGGTCAGCCTCTCTTTCAGCTCCGGGGTTGGGGCCATGTCCACAGCACTTTTGTTATGGCAGTTGACCAACGTGGGGTCGGCACCATGGCTCAACAGCAGAGAACACACCTCCACCCGGTTCTTGGAAGCAGCCTCATGTAATGGGGTGAACTGCCAAAGGTCCATGGCGTTCACGCAAGCACCATGCTGAAATAAGATCACCAAATAAAGTGCTGCCACGTTACCTGATAAAACGATGTCTGTACGAACATACACCGCTCAAAAAAAGCAGTGTACTTAAATAACACAATGTAACTCCAAGTCAATCACATTCTGGCTGATGTTTTTGTCACTTTTGAATGCTGGCAGTGCTTTCACTCTAGTGGTAGCAGGAGACGGAGTCTACAACCCACACAAGTGGCTCAGGTAGTGCAGCTCATCCAGGATGGCACATCAATGCGAGCTGTGGCAAGAAGGTTTGCTGTGTCTGTCAGCGTAGTGTCCAGAGCATGGAGACGGTACCAGGAGGCAGGCCAGTACATCAGGAGATGTAGAGGAGGCCGAAGGAGGGCAACAACCCAGCAGCAGGAGCGTAACCTCTGCCTTTGTGCAAGGAGGAACGGGAGGAGCACTGCCAGAGCCTGCAAAATGACCTCAATGCACAATGTGCATTGCAAATGACACATGCACAAATGGGCATGTGTCTGCTAAAACATTCAGAAACAGACTCCATGAGGGTGCTAAGCGGGCCCAAAGTTCACCGGTGGGGGTTGTGATTACAGCCCAACACCGTGCAGCATGTTTGGAATTTTGCAAATTCGCCACCCTGTGCTCTTCACAGATGAAAGCAGGTCCACACTGAGCAGGTCCACATGTGACCCTGAAGACACTGTGGAGTGGGTCAGTAATGGTGTGTGGTGGCATTTCTTTGGGGGGGCCCACACAGCCCTCCACGTGCTTGCCAGACTGTCATTAGGTACTGAGATGAGAACCTCAGACTCCTTGTAAGACCATTTACTGTTGCGTTTGGCCATGGGTTCCTCCTAATGCAAAACAATGCTAGACGTGGTGGCAGGAGGGTCAGCAGATCTTGCAAGATGAAGGCATTGATGATATGAACTGGCCCACCAGTTCCCCAGACCTGAATTCAATTGAGAACATCTGGAACATGTCTCCAACAACGGCACGTTGCACCACAGACTGTCCAGGAGTTGGCGGATGCTTTAGTCCAGATCTGGGGGTAAATCCCTCAGGATACCATCCACCACCTCGTCAGGAGCATGACCAGGCGTGTAGCGAGGTCATAAAGGCACTTGGAGGCCACATACAATACTGAATCTCATGTGGACTTGTTTTAAGGACACTACATCAAAGTTGGATCAGCCTGTAGTGTTTTCCACTTTAAGTTTGAGCGTGAATCCCAGTCCAGACCTCCATGGGTTTGATATCCATTGGATTTGATTTCAATCAATAACTATGTAAAGAACAAAGTATTTAATAAGAATATTTCATTCATTCAGATCTAGGATGTCTTATTTTTGTGTTTCTTTTATTTCTTTGAGCAGTGTATTAACATTGTTTTGGCCCACTTGTTCCATAATCATGATTATTAAATCGAAATAAATACAGGAGACAGAGGGGACGTTTACAGTTCATATCACCCTCAGTTAGAGAATTCATGATGCAGTGGACTGACCTTCAGCAGCAATTCTGTAACCTCATAGTGTCCATATGAACAGGCATTGTGAAGGGGAACTAAGCCGCTGTAAAACACACGTTCACATAGTTCAGACACATAGATACCATATATGTATTAATGTAATTTCATATACATGACATGTGACACACTGAAAACGTGAATTTCTCTATATTCAGACAAGAGAAAAACTTGCTCATTTGATTCTATAGTAAAGTGTCAATATAGACCAATAGATTCACAGGTCTGACCTACCCTTTATCTTTAGCATGGACATCTGCCCCATACTGCAGCAGGAGCTGAACAATACGCACACGGTTGTAGCCAGCTGCCAGGTGGAGCGGGGTAGACTGGAAGAAAAAGACACTCATGAATATTCCAGAACCCCAGAAAAGCTTGGAGCTCATTGGCTGAGCGTGACTGAGGCAGCTCGCAGTGACTACGCATATAGTAACCACCTGGTCTGGGAGATATTATTGATCTTTTGAGATGTGGCCACTCGAATACAGACCCCAATTTTTTTTTTTTTTTTTTTTTGCAGCGCACCCACTGTTTAGACTGAAATGTAGACAGACGTGTTACTCAAGAAAAGCATACCATGATTCAGCTGGGACAGAGCGACCAATCGGGAACATTTTGACACATCAGATAAAAGAAAAAAAAACACTCAGATCTGATGTATAGAAGACAGAGTAGAGAGCTCTGCAGTGACCTTCAGCCAAATACTGAATTAAATACATTAAAAAGAGGAAATTTGTACACAGCATATGACTCAAGAACCAGTTTTATGCATTCAAACATAAAAAACAAGCACACATGCAAGGCCTTCAGAAAGGAAGCATAACAAGTCAATTAAAATAAAGAGGGGACAATCTCAACAAGACGTTAACTCTGAACAAAGCAGCAGCTACACTGAAAAAGATTTAACAGGATGTCAAACATGAAAAAAAGATGTCAATATCATACATAAGAGATAAAAAAAAAGAAAAAAAAAGAAAGTACAATCGAATTCCATTCAATGCAGTTGCTAAGAAACAGTACAGGCATACAGGTAGAATACAGGTGCAGGATTAAGGAAACAGCCATGCAAGTTTGAGATGTAAATAAATAAATAAATAAATAAAAATAACGCACACACCATCTAAAATCAAATGCGTTACTAACTGGGGACTATTTTTTAATAAGGATTTAATGGGGTTAAAGTGTTCAGGAAATACCAGAGGCAGGCAACCAAAATTTCTTGACTCCATTACAATTGGAAAATCAAATTTGGCACCTTCCCATCTCAAAGAAATATGAATTAATGACTGGTTGACTGAAAAATTGTGACCAGAAAAAAAAAAATCCCAGGATTGTGTGCATAATTGGTGAAAGTCAATCTGGCCAAATTAGCATTTAGTTTAGGCTTAAAATAAATAAACAAACACAAAAATAAAGTGCATCAGTCTAAAAGCTGTTTTTCAAGATAAAACTTACCAGCATTTTTTGAGATGTCGACTCCAGAGTAAGAAAAACAAAACATAAATTATAAAATGTCATTTCCCACTTTTCCGGCTACTCGCTTGTACATCAGTCTTTCTAAGAACGGACATATTAAAAAGGGAAATAAGACATTTCATCGCACATCTTCCCATCGCTTGTAAGGGTGGCTTCTAATAATCTAGCAAAATTACGAGACCTCTGACTTGATCACATTATCACAGGTCCCAATCCTTTCATAATTCAATTTCCCATATCTACAGTAACAGAATATGGGGATAAATCCTGAGAGCACGGTGTGAAAGTGTAGTCAATCATGAATGGCTATAACACAACACGTTACGTGATGAACAGAGGTGAATTATTTGACATGCTGCACCTCAAAAATCAGTGCTACTAAAACGCAGGGAAAAAAGGAAAGTTGATATTAATGTTTGTAGGGAGCAGCATTTATTATTTTATTTGATCAAAAACGGCCTTTTGTAATTCTGTCACCTGCACTCAGGCGGATCAGTGTTGTGCTTATTGGTGAAGCACAACCACATGTGCCCATTTTTTGAGGTGTTAGTGGTTGGCCTAGAGGGTAAGAAAACGGACCCGTGATCAGAAGTTTGTGGGTTCGAATCCCAAGCTGCCACTGAGCAAGGCACCGTCCCCACTCACTGCTCCCCGAGCACCTGTCATGGCTGCCCACTGCTCACCAAGGGTGATGCAGGGTTAAATGCAGAGGACACATTTCACCGTGTGCTGTGCTGTAGTGTTGCACAATGACAAACACTTCACATTGTTAACGCATGGGTCACGTTAATTAGCATTTTCTAGTACATGACACAAGTCACAAGTCATCTCAGGACTCCTGAGATGCCACTTCCCCTCCCAAATATCCCGCTGTGTCTGATTCTGTTAAAATACCAACACCAGAACGTCAAAACAGACCTTAAAGTGTGACAACGCAAGAGCTTACCTTGCGGCCGTCGCTTGCGTGACAGTTGACGTTGAGGGGTGTTAATAACGCCATGAGCTTCTCCTCGTTCCCGCTCCTGAAGCAAGGCGTTCACAGAGAGGAGCAGGAAACAGTAAGTCGATTTAACAGCATGGAAATGAGGCTGACAGGAGAAGGCACGTTCATTTCAAACCCTGCATTCAGCGAAATGTCCCTTATTACCGCTAATCAGAACGTGCGTGTAGATGCTACATTAACACACATATCCAGCACAGGTCACGCTGGCAAGTTGGCGATAACATAAAAACCTCACCTGGCAGCTTCCAACAGTTCATCCTTCTTGTATTCACCTACAAAAAAAAAAAATAGTCAAAAGACTTTTAATACTACATATATCCACAACAATAATCGACTGCTCCATTTCTGGCCGCATTATCACTGATAATAATATTACTAAGGTGTTAGGCTCGACATACAGCGGGTACAGAAATTATACAGAACTCCTCATATTGCAGCATAAAATAATTGTTTGCTCATCATTGGGGCAGTGGTGGCCTAGCGGTTAAGGAAGCGGCCCCATAATCAGCCGGTTGCCGGTTCGAATCCCGATCCGCCACTGAGGTGCCACTGAGCAAAGCACCGTCCCCACACACTGCTCCCCGGGTGCCTGTCATGGCCGCCCACTGCTCACTCAGGGTGATGGGTTAAATGCAGAGGACAAATTTCACTGTGTGCACCGTGTGCTGTGCTGCTGTGTATCACATGTGACAATCATTTCACTTCATTGCATTGCATCATTAATGTACAGAGCACCCCAATTGTTGACATTTTTGCAGATTTATTGAAATATCACACGGTCCTAAGTATTTAGACCCTTTGCTATGACACATATATATTTAAGTCAGGTGCTGTCCACTTCTTCTGATCGTCCTTGAGATGGTTCTACACCTTCATTAGAGTCCAGTTTTGTTTGATTATACTGATTGGACTTGGTTAGGATGCCACACCCCCGTCTATATAAGACCTTACAGCTCAAAATGCAGGTCAGAGGAACTGCCTGAAGACAGAATTGTGGCAAGGGACAGCTCTGGCCAAGGTTACAAAAAAAATCTGCTGCAGTTAAGGTTCCTAAGAGCACAGTGGCCTCCATAATCCTTAAATGGAAGATGTTTGGGCTGACCAGAACCATTCCTAGAGCTGGCAGTCCAGCCAAACTGAGCTATTAGGGGAGAAGAACCTTGGTGAGAGAGGTAATGAAGAACATAAAGATCACTGTGGCTGAGTTCCAGAGATGCAGTCGGGAGATGGGAGAACGTCTCAGTGCAAGACACATGAAAGCCAGCCTACAATTTGCTAAAAAACAATTGAAAGTCTCCAAGATGGTAAGAAACATTCTCTGGTCTGATGAGAGATCAAGAGAACTTTTGGGCCTTATTTCTAAGAGGTATGTGTGGAGAAAACCAGGTACTACTCATCACCTGTCCAGTACAGTCCAAACAGTGAAGCATGGTGGTGGCAGCATCATGCTGTGGGCTGTTTTGCAGCTGCAGGGACAGGACGACTGGGGATATCCCAAGTACAGGGATATCCTGGACGAAAACCTTCTCCAGAGTGCTCAGGACCTCAGACTACCTTTCAAGAAGACAACGACCCTAAACACACAGCTAAAATAATGAAGGAGTGGCTTCACCACAACTCTGTGATTGTTCTTGAATGGCCCAGCCAGAGCCCTGACTTAAACCCAATCGAGCACCTCTGGAGAGACCTAAATATGGCTGTCCACCAACGTCTACCATCCAACCTGCCAGAACTGGAGAGGAATGGCAGAGGATCCCCAAATCAAGGTTTCCTTCATGTATTAGATCAAAGGGAGCTTCTACTAAATACTGAACAAAGGATCTGAATACTTAGGACCGAGTGATATTTCAGTTTTTCTTTGTGAAGTGCTGGGAGGTTTTTGTGAAAAGAATGCGCTTAGGGGCACTGCCAAGGTGCCACCGAGCAAAGTACCACCCCCGCCCCCGGGCGCCTGCCCACTGCTCCCTCGAGGGACGGGTTAAACGCAGAGGTCACACTTCACCGTGCGCGCTGGCTGCCGTGCCGTGTCACATCTAACGGCTGATCGCTTTCGCTCACCGGTGAGGACAGCTTTGGCTGAGGGGTCTGCAAGGTCCAGGGCAGACTTGCCATCGGTGTTGCGGATGTTGGGGTCCGCGCCGTGCTGCAGCAGCACTGCGGGGGAGAGACACGCCGCGTCAGTTCGGCGGTAATAAACGTGGGGCCGGTTAAAGCCCGTTAACACAAACTGCTTGAGGTCTTGGGCAAAATAAGAAACACGTTGTTGTTGGTGGTGGTGAAATGTCTTCCTGCACGCCGCAGTTTAGACTGATATTCTAGCCAATTATTTTCCTACTTTCAATTTCTCTTTATTTCCTAACTCTGGGCACCTTTTACTACATGCGGACCTACTATTTGTCTGATTAAGATCACTTTATGCAACGTAGCCTTCTGTGACTTATTTATTGCTGCTGCACCACTTTGTCTTCTGTATATCATGTCCTATGTTCTGTCTGCGAGGGGGGGTTTCGAGGAAGAATTTCAGTGTGCCCTGTACACTGTACATATGACAATAAACTCAAAACCTCACACAAATAATAAACAAACGCACGCTTGTCACGTCCATCCCAGCCCTTAGAGCAATAGTACAGACAATAGCCCTCATTTACACATAAACTGCACCCACACATAATAAGCACATTTCATGACATTTTTAATGATTCTGCATTAGGGTTTTCCCTTTTTATTTCTCGGTTTCTTACATATTGAGGACGGGTGGTGGACAGGACGGTCTTACCGATGCACACGTCGATTTTGCCCTTGATGGCGGCCTCGTGCAAGGGGGTGTAGTTCCAGTTGTCCCTGGCGTTGGGGTCCGCGCCCTGGCACAGCAGCAGGCCGACCACCTCGGCGTGGCCGAACGAGCAGGCGTTGTGGAGGGGGATCAGGCCGCCGTCGTCGCGGGAGTGCACGTTGGCCCCGGTCTGCAGGAGGTGCTCCACCACGTCCTTTCTGCCGAAGCCTGGAGGAGGAGGAGGAGGAGGAGGGGGGGAGAGAAGAGGATGAGGAGGATGAGGACGACGCAGGCCCCGCATTTACTGCGCATGATGCCAAATATCCATCTTGTTTAATCGCGGCCGCACTGCGCAGGCCGTCCGTGTGCGTGGTGTTAAAATGGACGCTGCCCGGTGCGGGGCCCGAACCTGCCGCGAAATGCAGGGGGGTCGACTTCCTGCCGGCCATGTCCTTGGCGTTCACGTTCACCGCGTCCACCAGCCGCTTCACCCGGGACACGTCTCCGTTGCGGCAGGCCTCGAACAGCTCCCGGAACGCCCCGCCGGCGGCGCAGACGCCGTCCCCGGGGCTGGCGGCCGGGGAGCAGGGGCTGGCGGGGCCGCACGCAGGGCTCCCCGGGGCCGCCGCGTCGGGGGAGCCCGGCGACGCATCCGACGGCCCGCTGTCCGGCGCGGCTGCGGGGGAGTCCGGCGGGGAGGACATGGCTGCGTGTCGGGGTGGAGACTGCAGCGCGGCCTGCTGCTGCGACGATCTGCGGGACGCGGACATCTTGGCCCGCAGGAGCCGTGTGGGCGTCGGCGGTACGCGGAAGAGCCGCGGACCGGAAGTGCGTCACGACTTATGTAAACACACAGCGGCGCTTTTATTATACAAGACAACCAGTACACTTTACTCACCATGTTTTACAGTACTATACTCTCATCAGATCTACATATTTATTACTATTATATTAAAAATATTCATGCAATAATCTATTCATTGCATAATTAGCTATGGGAACGTAATCTTTTATTATGTTACATTAATGGCAACCCATGTGCAATGTCTTCTTTAGCTTTGATGATGAAAGAAATTATAATAATTAGAATTCAGATTTCAGAATATTGCAGAAAACTGCAACACATAGCAAGAAAAAAATACACTTGAATGTAAGCACCCAAATTGCTTCTTTGACAAGCAATAACAGTTGCAATCAATTTAACTATGAATTTATTCGTGCCATTACGTTTTTGGTCTGGCTGCAAAATATTATTGTTGTTGAGTTTATATATATATATATATACACACACACACACACACACACACACACACACATGTTTGAAATATATAACAAATCCACTTACAAGCATCTTTGTAGAGATTTGTACAGTATTTAAGTTTTAGTTTAGTTTAGTTTGTATATAAATATGTATATTTTTTATGATTGCACTATGGGAGTGGGTGTGTGAAACAGTATTTCAATACACGGTACACTGTTGTACTGACAATAATCCAATCTTGAATCTTGAATAGTCATGGAGCCAAAGTTACAATAGATGCAATGGTGAATCAATATGTTGGTAATGTGAAGGTCTATTTGGGGCTGACCGCATGCCTGCAAGGCTGATGAAGGTTCGTTACTACGGCGACAACAACAAACCCTTCCCCTTTCAAAAAGGAAAAAAAAGAAGCAGCAGAAGAAGACTGCCACTAAGCAAGTTTTTACCCACTAGACCTTTCTCTGTTGTTTTGTAGGATATGTTCTCATGGCAGAATGCCTATTTCTTCAGGAGCGACAGCAAAAATAGAAGTAAATTCATATTTGAAAAGGTAAGGAAGTTTACAACAGAGTGACTATGGGGATCTAGAAATCTAACCTGCCGGAAACTATCTCACAGTACCAAGGGTGAACATGGAAAGTCATTTTAAAATGTCTTGTTAAACAGCTTAATGCTTTTTTTTTGTTGTGCAGTCAAAACCATACTGCGTGTGTTAATGAGCATGTTGCATGCAGGTATTTGGATACGTTACCAAAAGAAAAGAGGAAAAACATTCTGAACAGCAGCATGATGGTATGGTCCAATAAAAAGCAAAGTGAATCACACTTTTGTTTTTTCATATCTCAGACTTTGCTTGTTTGTTTTTCTCATACAAGGACCCTCAAGAAAATGAATTGTGCGATTATAGTGATGGGCCCTCATCAACTGAATGTAATTAGTCAAAATCTCACCAAGATCATTGCATAGATTGTTTTTGACCTAATGACTTAATTACATACATCAGTCTTATCAGGCTTGGGTGTGGCAATAAATTACAAAAAGATTTGTCTGATTTGATTGTCAGGTAAAGAAAAGGCTGCAGCAGAACACAATGGCAGCAGCGATGGAGCTGAACCAGACGAGCAGCCTAGTAAAGACACTAAAAGATCTTCTGTATGTACCATTCTTTAGAGACACAGTCAACAGAGACGCAGGGTCGGCCCCTGTGCACGACACTGAAACAAGACCAGCTGCCCTTCGCACTAAAAAATTTAACCGGCTGCTGCAAGTTGCACGCAGCACCTGGAGTTTGAAGATGAAGTTGTGAAAGTTTAATAGGTTACTATGGAGTCTCACGCTAGGTGTTAAAGATCCAGTGGGGACTGCTATGGACCTAAATGGCTACAATTCACATATATCTGTGCCAGATATAGTCAGCGCTTTCATGCAAATGTGTGTTCTGATTCGTAAAATGTGCATATTTTCAGAGGTGCCTCATATTTTGGAGAAGCATTTTTATAGTGATTTAATATAATTTTACATGCATGATTTGTACTCTATATTAGTCATTAAACCACCTTGTCTGGATCGTAGAGCCACATGGATCTGCTGCATTATTATGTACCATCAGGTCCATCTCCTGGACACCCACATGTACTGCATATCCTATATTAATAGCAGTCATCCAACAATTACAGTAAGGAGTGTACCTTTACATTAAGGGTCAGCACTTCCTGCACACATATTTAGCTATTAGCTTATTTGCAAATTAATGCATGAGCCATAGGCTGCACAAGGATGTGGTTGTTAGGGTTACGACACTTTTATGGCAGTATTGTCTCGATAAGCCATCGAGACAGTAAATATGCAGACATGCAGTTAGGTCTGCTGTAAAACATTACTTCATATAATATAACGTTGGTGGTCAGGCTGGCTTTCCTTTTTACTTGATCCATTGCGTTGTTTGCGCTCTGTTCGTGCTGCTCTTTCATAAATTCCCTTCCTACGAAACACTAAAAGATTTCAGAAGTCAGAATGTCATTCAGTTGAATTTATTGTGAGCTAAAATGCACATAATTTAATCATCATCAACAGCAGTGTTGGATTGCTTTTATCCCGGGCAATACAAAATGTTTTACCATTAAAAAGTGTACCATAAATGTTTGTTAACTGGCTATTACCAATAATAATTTCACCTTCAAAGTTGCCCCAAATTACAAGTTTAATTTTCCTCCTAAAAATACACTGAAATGGAAAGACAGAATAAAAAGAACTTTCACACTTTTTGGAATTACATTAACCACACCTTACACATCATGTGTATTTATAAAATACACAAAAATGTCCCTGTGGAGTTATAGAGCCCAGTTTAAATCATGCTACTTGCCACCAAAATCCTACGAAGGCTGGGATTGTTATAGCTCATTCATCCTGAGCTCATTAATTCCAGTCTTTGTTTTTCATGGAGTGCACAAACTCACAGTGACACATTCACTCCCTCTCTCCCACACACACAATTCCTTAACTGAGCTTCACACACCCCTGCACAACGCCTGCTATAAAACTGACAGGTTGCTCTTCAGGATTGTGCAATGGCCTGGGCCGCCTCACACATTAGTCACTGCTGTCATCACCAACCACCATGCTGCTGTACTTCTTCTGCTCCAGCTCCTTAAATGTGTTTTTCACTTTGTCTCTCTTCAATCCGCCGTCCCTGGAAAAAGAAAGAAATAGATGAAGCACATAACCGGTGAGATTTCTCTGACGACGTGTATAAAAGAGACAGAAGAGTCTCGTCAGTTTACCAGGATAAGTCCACCAGCCCTCCTTGACGTGCTATGGCAGATTTGACTCTATTGGCAAACTGGACAGCATCTTCTCCCTCCTGAAGGAACAGGAAGCAAACACAGGTCTGGCTTATTCATTCAGATATCAGCTGCCCACTGAACCCGGCAGATCAATAAAGGAAGACGAATCAATACAAAAATCAATACATTATCACACGATATATGTGCTTTAGTATCTCTGCCCTGGACTGTTCCTATCGTGCAGACGCTGTGGCTATGCTATGGCTACGGTGAGACCCGTGTTGCGTCCAGCGAATGGGATTCGTTGTCTCATGTGGCGCAGCACAGCACCCATGCACACAGTGGAAATGTGGTCTCGGGGACCACATCGAATGTAAATCGAATCTTAAATAAATAAATGGCAATGATAAAAGCATCATAAGATCTTACCATCTGGGTCATAGCTGGAAGGTACCAGACGTTGCACACAATGGCCCAACTGGTCATCATTCTCAGCAGATAGCTCACCATGTTGTATTTAGCACTGTTCCAAAAGGCGTCACCAAATTGGGGGTCATACTGTAAAAAAAACAGCATTTTATATAACAATATTCATATTTAATTCAACAGAGATACAGTCACAAACATGTCATGAAAAAAACCAACCTTTATAGCAACTGGATATATTGTACCTCCAATTTCAAAACTTCCTTTTTTAAACATCATTACTGATGTATTATTGATGCATGTTCCTGTGGAGCGCAAGTGCAAACACAGCTTGAAATTAGCGGTCCAGCAGCGTATCAGTTGCTCAGTGTGTACAGGTCCTACCCTCCGGAAAAATCAATATTGGAAGCTTGGTCTTATCGTTGACATGGTCCCTCAGCCTGCGCAACACAGGAAAGAAAACTCTTGTAGTACTAACTACCAGCTAAAAAAATGAAAAAAATCCAAACCAGAAGACTCTGGGTCCTACCTCTGGGTCACAAGGTGGCGATCTTTCATCTCCGATCTCTCAAACCAGATGTGCGGACAAGATTTTACCATTGACCTCTGGATGACTCCCATAAGACCCCCATGAACCTGGCCAACCTGAATTTAAAAATCACTCAAAGCATGAGTATGTATGTTAAAAAGGTACATTAATAAACAAACCTACTATACAAATCTAAGTACACCTCATACATACCATAGCATAGCATCCATCATTGGCAAGGATGACCACATCAATGGGTGACGTGTGATTGGCCACACAAATGCCTCCTTTTCTCGGCCGGTTTTGTCTGTAAACAGGAAAAAAAAAAAAAAACGTGATTGCCTGGGTGGCATTTTTCCCCTGGAGGAAGAATGAACGGAGTGGACTCACTTGTTGTGGTAGTGGACTGTGGCGGAGAGACCTCTAGCACAGATCCGGTAGCACATGAGATGGACAAGCTCGCTGAGCCAGTTCTTAACCCTACCATGAGATTATAACGGACACATGAGCCTGGTGGGGTTATTCTTTTTAATGCAAACATCACTACAAAGCGCGTTTCAACGCGTCTCGCGCCCCGGTTTTAAAGTGATTTGAGACAAGCTTCAACTTGCGTTCATTCCTCATCATGTCAAACACAAAGGTCTGCAGGAATAAAGGCAACATGTGCCACACGAGCCAGGTTTAAAAGTGGAGAAGAACGTTACCTGCTGCTTGGTAGCAATCCCACCACCGTGGTGCCAATCACTAACCAGCTTATACCTATAGCCGCGAGGGTGATCCTGGGCGAACGAGAAGAGGATGCGGGTGACATGAAGAACATGAGGCGCTGACGGAAAGCGAGGGGGTGGCACAGTCACCTGAGCGGGGCCAGGATGCAGTAGCGTATGACCACGCCCAGCCCCCACAGGACGGTGAGGCGTAAGCTGACGTAATGGAAGTTGTTGTTGGTGCGGGTCAGCAGGTTCCAGGAGACCAGCTCCTCAGAGGAGAACCGCTGCGTCACCTCGTCTTCCACGATGCTCTCCAGGCCCTTCCTGCTGAAGTAGAAGACGTCGCTCAGCGTGAAGTCCCCCCCGTCTGGCCGCTTGGGCCGACTGCGCCGCAACTCGCCGATCTCCTTCTCCATGGAGCCGTCGTCTCTTTGGATAATTCCTAGAACAAAAGCAGCATCGCACAGGTTCACGACCGAAGGTTAAAGCAATATTTGAATTGTTGAATGTGTCATGAAATTTGGTTCTGCATCAAAACGTGACACGTCCACATAAAGCCGTGTGCTTCCCACACAATATTGGGGGCAGTGGTGGCCTAGAGGTTAAGGAAGCCGGTCTGCCAAGGTGTCAATGAAGTGCCACTGCTCCCCGGGCGACTGTCATGGCTGCCCATAGTTCAAAGCAGAGACACATTTTGTTGTGTGCACCGTGTGCTGTGCTGCAGTGTATCACAAGGGACAATCACTTCACTTTATTTAATTCTTCCTCTGTGTCCCAATCCTGTTCATGGAAAAGCACACTCGTTATTAGGCCACTAAGAAACCGCAGTGGATAAGAAAGGGGGAACTTAAGAAACAGGAAAGAGCAACACTCTCGCGGTCTATTCAATCAACTCTCCGGTCCTGAAATCTGATTGGCTGAGAGCGGTGCTATGATGTCCGATACAGCCACAATTAGCTGGAAACCGTTTCACAAAAAGAACTACTAAAAAAATGTAATAAATGACTGGAGCGCCACTATCAATATGCTTTTACAATCTCGTAGATTTTCTCTAGAAGGTTAAGGTCTCATTCCTTCGCAATCAGGCCCCAACAGATCGTGGCACCGGCACCGTGAAACTTGCCCGTGCTGCCAGGTACGGTTCAGCCAGGCAGCTGACCCCACCCCCCCCAATCCAATCATCGCACCTCAGGACCTTCTTCCATCCATCCCGAGACGAACCCGTGCAATTCGTGCCATTAGCTTCATTTCGGACTGGGGTTGCATGGTGCGTGTGGGAATGCTTTTTTTTACGCCTGATAAAAGAGCGCGTGGTTCCTCCGCTGACCGTCCAGGTTTTAATACCGCATGAAACAGCTCTTAAACCCAGTTTTCAACGTGTCAGTGATCGGTTTATCCCCGTGTACTATAACGTATACGTTTGTATGTACAGTTATGTGGCTTAAGCATAAAATCGAACCCCTAAAGTAATTTAGTCAAAGGAACAATGACCGGATGGCGCTCTCCCGGCGAGAACTTCATACGGAAGGTCGGTACAGGTCCCTCTGCTCAGCCGAGAGCGAGATAACACGACCAAGAACAGCGTCTCCGTCCCCCCCAGCACGGGAGGGCGTAGCTGATTAAATGCGGGACAGAGTCCACGGAGGCCCGAAGTGTCGAGCGGCCGTTGTGCAACGCGTGGTTACTTCACCACGACAGCTTCCCCCCAACCGCCGTTTCAGGCGAGACACGCGAATAAAAGTGGTACAAGTGTTGCACGCCCGGCCAGCGTTCTGGTCCTCGAGGCGCCAGGGTCTCTCACCGTTGGACGGGGACGGCTTGAGGGTCTCCCGCTCCCTGCGGCCTTTCTGGATGCGGAAGGTGGCCCACTGCGGAACAGGCAGATAATCGCAGTCATCAGGACGGAGAAAGGAAATGAAATAGTTTTTTCTAAAGGACAGTAGGGATGTTAACACGCACAATAAAATCCAACACACTATACAGAGAAGTAAGGAATAGCTGCGTCATATTTAATATTTGATATTCAGCATATTTGGTTGTTAGAAGGGTGGTAGGACCCTAGTGGGTAACACACTCGCCTATGAACCAGAAGACCCAGGTTCAAACCCCACTTACTACCATTGTGTCCCTGAGCAAGACATTTAACCCTGAGTGTCTCCAGGGGGGGGACTGTCCCTGTCACTACTGATTGTAAGTCGCTCTGGATAAGGACGTCTGGTAAATGCTGTAAATGTGAAGTTTGCATGCTAACTTTTTAGTCCAATAGTCTTCCAACACGTCAAACATGAGTTCTGTAGAGTGTTATTTTTTTATCATTGACTTCTGCTCACTGTGACCCCACGAGTGGCGTGGAAACTTACCTTCAGCGTCTTGATCAGGACCTTCATGTAGGTCTCCGTGATCCCCAGCGACACGCCGAACATGGCCGGCAGCATGATGAGCCCGACCACCAGCGACAGCCACACCTGCGCCGCCGAGCGCGCCGCTCCCCACGCGTCCTCCATGGCCGCGGGACGCGCTCAGGACGCGGGCATGTCGTCCGTCCGTCCGTCCGCCGCGCCGGCAGGCTGCGAGCACGGGGCGAAGCGGGAGGAGAAGAGCGGCGAACTGGGACGGAGCTCCAACCCGCAGGAACTTTCCCGAGACTCCGGACGCGGACACGGAGCAAAGTTCACGGCGCCACCCAGCGGCGGCCTTCGGTCCAGGAAATAAGAGCATTTCATCCCGATCCCGATCCGCTGTAATCTGATTCGATCATTTTCTCCCGCGGTTGGGGCTATAAGTCACGTGACCGCACAGAAACGATTAGATCTTGCCGGTCAAAGGTCAAGGTTGCCAGATGATGCCCAGAACCACTCACTGTTTTTTTTTTTTTGGCTGATTGTCTTTGCAACATTCCTATCAGTCTTCTGCGTTCTTCTTCCGTCCTCGCTGTGTTACAACACGCAATATTTTACACTCAGGAACACACGCATTATATGAGTCTGGCCTAAAAATGTATGACGCTTGAAAGTGATCCGGTTCACGGAGATTTAAGATTGAATTTGGTCCGGTACTCCTCATGTGACATTTAATACATATTTTACACCATTAGGAGTTTGTGGCTGCAGAATTGTCATTGTCAATCACCATTGTCGTTGTAAAAGAGAGCACAGCACACGGTGACACAACGTGTCCACTGCTTTTAACCAATCACCCAGTGTGTGGGGACGGTACCATGCTCAGTGCCAACTCGAACTGGCAACCTTTTCCTTACTAGGATAAAAATTAAATGTGCGTTGGGCCTTGGCCCATTATTTTTGCCTTTTATTATGTAGGGATTCATCCCTGACAAAATAATTGATTTGTAAAACATTTGTACAGTTCTGTTGGTTGAGATCCATGTGTGACAAGCATATTTGTTAAAACCCCCCATTTGAACAGCAGTTGGATTTCTTGTAAATATAGTTTGAAGTTAGTATCTGTGGACCAGTGTGGGAACATGGGAATACTGGGTTTGTCCAAACTAATTTGAATATTTTGCAATCCTTTTAAGTAATCAATTTTTTAGTTTAGATCAAAAGCATACACATCACAGCAACACTGGGCTTGTCAGAATTTGGCATATTTTGTCTGGAGCTGAATTACTAATATGTCTCATGGGTGTAAATGTTATCTCAGGTACTGATCTGTGTTAATCTAACTGTACAAGCTGAGAACATGAAAAATTACTCTCCATATTCCTAAGCAGGTTTGCGTTTTTTACATTTACGCCATTTATCAGATGCCCTTATCCAGAGCGATTTACAATCAGTAGTTACAGGGACAGTCCCCCTGGAGACACTCAGGGTTAAGGGGGCAGGGGGCAGTGGTGGCCTAGCGGTTAAGGAAGCGGCACCGTAATCAGAAGGTTGCCGGTTCGATTCCCGATCTGCCAAGGTGCCACTGAGGTGCCACTGAGCAAAGCACCGTCCCCACACACTGCTCTCCACTGCTCACTCAGGGTGATGAGTTAAAAGCAGAGGACTAATTTCACTGTGTGCATCGTGTGCTGTGCTGCTGTGTATCACATGTGACAATCACTTCACTTTACTTAAAGTGTCTTGCCCAGGGACACAATGGTAAGTGGGGTTTTGTCACGTTTCTGATCATGGGGAGGGGCTCTCTGGTTCTTTTTGCAGACCCAGAGTTTCATGGAGTCAAAGCCCCGATTTCCTGATTGTCTTCACCTGATGTTCTGTGCCTCATGTTGTCTCGTCCACATTGGGTCATAATATGTATGTTTGTAGCCTGTCCTATATGCTTTGCATTGGTTTAAGTAAAATCCCCTGTCTGGTCAAAGCCGTGCAAATGCATCCTTTTGTCCTGCGATGTCTTGCCATGGAATCCACTACCTTGATTCACAGGGGGGACTCGCCTGCCCACCCCAGTCCACACACACACAAACACACACACCGTCCACTCACTCACCCACACTCACAATTTACACAAGGTCCAAAACCAATGGCGACACCAAACCCAACTCCTGTAAATGGAGTCTGAATCTGACTCTTGACAGGCTTTCTCATGAAAGAAGTCAGAATTCAGGAATCTAATGTAAAAAAATGTTCTCAAGCCTGATGAAAAAGGACTAGGCTCTCTGCAGTTCTTAGTTTCATGTGGAAAATGTTTCTGGGAATAGTGAGGAACCTCACACCAACATGCCAACGTTCAACGCAGACAAAGCTACTCTAATAAAGCTGGACCTGGTGCGCACGACCCCTTGTTAACTAGCCTTGGCCTGATAGCCAGTTATTTATTGCTTTGAACTGCTGCAGCCACTGGGTCTGATTGTCAGGCAGGTATCACGTGACCACGGGTTATATGGGCTTCCTGTGTATCTGGAGAACAGCGACTGTTTTCCCTTTGATCAAATTCGGTGGCTTTGAGTAGAAATGCTCACCAGACATCCCCCAAAGCTCGTCCAACATCTGCTTCAGGAGTCAGGAGGGCTGTCCTGGTGGTGAGTGAATGACCGATAAGGAGAAGAGATCTGCAGACAACCAGAGCCCCTCTCAGGAACACGTGCTTTCTTACTCTTCTCCAGTTTCAGGTTTGTGATCAGAGCTCAAAAGTCTCCAAAACGTGGTGCCAAGACATATCAAAGTCTGCAGGTGTTACACCATTTACGGCTCAAATTTCTGGGGGTTGTGACCTCAGACCCTCATAAATAACACCTCCACATAATACATAATTCTAGGTTAGGCATTGCATGGCATGATTAGAAAAGACCGGAAGCAGTCGATACCTCCAATAACAAACAAATGTAATGAGATTAACCCATTCAGCAGAATTTCTTAAGAAAATTAGTAGATGCATAAGGTCTGACTGTTTCCTCATCTCCGGCCTTTGGCATATTTGCAACAGAAGGTGTCTGGTCAGTTTAGGGAACCCTGGGACTGGGGGAATTAGAAAAAACAAGCGAGCACAACATGATGTCTGGGGAGCAAGATCTTTGCTATTAGACGCTAGAATATGGCCACCATATGGCTGAATCCACACTGTGCTGCATTCTATTAGCAGATCAAGCACTGGCTTCTAATGAAACAGAAAATATGTTGGAAAGAGAAAATATTCTTTGATTAAAAAGGAAGTTTGGACTGAAAGAAGAACAGATTGATTTGAAGGCCTTTTATATCTGAAACATTTGTTTCATACGATACAAAACCATTATTACTGAGTTTGGCGAGTTTCTGACAGGTCAATATTCAGGGAATGTAGGATTCCCACTAGGTGAAACAGAAATCTCAGGTTCAGTCCCTTTATTTGATCAATAATCATTCAAAACCCTTACCAAACTATTTGTTGATCTGACATTGTACGTTTATGGACCAGGGGCGATTCTTTAAATTTTACATATAACCTAGAATACTCTTTAAAATGACGAATTTGCATACGCCACGCCCCTTGATCAATAATCATTAAAACCCTCACCAAACGTCTTAAAACTACAACAATCTGCAAGTGGACTATGTGTTTATCTGACATTGTACGGTTACGGACCAGGGGCGATTCTTTAAAGTTTATATATAACCCAGAATACTGTTTAAAATTACGAATTTGCATACGCCACGCCCCTGACCCCATTTGCTCTTCAAATCGGCTTCCCAGAATACAGCCGTCGACTCGCTGTGATCGATTCCGTGCGACTTTCTGTGAATACGGTCATTTTCGGCGAAACGTCGAGTTCAGGCCAGAAGTGCCCGATCCTGACCGACCGCCCGGCACACACACACACACACACACACACACACACACACACACCCCACCCCGCCGCGCCGCGCTTCTCCCGCGAAGAAACAGGACACTGGCGCGCCGATCTCCCCACCCCTCGCCCGCCAACATGATGATATTCCTTAATTCTCCCCCGGCGGCCTGCTTCCCGGTGGCGCCTGTCCCTTCGCTCCGGTCTCGGTTAGCCCACGTACATGAATATGCAATGCGCGCCGGCGAGTCCGGCTCTTTTTTGGGTTCGCTGGCTTTTCTTCCTGGCGCCCGGCCACGTCGTGAGCTCCGACCCGGACAGGCTCCGCTTCCCAGACCCTCAACAAGGTTAGTGTTCCCCGAACGTGCATCCTTTCGGGTTTCCGTGAGAAACGGCGCAATTTCTGAACGATTTCCACGCCTCTCTTGCTGCAATGAGATAAAGATGCGGATGCAGAGTGTTACTTCTTATTGCGCCCCAACACTTATTGCTGTCACGTCCATTTAAACTTTAGTGTTGGGGTGCAATAGGAAGAGTCACTCAACTAAACTTTTGGAGGTACAAGTCACCATGATGTAGAAATGTCATTTTTTTTTACCTGTTAGCTTGAAAAGTTTGATGGCTGTGTAATGCATGACAGAGGGGACACTAGCTGTGTGCTGATTGGCCCGTCCTGTCTGACTATGGCACATGTGGACAGTGGTGATCATTGGAAACAGATGGATGAGTTGGAAGGAGAACATAATCCTGTATAGTCTATCCAGTTTAAACAAGGTTGTAACCTGCGAGAAGTTCAAAGTGCAACAGAAGGGGTCCTGTGGTCCTAATATATTATCGTAATGTGTGAGTTTTCTCCACGTTTGTTGCTTTTATGGTTTCTCTTTTCACTCTCGCAGACCATTTCCTGAAGTCCCACCAAGACGTGTCTGTGGTCCTTCCAGAAAAAGTAGACGGGGTTGGCCAATTCGTCTCTTACTCGGTGACACATCACGTCCACAGTGGGCGCGGCAAGCGTGACCTGAGAGCACCGGACACGCGGGTTTACTACAAGCTTAAATATAATGGCAGGGATTTGTTTTTTAACCTGACTGCCAACAGCCATCTGGTCTCTGGCGAACATGTGGTGGAGAGACGTGGTGGTGAAGTGGACCACACAGAACCGCACAGGCTGGGAGGACACGCCTGTCACCTTATTGGCACTGCGAGCGACTCCGGTGTAGAGGGGACTGCTGCAGTCAGTACTTGTGATGGACTGGTAAGAATGGGTAATAAATCGGTAAATACATTTTCAGATTACAAACCTTTATATCATCTGTGTTAATATTGTAGCCATTATTCTACTCCAAAAACTTGTTTTCTTGATAATTTAACAGAGGGAGTATTTTTACAATTTGATCATCATAATGAACACAGGCATATCCACCATCAGATGTTATTGCTGATATTCTTTTAATGGACCAACCATTTTCACTTTGCAAAAAACGGGGAATTAACTTATTTCAGTCAACAGTACATTATATTACATGGGCCCAACTGAAAAAGCCAGAGACTGAGTCGTTGCCCCCAAGCCGTGACCCCAACCCGTCTGTTAGCTTTACCTCTGAAGTCCATTGCATTGATAAATGTGACATGGTTGTGGCCAATGGGAATGAAGAGGCTTTTCATGTACACTGCTCAAGTAAATAAAGGGAACACAAAAACAAGACATTATAGATCTGAATGAATGGATTATTATTATTAAATACTTATCGCTTTACATAGTTGAATGTGCTGACAACAAAATCACACAAAGATTATCGATGGAAATCAAATTGATCAAACCCTTAGAGGTCTGGATTTGGAGTCACACTCAAAATTAAAGTGAAAAAACACTACAGGCTGATCCAACTTTGATGTAATGTCCCTAAAACAAGTGAAAATTAGTCTCAGTAGTGTGTGTGGCCTCTACATGCCTGTATGACCTCCCTACAACGCCTGAGCATGCTCCTGATGACATGGCTGAGGGATATCTCCTCCCAGATCTGGACTAAACCATCCGTCAACTCCTGGAGAAAAATATGATGTCCCAGATCTGCTCAATTTGATTCAGGTCTGGGGACGGGCGGGCCAGTCCATATCAATACCTTCGTCTTGCAGGAACTGCTGACACTCTCCAGCCACATGAGGTCTAGCACTGTCTTGCATTAGGAGGAACCAGGGCCAACCGCAGCCCTCAAAGAAATGCCACCCCACACCATTACTGACCCACTACCAAACCGGTCAGGCAGCAGAACATTCTCCACGGCATCTCCAGACTGTGCCTGTCCTGTCACACATGCTCAGTGTGAAGAGCACAGGCAAATTGGCCAATCTTGGTGTTCTCTGGTTGTGTAATCACAAACCCCACCACGAGGAATACAACGTGAACTCTTAGTTGATTCATGTCATGTAGCTGTAAGCCGGTCCTAGTTTTGATACTTGGGTTGCTGACCTGTTTTGACCCCGACCTTGCCTTCTGGATACTACCTTACCTGTTTTGTGTTTAAACTTGATGCTCTTCGACCCCTGTGCTCCCAATGCCATTGCCTTGACCTGCTCCATGGATGATCACTGGTCTCCCGGTACGACCTCTTTCGACCTGACCACGCTCCAGCCTCTGGTCCTCCAGCCCAACCGCTCTGCAGTGACACGTGTCGTCAAGCGCCACCAATCTTGTGGCCCGATGGACCATGGCTTCCCCATGAAGACGGCTTTGCCCCTGCAATTGCCCCCAGGTCCTGCCGTCTGATAGGCCCTCATACACCCTCGTGAAGTCTCTTTGTGACCGTTTGAGCAGACATATGCACATTTGTGGCCTGCTGGAGGTCATTTTGCAGGCTCTCACAGTGCTCCTCCTGATCCTCCTTGCTCAAAGGCGAAGGTAGTGCCTCCTCCACGTCTGTCTCCTGGTAGCGCCTCCATGCTCTGGACACTACGCTGACAGACACAGAAAACCTTCTTGCCACAGCTCGCATTGATGTGCCTTCCTGGATGAGCTGCATCCATTGATTGTCAGTCAGTGTTGCTTCCTAAGTGCACAGTTTGGTTTCACAGAAGTGTGATTGACTTGGAGTTAAGTGTTCCCTTTATTTATTTGAGCAGTGTATTTTTTCACAGTTTCATTTCACAATGTCGTAATAAAACTGAACGTCATGTCCGACACGTCCCTTGTTGTAAGTCATGCGGATGCGTTTTAGTAAGCTATATGCTTAGAAGACAGTGAACTGTGAGTGATGCAGCCGACGACTAATGTTGCTGCAGCTATTGCCACACACATTTCCATAGCTGCTTGATAGCTTTGTCTTTCTAAGAACATCATGAGATGTTTACATAGTTTAAAAAGTAGGTCAGGTCCTTCTAGTCCTCGCGTTTAGAACAACATGTTCTAAGAAAGAAGTGCTGTAACTTCTGTATTCTGTATTCTGGCTTTATTTTAATGGCTAAATGAGAAGTAAGGCATGGGGCAGGTGTCTCGCCAAGATCCAAACCATCACCCCAAATTTTGTTCGAACCGGCAGCAGAGGGAATGTCTGTACAGAAGGGCAGGCATCTGTGGAGAATCCCTGCCAGAGGGGTTAAAGGGGGACGTCTGTGTAACTACTCCGCGGCTAACGCTCTGTGTTGAAGAGTTGATCTTCTGGCACTTCACTGCGAAGGTTGAACTCTGCTGTCCATGCAATGGGCTGTGCTCTACTCCTGTTTTTGCTTACTGTGGTGAGAGAGGGTTTGTTACGTAGCGATTTTATTTAATTCTATGACATAATGCAATACGTTATAGTAGCAAGGCCTTTTTTATTCTGGCCGTGGCAATAAAGTGCCTCAGCCCTAAGGAAGAATAAAGACCTTACACATGGCTTCTGTGTTTAACAGATCAACCCGTGCTGTTTCAAGGTCTCTAGCTGAAGGCACTTCATGGCGATCTTCGCTTCCTGAGAGGCATTTAGGGCAGAGAGGCCGGCAGGCAATTCCACTCCGGATCAGCTGGCAGGGGGAAGAGGGAGCTTTTTGGATATTCTAACTGAAGGTCGCAGAATTTGGAGCGGGTCCTGCAGCCGCCTAAATTGCAGCATTGTTTCAGGCCCGTTTTGAAATCGAGAGGCTTGTGCAACTTCCTTTGTGCTTTTTTATGCACTGTGCTTGTAAGATAAAAACTGTAAGTAATGACATTTTTGGAAGACACCCTAGCATCTGTTTTTTTGCTTTTTGCGGTAATGCACATCATACTGCATGCTTTCGTGGACAACTGGAAACTTGCCACTTGAATCACAGCTTCATCACTCCAAAAAAAAGCATTAAAATCACCACCTGACGGGGTTCGGGGGTTGTCCGCAGTTGTTTAGATTCACACCAATTAGACACATATTTGCTTCAGCTTAATTTTACAGCGTGCAATTGATGGTGCTTTATTAAATTATGGTGTACATGTCATGAGGCCTCTGGGAGGGGAAGGAAATGAGTGGCTTCAGCCGGTGATTCCACATCATGACGACACGTCAAAGCAGACTGTTGCTGTGTAAATGGGTGTCAGCACTGGCAGGAACATGCATGGCCTACTTTACACACCAAACGGAGCCAAATTTCTGCGCTGCCTGACGAGGGAAATGTGCCTTGGGGTGAGAAAAGGGGAGGAAAATGACTAGAACTATATAGTGCCGCTTTGCTCGGTTGGACGAATTGCCTGAATCCACGTCTCTGTGTTCTACCTGCAGAAAGGGTTCTTCACTCTGCCTGAAGGTTCCTTTCTAATCGAACCTGTGAAAGGCCATTCAGTTTCTGGTGAAGGGTCGCACCAGCCCCACGTGATCTACCGAAGCGCAGCATGGTCCGTGCACCGACCACAGCGCAGCTCTGAGACGGCAGAGAGGAAAGCCCCCTGTGGTGTGACTGGTGAGATCATGATATTTAGTCTTAGGGCTGGGCTACACGGCTTAAAAATCGAAAAAAGTCTCAAATTCATGCACAGTAATATCTAACAGGCAGATTCAGATTTAGGATATGTCACAATACTGAAAGTGAAAACTGAATGTGAAGTGATTGTCATTGTGAAACACTGCAGCACAGCACACGGTGAGACAACTAAATGTGTCCTCTGCGTTTAACCGTCACCCTTGGTGAGCAGTGGGCAGCCATAACAGGCGCCCGGGAATGCAGACAGTCCCAATGACAATGTTGTTTTCATGAACCCTCTGGGTTTGAACCCTGGCCTCGGTAGTAAGCAGCAGAGAGCGTCCAATCGGCTGACAGCTGATCAGAATATTTGGGGATGGTCTTTTTTTTTTATCTTAGTTGTATATTCCCTTGGAAATCAGATAGCTAGGTAGATAAGTGTTAAATATATACATTTGTATTTAAAATGAATGAAATGAGGATTCATATTTTCCTCTCTTGCAGATGAACCTCACTCTGCCTCTGAGGCAGAACAGGAGCGGGAGTCCTGGAAAAGGGAGGAGAACTTTGATTTGTTGCACAAGATCTCCAAGCGTTCAATCAGCAAGGAGCGTTGGGTGGAAACTCTGGTGGTTGCTGACTCCAAACTCATTGAGTATCATGGTAGCAAAAATGTTGAGTCGTACATCTTTACTATCATGAACATGGTAAGTTTATGTGTGTGTTGACTTATCCTATCCTTTAAACAATCCCTGAACAATCATAGTCTTAAAAAGACCTGACGCCACCAACGGCAGAAAAACAGCTGGTTCAGATGGTCGTGTGAACGAGACCTTAACTCTCATCTCATTCGAAAATATAACGTGAAGTAATGTTGAAAAATTGATGGAATGCATCGCGATGCATCAATTATCGAGGCATTGATAGTTGCAATCGAATCAAATTGTGAGACCAGAGAAGGTTCACACCTCTACTACAAGCTACTATAATATAATTTGTGTTATTATTTGTCATAATATGCTTCTGATGTGGTTATAACAAGATGCCTCTACAGTCGTACGACAGAAACAAGTGTGTGTTTGGGTACGTAGAGTTTGCAGCTCTGTACAAAATGCCTATTGTGAATTGGTCTTTGTATGGTGACAACCTTAACATAAAATGCAATAGCTGTGTGTACTGAGACATGATAATGTGCACAGGTTGCCGGGATTTTTCATGATGCTAGCATTGGGAATGCCATCCACATCATCCTCGTCCGTCTAATTCTCTTACAGAATGAGGAGGTAATCTGTCATATATCAATATATCATTCTAAAAATGAATTATTCTATTGCTTTCTGCGTTGTGTTGAGCATGGTGTTACGCAACTGCTCTTTATCCCTCAGAAAGACCTGAAAATAGTGCACCACGCAGACACAACCCTCTCCAGTTTCTGTGCCTGGCAGAAAAATGTCAATCCCCAGAGTGACACCCATCCCGCCCACCATGACGTGGCTGTGCTTATGACAAGGTAGGATGTTCAAAGCCCAGGTATAACCTTCAAGAAGTAAATGCCATTTCACTACGTAACTGCTGAAATAAGCAACAAAGCACCCATTCAATCCTCAAGCATTTAGGATTAAGATAAGTAATTTTATAATCATGCTATGGAAGATCATATTAAGTGTCATACATATCATACACCTGTTGCATTCCTTCTCCGGTAACTATTAAATCAAAAGAGTAATGAAATGCATCATAGCACTATTTTCAGCGTTCAACATCTCATTTCAATTAGAGAAATCTGGTGGAGGTCTGTTAGTTTTCGTCGGATTTATAACTGACATTGGCATGCTGCAATTCGCATGTTTACTGTAAGGACGCTGCACAGCCAGCAAACACGTCAGCAGGTACGACAGTCAGGCTCGCTCCTCTTTCATTTCCGACAGGAAGGACATCTGTGCAGGAAAGAACCAGCCGTGCGAGACCCTGGGGCTCTCGCATCTGTCGGGGATGTGTCAGCCGCACCGCAGCTGCAACATCAACGAGGACTCCGGCCTCCCCGTCGCCTTCACCATCGCTCACGAGCTGGGACACAGGTCTGTGTGTGGTTGGCCGGTAGACTTGTCATACATCTTTACAGTTAATGGTGTATTCTGAGTGAATTCACACTAATGCATTTAGTACATGAGTACTAGTGCTAGTTACACCTCCAACGTTGTGAGTTTGAACCCCGGCTCGGACCTTGTGTGCATGTTCTCTGATTTCTTTGCATCATCCAAAGGCATGTACTTTATATAGATGGCCGAATTGCCTGTAGGTGTGTGCTCACCCTGTGGTGGCCAATATCCCTGAAAGGGCTTCGACAGTCGTGATCCTGAGTAACGGGACCAATTGGTTATGGAAAGTGAGAGAGTGAGGTTCATATTCGCTTATTTCTGTTTATCAGTGTCTGTCGAGAGTCGTGGTCCTCAGCACTCGCCGCAATAACGACGTTGTCCATAACGCTGAGGTGATGAATGAACTGAATTTAGGTGGATTGGCAGGGAGAGCTGAGGACAGAATCGTGGACAGAGCAGAGACGTTGTGGAAAATGCCAGTAGCATAAAACGGAAGCCTGACTATGGACGAGCAAGGGCTGGAGTCTTTGCCGTGTTCATACGGGGCCCAGCCTTCTGGTTCATTTGACTGCTGGATTCTTTCTGGGGCGTCCGCGCCCCTCTGCTGGCTGGGGGTCGAGACCGCGCTTGAGACAAGCGTCTTTGTTTCAGCTTTGGAATCCAGCATGATGGCCAGGGCAACGACTGCGAGCTGGATGGGAAGCACCCATTCGTCATGTCCCGCCGGCTCATATATGACAGCTCACCCCTCACCTGGTCGCCCTGCAGCAAGGAGTACATCACCCGCTTTTTGGAGTGAGTGAACACGCCCCTCCCCCACGTCGGCCTGGTTCCGTAGAGCTGATTGTAGGTTGGCTGCTGGTTGGGTTTGAGTTACCGCAGATTCTGCATTACAGCCACGGTTGGGGGTTTTGCCTGGACGACCGTCCTTCCAAAAAGGACCTGACCACACCGCTCGCAGCGCCAGGGGTGAAGTATACCATACACCATCAGTGCCAACTGCAGTATGGCCCCAACGCCACCTTTTGCAAGGAGGTCGAAGTAAGTTCTTTTTTCTTTAAAATCTAATTTTATGGGTTCATTAAGTTTGCCACTATGAATGATGGTTTGCTTCCAGAATGTTTGTCAGATATTGTGGTGCTCAGTTAATGGCTCCTGCCGCTCCAAACTGGACTCACCAATAGATGGCACCAGATGTGGCCCTAACAAGGTACCGGGGTTCTTTCAACTTTCACCACATTGGATTCATTGCCTTGTCCGGCGCTAAATGAAATGCATCTGTGTTGCTGGCGTGGCTGTGTGTCCCCAGTGGTGCATCTCAGGTGAGTGCGTGGCTGTGGGGAAGCTGCCTGAGACGGTGAATGGCGGCTGGGGTCGGTGGAGCGCCTGGTCGCATTGTTCACGTACCTGTGGGTCCGGGGTGCAGTCTGCTGACAGGGAATGCAACCAGCCAAAGTAAGCGCCAACCTACCAACCAGAATCTCCTCTGGATCCTACCAGACATTATATTTACATTTACATTTACATTTATGGCATTTGGCAGACGCCCTTATCCAGAGCGACTGACAACGTGCTTTCATCGATGAAGAGATCAATTCCGGTTCACTAGGACCCCAACTATGAATACAATCTTTTTATTCACTCTGTTCTAGATTCTGTACACAAAACTGTCCATATGTTTACATTTACTGCATTTACCAGACCCCCATATCCAGAACACCGTACCATCACATAGGGTTAAGTGTCTTCTAATAGGACCAGTACAGGCCTATTTAACTACGATACAAATTCATTTCCCCAATAGGAATGAATAATAACTACACTGCATTTAAACACAGCAGACTACCACTTGAGGGAGCCCAGGTATCACCGTTCGGGAGCCAATGAGCTGGACAGTTCTTCATGAGTATAGTTAGTGGTATTTCAGCTGAATTTGTCCATGCAGGGACAAATTAGTTTAAGCGGGATTTTCTTTTCAAGGCCTGAATTCGGAGGGAAGTACTGCACCGGAGAGAGGAAACGGTACAAAATCTGTAACACCAAGGCCTGCACGAAGACGCAGCCCACCTTCAGAGAGATGCAGTGCAGTGAATTTGACACGGTGCCCTACCAGAATGAGCTGTACGCGTGGATCCCCGTTTCCAGCCCCGGTAAGAGCAACTCTGCTTTAACAAAAACCCCCGACACTGAGAATTATCTTTATTGGTGTGTAAAGTAAATGATAATGTAAAAAAAGGGGGAAAAAGCACATTTTGAGAACCCATGGGCTGTAAAGAGCTGCAAATAAATTGAAAACACAGTGAATGTTTGCCAGCATCACTTAGAGTGTAAGGTCAGGCTTTTCAGATATGTATACATGCTTGCTAGTGGAAAGCAAGGCTGTAAAAATAAAGCTGTGCTTGTCTGTTTGTGTCCCATTTTGATAATGTGGAAGATGTACAGTGTGTGTTTAATCTGCTTTAAAGCACAGCCCTGCATGTTCCACTACATCTTTGTGCCCGCTGAACTGGTCCCATACTTCAGCCTGGAAACTGAAGCGCTTTGTGGCATGAGTTCTTAAAGGAAGCTTGTGGCTGCCCTGCTGAAAACCCTATTACAGGCCAACATGATTTATTTTGTATGTTTAATGGTTTAGGTGGAGACCGTATACAGTCAAGTCAAGTCCACTTTATTTCTAAAGCACTTTAACAGCAGTTCCACTGCATCAAAGTGCAGCACGAACCTAAAAGGACATACAAATATACACAAGAAGTACAAATTGAAATACACAGAGAGTAATAGCTTTAAAGGTTTGGGAAGGCTGAAGAAAACATGGAGGGTTGAAACTGAGGTTGTAGGAGCAAATTTAATTTCAGGCGGTAGCTGATTCAATAACGTCAAGGCTCGGTCACCCTTCTGCTAAAGGCGAGATCGTGGAATGTGCAGGAGGGCGTTGCCATTAGATCTCAACGATTTAGGGGTTGGCTGAGGGTGAGTAAGATCAGTTATGTAGGGTGGGGCCTGTCCATTTAGAGCTATACAAATATGTCTAAAGTGAATTCAGAACTGGCAACCAGTGCAGTGAAGCATAACTGGTGTAGTGTGTTGACTGGTTTTAGTACCTGACAGCAAGCATGCTGCTATACAGCTGTAATGGTCTGGGCTGGATTTATAATGATGGTTAGTAATGGTCAAGAAAGTTGGATAGTTATTCTTCCAGGTCCTTAGGTAATCGGAAACAGAATTATAGTTGTCTTCATTCATGTTAATGGACCTTATATGACTATAGAATGGCACAAAACATGGCTAATTGTGGTTATTATACCACTGCATATGTCACGGAAACTAGTGTTGGTTTGAGGCATGCTTCTTCAAATAATGCTGAAGTGATGGAGAACAAAATTTGTAGGATTTGTGTTTTTGCTGTGAGGCTGTTTATAAGAAAACCAGTCATTAAGCATAATTCGTTAAGCATAATTCAGCAAATATCCTCCTTGTCGTCCAGTTTTTTATTGGGTAAGGTCATGTTAAGTGACAGATCGCTGTGAATGTGTCTTCTGAATGCAAATGAGGAGAAGCAGATTCTTCACCACCTTCTTCTGCAGGTCAGGGCAGGACAACTTCACTCCAGGCTCAGAGAATCTGTCTGTACGTGTTTGAGAGATTGATCCCACTCTTTGACTGTGTGTGTATATACGTGCCATTGACAGCCAGGCCTTGTGAGCTGCACTGCCGCCCAGTGGACGAGCATTTCGCTGAGAGGTTGCTGGAGGCCGTAACGGATGGGACGCCATGCTATATGAACAATGACAGCAGGAGCATTTGTGTGAATGGTGTGTGCAAGGTAGTGTGGCGCTGTGTGGCTTCTCCGCTGTCCCCTGCATGATTCTGGCCTGGAATGTACTTTTAATAAATAATCTGCATTTTTATAAAACACGTAACACGTACAGTACAGTACAACGCTACAGTAGTCTGGTTTTATTAATGGTTGTTGTGACAGTCTTGCGATTTGGCTTCCATGGCGAAAAAAACATTTCCATCTGTGACCCAGCTGTTGCTCGGCAACATCATTCAGTCAGCAGATGCTTTTCACTTAACACTGCATCCCAGTAGAACAAATGAAGCGGACATTCTCTTTATTTACTGTGGAACATTAACAAAGAAGAAGGATTTTTGGCATCTTGTACTGTATTGTACTGCATCCCGTTATTTATTTCTCCCCGTCTCTCTTTTTTTTAAGGAGGTGGGATGCGATTTTGGCATCGACTCCAACGCCGAGGAGGACCGCTGTGGGGTTTGCCTCGGGGATGGGTCCAGCTGCCACACAGTCCGAACTAGCTACGACGAGACAATGGGGGACGGTAGAAATATGATCTTAACAAGAATTCCATTTGTTCGATTGATTTGTGTACACAGTTATTGTAAAAAATTCCCCCTAAAAATTCTATTGTTTTACAGTGTTTCGTGTTTTTTTTTTTTTTTTCTGCTTCAGGCTATGTGGATATGGTTCTGATCCCAGAAGGGGCCCGGGACATTTTCATTCAGGAGAACGTGGAGGCTGGAAACTTCTTGGCTGTGAGGAGGCCGAACTCAGATGACTACTTCCTGAATGGGAACTACATCATTCAGTGGAACGGCGAGTATGATGTTGGCGGAGCCAAGTTTTACTACGAGAGGAGCAATAATCTGGAGAATCTGACGTCAGCCGGACCCACCAAAGAGCCAGTCATGATCCAGGTACCTGCCTACCTGGTTTTAAACGTGATACATAATCAGTATAAAACATTCATTGGCCACTTCATAAGATGCGTTGGAAATGAGCATGTGTGTTAACATTCACGTCCATGACACTAGTGTGACAAAATCCTGTCCACGCTGCTGTGACTGATTAGTCTTGATCTGTATCGCTGCTTTGTTCAGAATGCTTGCACATGTCTGGCCAGCAGTGGTCCTTGATGAATGGGGTTATGGGCGGCTTTCAGCCTGCAGCTGCACTGCAGATATGATGTAGATGCGCCTAATAACTATATTCAGATGTTATTCAGTAGCATTTCAAGCGGCTAATTGATGCGTTCCGCTGCAGTTGCTCTTCCAAGAGAGAAACCCCGGAATCACGTTTGAATATACGGTGAAGACGCCACGTCAGAGGGGGAATGAGGTCCTGGAACCGGAGTACACCTGGAAACATGGAGCCTGGACGGACTGCAGCACCACCTGTGGGATGGGTGCGAGACATGCTAACAAACATCCAGGCCTACAGGCGCCAATTCATTTGCTTCAAATACAGCAGGTTCATCCTGGCACAACAAAACATATCTGAGAACTGAAACATTTTCCTCTATTTTCTGGGCCAGTGGTGGCCCAGCAGGCCAGGAAACGGAACCGTAGTCAGAAGGTTGCCGATTCGAATCCCGATCCGCCGAGGTGCCACTGAGGTCCCACTGAGAAAAGCACCGTCCCCACATGCTGCTCCCCAGGCGCCTGTCATGGCTGTCCACTGTGATTAAATGCAGAGGACACATTTCATTATGTCATCGTGTGCTGTGTCACAGTGACAATCACTTCATTTTTTCACTTTCAAATGATATCCTACATTTGCAAAAAAACACAAAATCATACATTTTTAGATGCCTGGATCTTTACAGTGGTGACAGATTGAGACGTTGGCCTAATATGTATTTCTAAATATGTATTCATTTCAGATTTGACTGTTATTCTATAGGTCATATGACAGTGTTGTAAGTTTGGTCATGTATTCATCACATTCGTATTGTAAGTTTGGTCATGTAGGTTAACAAATGACTTCCATATCATTGGTAGCCATCTCAGCCAACTGAGATGTTTTAGGAAAGAGCTCATGACATTTCAGGATTTTTCATTTTTTGCAGGAAATAAAACGTACATATTCATATTACTTATTCTATTATGAAGGTCAACAGTACCAGCCTGTTCGGTGTTTTGAGGTAGATGTTGGTGTGGTGGATGAATCTTTGTGTGACCCAGACAGTCGACCTGAAGACCGTCATCGAGAGTGCAAGCTCATCGACTGCCCAGCAAGGTGGATTTAATCAGGGTTTCCTCTCTTGCTTATCTATAAAAAAAGGCCATTGTTTAAACCATTGTATCTCAGGTGGTGGGTGGGTGGTTGGCAGCCCTGCACAGCCACCTGCGGACCGTCCGGGCTGAAGAAGCGGACCGTCCTGTGTGTCCGAACTGTGGATGGGGAGGAACGTGTTCTCCACCCCGGAGACTGCAAGCACCTCCTCAAACCCAAGCCTGGGGTTCCATGCAATCGAGACGTACCATGTGGATCAGACTGGGCTGTGAGCGAGTGGGGCGAGGTATTTCATTTTAATGTTCGATGCATCATTTACTCAGGCATAGAGTCAAATGACAAAAGAGTGTGTCATAATCCAAATTTATCTTTAGTTTGTTTCTCACTTTGTTTATTTTATCGAATTTTTGGATTGCAGTGTTTAGAGTGTGTGCATAGTTTGCATGCAGTTTTCTTCTGGGTTCTGCTAAACTGTAAGATTTAAAGGGATTGTAATGGGGGCATGAAGATTCCCCTGTCTGGGGCAGCTGAGTGGTGGTAAGGAGACACGTTCAGAGGCAGACTCCATTTATTAAATAATATTTCAGCAAAAAAAAACTGAAATAAATACATTAAGAGTAAATATGAAAACAGTATGACTCTAATCTCTTGACTGAAAACTTGGACCAGTCTTTACAGCCCTGGACCAAACCTTTTATCTGGACAGACAATAATTAATCGTCTTTACACAAACATTGAAACAGTTCATAATGAATCATATTGCACATTCATCATATAATAAACGAATGTGTTTTATCAAACCATTTCATGTTCTAACATTAAATAATAAATAATTTTACACCAATAAGCCCCTCTGCCGCAATGCCACTTTGGTAAATTCTTAACTCCGCGCCTTCCCCAGCACCTGGGGATTCACAGTCCTTTCCTATCAATAAACATGTTAGTTTGGTCTTAGCCGGCCGGTCCAAGCCCAAGACTACCAAACTTTATTTCCTGTGATTGTCCATAAGTGTGTGAATGCATGGTGCATGTCTGTGCACCCTGGGTGAGTCCCCCGCCTTGCGCCCAGTGTTTTGGGATGGGCTCCGGCAGGGTGACAGTGAGATACAGTGTATCCTGAACCCACCGAGATAAATTAAAATGTAGATTTTCGATCTGACTGATTCATTTTCTATATTATTCTCAGTGCCCAGTTACCTGTGGTGGGGGAGTGCGGTCCCGAGAGGTCACATGTATCGCAGAGCCAAAAGAAAAGTGTGACCGCACCACACAGCCACGCACAAAGTCACTTTGTGGCCTCTTGAGTTGCCCCCACAGCTACAGACGTGGTGGACTTCCCTCACAACCTACGTACAGAAGACTCTACCCTAAATCCACCCAACAGCCCACTGTCCCACACCCGAGTCCCTCCATGCCACCAGAGACTCTGACCACAGTGGTGACAACAACACCCATCATTCTGTCCACAGCCTCTGACCTTCTGCACACAGATGATTATGACCTGATGCTGGTGAGGAGTGACAGTCCCGCGTCCATTCCTGCTGGCAGGAACGCCAAAGATGACCAGACTGCAGGGGATGAAGGAGAGGGGAGCACTCCTGACTCGGGATCCGAATACCCCCCAGAACATGAGTACGTTGTCGAGGATTCTCCTGAGCCAGAGACAAGCACTTTAACCACTGTGGTTCCTGTCAGAACTGGACCACTGTTCAGAACCACAGTGGCCCCAGAACTCTCAGACAAAGGACTACACATCAGAACTGTTTCAACCAAGTGGATTCCAAGCACACCAAAGCCTCATTCAGGCTCAGGAGGCGTGCACACCAGTCAGGCACCATACCAGACTGGTAAGTCCAAGAAAACCCAACTGGTGCCTAGGAGCCCTCAGCCTAAAAAGCATAAACTAAGAGCAGGACGTCCTCTGAGCACCACTGGGCTCTACAGCAACTTCAGTTCCAGGGTTCCTGTCAGCACAGATGCATTCTGGGTCGTGGGGAACTGGAGTAAGGTAAGCAGTGAAGGGCTGGGTAGACATGCACAGAAGGACAAACCTGGTGTAGTAAAAAAAACAAACTTTTTTTTTTGTTGATATATCATACATTAGCATATATTTAGCTGAATTTTGTCTCCATTCCCCTCAGATGGCATATTATTTTATTATTGGAATCATAGAGTGACCTGAGATACAATTATAAACTTTTAAAGGGACAAGATCTCTCACCTCTTCATTTCCCCCTGTCTGCAGTAAATGTAGACCAAGTGTGGGTGTAATTGTTCAAACAACTATTCAGCAGAAATAAGTGAAAGTGATTGTGATACACTGCAGCACAGCACATGGTGACACAACAAAATGTGTCCTCTGCTTTAACCATCACCCTTAGTGAGCAGTGGGAAGCCATGACAGGCTCCCGGGCGACCTCAGTGGCACCTTGTTTGTTCAGAATTTGAACCCCCAACAATCCAATTATAATCTACTTCCTTAACCTTTAGGCCACAACTGAATCTCTGCAAATGTTTTTTTAAATAATCAATTGCCATTTTAAGTGACAGACTTTTACTGATATTACTGAACAAAATACTCCATTGGAAATCAAGACTAATAGTTGCTGATAAACTTCCTCTCTATATGCAGACATTCCATCATTAACCATCATTTCCAGCTACTAGTAATTGACATCAACAATGTCTGAACTGGAGATTTATTATGATAATGAAGAGACTTCATTAAAAATATATATACCCCAGGTTTAGTGCTTTCAGCTTGAATTACAAATTCATTTATGTGATTTAGTAGTATGTATTTTGTCACAAGTTAGGGACACTATGCAGCATTTACCTGCGTGGTAAGTTGTTTATATAAGTTTATAAGTAACTTAACCTATTTGTAAGTAACTTTCTTTTTTTTTTAACAGACTAGGCCATTGTTTGGAAGTGCATGATTATATTTTGAATGGAGTGATGGCTTTAACTCAAAATTGGCCCACTGTCTAAGCAGTGCTCCACCTCGTGTGGGGTGGGTGCAGAGTGGAGGCCGGTGGTCTGCAGTTCCTTACAGGAAGAAGTATGCGTTGGAATGAAGAAGCCCGAGCCCGCCCGCAGGTGCAACATTCAGCCCTGTACTGGCTGGCACATCGGTGACTGGAGCAAGGTCAGCCCGGTGCTCAGGAAGTGGATGTGACCGTATAGTTAACAATTTATAACACATGACACGGAATTGTCTTTTGTAGTGTCTCATGGGAATCTGGAAAATAATAACAGCAGACAGCAGATATTTGGTAGACATTTAACATTAACAGACTAACATTTTTGTGATTTTGATTTTGATCAGTGACAACAAGACCAGTGAGTTCTTCAGAAAGCCAGTGCAATGAGAAACATCTGTATTGATGTCCCTGTCTCTGTCTCTGCAGTGTCCAGAAGGCTGTAGTGAGGCTGCCAGGCACCGGGACGTGCAGTGCATTGACACCCAGAGCAAACGTCCTCTTAGGCCCTTCCTCTGCCAGGACCTGGCCTTTAAACCCCCCAACGTCCAGCCCTGTAGTTCCCTGCCCTGCCTGCAGTGGCGCACCTCACCATGGGGGAAGGTAAATTGACTGGGCTTTTTAATGTTTTATTAATATTTGCGGTGTGAAAAGATTCTTATGTTTAAGTGCAATAGTACTTCATAATGACATATTAGAAGATTTGGATGATACACAAATACATGAAGTGCTCCATATTTTTAGGGCAGTGGTGGCCTAGTGCTTAAGCCCCGTAAATAGAAGGTTGCCGGTTCAAATCCAGATCCAACAAACTGCCACTGAGGTGCCACTGAGCAAAGTACCGTCCTCACACACTGCTCCCAAGTTGCCTGTCATGGCTGCCCCCTGCTCACTAAGGGTGATTGGTTAAAAGCAGTGGACACATTTCGTTGTGTCACCGTGTGCCGCGCTGCAGTGTATCACAATGACAATCACTTCACTTTCAAAGGATACATACATTTGATTTTACATATGAAAATGGCGGCAGTGCTCCAAAAGCTGTGGGGAAGGACAGAGGGAACGATTGGTCTCCTGTCCAGAGCATCAGCATTGTGACCTCGCCCAGAGACCCAGCAGTACTGAGTCCTGCAATGAGATGCCCTGCACACAGTGGGCTACTGAGGAGTGGGGAGAGGTAAACCAATGACAGTTCAATACACGCTAATTAAATGATCAATTGAGAAAAGTATGGATATCATTCTCTCTCTCTCTCTCTCTCGCTCGCTCTCTCTCTCTCTCTCTCTCTGGCCCATATATATAATGGGTTGGTTTTAGTTATTGTGTTTCTTGGCAGGTTTGAAGCAGTGTAAGATGGAAGGGTTCTAATGCATTGTTCTCTGTCCTGTGCGTTAGTGTTCAAAGACCTGCGGCAGCGGACTGCAAAATCGTGTGGTGGTGTGTGTGGACGAGGCATCGGGAGCCATCGAAGAGGCGGTCATGTGTGAGAAAGATAAGAGGCCCGACAGTTTCCAGAAATGCAACCCTCAAGAATGTAAAACGAATCTTGGTGAGTAAATCAGGCTAACTGCTGGTCTCCTGTTTCCCAATCAGTTCATTATGCATGAATGCTGTGGAGTTGTGACCTGAGATGACTTTAACGAGTAAAAAACAATACAATCTTACAAAAAGCAAGTTTTTATCTGCATGTTTGGTGTTTTGGGATATTTTCCACTTCGTGTTACTTTTGGCAGGTTCTGCAGGCTGCAGAAAGGACAGCATGTCTTCCCGCTTCTGTGAGAAGCTGAAGCTTCTGGGTCGCTGTGTTCTCAGGTCTGTTAGGAAGCAGTGCTGTGTCACCTGTGTGGCATGACCTCTGGCCCACCCTGCTTTTCCATGGACTCAGGTTACTGGCCTCGAAGGCTACTGTAACATCTTGCGGTTAAAAAACATTCACACTTAAGTGTTTCATCACTTAAGTGTTTGAACTTAGTGAACTGAGTCAATTGTCCCTCAATTGTATGTGAATGGTAGAAATGTGGGCTGATTGCACTCTCGGATCGTACAAGAGCCAGAAGCATTCGATCTTACATTACACGTATGTATACTGTGGTATACTCATTCATCGAATAATCTTAATCAGTCCAATCTGTGATTCTGTTTTTGGATGCATTTTTTTTTCTTCTAAATAAAGCCAAAGAATTCGAGGTATAGCCAGGACAAGATGCTAATTTGAAATTACACCATCTGCACCATGGTTCCCCTCCTGCCAGAAGGTTTTCGCTCCATCTTACAGCTGCTTATAACCTGCCATATTCATCACCTGAAATGAAATGAAAACTATATAGAAGGACTCCAGGACATGATCATTTCAAGTAGCATTGTTGAAAGATTGCTTTCATTATTGCATTATGCAGTGCACTTTACATCGGTTAGCATAGAATGAAAATGCTCACATTTGCTTTCATTTTTAGTAGATTACAGGCTTATAAATACCAAACTGTCCAAAGCAAACCCTTAATTCCCTTAGAATGAATTTCATACAATATGCAATGGGACATTGTAGTAGAAGGTGCCAGGGGTTGAAAAGTAACCCCATCTAAAAATCTTTAGGTTTAGGGGACATTTTTGGTTTTCTTTGTGTACGTGAGTCAATGGTTTTGTAGAGTAATATTGTGTGCAAATTGTTTGCTGCATTTAAAGGGCAAAATATGTGAGCTCATAATGAATGGTGCTACTATGTGTTAAGGTGCTTTGGTGGATGAAATCATTTCATCTCGGTTTGCAAGATGTTCTTTTATTGATAATGATATCAGAACAAACATGAGCATGAACATGCTCTTGTTTAGCGGTGCTGTTGAATTTCTTGTGCTCTCCATTCACAGACATCCTCAATGTGTTGGCTGAAGTGTTGCAGGTCATCACTTTGTGGCCTTGAGAAGGTTTTTTTTAATGTATATGCTTCCCATGTCATCTGGTTTGCAGTGACTCTGTTGACTCAGTGAATCTTCAATAAATAAAATTCCTTTTTTGCTCTTGTCTAACGTTTATTTGTGCTGGAAATCCACAAGAAATGATAAACCTGCAGCTCCTTCATGTAGACAGACATTTGTGGACAGTGGACACAAATAACTGCAGAACAGAAATATTCTTCAAAAAAAGTCTTCAAATGATGATCTCAGAGTACTAGTGCATTTCAAACAAATAAAACATTATGAAATGGTTTTAATAATTTAAACCGTTATAAGTTACTTTAATTTTTTACTTTTTGATTCACATAGAAAATCTCAAACTATAAGAATTTTACTTCTTTGGGGCCAAACATCTGAATTATAATTGTCTTATACATGTCTTCTTCCCATAATTTTTTGTCATTAGCCAGTCAAACCAAATTTAAGGTTTACTTTCTTTCTAATTCAAAAGTTTTCCCGGTAACTTTTTAAAATAGATTTTTATGATTTTATTATAGCTCTCTATAAACCCACAGGCACGCACACACAGACACATCCACATAAACATGCATCTTTGAAGCCTGACCGAATTCCACTCAATACACTTAATTGCTGAAGTGTCTGGCTGCGTGGCTTCACATGCCATATATATTGTCTGTGAAACAGGCCAGCATGATGGCGCACCTACCAGGGTTCAGATTTCCGGGATCAAATTAATTAGGCCAAATGTTGTGGGTTCTTCTGTTCCAGCTAACCTGAGACAGACTCTGAAGTGCTCTGTAGTTGTCGGCCAGAAACAGCTTTAAGTTAGTTAGGAATGGAATATGCAAGGGACCAGCAGTGTCTCATGGCTCATGGCAACTCTGCAGTTATATAGTAGTGCATCACTCAAATAATTACTCAAAAAACCTGTGCATGGATAAAGTAGCTTTAAGACTCACAAACGTGTAAACACAAATGCATAAGCTCTTCAGATGGACCGCAGCAACCCCTTCGATCTGTCTGGCAAATGATGCAGGAGCCTACGGTTCATTATCTATAATCTCACATTGTAACATTCGTGCCACCTCTGCCACGCCCCCAGCGGTCTACCTCTCCCATGTATTAGTGTGTGTTCTTCTGGGGCTCACTAGCACCCTGATTATTCCCACCTGTTCTTCATCACAGGTAAGTGGTGGTAATCACGGGTGCTTAGCGGGGTAATGACTTCTGATCGGTGGTTGGTTAGTTTAGCGGTAATGGGTCTGTCCACTCCTCTTTATAATCAGCCGGTCCTGTTAGTCCTGCATTCGGTCTCCCTCACACAACCAGAGTTCGTTGCTGCACTGCATGCTGGCCTTAATGGCAATTGACAGTGAACCCCATAGAAGGACTGGAACTCAACTCTCCCCTCTAGGCTCAATACAGCTCAGCCACGCTGGTTCGAAGCCTGGGCAAGACAAGGGCGATCTTTGGCTCTTGCCGAGGGCCTCGCGAAAGATCCCACAACCCGGCTTCTAGAGGAGTGGCGTGGCACTTCATGCAAGGACATTTCAGTTCTTTCATTTTGTTTTTTGAGTTCAAATAAAATACACATTGTTATTTCTTCAACCTGCGTCCTCCATTTTTCACCTGAGCTAGAGGGGATTGTGACAGAAGACCGAACCAGAACGAGAGAAGATGGACTCATCCCACATCCCTCTGCCGATGGAAGAAACCCCCCAGCTGCTTCCTATCCTTCACTGCCATGAAACACAGCTGAAACAGGTCTTGGAGGTACTCCAGCAAGTGGTGAATGCCCTGCACTCCCCTACACAACCACCAGCTCCGCGCGCACCTACAGTGGAGCCACGCAGCTCCAACCACCATCATGCTTCGCTGCCGGAGCGTTACAGTGGGGATTCGGGTACCTGCAGGAATTTCCTGCTCTCCTTTCAGCTGTATTTCGCGGAGTTTCCTGATCAGAAAATCTCAGTCTTCATCCAGCGGCTTTCTGGGCGTGCTCATGACTGGGCGGCAGCCGTGTATCGGGGAGGAGGCCCTGAGACGACGTCTTACGCGGCATTCCTGGCGAGCTTCAAGACCGTCTTCTACCACCCGGACCAGGGGCAGTCGAGCAGTCAGCGCCTCCTGCGGCTCAGGCAGGGCAACGCCTCTGTAGCAGACTACTCGATTGAGTTCCGGATCCTTGCTGCAGACAGTGGCTGGAAGTGTTCCGGAATGGGTTGAGCCAAGACTTACAGACTGAACTAGCCTGCCGCGATGCCAATCTAGGGCTGGATGCCGTGATCGCTCTGGCCGTTAAGCTGGACCAGCATCTGCGTGGGAAAGGGCGTGTGGCGCCTACAACTACTTCCAGACGCTTTCGTCCTCGGATCCGGTCCGAAACGGTGTCCGAGACTCCTGCCCCTGGTCCAGGGGGTGCGGAAGCAGACCAAGAACCCATGCAGCTGGGATCCGCCCAATTGTCGGAGGAGGAGAAGAGGAGACGCAAAGAGCTAGGACTTTGTCTCTACTGCGTGGACCCAAGGCACTCTGTAGTTGGGTGCCCGCGCCTTTGAGGTAGTATTAGAGTATCCACCACATCCTACCAATTCAGTTCTCAGTTTTTTGTTGCTGGAGACATTTCCCATGGTGATAACACTATCCCTGTGTCTGTCCTTATAGATTTGGGATCGGCTGGGAATTTCATCTCTTTATCCCTGGTCTCTGTTCTCTCAATATCCCGGGTGGAATTGCCACGGCCGATCACAGTAATGCACCAATCACGCACATCTGAATTGGTCACACTTTCTATTCCCCCTCACCATTCTGAATCCCTAGAGTTTTTTTTGTTTTACCCATGTTAGACACCCAGTTGGTGCTGGGACTACCTCGGCTACGCCTGCATAACCCCAGCATCAATTGGGTCGAAAGCACTATTACTGCGTGGTCACCATCTTGTGTTTCTCATTGCAATTTGGCACCCGTTTCCATTAGTTCTACTTCTATTGAAAGCCCCTTAGCTGATTCGCCCGTTTCTGTTCCCCCTCACTATTCTGATTTGGCGGAGGTGTTTAGTGCCTCGAGCCTCCCCCACACCGTGCTTGGGATTGCGCCATAGATCTCCAGTTTTTTACTGAGCTCGACCTCCGGAGTGCCTACAACCTGGTTAGGATTCGAGCAGGCGACAAGTGGAAGATGCCGTTCAGCACAACGTCTGGTCATTGAGTACCGGGTCATGCCCTATGGGCTGGCCAATGCCCCCGCGTACTTTCAGAGCTTTATGAATGACGTTTTCAGGGACTACCTGATGCACTTTGTCATCGTCTATATCGATGATATCCTGGTCTACTCGCCTACCGAGTACGACCACATCAGACACGTCTGTCTCGTCCTTCGTCGCCTGCTCGAAAACGGGTTGTATGCCAAGGCCGAGAAGTGTGAATTCCACAAGCGGGAAGTAGCATTTCTCTGCTATAACATCGGGCCGGCAGGTGTTAGCATGGATGATCATAAGATACGGGCTGTTTCTGAGTGGCCGGAGCCCACAACAGTAAAGGATTTGCAGCGGTTATTGGGGTTCGCTAACTTTTACCGTAGGTTCATCAGGGGATTCAGTTCTGTGGCAGCGCCCCTCACCGACCTCCTAAAAAGGAAGCCAAAAATTATCCGATTCTCCCCAAGGCGCCACCAAGGCGTTTGAGGAGCTTAAGGCACTCTTCACCACAGCTCCAATCCTTAAGCTTCCGGACCTCGCTATGCCTTTCGTGGTGGAAGTAGATGCTTCCGAGGTCAGATTAGGGGGGGTGTTGTCACAGAGCTATGGGTCCCCGGGAAGGTTACGTCCTTGCGCTTTTTTTTTTTTTTTTCTAGGAAGATGTCGGAGGCGGAGAGAAACTATGACATTGGGAATCGTGAATTGCTTGCTGTAAAAGCTGCGTTAGAGGAGTGGCATCATTGGTTGGAGGGGGCAAGACACCCCTTTTCGGTATTGACCAATCATTAGAATCTCCAATACATCCAGCAGGCTAAGCGGCTAAATTCGCGTCAGGCCCGGTGGGCCCTCTATTTCGCCGGGTTCAACTTCACTATTACATAGTGAATTGCCGTTCGTCAATTCACCAAGCAAGCGGATAGGCGTCGTAGAGATACGCCTGTTTTTAAAGGCCGGTGATCGAGTCTGGCTCTCCTCCCGGGATCTCCAACTCCATCTCCCATCAAAGAAGTTATCCCCCAAGTACGTAGGCCCTTTTGTTATCCTCAAACAAGTTAATCCCGTTTCCTTTAAACTGCAGTTACCCTCGCACATGAAAGTCTCCCCGGTATTCCATGTCCCTTCTTAAGCCTGTCACCCCTGGACCGCTGGATGATGGGGAAGCTACCCCTATGCTCCCCGTGGCGGTGGAGGTCGAGGGGGCTCCTGCATATCGGGTGAGGCAACTCCTCGATCGCCCAGCACCCAGACCTCGGCCATCCGCCCAGTCGGCCGGCCCAACCACGGCGCGGTGGGAGGCCTCGGCGTGGCCCTGCGCAGCCAGGAGGCCGCTCTCGCCCCACTTCGGGGGCCGGTCCTGGAGGGGGGGGGGGGGTACTGTAACATTCGTGCCACCTCTGCCATGCCCCCAGCGGTCTACCTCTCCCATGTATTAGTGTGTTCTTCCGGGGCTCACTAGCACCCTGATTATTCCCACCTGTTCTTCATCACAGGTAAGTGGTGGTAATCACGGGTGCTTAGCGGGGTAATGACTTCTGATCGGTGGTTGGTTAGTTTAGCGGTAATGGGTCTGTCCACTCCTCTTTATAACCAGCCGGTCCCTCTAGTCCTGCGTTCGGTCTCCCTCACACAACCAGAGTTCGTTGCTGCACTGCATGCTGGCCTTAACGGCAATTGACAGTGAACCCCATAGAAGGACTGGAACTCAACTCTCCCCTCTAGGCTCAATACAGCTCCGCCACACCGGTTCGAAGCCTGGGCAAGACTAGGGCGATCTTTGGCTCTCGCCGAGGACCTCGCGGAAGATCCCACAACCTGGCTTCTAGAGGAGAGGCGTGGCACTTCACGCAAGGACATTTCAGTTCTTTCATTTTGTTTTTTGAGTTCAAATAAAATACGCATTGTTATTTCTTCAACTTGCGTCCTCCATTTTTCACCTGAGCTAGAGGGGAACGTGACACACATCATATTCGCATACCGTCTTATTGCCACTGTCCGCCATTAACTATATACACTTTACTCTCCTTACTCATCACTTTACTAGTGGTTTAATATTCATGTTACCTCAACAAACCTAAATGCCTTTAATGGGGTTTTTGACCACCACAAATAAGCATATTAACATAAGATAAGAAAGAACTTTATTTATCCGGCGGGAAATTCTTTTGTCGAAAACATGCGCGATGCAGCAAGAGGAACAGGAGTAATAGGAGGAATAAATATATACAATAAGAATTGAAGAATAGTAGAATAGTGCAAGTATCAAAAATAGCTCAAACTCAATAACAATAATAATATAACTATCCATCAAAATGCAAGTGATTATGCAAAGTGACATTGTGTTTATGCAATGAATAAAGAGAGAGTAGCAGCATGTGATGGGGGATGAAACAAACATTCACAGAGCAAGGAAAACGAAATATTATTATGGAGGAAATTGTTCTTCAGATTTTCTTCCCAGATTTCCCTATATTTAACTGACCAGCTTCCCTGTCCCTGCAGAAAAAAACTTTGCCTACAGCTTGATGCTGCCACCACCATGCTTCACAGTGGGAATTGCGTGTACAGGTTGATGTGCAGTGTTTGGTCCAGAGCTCTGTCTGACTCCAATATTTATTGCTCTTGTTGTCCTACCTTGAGGACCCATATTCCTGACAACAGAGGGGCAAATGGGTCGCCACTGGAGGAGACAGCAGTGGGGACAATACCATGGCTGGATCCGCACGGGTCCAGCATTTGTAGACTTCTAGACAGAAGCCTGTTTTTCTGTTCTGTTCACATGTTTTCCACTTGTGCCTCTTTCTAGTCATACATGAATAGTTTTTTTACTTTAAGAGTGATTGACATATTAATTTTGACAGCCCTCAAATGTTTATATTCTCTATTTTTCTTTGAACGATATATGAAATTGCTCTTAAATACAATACATGGTCATGTTATACTAAACCCATGTATGATGGTCAATATCATGCCTGCAAGTTGCTAGAATCAAATTAAATGACAAATTTGACCTGTAAATAAATTCCTTCTGCTTTGCGAAATCAATCCCTTCATCCATCTGCAAGGTAAACGGCAGTCACTGGATGGTGGATAACATTACAAACATCCACAAGCCAAAGGAGAACAGGAACTGGAACCTCATCGTTGCAATGAGATACCCCGGTGCCACCGGATGACGGAGTGCGAATGAAATATTTATGTTTCGTGACTAGCAAAAAGTGCCTGTGTTCTGGGAGTCAAGGCCACACCCACATGGTGCAGGGCTGGTAAGGAAATGGTCTCCAGGTGTGAGGCAAGCCCCTTGGTTTCATGTCCAGAATTATGGCCCTGTCATTTTAGTGATTGGTCTGCTCTCCTTGCATTGGTTATATGGTTATTTTTTTTTATAATGAAGACATATGACAGTGACCATCCCTTCCACCACTGTGATTGAGAAGTCCTCTGTCTTGACAGCTGGTTTGGGACTTGTCCATCCTGAGTGTCTCTGCATGACAGGTGAAAATTGGTAGTGGTGGTAGTAGCCCACTTACTACCATTGTGTCCCTGAGTGTCCTTGTCCTTGTCACGACTGATTGTAATTCGCTATGGATAAGGGCATCTGGTAAATGCTGTATACACTCTGGTCCATGTTGCATGGACAAGAAAGACAACCAGTTATTCAGAAACATTTGGACCACCTCCTCATGTTGCCTTAATATATAATAATATGTATGATAATAATATATCATTATTGTTCTGGAAGGACAACTGTATAATCATCAACAATGTGCTAACAATATTCATTGTAAAGGACCAAAACTGGCATAATAAGGATATTCTTAATGGGCACATTGTCCCACTGCTTCAGCATCTCCTCTGGTTCCAGTCCCATTAGCCCCAGGTTATGGCCCCCTTTTAATTGCCTTAGTTCGCTGCGCACTGTTCCAGGTTTTCTGCTGGGATGCTGGGACCCAGTCATATTTAAGTACCACCGAATCAGATTTTGCACCCAAACCGTGGTGCAAAATTACAGCCACTTTTGATCCTGTCCCACAATGAGATTTCCCAGGACGTGCCATTTCAGTGTCTGTAGTCTTAAATGCCAGACTAGGAAGAAAGCAGCATATAGAATTTGAGGGGGCATTCGCGGAAATTATGTCATCAACACCTTTCGCGCAGGTGTGCAGGTGTGATGTGAGGATGGGAGGAGGGAGGTTGGCCTTCTTCAGCTTCCTGAGAAAGTACAGACGTTGCTGGGCTTTCTTGGTGGTGGAGGTGGTGTTGAGGCTCCAGGAGAGGTCATGTACACACCCAGGAACTTCACGCTGCTGACAATCTCAACAGCAGATCCATCGATGTGCAGTGTGGTGGGGACAGTCGGTTTCCTCCTGAAGCTGACAACCATCTCTTTGGTCTTGGTGACATTGAGAGTCACCAATCCACCAGATGTTTCATCTCCTCTCTGTAGGCTACTGTTGTGTCATCTGTGAACTTGATGATGTGGTTCGAACTGTACTGTGCAGCACAGTTTTGTGTCAGCAGAGTGAACAGCATTGGACTGAGCAGCATCCCTGTGGGGAACCTGAGGACCTTGGAGGTGTCATTTCCTATAAGCGCACTGAGGCCTGTCTGTTACAAAAGTCCAAGATCCAGCTACAGAGTGGAGAGCTTATTCCCAGCAGGTCCAACTTCATTACCAGCTTCTGAGGGATGACAGTATTGAATGCCGGCTGATGTTAATTTTTTGTCGAGGTGGGAGAGGATTGCACATAGGGCAGACGAAATTGCACGGAAACCGTCTGTGGAGTAGTTTAGGTGGTAAGCAAACAACAGGGGACCTTTAATAGTGTATTTAAGTGTGTATTGGTTGCATGTCCATATTTATCCATATAGCCTTCCATATCATATAGACAAACCAAAGATCAGAACATAGCTTCTAAACTGACTTCTGAATCAACAGGTTCACAAATTGAACAAAAGTATGCATCATTTATTTCTAAATGACTATAATCTAAAGCAATAAAAGCTTCTGAAAATGTTTTCGGACCATTTACATCATCTTCAAAACATGAATCTCAAACGGTTCTCAAGCGGTAATGGAGTAATAAAAGTGCAATATGAGAGTAGTGTTCTCATCTGGAGGAAATCTGCCTGTCTTCAGGCTGTGGCACTGGCACAATCATTCCAGCTTGAGACCTTTATTAAACCAGCAGCCCTCTGGGAAGCTGGCTCCTCAAAAAGCTCGCCTGCAGGGTGGGAACGTGGGACATTCTGATCGCACAAACGGGACAGCTTGTTGTCCATTATATAAGTGGCAATGTCAATATTTGTGCCCATTTTGTCCACCTTTGTGTCATCTTCGATGGTGAAAAAAAGGTACTCGTTGATTAATTTCATACTCTTCATGAGATAATAAGAGATTCTTCTCAGATTAACAATGATGGTGATATGCTTCAGTATAGGCTGAATAAAATATAATGAGATTAAAGCATGAATTAAACATGAATTTTAGATGGTAAACTAGAGATTCTCTGTTTTAGGGATTTAATTTTCATGGTAACTCCTGCTTTAGGGTTTGGCCAGTGGGACCAAACGTACCAAAAGTCTTACAGGACATATCAATATTCATTTTTACGTCTAGCAATTATCAAATCAAAACATTCTGAGCTAGACACATATTTTTATGTAAAATTGTATACTCCACATATCTATGTTTGCCTTTGTTTTTTTATAACTTGGCAGTATACAGAATACTATTTCTAATCTTCTAATCTTTTATTTCAAATATTCAGAACGTTTAATTTAATTTTGTTTCAAATAATAAGGAATTCACAGTGAGGAAATAGTTAATGTTTTATGTTGAAATGTTGACCTATTTTGTGTCTTTTATCTAACCAATGCAGTCCATATGTTTAAATAAAATGAAATAGCACACGCTTCTCCATCATCTGGCTAAATCTTCGTTGCAAACTTGATTCAGACCTATTTAGATTCTTCTCCTTGTTTTCAGCAGTAAAAATGTGAACAGTCCTCTGTAAAATATGAGGAACACATGTGAGACCTTCACTACTTGAACCCAGGGAGAAAAGCACAGAAATAGATCAATAAAGATAATGTAACAAGTAAATCTTCAGATCACAGAGAGAGATAAAAACCCAGCCGATCCCACTCAGTCCTCCAAAGCTCAGGGATATTACAGCACAAGGAATCAGTGGTCAGTAATAATTCATTCATTCTGTTGTTGTAAAGATATATCCTGAGATTTAAGAGACATATGATAAATACCCTGGAAAACACTGCTACTAATAAAAACGAATATCATTAGGTTTTGTTTATGGTGAACTACCGTTTAAAATATTTGATAGAAAACAATTGCGATGTCTGTTAAAAGAACACCAGATTGATCAAGATCCCTCTCCAGACATTCCTCTGGTTGGGAATGACAGGGATGGCTGTTAATGAATGGAATATCTGCATACAATAGAAAGTTGCTTCAATGCAAGTCTGTCTCTTTAAAAGCTTCTCTGATTGTTAGAATTTAAATATTTGAAATAAACTGTTATTTTTAACTCGTTTTTATTTGGAAACCAAGGACATTCCAAAATTACGGCAAACCTATTAGACAGAAATGTACATTCTGTCAAGTAAGGGTTCATTTTGATCTGTACCCATTATCCAAAAAGTAAAATCTGACCAAAACGTGTTGTGAGTGTCCCTTGTGGTTTGACATGCTACTGAAGGTTCCACAAAGTCATTTGAAGTGAATTAAATACTAGAAGGCTTTATCTGTTACTGTGTGTTTGCTTGTCTTGATAAGACAGAATAAAAAGACTATTGGACTGTCTGTGATCAGTTCCTCGTTTCCACTGTCATTCCTTGCGGTGGTTTTTGGCAAGGACTTGGACAACAAAGGAAGCAGAGATAAGGCGCAGTGTCTTTGTAAGGAACTTTGTGGTGCTGTTTTCCAGGGTAACTGAGGTAACTAGTTTCCGGCTCATTATGGAAGATCGATTTTTTACTTCTGTCTGAATCTCTGTTTTCAGCGCAGCTGTGTCGGGATCAGACCCCAACTCGGTCTGTCATTAGATTTCACATCAGTAGGGGGAACCACTGCAGTTATTTATTTAGCTAAGCCAAGAGATTACACCTCATGCTCAGATAGCGGACCAATGTGTCTGCCGACCCAGACGTTCTGGCTGTGAATGAAGGAAACGACTTCAGGTTCAGAACTTGCTACTCTTGGTGACTAAAGCACAGCGGAAAGCTGAGACCTCAGGCCTGACCAAAAAAAAAGTTCTGGAGGTGAAACTTTAGACTGCATTACCCAGCGGAGCTGCATCCTAGACGTCTGCGAGTGAATCGCAAGAAATGCACGTTTCTTCGGCTTTCAGTCCTGGGACGTGTTGACTGAATGACAGGAGCCTTTTGAGGAGGTTTGTCTTCAGGTTTTGGATGTCCAGCTGTGAAAGTACTTAAAATATGCTGCTTTTAGGAGGGGGCGAGATGGAATGTGAGGGCATCCCATTCCCCTATCTGCAACATTCATCCACTTCAGGTTCATAGACAGCCCTGAACCCAACCCCCACCCCGCTGTGGAGGACCCCTCCTCTGCTCCCCTGCACACTGAGCTGGTCGGCTGGAAAATAAATGGTGGGTAGAACCCGTGTCTTGATGCCTTGCAGGGAAATCCAACTCCACACCGGCCGCCTCACCCCCAGACTCAGCCCATGCCCGGCCTGCTCGCTGCAGCTGCGCGATACATGAGGTGGAGCAAGCTGTGGGAGAACGTGAGAAGGGGAGGGAGATATTGACTGACACACAGAGGGAGGGGGGGGAGCAAAAGAGAGGGAGAACTTCAGAAGCAACATCAGAAGGTCCATCTCAAGCGACTTAAAGAGGAAAAAACGGCAACTTTGATGGTCAAATAGAGACTTGTCCTGCCAGCAAGCTCAATCAGGGTAGGGTCAGTGTGAAGAGAAGGAGACCCCACACTCTTTCCTGAGGAGAAATGCAAAGACACTTAAGTGGAAAATGGGAGAGAAGCTTTTGAAGATTAAGGAGAGGACCTTTTTCAACAGCTGTTCCTAAATCCCACACTTGTGAACCTTTTTTTATCCTTTCCCACCGCTGTGAACAGCTGCTGAACCTGTCTGCTGCAAGGCCAGAAAAAAGAAGAAGAAGAAGAAGAAGCCCAGACCGGCGGTGATGACGTTGGGCCACGGCTCTTTTTGGATGTGGGACCTGTTGAAAAGTGAGGAACAGCGGCAGGGCCACTGAGCTCCTCTCCTCTTTCCAGCAGCTACCTTCACCACCGCCAGCCTTCGCCAAGCATGTCCCATTCTGCGCCGCTCCCGGCATCCATCAGAACGCCACCACCATGTGGAGATGGCAAGTGAGTAGGGGTGGCCTGTCTCGTCTGGGCTGCCTCTCTCTGCTCCTGCTGCTCGGGCTGCTCTGCTGCCTGCCGGCTCCCGCCAACTCGTCCGCGGCGGTCGGGCGCCACGTGCGGAGCTACAACCACCTCCAGGGCGATGTGCGCAGGAGGAAGCTGTTCTCCTTCCAGAAGTTCTTTCTCAGGATCGATCCGAATGGGACGGTCAACGGGACCAAGAGCAAAGACGATGCCCTCAGTAAGTCACCAGCACACACTCAGGGTCGCACACCTTAAAGGGATCATTTCACATTCGAAAGCGTGTTGTGATGGACCAACATGGAACAATATCAGAACATTTATATCATATTGTATTATATTAGACAAACCAGAAGGCTTCACCGGTTTTACACAGATGTTTTTTTTTCTTTCTGAAATCTATGTTTAAAACCCGTCGCTCTTAGTGGGTTTTATGATATTTTGAACGAATATACATTTAGAATTTGGAGCCAATGTGCCCATATCGGAGAGTTAAAGGTTTGTAATTCGAACCTCTGCCCGTGCTTCCTGTAAGTAAGTGTGTCTTTTCTGTCTGGCCTTGTGTGCTAAATTATTCATTATTTGTCTGGGGCTTAAACGAATGTTCTTTTTTGGTTCAACGAAAACCGTCAGCACCGCTTTTTCCTCCAAGAGTTTGTACTTGCTGGCTCGTTGAGTCCTGCATTCTTTGGAATACAGCGAAGGGGTCAGTTAAGATCAAATATTTCACAGCAGAGTGCATTTTAAGTAGAACCAGACATCCCCCTGTTATCTCCTCTGTCTAAACAATCAACACAAAGACTGTAGTTTGCTGATAGCTAAAAGGGGGCCGCTGATAGACTGGGCCCTGGTTAACCCTCGTGGGTTTTAATTCTGCCACGGGCAAACACTCGGAGGCTCGGCTCGTACAGCCACCAAAACCTTCAGATTTTTAACCTTCAGAAAGCTTTCTTCCGTTTCTGCGTTACGTGTGGGTTCGCCATCGACACGCTCTGCACATGCACGCTTGAAACGTGTACGCTGTCTGATCCAGACGCCATGTGTGAAGAGCTAATTTTGCATGAGGCCCAAATGCACGTTCGAACGGGTGCACAGGCATTAAGCACACGCTTACTCCGTATTTATGAGACCTTTTAATGTGCTCTGGTGGGCATTCGCAGCCACACATTTCAATTGCTTGGAGAGAAATATGGCAGTGACTGTATTTGCTTTTTTTTCACAGTTTTACAATCAGCCTTCAATGAAAATATGGGCCTTTTTTCAATAATACTGCTCCGAGCAGTGAAATTAAATTGCTTATTAAAATGGATATTGCACCCATTCATAAACCTATAAACAGACAATATAGTTTCGTTATTAGTAGGAGTGTGTGGTCTCTGCGGCGAAGATGTGTGTGAAGGTGCCACACAATGAATGGGATGTTTTGAACATCATTGTCCTCGGATCAAAGCTGTAGCCCTTCTAGATCAATACTGTGTGGCTACAAAGGCATAACCTGGGGGGGTGGAATTACACTGCGGATAATGCCACCATATCAAGTGAGGGCGGAAAGCGATACCGCAGTCCTCCTCAGGCAAGACCTCTTTTAAGGGATGCTGCACTTGAACTCCACGAGACAGCAAAAAGCATGACTTCTTCTAAAAGACAGACAGGACAGTGGCTGGGCCACAGCAACTACAAAAAAAAAAAAAAAGCATTAGCAATTAATAGATTAAGAGAGACCACAACAGGCTAGATGTTTAGTAGACCCACGCGCCATCAAAGTGACTCAGCAACTTTCAAGATAAAAGCGGAGATGGGATAAATGGTTCAACGTGGCTTTTCAGGGATCTTCGCTGCAGATCCGAACACAGTTGTCTGACCCGGACCTTATTCCAGTCTGTCAGAAGACCCCACAGCCGCACGCCCACAGATTTATGGAGATGCCAGCAACAAACTGTCCCACATGGACCTGTATCCTGCTCAAGGGGGAAAAATGCGCAAAATTTACGAGCAGCGGGGAGTCTCATCTCAGCGTGTATAGTTCAAATCAGCACCTCGACACAGCATATGTGGCTCTGCAACAACACGCGCGCAGCCTTGGCTCTTGCTTGTCTTGTTTTGAAGGCAAAGTGTTTCCTATGCAAACTTGCTGAGGTGTGTCCCTGCTATTAAGCTTTTTTTTTATCACATTAAACCTCTAAAAACCTCAACACAACAAAAAACACCCCTTAACTACATGGAATTGGTGTTTGAACATCTGATCTCGAGAGTTTAAAAAGTCTGCCCAAAGTTCCCTCCAACAGCAGGAGGGGTACCCGGTATTCCGTCTGGATGCTCATGTTGGCTGATGGTCCCCAGGGACCCAACAAAATGGTATTTGTACGCAAAACCATTTGTCCCGGATCGTCCTCGTGGCTTGCTGAAAACACAGAATGTGAACAACATTCTCAAGCAATAAACACCAATAATGTGTGACGGGAAATGAACGTCTCCTATTCGCAATATGTCAGGAAGTTAAAATGACAGAAGGACGATGAGAAAGACTTTGCGGCGTTCTCTCTGGGAGTCACCATGAAGAACCTTGACTGACTGGTCAACATGTTGTCTTGTTGCATGGGAGCTTGACACCAACATTTTCCAGAGTTCCTATGTTTAGGTCCCACAAATAGTAACACGGGCTGTTGAGAAAATTCCCTTTGGCAACCTGCTATGGAAAAAGCCCCTCAGTGCGCACTGGTAACGTATCAGTCCAGGCCAATGTACCATGTACCGTTACTACAAACAGACCACTGCAGATCAGTCATGCATCAGGGAAAACAAGGGAAATGCCACCCCAACACTGACGCAAGTGTTCTTGTTAACCCTGCAAAAAGGTGATTTGGGGTTATAAACACGGTTGTTTTGTGCTTTTTCTCGGTGTGTGGCCGTGTGCTCTGAAACACTTCCAGAGCGGCCATTTGTGTCTTGATTTTAGTTTCCATTTGATTTCTCACAAATTACTCATTTTGCTGACAAGACATAGCTTGCAAAAATTAGCAAATAGAATATTTCATGATCAAATGGATTATTATCAGTAGCATTAAGTTGATAATTTTGCAGTTAATGGAATTGACTTAGCTCTAGCATAATACATTGGACGCATATATATACTTTTGAAAAATGTGTTAATATTTTGAAATTTTTGAAAGACTTTACTAAGATCAACCAGCTTTTTGTTTTTAACATTTAGTTCCTTTTTAGCAGAATGGCTGTACACTTGAATAAAATATGAAAACTGCCAAGTGGCACGTTGCTGAGCCTCAGCACTGAATTGTGTCTGCATGCAACCAGTGGAACTGGTTTTGAAAAGCTGTAATGTGATGAAATGCTGACAAATCAACATTAAGACTTGCCAATTTCTGCATTTCAAATGATTGCAATCATTAATATCATGTGATCAGGTGTATTATAGTGAAAAGTGATGAATCTACATAGTAACACCAAACACTGCTTTTAATCAATAATGCATGATGATTCAGCAGTAGCAACATTTCTACATGACTGAGCGGAGCGTCCATGTTTATCTGTTGTTGTTTACTGTGACAGTCTCGCTCGGCCTCTCTCTGTCACCATCATGTGACGTTTGACTGGGCCCTGGTCTCTCTACTTCTTTCCCGCTCTCATTCTCTCTGTCTTTGATCATTGATCATTGAGGCCTTTCTAATCCCTTCCTGTCTCTCTGTCATCCTGCCTCTGTTCTCTATCCTTTCATCCTCCTTCTGTTTACAGGGGAGACAGAGAGCAGCCTAGATAGTCTTACATCCTCACTCGATACCTGCAACCTGATCCCTTACAGAAGGAGCGCTCTCAGATCTTCGGTGGCTGTTGTGTCATGGCCAGAGCACCACTTCACAGGTTGACACTTTTTTTTTTCGCCTGGAGGCTGAACTGTAGCAGTGCAGCACAGACTTGTTAAAAAGATGGAGATGGAGGATATTGGCCGGCTGCCCTGGGGTACATTTCCATGTTAGCAACTTTCATCGTTGGCCACATACAAATGAATGAATCCTCGTGCAGTAAGTTAAGGCATTCACGTGTTGCTGGATAAAGCCCTGAACCAAAAACAGTCTGTCACAGAGTAGCAATCACCTTTCAACAATGGTTTTGATCAAAGGGAACCCCTACTGAAGTTCAACACCCCCCACCCATGTCCACCTCCTATGTGGTTATCAGGATTGGATAACTATCCATCACATGAGGTGAAAAGGTTGTCCGTGGCAACGCGTTGACTCAAAGGTGACAGTCTGGGAAGTAATATGCTGAATTGGAGCACATGAGTGAGGGAACCTGGGCAAAGAGCACGTGGACAGGCATCGTCTGTGCTGACCATTGATACCGGTGGCACTCACTGAGCCAAGCTCTCAAGTGTAAATATGAGCTGGGACACGCTGTATTCTTTTACGTAATTACTTATGATGCCGTCACCTCTGTACTGCGACCGAAATGTTTTCATTAATGCCAATGAGATATTAGAAACAAAATATGGGAATGGCATCATACAATTAAATTTGATTCTTATAAGTGATTAGAAATGACTCAACAAATCTCAAAGGCACAAACACAGCACAGATACTTATATGAAGGAACCCAAAAACTCAAACTTTCTCGCAACTCCAGGGCTCATCAGATTCCTCTGTTTGGATGAGTGAAAATACAGTGCAGTGACTATTGTGAGTAATGTTTTTAACAGTGTTTCATAAAGTAACAGGCAAATTAATTCTCTGTTTCAGGTATTCTGGAGATTACATCAGTTGATGTGGGCATTGTGGCCATCAAAGGACTTTATAGCAACTTTTACTTGGCAATTAACAAGAAGGGGGAACTGTATGGAGCAGTAAGTTAACCATTGTTGTATACACTGGGCAACACAGACAAAATGGCTAATAAAATTAATATAAGGAATCATTCATCATTTTTAATAACCACTTAATACACATTTGGGTTGCGGGAGCTATAGATTTATATCAAACCCTGATTAATTCAAGAATATGGGGTATAAATATTGCAGGTATCTGTGTTGAATTATTACACATATACATTTGTGTGAGTAAATATGAAGTGCAGCATTCAACTCATTGAATTACTTTTTTTTTTAGAGACAATATGGGATTAACTGTAGGCTAAAGGAGAGAATAGAGGAGAATGGCTACAACACTTATGCATCAGCAGACTGGAGAAACAGGAAAAGGCAAATGTTTGTTGGCCTTAGTGCCAAAGGAAAGCCACTGCGAGGGAGGAAGACCAGGAGAAAGAACACTGCTACACATTTCCTCCCAATCATGGTGTGATGCATGGTGCACACTGAGAAGTATTCATTGAAGAAGGAGGCACTACTGAACAGAACATCCGCAGACTGAATCCCTTCAGATTGTTAAATCATCAGAGGCATAGGATGAACTATGAACACTTTGTGCCAAATTATTTGAAAAAAAAAAAGAACAAAGCGAAGTGGATATATGGATGTACTTTATCTAATGTGAATGAAATGGGAAGACAAAGGGTCATTGTAAATAGGAACACGTTTTGATATTTATAGTTTGAGTTGGTTGCACTTTATTTTACAGTAAAATACATGCAGTAATAACTTGTTCCATTGAAGCATGTATTAATGTGTATTATGTGTTATTTGGTTGAAAATGTATGAGTAACATGGTAAATATATAATATAATATAATATAATATAACACAGTACACTAGAGGGCATGCTGTACCATGTGATATGCCAGCTCATAACTTGACCTATATGATATACTTTTTGCAGTACATGATATTGTTTCAAATTATATTTATAATTGCTGTAATGTAAAATAAAGTACAATAACATCTCATGTGAAATGCAGGTTTAAACCACAGTAAACACAACTGAAAAGACACACACACAAAAAGCATTTGTATCATGATGAAACATTGCTTATGACTGTAAAAGATTATTTATTTGTATAATATTTAAGTGGACAAAAATAAATCATGAACAGTTGTTATTATTGGATGTATTGGATACACGCATTCAAATGACTTGTACTGGATTAAATTAAATGGCATTTACTCTAACTAATTTTATGACAGTATGAGCCATAAGAATGTCATGTATCTCTTCAGTCATGACAACCATTAAACACAATTATATGATGGGGTTCACAGCTTTCTGTTCAAACACTGCCCCCTATTTTATGGAGTAAAATTTTGCCAGTTGGCAAAATCTGACATGGCAGACCCTTACACTTTCATCATGAGATCTTTCAGGGTTCAGTACTCACAGGAATTAAGATGCAATTTGACCATGTTAAGTAACAACTGTTTAGGGTAGTGGTGGCCTAGCGGTTAAGGAAGCGGCCCCGTAATCAGAAGGTTGCCGGTTCGAGGTGCCACTGAGCAAAGCACCGTCCCCACACACTGCTCCCTGGGCGCCTGTCATGGCTGCCCACTGCTCACTCAGGGTGATGGGTTAAATGCAGAGGACAAATTTCACTGTGTGCACCATGTGCTGTGCTGCTGTGTATCACAAGTGACAATCACTTCACTTCAGGGGGAGTATAAACGCAAAATTGGCATTTCACAAGCAAAGACATTCAAAATCTTTATATTGTAGTTATAGACAGAGATGGAAAAAACATTGAAACACTGGGCAATGCCAATGTCTAACAGGAATGTGGGACTTTTTACTTTCAATAAATGTCTGAACATATATTATATTTCTGGCATATGTTTACTGCTTTAAGTAAATTTGAAACACACTGAATTATGAACTAGTCTGCAATCTCCACCTAAGGCTTTATTTGACAATAAATGTTCCTCATTATTCACTGACTGCAGTGATTTAAAAAATTGTGTTTCTTGAAGTCGAAAATCATTTCAGTCACCCCACAACAAAACACGTGCTCAAACTTTAAACAGACCTTGGCTAGTAAATTGAATTGATGATGCCATACATTCCTTACACCAACAATCTGTTTGAACACTTTCCAAGTTGTTCCAAGCAGAACACACAATAATGGAAAATAAATTTAACAATCTTCATCAAAATAGGTCTGCAGGTTTCTGGAACAAGTGTGTTGTTTTAAAAAGCGTGAACCGCTCTTATGAAGCCAGTGGAAAATGGCCGGAGGCCTGGCTGCTAATGAGGGCTCATTTTGAGACAGCTCATCAAACACACATGCTGTTAATAGTAGCGTCCCGCTCAAATAAAGGAGGCCTGTGCAAAGACAGGGTTAAGTTTAAGCTCTCTATGGAGTTTCATGCTGTTGACAGGGCACCAATGAAGTTTACAGAGGTGGAGGTGGGGATGTCAGAAGTACTGCTGATATGCATATTACAGGGGCAGTGGTGGCCTAGCGGATAAGGAAGCAGACCTGTAATAGGAAAGTTGCCAGTTCAAATCCCGAACCACCAAGGTATCACTGAGCAAAGCACCGACCCCACACACTGCTCTCCGGGCGCCCGTCATGGCTGCCCACTGCTCACCAACGAAATGTGCCCTCAACGAAATGTGCACACAACGAAATGTGTCCTCTGCTTTTAACCAATTACTTTGGTGTGCAGTGGGCAGCCATGACAGGCGCTCGGGAGCGTGTGGGTGTGGGGATGTTACTTTGCTCAGTGGCACCTCAGTGGTACCTTGGGGAACGGGATTTGAACCGGCTGCTTACAGGGCCGCTTCCTTAACCACTAGGCCACCACTGCCCCAATTAAATGCAGTTAATTGCAGAGGACACATTTTGTTGTGTCACCATGTGCTGTGCTGCAGTGTTTCACAATGACAATCACTTTCACATTCATAGTAATATTGAGTGAATTCATTTAATTGAAATGTCAGTGATAGTCTAAGTCTTTACACTCAAAAGATGGTGATTGTAATTTGTTCTTGGTTTGAAATGGATCAAGAAATAACATAGTAATAACTAGGGGCAGTGGTGGCCTAGAGGTTAAGGAAGCGGCCCCGTAATCAGAAGGTTGCCGGTTCGAATCCCGATCCGCCAAGGTGCCACTGAGGTGCCACTGAGCAAAGCACCGTCCCCACACACTGCTCCCCGGGCGCCGGTCATGGCTGCCCACTGCTCACTCAGGGTGATGGGTTAAATGCAGAGGACAAATTTCACTGTGTGCACTGTGTGCTGTGCTGCTGTGTATCACATGTGACAATCACTTCACTTTTACTTTATAGTCCTTTTATTTTAACTCTCTGTGCTCTTATTTTGAAGCGCTTTTATTTTGACATAAACAGTAACCCGGAAGTCTTCGTTCCCTCCTGAGCCGTGGTCACGTTGCTGCGCACATCTAACAGCATGGCTGTAACATTGCACGAAGACATGGACGAAGTGGAGAAAGAACCAGTTCGCCCTAAAGTCACCGATTCCAAAGGGATTCTTCAGAAGAACCGAGAATTTCTGGATTTCTTTTGGGATATAGCTAAACCTGAGAGAGAAATACGTCTTAAGGCCATTGAGGGTCTTATAGCGTATCTGAAGAAGATCGACAAGGTACATAGACGACTTATTTAAAATTAATTAAAGTTTTAGACGGCTCGGAGTCTGATCTTTAGGTTATTATTTTTGTACCGATTGGTTTTAGAAGTATACTTTTGTCTAGTGTTATTAAACGTGTCCATGTGCTGTTTAAACACGTGGGTTGGACGTGCCTGTATCGTTAATAAACGCCTTATTGAATTCTTGTTAAAAAAAATATCAATGCCGAATTAAACTGGGAAAAAAAGCCTCCACAGTAAACGTCAAAGTTCCAAATTCTTTAAAAACCTTTCAATTGGAAAGCTCTCAATTTTAAATCACCTCCAAGGCAAATGTCAGCATTCTTAACTCCAAGACTGAGCTAATGCATGGTGTAAAATGTCTCTACCTTACACAATTCAACATTAATTTGTAACATGCATAGTTATAGCAGTATAACACGCAGTGAAATGCACCCTGAAACACCCGGAATAAGTGAGATAATAAGAGTAAGGATTGCAAAATTAGTAAAAGAAAAAAAAAAGTAGGCAAGCAAGATATTATGTTCAGTGAGAACATGAGACAGACATGGTGAGTAGTGGATATGTGTTCTGTTAAAGTGCGTTGTGCAATAACCAGTGTAACAGTAACCCATTCACTGCAACAGTGGACATTTGGAGGGTCGGGTCCGTGTGGATCACCCGGACCGCTGTCACACTGCCGTCACCCCTTAGACGTACTTCCCTGCAACTCCACACATCCTCTCCTGTAGGCACTCTGGCAAAGACCCAGCACTGCTCCCTCTGACCTTCTCTGTACTAGCCCGTCAACATCCTGAGACAAATGTGGCATCTGTAGTGCTCTTTCCAGGCATGAAATCCTTTATCTTTCCCAGCTCTGTAGTCCTGTTTTTTACATGCCCGAACATGATGGTGCCCACTTTACTTGGAGGAACAAACACTGATGTTGCTGGTGATTATGCTGGTGGTTTTGTGTCCCAGTCAGATGAGCTGAAGTACGCGCTCCAGAGACTGGTCGACGGCCTGGCCCACGGCAGAGAGGCGGCTCGCTGTGGATACAGTGTGGCTCTGGCTCAGGTGAGTTCTGCTGTGTGTGTGTGTGTGTGTGTGTGTGTGTGTGTGTGTGTGTGTATTCATCGTGCACTTCTCTCAACTTTGATTACAGCTCTTAAGTGTTTTTGAAGACATTGGACTTCAAACCATTCTAGACCAAATTAAGGGAAAGCATAATCTGCAGACTGTGAACAAGGTGAGAAATCTATTTTTTTTTTAAATTATTATTATTTCTCTTTTATTACTGAGCTACTTTACTGAAATCCTCTAAACATGTTTTAACAGAAACAAGTCCGAAATGTTGCATTTGGGAATTTCTTTGGCGTTCTTGCCTTGTCCCAGTCCACACGTCTTGCAAAGGTAGGAGTGTGTTTGTCTCCGCTCTGTGTCACAGGCGACTTTAACCCTTTTTGTCTGTGGGACAGGAGCCTCAGGTCCTGTTGGAATGTGTGCGGCTGCTTCAGAAGATCTCCCTGTACAGGGAGCACCTACAGGACTTGCCGAGGAAGACCATGGTGGATCTATTATCCGAGGTGAGGTTCAGTACTGGATGGAAAAGAAAAATGATTGAAAATCTTAAGGTGATTGTGTGAGGATTGTATCTGATTATATTTTGCCCAGATTATTAAGTTGGTGTGTGTGTGTGTGTGTGTGTGTGCTTTGGTCCATGCAGACCCCACAGGAGGTGTTTGAGGAGGTCCTGCTGGGAGCTCTTCAGACTGACCTGACTGCGGCCCTCAGCTCCCCAGAGCACCTGGAGCTGCTCCTGGTGGCCATGCAGAAGTTCCCTGATGTGTTGAAACCCAAAAAACTAAAGAAACTCCTGGGCAGCACTTCAGTGATCAATTCAGAAAACATCCCTAAGTGAGCGGTGCTCTTTTATGGGCCAATATGTTTCAGAGTAATGGTATAGATCTTGTGAAATAAGATGGTAATGCTATTTTATTGAGAGATCATCAGGTTTAAAGCCAGCTCCATGAATTACTTCTTAGTTAGTGGGCGGGACTGATGCTAATTTAGCATTAGCATTAATTTTCATGGGCGCTACAATTCAAGATATTGCTCAACTACTTCAGCAAAATTCTTCTGCCCTACCCGGCTACATATTCAGTCTCCCCTGCCTCAATGCAGTCTGCTGCAACAATCACACGGGAATGGTAGCGTGAGGTTGGAAAGGACACCAAACCTTGACACGTTTAGGCTAGGTGAGCGTTAGTCCCGCCCACTTTGATGGGTCAGACTGACAGTGCACTGAATAAATTGTGAAATATTTCAACATTTAATTTATTAACAATAGTTTTAGAATTCAAGTCCTAATTAACAAAATCATGACACATTTTTGGTTATTAATAATAAAAAAAAATTATGAGAAAAAAAGATATCAGTGGTGGCCTAGCAGGCAGTGCACTTGTAAATGAAGGTTGTGCTGGGCTTGCTGTGTACAACGAGGACAATAATAATCACTTTGAGTCGATGTTATCTACTTATTGATGTATCTAAAGTGAAGTGATTGTCACTTGTGATGCACAGCACACGGTGCACACAGTGAAATTTGTCCTCTGCATTTAACCCATCACCCTGAGTGAGCAGTGGGCAGCCATGACCGGCGCCCGGGGAGCAGTGTGTGGGGACGGTGCTTTGCTCAGTGGCACCTTGGCGGACCTTCTGATTATGGGGCCACTTTCTTAACCACTAGGCCACCGCTGCCCCAAAAGCGCATCTTGCAGATGCCGGGGATTGAACCGGGGACCTCATACATGCAAAGCATGCTCTCTACCTTCCCTCATCTATCTACTTAATGTGGCATTCGTAGCCCTCCACGCGGATGCGTAATATTGTGAACTCGTATTTTGCCCTGGTTTTAGGCTGGTACAGGTGCTGAAGATGGCGGCTCAGTCCATGAAGAAGGAGCGCCTGCTGCCGGCAGTGGCTGGCGACCTGCTGCAGCTCTCGCTGAGGGAGGGCAGCTTTCAGCTCTTCTGGAGCGAGGCTGTTATAAACGGCCTGTTGAAAGACCAGACAGGACCATCTCAGTGAGTCACCAACCGTCATCACTTCACAAACATACTGCTTCTGAGTGTGAATGCAATTATGATTTGTGTAGTGGTCTGGATTATATATAGTGTGATTGTTACTAGTTGTAGGGTTGAAGGTCCCCTATCATGAAAATGTCACTTTGTGAGATTATTTCATGTTAATACGAGTTCCCCTAGCATGTGTATGGTCCTAACAATAGATATAAATGGAATGTAAAGAAGGCTTTTTGTCATTCTGTTTCACTGTTTAGAGCGCGACAGCTCAGATGGTTTGTATTAATCATTTCCGCGAATGCCCCCTCAACTTCTATTATCCGCTCTCCTCCTCGTCCCGCCTCTCTCCTCCTCATTAGCATTTAAAGCTACAGACACTGAAACGGCGTGTCCTGGGGAAATCTCATTGTGGGGCTGTAATTCTGCGCCAAATAAGCAAAAATAATTGTTCATGTCGGGGACATTTAAAAAATATTGCTGTGCAAAAAATGTTTATTGTACTTTCAAAATGAATATGTAGGAAGGCGTGAACCATCAATGTTCTTGTCATGTTTTTTACGTTTTTGTTTTCTTGTCCAGTTATCTGTGCTTTCGCTTGCTGGGAAGTGCCTTGCCTCATTTGTCCACAGAGCAACTTCAGAATGTTTTGACTGGAGAGGTCATGAAACAATATGGGGAACATGTGCTTTCAGCTCAGGTAAGGTTTTAAGGTTATGTTTTAGAGAATTTTTAAAAATGTTTTTATTTTATATAATATTTAATCATTATATGAGCTGCGTTTATTCCATGTTATACGAATATGTGTTTATTCCTACATGTTATGGTGCGTGACTGACTGAATTTCTTGGTCTTAAAGCTGCCAGACCGGTTTAAGTTCACTCCAGAGATGGATGAATACGTCTCAGCGTTCCTGCAGGGATGCCCGGATTCAGATCGGCAGCTGGCAGTGGTGGTGGGCTTCTCTCTGCTGACCAATCAGGGCCACCCTGTCATCCCGACACACTGGAAGGTGGTGGAGTTCCTCGGGCCTGAGGCCCTGAAGAGCTATGTGGGCTGGCTGAAGGACATGTTTCTGGAACCCAAGATGGAGGTCTGTCTGGACTTTGTCACCCGCAGGCAGAAGGAGAAACAGGAGTCTGAAGCTGTGTGAGTTTAGCATTTTGAATAATCTAATTATTTAATCTTTTTTTAAATGATTTAGATTATATAAATGATATGGTTCTTTTCGCCAGCAATGTAGAACGAATTTTCCGTCTTCGGAAGTGGATCGTTCCTCGACTTACTTCAATTGTGGACAACAACCAAGTAAAGAAAGATGAAGACCTCGTGATGGACATTGCCAGGTAAGACTGCACACGGACAGATTTTTGTAACAGCACTCTTACAGTACATTTATTCATATTTTCAGGCATTTATATGAAAACACGTTCTATCAAAATAACATTCTCATCACCGAAAGGGTCTAAACTTTCAGCATTGCTCATTAATATACAAGTCATTATTATATATGAATTTGGGCTGTGAAAATTTAAAATGTGTTAAACCGCTGTATTTTGTGTGCCGTCAGAGCTATGGCAGATTCAAAATTCATGCTAGCCAGAGAACGTTCCTACATAGTGAAGTTTAAGGACAATTCTGGTGATGTGATCAATATGGCCAGGAATGGACAATATTTTAAAGTGTTCTGTCTTCTCTTTTCCAGATTCATTTTTTGCCATGCATTTTTTGTCATCAAAAAAAAATCTACTGATATACCAGAGACAGAAAATGTCCCATCAGTGCCCTTGGATGAGAAGAGCCGTGCTGTTGTAGTCAATGCCTTCTTTGGGTGCAGTATTCCACTTCAGTGAATGTTTACTGGGAAAATGGGGGGGGGGCGTTCCACTCATTTTATGTCATGTCTCCACCATTGTCCTTGCTCTGCAGGCTTCTTCATCACCTGAACCACCTACCGGTGCTGGGTGAACCCACAAAGGTGGAGACCCTCAACAAGAAACCCGTCCTGGGAGTCAAGGCCGATGGCTGCATGTGGCTGTCCAGCTTGGTTCAGTATGCAGACCTGCTCCTTGGCAAGCCGAAATGCCTTCAGTGCCACCTTTCTTTCACCCCTGAGCAGAGGAAGGCCTGGGATGGGTAATCGTGCTTATTGCTTACCCTATTTTGTTTAATAATAATATATATAAACAGTCAAGGAAAATAGTTTGTTTAAAATATGCTATTGTTTTAAGACACTTGATGAGTGTATGGTTACATGTAAATAAAAAGTAATCTTTGAAAGCAATTCATATTGTGTTGGTTGGTAACAGCGAACAAAAAAATCTGAATATCTGCTGAGGGTTTTAAGTCATTCATAATGTTTTGAAGTCTAAATATTTGCAACTTCCTTGACATTTTCTTTTCAGCCTGAATTAGATTTAATTAGATCAGATGAATATATATTACCTGTTTATTTTAGTATGATCATTACATATATAAATATTTTTTTAATAGCTAATAATAATAATTTAAAAAGCATTTCTCTAGGGAAATGTTATATCGCAATATAGTTATCGCAATATTCAACAATATCGCATATTTTCCCAATATCGTGCAGGCCTATTCATAAGCCATTGTTTTTGTACTGACCTTTTTGCAGCATGATCCAGTCTGTTGAAGCCCTTCAGAAAAAAGCTAAGAAGTCCCAGAGTCCTGAGGTCTCGGCTTTCCAGCAGTTGTTTCTGCTGGTCGGCATGAACCTCTTCAAGGTGAGGGGTGGATTTATCATCTTCAGTGTTTTAATGGCATTAATAAACGTTGAGTGTCATGATGTGGCAGTAATCATTAGAGGAATATTTCTGCTCAGTCTCCACAGGAGAGTGTGGAACTTATACATGACATTCAGAGCTGCGTGGCTAAAGTTCAGGCCAAGAAGGCGAGAAAGAAGAAGGCTAGCAGTAAGTTTTCTGTGGTGCTGAAGCAATCAAGGAGCCTTTTTTCTAGTCATATTTAAATGAGTTTATCAGAATCAAATGTTTGTTCGTGGCTCGACAGTAATTTTACTCTATAAAACAGTAGTGAAATTTGTAAAATATCAAAAATCAAATGTTTTAATCAAATGTTCTCATTAAATCATGAGGCATTATTAAAATCCCAACGCTATAGAATTTGACTGTATTTCCGTCTGTAGCAGAGGATGATGGGGAGGAGCCCCATTGGGTGGAGGTGTTGGTGGAGATCCTTCTGTCCCTCCTGTCTCAGCCCAGCCGCCTCATCCGATCCATCTGCAAGACAGTTTTCTCGCGTGTCTGCCCTCACGTCACCCAGAATGCAATCAGCGCCATCTTGGATGTGGGTCATGGTTTTAATTTTTTTTAATCGTAAGGGAAGTTGAGACTTTGATGGGTTGGTAAAATGCGGTTTTATCCAAGGTGTTGGATCCCACGAAAGATTCTGAAGAAAGCGGAGTCGTAGTGACTGATGAGAAAGACGAGCCCAGAAAGGAAAAAGGAAAAGAGGAGGCAACTGCAAAAGGAGAAGATCAGGAGGAGGCAAGTTGCTTTAAATCTGATATGAACTACGTCCCTTACAATGGGTGACTTAACACCAGAAATGATTTTCTTTTTGCTCAGGATGGTGATGAGTCGGATTCGTCAGATGATGATGAAGAAGAGGATGAAGCTATGGAAGATGAAGTGGATCCAAACTTTCGTCTAGAGCTGATGAAAGTGTTACAAGGCAGCGGTGCTGTGGTAAAGAGCCTCAACTCGTTGTTTTATTGTAACTACAGAGTTCTTTGATTCATCGCTCACAGAGGCCCTCTTCTGTAGGCCACTGAGGAAGACAATAGTGATGATGAAGAGCTGGATGATGAGGCCATGATGAAGCTGGACAGTAGCATTGCCAGCCTCTTCGCAGAACAGAAGAAGAAAATCCAGGCCAAGAAGGAGGAGAAGGAGCGACTGCGGAAGGAGAAAACCCTTGTCAGGGACTTTAAGATCAAGGTAAGTTCTTCACGATTTTTCGACACTTATACCACATCAGTTGGATGGCTGCAATGTTTTTTTTGGTTCCAGGTGCTAGATCTTGTGGAGATTTTCCTCTTAAGGCAGTCGACCAGCCCTCTAGTGCTGGGGATGATTGAGCCGCTGCTGGCCGTTATCGAGAGCGGCATGAGCTCTGAGACGGAGCAGCAGGAGCAGGACTTCCTACGCAAAGCTGCTGATATTTTCAGGTGAGCAAAAGTCTTTCGTCTTAATCATGGACACACCAATAATAATGAACGTACCAGAGTAGCCATCTTTACCTTTTGGCCAGTGAGTTAAAAAAATAAAAGTATAAAATTTAAAAAATAAAATTTTTAGACCTGCATTTTTGGGGAAGGGCCAGTAGATGGTGCTAGAAAACATTGGAGAAACATTGCTGCAAGTCTTTTAAAAGGCCTTCTTATTTGTTTCCCTGACACGAAATTGAGATAATAAGAACAGGAGCTTGTTAAAACTATTAAAATTAGCAATTTCATCATATAGCATCAGCAATATACATTTACATTTACGGCATTTGGCAGACGCCCTTATCCAGAGTGACTTACAACGTGCTTTCAAGTTACCATCAATGAAGAGATCAATTCCGGTCCACTAGGACCCCAACTATGAACTATGAATATATATTTTTTATTTATTGCTATCAGTAGACCGCATTTGAGAATTTTCAATAACCAATATATTTGTGCAGAAATTATGCCCAACCCAATTTTTTATTTTTCATAGAAACCAGCTGTGCCGGGGAAAGCAGTACTGCAAAAACGTGGAGGACCGGCAGGCCGAGCTTCATGACATGCTGGAGAAATTACTGAGCCGGGCACAGAAGCTGTCCGATTCCTCCATTTCGCTCTTCTATTTCAGGTATGTGCCACACGTCTCACTTGTCTCTGAGCTGCATTGTCACCGATGAAGCTGTTTTGTTCTTGATGTGACAATGGCTGTGTGGTGTCCTCCTCTTCCCCGAAACAGTGCGTCCCTCTACCTGCTGAAGGTGTTACGAGGGGGCGTGCAAGCCCAGACAGACTCCGGGGACACGAGTGAAGAGGGGAAGACCGCAGAAATAGTCGAGGTTGAGTAAATCCCTGCACCCCTTGGTGTCCACGTCCACATTGATCAGCTTTCTACTCATTTTTTTAACATGTACTCTGCTGAGTAGGCTTTCGTTCTCCACCAAAAATACTCTGGCAGTAGCAATGTGTGGTTTGAAACTGACCTGGAAGGTCCTCCATGTCTGAAGCAGCCTTAATTGTTTCTTGACCTCCAGGTCGGAGGCATGGGAAACGTTGACGTGGAGCGGGTGACTGCCCGCTATACGGACGCTCTCGTTTCCTTCATGACTCGCCGCAACAGCCCTCTCACGGGAGCCATGTTTATGGATCTCTTCAGCCGGTTTCCGGTGAGATACGTACATAAAACAGCGAACTTTACTTTTACCGCATTCCATGTAAAAAATGTGTTCCATGTTTCTCGCTTTGTGTTCTTCAGACTTTGTGCAAAAACCTGCTAGATACAGCAGTAGAATACATAACAGGGGGAGCCAGAGAGCATCAGCAGGTAACGTGTGGTGGAGAGTGTATTCATCCTGTTGCCGGTTGCACGAATGAGGGGGAACAGGTTAGATTTGCGATGGTTGTGTGATTTCCAGGGACAGGCTTGTGCTGTCGTGTTGAAAGGGCTGCAGTCAAATGAGGTGCAGAAGATGGTGGCTGGAGATCGGTGGACTGGAATCTGCCAGACCACAGTGGACAAAGTCACAGAGGTAGGACTTTCAGAAGCTCCCAAAACGCTCCGTATCTTTGTATGTGGATCGTAATGTTAGGCGACTTTAAAACTTGGAGTGTTGAGGATTTCTTAACCTGATGTAAGATCAGATGAAGGGCTTTAGATTTAGCTTCTGTAGTGCAATCATTGAGAGAGAACTGATCTTGAATCTTTCCTGTCTTAATATTTAAGTTAGGAGGTTTTGGTAATACTGCCACAGATGCTAGAAAACACTGAAAAACTAGATGCACTAGTTAGTAATGGAAACATTTCACAATCAACATATGGTTTCATTGAATTGTAAGATTGTTGGAACCTTAAATAAAAATGTGTATTCATAACCATAGGCAGATTTCAGTATAACCTGATATAAATTCATTCTGGCTTTTCCTCTAATGTCCATGGTATTAATGTATTGTATTCTATGGCTATGTATTCTTATAGCATCTTCCCATTAATATTTGACCATTGAATTAGCACATCAGATCATAAAATGGCTTCAAACAATCGTTTCTTTTCTTTAGACGCTTGGAAAAGGTTTTGAGGTGAAAAACAAGATGATTCTAGAGAAAATGACCAAGGCTCTGGAGCTTAGCCTGTTTTTGGTCAAGACCATCCACCATCAGGTAGTGAATTCTTATAAATGTGTTTCTAACCTGCACAATAAGAACGCAATTTTGTTTTAATGAAGTGTTTTTTTTTATTATTCAATTGATCAGAATCTAGCAGTGGACCTCCAGCCTCTCCGTAACACACTTCAGTCGCTGAATAAGAATGAGGCTTTTCAGAAGTCTGGACACATGGAGGATACTTACTGGGGTGTCATGAAGATGTTTGGTGTTCAGTAAGTTTGAGTTTCACTACTGTTTTTCTGGTGTTCATTGATAAAGGCCTTCCATAATGTTGTTTTTTTTATTCTTGCTGTAATTTCAGAAAACCAAAACTTGTGAAGATGAAGAAAGCTGAGGAGGAAGTGGAGAAAGGTCCCACAACAAAGGCAAAGAAGAAAGGCTTTCTACCTGAAACCAAGAAGCGCAAGCACTCCAAGAAACCCGTTGTGCTCGAGGAGAAGATCGTCGGAGAGAAGGGGAAGCCTGCTGCCTCTCCGGCGCCAGCAGGAGACGGAGAACAGGGGAAAAAGAAAAAGAGGAAGAGGAATAAAAACAGGAAAAGGAAACATTCGGAAGGAGCCGAAGCACCTGCTCAGTCGCCTGCCAAGAAGACCAAAAAGAAGGCAGCAAAGCAAGGAGCTGCAAAGTCCTGAAACTCCACATGAGATCCAATATATGAGTGCTCTGTGATGAGCTCCCTTCAACACCTTGACTGATTACTCACGTCGTGTTCGAGTAATAATTATACCGTCATCACCAGGACACTTCCCAAATACGCATGCGATCGTCCCCATCGTTTCTGGCATTTCGCGTTGTAACTAATGATCGTTGTACCGTTTGATCTTCTTTTTTTTTTAATTACCCCACTGCTGTTTAGTCTCAGATTAGGTTATATGTGTGTTGGTGAACATGTCACGATACACTTGACATAATTTGTACAAATATCTGTGTTTGGAAATGTGTACAATACGCATTAAAATATTTTACAGGAGTGGCAATATCAGTCACGCCATCAAATCCACCGACGTCGATTCAACTATTGGGAGTAAAAGTTTCGTTATGCTTGGGGCTGGAGTGTTTTTGTGCTTGTTTTACGCCGGCCAGCAGGGGGCGCTGAGCCGCGTCCCTCCCCGGAATTCCGTTCCGTGGGCATCGCCTCCGCAGAAGAAGGAGGAGGAAGAAGCAGGGAATCTCGCGCAGCTCCAATTTCGTTTCGCTCGAACATGACGGCGGCGCAGTGAGCGACGCCGCCAGGTCTCCCCAGCGCATGGTAGCCTGAGACGGTCGCAGCGATGGCGGACAGTTTCGATCGCGCCCCGGGGGCCGGCCGCGTCCGAGGAAAGCCCAGCAACCCCGGCCTGGTGGAGGCGTCGAGCCCCCGGGCGCCCGAGTTCGGCAGCGAGGACGCCAAGGCGTCGCTGTTCAGCCACCGCGAGCCGCTCCGGCAGCCGAGGAGCTCCCCGCCGCCGGCGGAGGGTAACGTGCGCCGCGGAGACGCGGAGTTTATCCGTTTGTTGCTTGTGGCGTCGTTCGGTTGCGCAACTCGCCTCGGACCGTGTTCCCCCCTCCCGCCACCGCGTAATCCGCGCACGATCTGGCCGCAGAAAGCTGCTTTATTGATTATTGAGTTGGGATTTATCGGCTATGTTTAGTCCACGCACTTCAACGCCAAAGATCCAAGCATCACTTAGACCGACTAATCTGCCTTGAGCGCCGCTGCTTTATTTATCCGTCGTCATGTAGACATTAATACGCATTAATCACGTCTTTTATACTGCTGAGATCATATCATTGTAGTGAAAAGGGATGGAAAGAAAACCTTAAAACCTGCTTACTGCACTAGTGCATGAAAGGCTCCACTGGTATCATTCACGACTCAAGTTTTTAAATCTTTTTATTTTTTTGCAGACACCAGAAGACAAAGCAAAACCTCAAATCCTGTACAGAATAACAGTAGCACTCCTGCCTTAAAAGCGCAGCGCTCGGAATCCCTGGTGCTGACCTCCAGCCTGTCAGCCAACGCGCCAGAGTTTTACCCCTCTGACTACGCATACTCGGTCTGTTTCATCGGGTTTAATCATTTAAAGAAGGATTCTTATTAGAAAGATATTATTCTATGTAGAATTATGTTATTGTAGAGAACAGAAGTTTGGTGTCAAGCCTTTATTACAAGAAACTTTAGAAATGGTAACATTACTGTAACATCAACTTACAACATCATGAGTGTAAGTTGATTGATATGAAATGACATTATTCTTGGGGAATAACTTGTCCAACCCCTCCCAGCACATTTTCAAGCAAGCCGAGTCAATGTCAATGCAGTAAACACACATTTAAATACCCAGTAGTTTCAGCTTATGTCAATACACAAATTACATTTGCTATATAATATATATCATTGAAAGCACTGCAGAAATTCTGGCCTGTAGAGTCTTATGATCTTATAAACAGAATCACAATCAACTGTTTTTGTATTTAACATCGTTTCAAAGGAGCCTGTTTATGAGGATTGGGGTGACGAGTACTACGCCTCGGCCTCACTGGCTGATTTGGTTCAAGGTATCCTCAGCCACCTCAACTCGTCCCCGGGGTCATTTGAAGTCGACATTGATGACATTACTGCCACCCTGAACGAGTGGGTCACCACCGAAGACACCCTGAAAGAACTGGTGGAGTTAATCTACATGCAGGTTTGTGTGTCATTTTCAGTCTATGACACATACCTGAAATTACAGTTGTTTCTGTTTGATTAATCGTTTATTTCTCTATTGTATTTGTCAGTCAACGTCAATCCCTAATTTTTCTTACACCGGAGCACGACTCTGTAATTATCTGTCACAGCACCTAATAATTTCTCCATCCAATGGCAGTTTTCGTCATCTTTTGCTACAAAGGTGAGGTGGTTCATCCATCTGTGTGCGTTTGGATAAAGTACTTTGTCTATATATATATGATGAGAATTTTACACTATTTTTTTTGGAACCTGATATTGGGAGAAATGCTCTAGCAGCTGTCAAAAGTTTATTAAAAGTTATACTTTTTTTTTTGTTAACAGATGTCATTCTGAGTTTGAAAAGAAAAACCAAGCAGTTTGTGGCAATGAAGAAACACAAAGAAAGTTTCATTCATATGTGCTCTTCCTTGGAGAAATTTACTTAAATCTTGAGGTAGGGCTTCTTGTCGGAACCTGCTTCATGTGTCAGCAGGATATTTTTACTCGTACCTTCATATTGTACTTTTTATTAGGTGAAGAGTGCCAATGGGCCTCCAAAGCGGGCAGATATCTTGCTTGTTGCATTAAAAGACCTGCTGACCACCCTCTTCTCAAACCCTGTGGATGGAAACCTCACCTGCGCCGTGAAGCTCCTGAAGGTTCGAGACTTGTTATTTACATGAGTGCTTTTCCAATTTGCTCTGAATAACCGGGATTGCCCCAAATAACCAAAATTGACAATGTCAGTAGTGGGTGTTTCCACCATTTGCCACAATGACAGCTTGACAGTGACGTCTCATGCTCCTCACCAGCCTCATGATGTTGTTCTGAGGCAACTCTTCCACAAGTGCTACGCGCAGTTCTGCCAGGTCACGTGGGGGTGGGGTACGATCATTCAGTCTCTGCTTCAACTGGTCCCAGACGTGCTCTATGGGGTCTCTATGGGGTCAGGGGACATTGATGGCCATACCATATCGAGCTGTGACGATTCTGCCACAATGTGGTGGAGCATTATCATCCATGAACAGAAAATTGGGGGTGTGCTGGTGGAATTGATGGTGGGTTCTATGATGTCTCTGATGTCAACGTGCAGTGACTGAGCCATGTACCCAGACTGTTGCTTCTCCTCCACCAAAGCAAACCCTAGACCTCAGCGTATCACTCACCTTGCTTTCTCCAGCAATGCTGACGACCATGATTTCTGTGCAAGGTGACCCGACACCCAACGGTAGACCACTTCTGCATTGTCCAGGTCACATGGTCTTGTGCCCACTGCAAACGTTCACACCGGTGCCTTGGTGTCAGTGGCGTCACCTGCAACAGTCCTCTGGCATTCAAGCCAAAGCAATGGTTTGTCTGTAAACCCTAATACCCCTCGCATCTCGTTGTCTGAGTTGATAGGTCCTTAGGTCCTGGTCATCAATGCGGTCTGTCACTATACCTAACGTATTGTGAGTAGTGTATGTAACATTCAGCAAAATTGATTATTTGGTTGCTTGGTTTGCTTCACTTCTGTGGGGTTTAATAGTGTCAATAGGTTATTTGCTCCATACATTTATTAAAGGTCCCATTACATGAAAATGTCCCTTTTAACATTAATACGAGTTCCCCTAGCCTGTCTATGGTCTTGTAATGGCTAAAGAGTGCTTTGGCCATTCTGCTTTGCTGTTTAAAGAGCGGCAGATCTGGAATTGTCCCCTTATGTTGTCATACGGGGAAAAGTTACCTTCCGTTTCTTATGCTTTTTAAAAAGTGAGAAGCATTGCAGTTGCTCTGTGATTGAATGTAAAAAATGAGCACTTTTTTTTTTCTTTGTCGTCACATGAGACTCTGAAGAACCAGCGAGTTAATACATTTTTTTCAGTTAAAAACGCTGACACAACTTCCTGTCTGCGACAAATATTGTGGTTGGTGAATGGTGTTGATGACATCATTTCCACGAATGCCCCCTCAACTTCTATAGGCCGCTTTCCTCGTCGTCCCGCCTCTCTCCTCCTCATTAGCATTTAAAGCTACAGACACCAAAACGGCGTGTCTCACCAATGAAATCTCATTGTGGGACTGGATCAAAGTGGCTGTAATTCTGCACCACGGCTGAATTTCAGAGACGTCAGATACAGTACTAGGGGACCCATAAGACTGATATTAAAGCAAAAACATTTCATTTCAGGGGAGCTTTAACATTTTAACCATGTCACCTATAAAGCCTTCTGTTAATCGGTGCGTTTCCCCCATGTTCAGTTGACTGGCTCAGTCCTTGAGGACACCTGGAAGGAGATGAAACAACCCCACATGGATGAGATCATGCAGAAGATCAAAGGGGTGGTGCTTGACGCCACGTGCAGCCGGTGAGGGCGAGAGACGCTTCCCTCAGCCTGAGGCGCCTCAGTTTCCGGTGCACGTCTGATGGCCGATCTTCTCTGTCCTCTGCAGTGATGTCAGGCAGATGCTCTTAAAGCTGGTAGAACTGAGATCCAGTAACTGGGGGAGGGTTCATGCCGCCGCCGCCGCTAGCGAGGCCACGCCTTACAATGACCCTAATTATTTTATGGTAAGTGTAGAATCACTTTATATATCTACTACTCTTCAACTACCCGATTCCTCAAGGCCATCATTATCTGCATCGACCTTTGACATCTGGTCGTGTCTCTAACTGCATTTTCCGTCTCTGCTTTAGAATGAGCCAACGTTCTATACGGAGGACGGAACGCCATTCACGGCTGCAGATCCTGGTGAGGGCGTCCATCTGGATATTATCCGGATATTAACACGCCTTAATGTATAGTTACGTTTCCTCTGTTCTTTCCTTCAGATTATTCTGAAAAATATCAGGAGATATTGGATCGAGAGGAATATTTCCCAGACTATGAGGAGAATGGAAATGAACCGTGAGTTCAATTTTCTTTCATCGCGCAGCACTGCTCCTCTTTCCCTAAAATCCTGCCCGCAGCACGGCACCTGGCTCCCTTCAGGTCTGCTTTCTGGGCCCTCCTGACAGGGTTAACGTCATTGTCCCGCTCACAATGCCAGCTAGCTGGGCCAGGGCGCTGTTGATTCAGCAAATCGACAAGAAAGGGGCTTAACTGGGCTTTACTCCAGGCATGGCAGCGCTGCCTTATTGAAACTTTGAAAAGAAGCGGCTCCCCTGCCGCTCCAGCAGAGGGGGCTTTGTGCAGCTGTGGTGGTGATGGATGTGGACGCAGCCGAACAAGTGCTAGGCAAGATTTTGGGTGGCGCCCCCTTGCATTGCAGTAAATTCCGCTGCTAGAGGAGATAAACTCTCAAGAAACCGAGTGTGCATAATCTTTGTAATAATTTGTACCATATAATAGTATAACTGTGTATGTACTCCATTTTTAATTATGTTCAATAATACTAATACTAATAACACTAATACTTTACACTTTGGACCCCAAATGAGCCAAGTTGTTGTAAAAACCTGTTGATTCATTTGTTTGCATTGTTTTGTGTTGCAGATTATTTCCAGATACAGATGAAGATGAAATGGATCCTGAGATTGAAGAGGCGTTTGAGAAGTTTTGCATCGAGTCGGAGCGAAAATGGAAGCAATAAGCCGAATGTAAAAAGACTCTGTCTGGGAGCAGCACGCACATCTTTCTCTTCGTGCTGAACCGACTGGAGGGGAATCGTTTTAAGGCCGTTCAGTGGAGATCTAGCGCTAGCAGTTACACGGCGGAATTCTGTCTTGTTTTTACGGCATGGCATTCAACAAGTCACTGTGTTACTAAGCTGCCCGCAGGTTTCGTTTTCTCGTTTGATGCTCTGGCTTTTGATGAAGTGCGGGGCAGGGTGTGCAGTGTGCGTTCTTTTTCGAACTCGGTCCGGAGTGTCCCGCAGTCCCGCAGCGCGACACCTCACCCCGTTATCAAAGAACCGGCGTGTACGTGATGTAGCCCAACGCTCCCCTTTTTTTGACAGCTGAGTTGCGTCATCAAATGTGTACTAACTCTTCCTAAAGAAAAGCAGCTCGTGGCCACGGGAAGACAATGGGGGAAAAAAACAAAAGCCTGTTCTCTATACCACATATCGCTTGGAGGGCGGGAGGGAGGGATGGATGGATGGATGGATGGATGGGGATGGGTTCTGCATTTACAATTCACAAAGGCAGGGGTCGTCTTCCTTTTCAGGTTCACATGAACCCTTTTAGACTTTTACCTCTGGTTTCGTTGTTTTACAGAGAGACCTCAGTTAAACCTCAGGTTCTCTTTTGTTTTTCTGGATCCTTTCTTGCCCTAATGTAAATGCGGCCTGTAGAAGAACTTGTGCTGCCGGATTATTCTCATCATCATATGAGCCCCATATACGCAGGAATGTTCATTTTGTAGTTTTGTAAATATAATTTACAGTTTTGTTTTTGCTTGCAATAAATCTTTATAAAAATGTATATTTCTGTTCCTTGCTGCGGTTTGAGCGGCGTGCTTGGTTTCGTGTCGATGCTCCCGTACAGCAGGGGGCGCTGTTCGTGGTTACAGAAGCGCCGGCGGGGAAGAAGTGCGGGAATTTCGAGCTCTCGTTTCTGCCGTGGGAAGCCGCGGAGCGCCATGGCCCGCGTCGCGTTGGCGGTCATGTACCAGGACGAGTCGGTGGACGCGCACGGCGCCGACGGCTCCCGGCTCCGTCTGGCCCCGTGCGGCTCCGAGTTCGTCGCGGAGAAGCGCGGCCGCGATCCGCAGAGAGTCCGCCAGAGAACCAGGTTCGCGACCAGCGAGTACAAAGTGAGGATGTTTCTTTCCATTAATTTCACTTTGCTGGTAGAAATAGTCACAAACTGTGAGTGTCTTTTTGGAGAGAGAACCAGGGAAGCGACGAGTGAATTAAACGCTGTTTTTCAGCGTTTCTGATATATTGACACATGACGTCACAGGAAGCATCTTTACAGACACTCTCATCCAGGGCGACTTACATTAAAATATCAGTCATAGAAATCCTTCATCTGAAAGTGAAGTGATTGTCATTGTGAAACACTGCAGCACAGCTCACGGTGACACAACGAAATGTGTCCTCTGCATTTAACCATCACCCTTGGTGAGCAGTGGGCAGCCGTGACAGGCGCCCGCTCGCTTAATAACTCCGATCGCAGCTGAAAAGTGCTGGGTGAAATCCCTGGTGTGAGAAGGTGGCATCAGCGGATATAAAATGTGGCTTTTTATTTATCCCCTTTTTAATCCCTGACAGTTTGCTGTTTTCAGGCTTTACTGCTGCTGGTGCTGGAGTTCAGGAACAGATATGCCACGCGACCATATTTGCCAGAGGAGCTCATTCCTGCTGAAAAAAAGAAGGTGGGCACAATGTTCCACTGTTTTCATGTCCAGATGACACATTTCTTATGGTTGTCTCCTACCTTGGACTGGCTTTGGATAGTCAGTAATTTTGTTCAAGTACAATAGGCCATTTTGCACAGTCCCTTGAACTATTGTCAGAAGTTCCCCCTTTTGGCATGTTCCAACAACCACGAGGAACCCGGAAAGACTTCGTATCTGTCCATCAAGGTTGTACATAGGTGTGTGTTGTATACAGTGGTTCCTGTAGAACATGATGTCAGAATGCTTTAATTCCGTCACAGTCCACGTCACTTGGTTATTAATGGCGAACAGTGACTGTGGCAGGTTCGAATGTAAGGGCGATCTTGTACCTCCGACTTGTCGTTGCAGTGGCTCCTTGCTGATGGAGTGTCAGAGATGGAGTGGCCTGGGGAGGACCCTGGTTATATTGAAGTCACACAAGATGGGGAGATGGTCTTGCGCTCCAAGGACGGTGGTGGAAAACTGATCCTCTCTTCGTCCGGAGAAGATTTCACCATGGAATACGACTGCAGGGTCAGCCAAAGTGAGATGCCAAAGGCTCTGGAAAACATGAGCAGTGAAAGCCAAGCCTCGGACAAAAACGGTAGTCATACTGTCACAGGACCATCAGTAAGGCCCTCCAGCCAAAGGATGGGTGCAGCTCGTGCCTTTACGTCAGTGGTGCAGCACCACTCCTGTCTCAGTTACCCAGACAGCTGGCAGCGCCCCCTGTCAGCAGCCGCTCACCACAGGATGAGCCTGAGGTCTGGAACGACCAGCTCACGCCCTTCGTTAATCCAAAGTGGCCATAACCCTCATCCTCCTCTGCCTCTCCCGCTAAGGTGTTCATCCCCTCACCTGCACAGGTCCGAGCTTTTCACTCTCTGCTGCGTTCAACGTGTCTGTCGACATGAAAATGTCCGGTCCAGTGCAGGATCTTGGCATGTCGCGTACCTGATGTGGTTCTGATCATTCATCTCATATTCAGGTGGAATGCTTCTAGCAGGCTGCTTGACCACGAAGAACCATTTGAAGCAATGGAGACCGATCTGGTGAAAGTGGTGTGTTGTCATGGAATAATATATCGGTATGTATATTTTGTTTTATTGCCTTACTGACCAGACTAATACTGCCAACATAGAAAATGTAAAGTGATTATGACATTTTTAATTTACAGAATTATCGAAGGAACAATCCCCATTGTAGAGGTTTGTCCAGGTGATGGTTCACTTATGAGGTCAAAAGGAGTTTTGGTGAATTATTTCACCCATTATCAAGGAGGATCCGTACCTGGTGAAGTAGGTCTAATTTATGTATTACTTTAGTGTATTAGTTATCGAGAGACTTGCTTTGGGTGGGCTCTTTGCTCCATAAACTCCAGCTTTTTCTTTCTTTCTTGTACAATTTCGGGTGACTTGTAACAGGCGTATTTTGCATTTACAGGTCTGTTAACATACTATAGGACAGGCTGCAAAGTTTTGGTCATGTAACTAAATTCTAAAATTGGAAAGGCAATTCACTTTTTTTTTCCCACTTATGTACTCTACGTATCTCGATTTTGTCTCAATCAAGTAGAAACCCATGACAATCAATTAAATGAATGATTCTTAAACCGTTCCAGACAGTGGAGAAGACGTACTATTTGAAGAACCTCCCACCAGATGTCCCTGGTCAGATGTATTCGGTGTCGTCTGTGGTGACCCGCGCCAGCAGGTGAGACAACTGTGTGTACAAAGTGCATATTTTTTTTATTGAAAATTTACTATATGTAATTGCTACTCTGATCCCGCCTTTTGGCAGGATTTTGAAGTGTTACTGCCTGGCCAGAGATTCTGTGAAGCTACCCTACATGAACTGCTGCTGGCACACGGCAAGCTGGATTTTTTTTTCTGTTTGTTTTATTCGTACCTTGTTGAGAGGACCTTCATCTTGAATGTGTCATTTTTCTGATATTTTGCAGGATCATAGCTTTTTGGAATCGTTGAAACTTGTCCAGGAAGCCAGTTTGCCCGGTTCTGGCCACTTCATGGCCTTCTCTGATGGTAGTGCAGAGATTGTTTTTGGGGATGGGGCCAGGTTATACATGATGTGGAATTTCAGCAAGAGCACATACTCACAGGTTATTCTAAGCACTTTAGTAATCACTTGCATATCTATATAGTGAATTATTGGAAGAAAACGTGCCACAAAATTTGTCAAATTCCTGTCATAACAACTGCTGATTATAACCAGAACCAAACAGAGGGAGCCCGGTCTAGCTGGTGCCAACTGACTCTTCCCAGTGGACAACAGCAGCTGGTGAACTTTGAAGCTCCAGGGCCATATCTCAAGTACCGATTATTCATTACACATCTATACCTACATGACATGTTAATACTATTAGTTGTGTACTAACACTTAAATACTTTTTTATTAGATATGTGGCATTAGCAGCAGACTGGTCCCACAGCGTTCAGCAGACGTGTCTGGAGAGAGGTAGCGGATATTCTTCTCGCCCATCTTCTACAGAGATCGGTAAACATATAGAAAGCAGGTGAGCCTTTTATTTATGCTACCTACTGACAAAAACAGGGTTTCACACATCACACACTAGGTCGACAAAATCTGTTAAAATTATAATGATAAGCACCTCACTTGTATGGTAAAAAAATAAAACTAATGTAACTAATCCTGCAGACCTCATTAATAACGTTTTACTATGTGGACAGTTTTGAGGCCTACAGCTTTTCTGATGCCCTTGGTAGAAGTTGAGATTGTATCTTACATTTTATTTTCCCAAAAGACATACAATGAGAGTCAATCACAATCCCTCTCACTTCAAAATCTACATTTTAAAATAGTTTTAATACATTTGTGAACTTAGCTGCTAACATAGCATACATCTCTGACTGGGCGTCTTTGGAAAAGGCTTCCTTTTTTGTAGAAAGGAGATTCTTGAGATGGTTTGGGATCAAATGTCGATAGGGCGGGGGAATCAGTGTTCTGTATACACTGGCTTGTTGATATGAACAGCAGAATTGGTTAATTGTAAATAACGAATTTATTGTAATACCATGTGGGCCATTATTAATCCTTATTAATTCCCTTTATAATTTCAGGTCAGTGGTTGCCGAACTGGAAAAGATCAAAAGATTCAACTGTATCCTTCATACTGAGTTCACACACAGACAGTGAAATATTCTTGGTTCTTTAACACTGTAATTTCAGTTTTGCTGGAAAACAGCCACCTTGTTAAAGCCAAAGCGGATCGTGCTGCGTCCATTGGTGATCTCAGAGTCAACGCCTCCAACCAGGATTTCTGTGAGGTCAGCATTTCAGACGCCCTCCGGAAAACTTCAAAAGCCATACAGGACATTGAGAGGATTCTGTCAGATAAACAGTATTCCATGGACACTTCTCCATGAGCATATTTGGCTTTAAAAGTGATTCAAAAACCATATTACTTTTGGTCTGGGAAAACATGCCAAGAAGGATGAACTTACATTTGATTTCATTTTGTTTTGTAGTGTATATAATGTTTTTGAGGGAGCATAACATTACAAAAATTCTACTGCCCTTTTCATTTGGTTGCCTTCAATGGTAAACTGTTTCGTACTATAATCTTTTTGTTCTTCAGCACTTGGAATTTCGCCACATTCGTTTAATTTGTGCTGAGCAAGTAAAGGGTGGAGATGTAAAATCATGTGACTCCACATCAGAACCAGGAAGAGGGCTAGAATGTAATGTTTCCTTTAAATGCTAACGTCATGTTGAGTGATGCTTAGTTAAGTTAATATATTTGAATATATTATTTATATTTGTGTACATATATATTTGGATATGTAGACATTTCTTTTTATATGGTATTATTTACATCTATTATGTTGTTAATACAATTTTATTGTTTTATCCATAATAAAAATGTTTACTCTTACTGTCCTCATATATAATTATATGTAAAGAAATTCATCTGTATGAATCATGTGGATTTAGCTGGATTATATGAATGAAAGTATTGCAAAAAGAACCTTCTAAGAAATAATAATAACTAGAGTTTTATGAGCATGATGTGTAATATATTGGTATGCAGAGACCCCCATTTTCATAGTATCATAGCTTGTGAACATTAAAGCTTGCTGTAGCCAGCTAATAGTCTTTCAGTTCTTGTCCTTTTCTCCTTGCAAAAGGATTCAAAATCCTAGAAGATTCTTGGTCTGCCGCTGTAGTTCTTCAGTTTACACTTCTTAAGGACCTGTCCTCTTGACACCCCTTTGGATGCACCTAATCTGTGACAGCTATGGAGACTAATGTTTTACATTTACAGCATTTATTAGACACCCTTATCCAGAGCAACCTACAATCAGTAGTTACAGGGACAGTCCCCCTGGAGCAACTCAGGGTTAACTCAAGCAACTCAAGGGTGGTAGTAGCCTAGTGGGTAACACACTCGCCTATGAACCAGAAGACCCAGGTTCAAATCCCGCTTACTACCATTGTGTCCCTGAGCAAGACTCTTAGCCCTAAACTGCTCCAGGGGGACTGTCCCTGTAACTACTCATTGTAAGTCGCTCTGGATAAGGGCGTCTGATAAATGCCGTAAATGTAAAGTGTCTTGCTCAGGGACACAATGGTAGCAAGTGGGATTTGAACCTGGGTCTTCTGGTTCATAGGCGAGTGTCTTACCCACTAGGCTACTACCATCCTATTTTACAAGAAAGTGAAGTATGTTTGATGAATCTGTAACCTTCATGGCTGCTTTGTTCACTATTCTCATCATCAAAAGCCGCTTCATGAGATGCTCATTAATATGAGTGAATGATAAGAAAGCGTTCGACATAAACCTTCAGGACTGTCTGAAACCGTCCCCGCTGTCCAACTTAAGGTGGTGGAGAGAAGACTAGAGTGTGGAATGCTGCCTGTAAAAGGTAAAAGCTCCCCGATTTGTCCCCTTGTTTGCTATTTCTTTTGTTTAGTATGTGACCTCACATGTGCTATTTCATAGTCCTGTAGTAGCTTCTAAAAAAGCAAGATCCATAAATGAGTATGTGAGTCGAAACTTTTGACTGGTACCGTGTGTATGTGGACAACTGACAGGAAAGCCTTTTTTCTGTCATCCCTTCCAAATAATCTGTTGCCATCGAGGTGCCATCTGAGTCTCTGTGCTTCTGTGTCTCCTCGTATTTGAAATTCCAGTTAGTCAAGAAGTCATTGATTTCAGCTGGAAAGGGCTCCAAATCAAGTTAAAAGCCAAATTCCATAACTAATGCATACATTAGCGGCTCAAAATAATTTTATTATAAGAAATATCACCCTTAAGAAAGAACATCTGTTATATTGTGTCATTATGTCATTAGAACTTAACAGCAAGACCTCGTGTTGTGCACTATAACCTCCGCTGACGTGTCCATACTGCTATTAGCATATGGGATAGGACCTACATGAACTGAAACCGATTGGGTACTAAATAAAAAGAGGGAATAAATACAATCTAACTGCACTAAATATATTACTCACAGCATGTGACGACTGGTACACCAAATCATTGATTGTAGGAAGAAGTGAAGTGATTCATTGTCAAGAGACAAACTGACAAAATTCTCTACATGTCCGGCTCCAGCACTAGAATGATTTCAGCCCCTTTACTTCCTGCACATGTCAGTGACTCTGGTTCAGGTCAGACCATTAAGAGAGTAGAACTCAGAGGAGCTTCAAAGCAACTTGCTGAGCACACACCACAAACCACACACTCGTTGGCACAATAAGAAGGTATTTTTTCTGCTTTTTAAGTGTCGTTTACTTCTGCCGAAGTATTCTTTAGTCTAAGAGTGGTTTTGATCTTAGTTTTAAAGTGTTGTGTTGGTGTAACTGATAACGTTGCGAATGAGGACGTTCCTTTTTCATCTTAATGGCGTTGCTTTTTCACACATTTGAACCCGTTGGCATGTGTTAGTGTGTTTATTTGTGTAACAAGCTGCTTTTTTTACAGGCGCCTATTACAGATGTCCAAATGCTAATGGCACACTTTAATGCAGGAGTCACATCTAATGTGGATGAAACCGGCAGAAACAAAAAAAATGGGGAACTTCCCAATTTTAAGGAGGCCAACAACCTGCACAGCCCATCGGTAAAACCAATTCCCGGAAAGCTCAGTGCACCGAAGTGGGATATTGCGAAGCCCAGTTGCAATGATGACAAACCTGAGAATTCGAGTGAGGGTCGAAAAGTTAACATGTTCATACCTAAGCCTCCTCTGCAGAAGCCACCTATCGGCAATGCACAAGTGACCAAACCCAAACCTCTATTTGCCTCAGGCAAACCTGCTCAGATAAGATTCAGCACTCAACTCCCTGCTGTGGAGAAAAGCGACGGACCCCCCAAACCCCCAGCTCCAGAATTCAAACCAACTCTGTCAGCGTCTTTGGTCCAGTTGAAGAACACAGAGTTGTCCTCCAGGTTTGAGGGTTCAACAGACTTGAACTCCAACAGCCTTCCAGTCTTCAAACCTTCAGTGGTAAAAGCAAGACCTGACATCCAAAATGAAAAGCCTAACGTTACAGAAGGATTGCTGTCAGAAGACGGTAAAGGGTCCCTCCCGAAACGGAAACCCCTGCCCGGCATGACCGGAACCGGAAAATGCCCCCCCAAACCCAGGAGGCCATTTCATGTTGACCTTTCCCAATTTGGTAACAAGTCACCCCAAATAAATAGTAAGTTCCTCCACTCATATACATATGAAATTACATATAAACAGTAGTATCATTGATAATTTACAAGTACTAGCATTTCATGTAAAAGCTGAAAACTACAGTTAAATAAATGTTAAAAAAATGTATTTACATTTAGGAGAACCCTGATTTAATCCAGTGGTATAAAGTTAATGTATTTTATAGAACTAGTTTCCTTTTTAAAAAAAAAGATTTTCAAATGGGACACATGACAGTTAGTGACTCCCTGTAACTACTTATTGTAAGGTGTCATAAATGTAAATTCATTTAACATAATTCTTTGTTTTGGGGTAGATTCCGCTGGACCTCCACCACCACCTGTCTCCAGCCACCCAGAAGCACTGTAAGTACAGCAGATGGCATTAAAACATTATTAATGCTATAAGTGTGTTCATTAACATTTTTTTAATTGAAGTTGTTTATGGAACTATGGCAGTGGCAGGATGGCATCCCGGCATATTGGGACACCAGCCCATGGCAGGGCACGCCCACACGCCACTCACTCACACTCTCACATCTGTTAGTAACTGGTGCCAACAGGCAGAGCGCGTGCAAGCTCCGAGCCGGCATTGAAACTCACAACCTTGGAGGTGTGAGGCCACGTTGCCTACCGCCCTCTTGTTCTATTTATCTACATGCTGATGAACGCGGCACTTAGCACCAGAGTTTCACTTCTTTTCAAAATATCTAGTCTAATCAACATAACGTGTTTTTTAAAGTAGTTCTATCTGCAGATGCAGCAGGGCGTCTCCCTATTTCTCAGCTTTTCATGTGCTATTGTAACAGGAAATGTCACACTCTTTACAGTTTGACATATTTGCATATTCATTTAGTTCTGTTTCCATATATCTCACAGCAATTAACAAAGCAAAATTGCAAGCAGACTAATGATCTCTATTGTGCAAAATGCAGACTGATTTTGTCGTACATTCCATTATCCAGAAGGAAGACGGTTCCGGACAAACACGGTCCAGTGACTGCTGGCGTGAGGAATAACAAAACTCTCTTCCAAGGTTATTGTTACACAGTAATGATGCATTCATATTCATTATGTAGTATTTGAAGTGGCACATAAACCATTATTTTTTCACTCATATTTAAATATGAAAATGGGTTGTTTAACTTTATATCTCTTTATATTACAGCACAAGAGGAGCAGGCATTAGAGGTATGTATGCCAGCAACTTGTACAATATGGTCGAGTTTTAAAGAGAACTCTTAGTGACTGTGTTGGAGGAAGTAGGGTGTTAATGTGGTTTAATATAGAAGCAGTAGTCACAAAGGAAATGGCTTGAGAAGCCAGTCAAAACAGATAACGGCACAAAAATGTCTGTAAACAGCGAAGGATACTAACCTTGTACATAATACACACAAAAAAGACCTTCAGAAACCTTCAGTTATAGATCTCTAAATTGAAGGTTTTGTGGTTATTTCTAAATTTAGAAAGAGAAAGAACATGAAACTGATGATGTAGTGTTGTACGAAGACCTGGATGAGAAATGGTGAGGCATTTGCACAGTATTTATCGGGGACAGTTGAAAGTCATCATGTCTCTAATCCTAAAAAATTTAAGATGTGCTGAACAAGAATCAACCAATGGGCAAAAGAACAACCATGAAAAACCCAAAAATTAGCAGAATATGTATATGGTGAATGGCCACTTAATTAAACAGAATGAATTTTATCTATATACTGTATACGTTTTATCTAATGTCTACAGTGTATATTCACTGTAATTCCTACAAATTTACAATGAAGATATGTACAAATAATCATGTATTGTCTTTTTCCCCAGGTTTTTTTGTTAATGCAACGACAGAATGCAGGTGGCAATGAAATCCCACCCAAAGATGACACTGAAGTTTATGACGATGTAGAAACACCAGGTCTTGCCGACATACAGTTGATAATGTTCACTGTATATTTGTATTTAATACATATATTCTTGTGTAATCTTAAACCCAATGCATTTTTCTTAAAATACAGGGAATGCAGGTGATGAATTTCAGGTAAACAGTGCATGTGCTGCTTTTTAAGGCAATTATAAACTAGATCTGTAATTGGACAATTTGGTAACTATAATAATTATGGTGCAATTCAATTGTCTTCATATTATTTGTGTGTTTAAATAATATTTGGTCAGCAATGTTTCAATAGAAATAAAAGTTGTAATATTTATCCTACTACAAGGATTTTTTTCACATGATTAGGACACTGAAGATGATGATACTTATGAAGATGTTGATGATGAATGGTGAGATGTTTGTAGCATTCATCCTCTGATTAAGTATTTAAAGCAAATGAAAGGCTCATCCATTTATTGAAGAAATGTTAAGATTTCACTGATGGAATTTATGCCTATAACAAAAAAAGCTGCACTTATTGTGCACTTATAACAGGTCAGAGAACAAACCATCTGGAATACAACAAGATTCACTTAAAAAAGAGACAAAAAAAGACAAGAAACTGGAAAAAGAGGAGAAAAAAAAACTTGAGCAGAAGAAGAAGGAACGAGAAAAAAGGGAAAACGAAGCAAGGAAAAAGTTCCAAGTAGGCAGGACAACTAAAATACATTTAATATATACACAGTACAGGGCAAAAGTTTGGACACACCTTCTAATTCAATGTGTTTTCTTTATTTTAATGACAATTTACATTGGTAGATTGAAGGCATCAGAACTATGAATGAACACAAGTGGAGTTATGGCAAATAGTTGCCAGGAAACTGCTGCTAAGGAGAGGCTACAAGCAGAAGAGATTTGTTTGGGCCAAGAAACACAAGGAATGGACATTAGACCAGTGGAAGTCTGTGCTTTGGTTTGCAAATTTGAGATCTTTAGTTCCAACCACCATGTCTTTGTGAGAGAAAAGAAAAGGTGAACGGATTGATTCCACATGCCTGGTTTCCACTGTGAAGCATGGAGGAGGAGGTGTGATGATGTGGGGGTGTTTTGGTGGTGACACTGTTGGGGATTTATTCCAGATTGAAGGCACACTGAACCAGCATGGCTACCACAGCATCCTTCAGCGACATGCCATCCCATCCGGTTTGTGTTTAGTTGGACGATCGTTTAATTTTCAACAGGACAATGACCCCAAACACACCTCCAGGCTGTGTAAGGGCTATTTGACCAAGAAGGAGAGTGATGTAGTGCTGCGGCAGATAACCTGGCCTCCACAGTCACCGGACCTGAACCCAATCCAGATGGTTTGGGGTGAGCTGGACCGCAGAGTGAAGGCAAAGGGGCCAACAAGTGCTAAACACCTCTGGGAACTCCTTCAAGACTGTTGGAGAACCATTTCAGGTGACGACCTCTTGAAGCTCATCGAGAGAATGCCAAGAGTGTGCAAAGCAGTAATCAGAGCAAAGAAACTAGAATATAAAACATGTTTTCAGTTATTTCACCTTTTTTTGTTAAGTACATAACTCCACATGTGTTCATTCATAGTTTTGATGCCTTCAGTGAGAATCTACCAACGTAAATGGTCATGAAAATAAAAAAAACACATTGAATGAGAAGGTGTCCAAGGACTGGCCTGTACTTTATCTATATGAATTGTTATTTTAAAAGCAATACTCTGTTTATGATGAATGTGAAGAAGCCTCTCATCCATCTCTATTCAGCTTAAAGGGTCAATTCAGGTTTTCATGATGAAGAGAGTTCAAGTGGAATGTAAAGGTGGGAAGAACGACCTCCAGTTAAGATCGGGAGAGACGGTTGAAATCGTACGCATCAAAGACAACCCTGCAGGCCAGTGGCTGGCCAGAAACAAGACTGGCCAATGTAAGTATCTTCTGTAATGGAGTGATGTCCTCATCCAGTTAATAGTATGGCTTGTCACTCTGCTTTTCAGATGGTTATGTTAAGACTGAAGCTTTTGGCGGTGATAACAATCAAAAGCAGGATGGTGGAGGTGACATGTATGATGATGTGGATGAAACAAGGTAGGTATATAAATTAATATATTTATGTAGCTTGCATGTGTTCATTAGCCACAACAATACAAATGTACTTGATATGTTTCTTTAATTTATCAGTTTGCATATCAGTGGTAATCTCATTGGGTAGCAAAAATATTATTTGTGTGTCTTGGATAACAACATGCACAAATCAGCCAAAACATAATAATACTGATGATTTACATTGATTGTATTGTTAGGATCTTGCAGGATATACTGTATTAGGGGTGGTATTAGCCTAGTGGCTAAGACAATTGCCAATGAATGGGTTCAAATCCCACTTACTACCATTGTGTGTCTGAGCAAGAGTGTACTGATTGTAAGTCGGATAAGGGAGTCTGGAAAAATGCTGTAAAGTGATCGTTTAGTCCTTGAAGCCAATGTACTGGAAGAAACTAACAAATGTAATGATTGATTTGAGTGACTTTCACAAGGATCAAAATGTGATGGCTTGACTTCTGGGTCATAACATCTCCAAAACTGCAGCTATTGTGGGATTGTACGGCCTAAAGGACATAACACAAGGTTGCAGTGTTCAGGACCTACCAGAAGTGGTCCAATCTAAAAACTACACCCCAATGTCAGTGCCCTCTTATTTTAATATAATGCGGCCTACCACACTGCAAGAATGAGGTTTGAGGTGCTGACCTGGCCTCCAGATTCTCCAGATCTCTTTCCAACAGAGCATCTGTGGGATGCACTCAAAAAGTCTGATCCATGTAGGCGTCACCTCATACCTTACAGGACTACAAGTACCACAACATACTTCAAAGGTCGTGTGTCATGCCTTGTGTCTTGTGTCAAAGGTCATGCCTTTACTGATCAGGGCTGTTTTGGCACATAATCAGTATTAGGTGGTCATGGTGGCCTAGCGGTTAAGGAAGCGGCCCCGTAATCAGAAGGTTCGAATCCCGATCTGCCAAGGTGCCACTGAGGTGCCACTGAGGTGCCATTGAGCAAAGCACCGTCCCCACACACTGCTCCCCGGGAGCCTGTCATGGCTGCCAACTGCTCACCAAGGGTGAAGCCTTAACATGTAATTTATCATACATAGGAACCACTTTACATACCTGAGTAAACTTTGAGCAAACTATATTTTGTTTTTGTTTCTTTTAATCCAGTTTCCCACCCCCACCCCCTCCAGCATATCTTACTGAGAACAATGGTAGGTCCATAAGTCATCATTTAGGAGGCATAAAGATTCACAATCTAACAAAACACAAACACTTGTATTCTTAAACCTGAAGATGAATCTGTTTTTGTCTGTAGATGACATTTATGATGATGTGGAGTCTCAGGACTTCCCTCTCCCACCTCCCCCTCCTCCCCTGGACAGGTGATGTTTTATTATTTTACAATTGGCCTTTTGATACGATTTGAAACTGTCTCTGATTGAAAACTCAGATTGGCTACTAACTGTGAAACACTGGAACAGATAAGACAGATAATGAGTGGTAGTAGCCTAGTGGGTAACACACTCGCCTATGATCCAGAAGACCCAGGTTCAAATCCCACTTACTACCATTGTGTCCCTGAGTGAGACACTTAACCCTACATTGCTCCAGGGGGGGGCTGTCCCTGTAACTACTGATTGTAAGTTGCTCTGGATAAGGGCGTCTGATAAATGCTATTAATGTAAATTAGACTTGTACATAAAAAATTGAGGAATATCATGAAATAGGGGTGTTTTGAAGAATCCAATGCAAGAAACACACCACGTGTGTATTTCATAGTTCTGTTTTTTCAGTTTTGTTCTTTCATGTAAAAATTGTAAGACCCTTAAATAAGTAGGTGTGTCCAAACTTCTGACTGGTAGTTGAAGGCCCACTTGAATAAATTAAAATTCATTAAAATGACTGACAGGTGGTGGTCCAGTCCAATTATCATTCTTTTATTATATTGGACAGGTTGTATATGTGTTGTTAGATTTGGTGGGTAAATTTTGGTGTTCTTCTTCAGTCATCCACTGCCCAAACCAAAAGAATCTCAGGAAATGGAGCTCAGAAAGATGAAGAAATTTGAGAAAGAGTTCAGAAAATCATTCAAGGTACCATACATGTTGGAAGTCTAAATAATGTCATTTTAGCAGGTATTGAACATAAAAGTATAGTGTGTTAGTGTGTATATACAGGTGCAGTGCATCCAGAAAGTATTCACAGCACGTCACATTTTGTTATGTTACAGCCTTATTCCAAAAGATATTAAATTACTGTATATTAAATTTCCTCTGAATTAATGACAACATGAAAAAAGTTTACTTGAGCTTTTGGCAAATTTATTAAAAATGAAAAACCTGAGAATTCTATTTTGGAATAAGGCTGTAACATAACAAAATGTGACGTGCTCTGAATACTTGACGGCTGCACTTTACAGTCGTGGCCTAAAGTTTTGAGAATGACACAAATACTGGCTTGCTGGTTCCATTTTTATTATGGTAATTGGCATATATTTCTGCTTGTTATGAATAGTGATTAGATGAATTGCAAATTCCCTCTTTGCCATGCTCTTGATCCCAAAAACCCATTTCCAATGCATTCCAGCCCTGCCACAAAAGGACCTGCTGAGATAATTTCAGTGATCCTCTCATTAACAGAAGTGAGAGTGTTGATGAGCACAAGGCTGGAGATCATTCTGTCATGCTGACTGAGTTAGAATAGAAGACTGGATGCTTTAAAAGGAGGGTGATGGTTGAAATTCTTGTTCTTCCTCTGTTAACCATGGTTGCATGCAAGGAAACACGTGCAGTCATTATTGCGTTGCATAAAAATGGTGTCACAGGCAAGAATATTGCTGCTAATAAGATCTGATAATCATCAAAAACTTCAAGGAGAGAAGATCAGGTGTTGTGAAGAAGGCTTCAGGGCACCTAAGAAAGTCAAGGAAGCGCCAGGTCTCTTAAAGATGACTCAGCTGCGGGATCGGGGTGCCACCAGTGCAGAGCTTGTTCAGGAAAGGCACAGTGAGGAGAAGACTTTTGGAGAAAGTCCCCTTTCCGATTGTTTGGGGCATCTGGAAAATCGATCGTCCGTAGAAGAAAAGGTGAGCGCCACCATCAGTCCTGTCCATTCATGTGTGGGGCTGCTTCTCATCCAAGGGAGTGGGCTCACTCACAGTTTTGCCTGAGAACACAGCCATGAATAAAGGATGGTACCAAAACCTCCTCTGACAGCAACATCTCTCAACCATCCAAGACCAGTTTGGGGAATACCTTTTCCTGCATGATGGAGCACCATGCTATAATACCAAAGTGATAACTAAGTGTCTCGGGGAACAAAACATTGAAATTTTGGGTCCATGGCCTGGAAACTCCCTGGACCTTAATCCAATTGAGAACTTGTGGTCAATCCTCAAGAGGCGAGTAGACAAACAAAAACCCACAAACTCCATGCACTGATTATGAATTGGTTGCCATCAGTCAGGATTTGGCCCAGAAGTTGATTGACAGCATGTCAGGGCGAATTGCAGAGGTCTTGAAAAAAGGGGGCCAAACTGCCAATATTGACTCTTTGAATAAACTTGATGTCATTGTAAATAAAAGCCTTTGAAACTTATAAAATGCTTGTAATTATACTTCAATACACCACAGAAACAACTGACAAAAAGCAGCGAACTTTGTGAAAACCAGTATTTGAGTCACAACTTTTTGCCACAACTGTATGTATAATACATTGTAGTGTAGTATAGTATAGCAGGGAAGCAGAATTGTAATAGCTTGTGATATTCTAAATAACCTGCATAATATAAAACATCATATTCATAAAAACTGATGTTCCTGTTTTGAGTTAAATTAATTTGTAATTTTTTTGCAGTATACTGGGGGCATCAGTGTTTTATATCAAGTTGCGGTGAATCCCACTTTGACTACTAAGAAATGGTCCAGGAAAGAGCTGCCCCTGAAGCCAGGGGAGATGATAGATGTAATTATAAAACTGCAAAATAACAAGCTGGTTGGTAGGAACACTGAAGGAAAATGTATGACTTTTTTTTGCTCACTCATATTATAAAAAAAAAAACTGTACTGATCTGGTTGCTTTTGCTTGTCCTTTTCAGTTGGTCTTGTCTGCACTGACAATGTCCAAATGTAAGTATAATCAAAGTTCAGGGTTCTAATTTACATATCAGTAATTTACTTAAGATGATTGATCAAAATCATGTCATGACATTTCAAAGTGTCAAATGAGACAAAGCATTTCTTTCACCGCTCACATCGTTTAACTCCAAGTTAGAACATGTTACAGAAAGAGTTTGAACAGTTGAATGCGAAAAAAATATCTAGTTATAAGTTAGGGATATTGTGAGAGACTTAGTGGATGTCATACATACGGTGTTTGTTTCACTTCAGACATATCTGGGATAGGGAGGTAATTGTATTGGGGTGATAGACACACCTCATTTAGTGTTTACATGTAATGGTCTCATTGTATACAGGTGGGCCTTATATTGGGGCCAATACCAAGAGACAACCTTCCTCAATGTAGCATCAATTTCAACATTCTCTGGGTATAAAAAGCTGGTTTTGTCAGAAAGTCATTCCAAGTTCATAATTCAAACAGCCATGAACACAGGACATCACTTAACTCAATCCCACCAAAACAATATTAATTCTTTTCCACATTAGGATCTTTCTATTTATCCGTGTACATCTCACAGATCTCTCCTTCTGCAACTGTATGCAATCTTGGAGTAACTATAGACATCCAACTCTCCTCTACTCACATAACCAATCTTTCCCGCTCATGTAGATTCCTTCTCTACGATATCAGACGAATCCGTCCTTATTTATCAACACAGGAAACCCAGATACTTATTCAGTCTCTAGTAATCTCACGACTGGATTACTGCAACTCCCTTCTAGCTGGTCTACCTCTATGTACCATCTGACCTTTACAACTAATACAAAATGCAGCAGCACGACTGATCTTCAACCTTCCCAAATTCTCCCTCACCACCCCTCTGCTACGTTCCCTCCACTGGCTCCCAGTAGCTGCACGCATCAGGTTCAAAATACTGATGCTGGCCTACAAAGCCAAACATGGAGTAGCACCGTCCTACCTCACAGCCCTTATTACACCTCGCACTGCACCTCGTATACTCCGAGCCTCCAGTACTGCTCGCCTGGTCCCTCCATCTCTGACATTCATCTAGACTCTTCTCCATCTTGGCCCCTCGGTGGTGGAATGAACTTCCCCTCGAGGTCAGAACAGCACAGTTACTGAGCACCTTCAAACGGCAGCTCAAGACCTTCCTCTTTAGAGAATATTTAGCTGAACTTGTATTCATAGTTGGGGGTCCTAGTGAACCAGAATTGATCACTTCATCAATGGTAACATGGAAGCACGTTGAAAGTGGCTCTGGATAAGGGCGTCTGCCAAATGCCTTTAATGTAAATGTAAAACTTAACAGATGAGCAGCGTCACCTGGTTGGTTGCTCGTGAACTTGGTGTGTCATCAGCAGATTTGCATCAAGACACAGAACTACTGGCAGAATTCATGACAGACCCAGGAGTGGCGCCCCACGTGTGACGGAACGCAATGATGACCAGAACCTAAGGACCTATGTACTCTGGAGCTGCAGGCCTGTTTACAAGATGCGAGGGTATTAGGGTTTCCAGACAAGCATTCACAACCGACTCCACAACTTTGGCTTGAATGCCTGTCGACCGTTGCAGGTGACTCCAAGACACCAAGACACCGCCGTGAACATTTGCAGTGGGCACAAGACCATGTGACCTGGACATGCAGAAGTGGTCTACCTTTGGGTGTCAGGTCACCTTGTACAGAAATGATGGTCGTAAGCGTTGCGGGAGAAGGCAAGATGAGCGATACTCACACCCCCAACTTTCTGTTCATGGATGATAATGCTCCACCACATCATAGCAGAATTGTCACAGCTCAACTTATTCATGTGGTATGGCCATCAATGTTCCCAAACCCCATATAAACCCCATAGAGCATGTCTGGGACCAGTTGAAGCAGAGACTGAATAGTACCCCACCCCCATGTGACCTGGCAGAACTGTTGCCTCAGAACAATATCATGAGGCTGGTGAGGAGCATCAGACGTCACTGTCAAGCTGTCATTGCGGCAAATGGTGGAAACGCCCGCTACTGACATTGTCAATCTTTTGTAATTTGGGGCTATCCCTGTATTTGTCTACATTTTTGGGGTAATAAATATTAAACTAATGAAATATTCTTCTCATACATTATTAGTATTATCAAAGGGAACTTTTTTTTTTAACATCACACAGGACCTGTCATGGTCCAGTCACATCAACACCGTGGTGAAAAAGGCCCGGCAGCGTCTCTACCACCTCAGATGCCTGAGAGACTTCAGACTGCCCTCCAAGGTGCTCAGGAACTTCTACTCCTGCACCATAGAGAGCAGCCTGAGGCGAAACATTTCAACCTGGTTCGGGAATCAGCCGAACTCCCTGACCTTCAATCCACGTACAGCAAACGGTGCTCTACCAGGGCCAGGAAGATAGTGAAGGACCTCAGCCACCCCAACAATGGACTCTTCTCTCTGCTGCGATCAGGGAAGCGCTTTCGCTCCCTGAAGTCCAACACAGAGAGAATGAGGAGGAGCTTCTTCCCACAGGCTGTCCAAGCTCTCAACAACCACAACATAGAACTCTAATACACTCCAGCACTTTCACTTTCAATCACTCTGGAATTTTTGCACAATTTTTTTTTCTTCACTTTTTTAAAAGTGTAATATTTGGTTATGTTTGCAATATTTGCATATTGGTTCATTGTATACTTGCAATATTTGCAATACTGTGGTCTACAGCTGTCGCCAAAGCATTTCACTGCATATCATACCGTGTATGACTGTGTATGTGACAAATGCAGATGCAGATATGATATGCAGATATGCTTTTGATTTAGGTACTGAGGTACTGCGAAAGAAAGGGCTCTAGCCCAATCAGAAGCCTGCTAAATTATGGGCTCGTTCTGACTGAATGCTTTAATCAACTAACCACTTACGCAAAGCATTTTGAATTCATTCTCTTGCTATTCTTTCCCTCAGAGATTCTGAGATTTACGATGATGTTGGAGAAGGTATGTGTCGAAAATTTCGGAAACGTATGGAACTGAGATAATGTCTTCTTTGATGGAAAGGCCTATCAAGGTAAAAGGTTCTAACTTTTTTTTTCTTTTATTGCAGATTGTGTTTATGACAATGACTGATGAAGAACAGTTACGTATCTTTAAAAGTTTGTGAACCATCTGGATATTGAGGTGTTTGCTACTTGTACTGTGATGATAAATACATGTATTTATGCTAAAAATGCCTCTCTCTCTCTGTTTTTTACACATTCACATAACAATATAGCATGTTATGGATGTAAAACCATGAGGGGTGTTGGAACATCGGCTGTGTGTCCGGTCTGTCTTGAGTAGCAGTTAATGTTCAGGATAATCCTGCAAGGTTTCTGTTCAGGGAAAAGCTATTGCACAGTTCAATCCACTTGCAATCCCAAATTCTCAAAACTACATTTGTCGCCTTTGTAACAATCAATTTAGCTATCTATTTATTCAAATGACTGGAACTTCATTTTGGACATGTGACACCATTACAACAAATAGGCAAGAACAATTCTCATCGAAACTAAGGAAGAACTGCAGTCAGTGGTCATTCCCAACTTTACACACGCTACTCCTTACTTTTACGCGCTTTTTACCCCCCGATCTCGAGTTTGTGGCAGAAAGTTGCGTATTAGCAGGATCTGTCGCCAGGTGGCAGTGAAAGAGTTCGTACCCTCACGAAGGCGCAGGCGCAGAAGAAGAAGAAGACGTTCCAGGAAGTAGTTTTTTTTCCCAAACATGGCGGATGAAGACGGCTCGTTTGTTGATTTCGAGCAAATCGACTTTTTGCGAGACAGACACGTGAAATTTTTCCAGCGATGCCTGCAGGTTTTGCCGGAACGATACTCTTCACTAGAGACGAGCAGGTACGCGTCGGCTCCCGCCCCGCGTTACTCTCATTTGTAAGCCTCCGCGGAGTTGTTCTGGAGCTAGCATAATATAGCTCAAATATTCTATACAAGCTGGCCAGCCTGCTAGCTGAGGCAGATCAACTCAATCAAAGCATCTTATCTCGGGTTTGATTAAGTTGTTATTTGCTGAGAAGTCAGCAATTCCCCCGCGTCCGTTCACTTCATTCATTTATTGTCGTTCTGCATCTGGACAACTAAACAAGAGGTTAATAGCGCTACATAAGCACGGTGCTGTATTACAAACAATCATCGTAAATATGTCATTTTCCACTTTCTTCCTATTGAAACGACCCCTTTTTTGTGCTTTAGTGTTTTCCTCTACTGAAGCGTCAACATCGGTGACGCGCAATTCATGCGCGCACGATGCATGCAGTAAATGCAGCTCGATGAGTGTACACCACCGTCCAAACGTTTGGCGGATTTAAAAGGCATGTCATAACTCCAGCTCGGTCATTGGTTAGCTGGAAATGTCTTCAGTGGAATGTTGTATTCGTTAACCCAAGTCTGTCTTTAAAAGCTTTCTTCATTATTAGAAAACCATCTCAAGTGATCTCAGCACAACTTGACTGATTTGATTTAAAGAAGCAGTAAATATTGACAGTAGTACAGTATCTAGTGCACCAACAATTGATACAACAATTACTTATTTTTGTCTTTTTTTTTTAATTAGAACATGTTAGAACAAGGACCTTCGCAAATTGCCCTTAGCTTTTTAATGGTAGTGCACATGTTGAAAAGTCAAAGTGAAATGCACAGCCCTTGAGCATATTTGTTTTAGAACGAAAAACTAAAGTTTTAATTCCAAATTTTCATTTCATTACATTTACAGCATTTATCAGACGCCCTTATCCAGAGCGACTTACAATCAGTACAGGGACAGTCCCCTCCTGGAGCAATTTAGGGTTAAGTGTCTTGCTCAGGGACACAATGGTAGTAAGCGGGATTTGAACCTGGGTCTTCTGGTTCATAGGTGAGTGTGTTACCCACTAGGCTACTACCACCCGTCATTAAGTGTTTAAATTCTGAGGCAACCCTCTGCAAGGGACAAACACTGATACCCATGTTGTACTGTGCCATCCAGACCCTGGATGTAAATGAATGACACTAGTAAATGTTGAAATGCTGTTTTTATCCATTTAGGTTGACCATCGTGTTCTTTGCACTTTCTGGTCTGGATGTTCTGGATGCATTGGATGTTGTCAACAAGCCCAGCCTGACAGAATGGATCTACTCACTACAGGTTCTTCCTACTGATGACCGTAAGTCAATTTACACTGCCATGCTAAATAATTCTGCATTATGAATACAATGTTTTTTTTTTTTAATAATAAAAAGGTATTGATTACATGTGAGATTATTTGTTAGATTGTACAATGTTGGAAATATATATTTTATCATTACTGGACTGACTTTAGGATCTGTCTGTATTATTGCATAGTCTAAAAAAAATCAGTTAATCACCACCAGAGGGCAGTACATGTAAATGAAGAGAACGATACCACTTCCTCTGTGATTTCTGTTCTTACCAGAGTCCAACCTTGGGCGTTGTGGCTTCCGTGGTTCATCACATATAGGAGTACCATACAGCACAAAGGTAGCAATTTTAAAGGCCTTTCCAGAGCCATCATAATGATATTTGGGGCTTTAGGCAGTTTTGTAATCTTGCTATATTTCATTTTGACACCGCATTGAAAAATGTAATGTTTCTGCCCGCCACAGGGCCCTGGATGCCCTCATCCCTTCGACAGTGCCCATGTGGCCATGACGTACACTGGCCTGGCCAGCCTGATCATCCTGGGTGATGACCTGAGCCGTGTGAATAAACAGGCCTGTCTGGCTGGCCTCAAGGCCCTGCAGCTGGAGGATGGAAGGTGAAAGCCTCACCGTTTCACACATTTCTAATGTTTTGTCGTGGGAAATTGATGGAAATGTCTCACTAACCAAGACCAAAGAAACACAGAAACACATCTTATCCATGCTTTCTACACATGTCCAAAGCCATGCTTTCTACACATGTAAACATTGTGAATATCTGAGTGGGCGTTTTTAATGGGGGCTTTTAAAATGTCTTTAGTTTCTATGCAGTTCCAGAGGGAAGTGAAAATGACATGAGATTTGTCTACTGCGCTGCATGTATTTGCTACATGCTGAATGACTGGACCGGAATGGACGTGAAAAAAGCCATAGACTACATCAGGAGAAGCATGGTAAGGATGTAATGCTCCTAATTAATCTGACTCCTTTGGGCTATTGCACGTTTTGTTAGCGTTGTGTGTTCCTTTAAGTTACTTGCGTCACCACTGCAGAGCAAAAATTCTTACATTTATTCCTGGTCTCGGTGGCTGTCCTTCAGAGACTAGTGATCCAAGGAGGTCCAGTCATGAGATCTTTCGACATTGACTGCAACTGTCGTGTCTGGTTACACTTTCCTCTCACATTGATCACCAGAGAGGATCCTGAAAACTTCAAACGGCAAGACAGGGTTGTGCCCCGCCCTCTTTGTCTCATATAGGATGTCCCGTTGTCCTCAAGTCTAATCCCACAATAGATTATGTAACCCAGCCCTCCCAGCAGTATTCCTGTCTGGGAGATTGAGTGGATTACGCTGGGAAGCGGTTTGTATTTCGGAGACGCTGGCTACTGCAGTTGCGTTGGACTGCAGGCGGCTGGTTCTAAGCTGCTGAGCTTCAGCACTGTGGGCCTATAAATAGTAGTTATGATCCAATCGGGAGGGTCCTGCTGGGCACTAATCCTCTTAATGTTTCAAGTTTGGTGATGCGTAAATGCTGACAACTGTTGTATATGGGCGGTTTCTAATGCAGTCTAGCATCGTATCATTTACATTGCATTATGAATGTAGATGGTCCATAATATCAGTAGGATATTATATGCTCTATTGCTAAATTGTGATTGGATGAAAGACATGTAGAATGATACATGATGGTTAAACTGTTACAGTGGCTCTCGCTACTGATGGGCAGTGCTTGCAGTCATGAGGGTAAAAGTGTAATGTACATTTATTTACAGTGGTTGCTTCATTTCTGACTACTTATGTTCGCTTGCTAGGGTTCCGATCTGACGACTCTGTAGCTGTAGCTGACCGTTTGGAATTTAAATCAAACTTTCTATGGACTCACGTGTTTATAAGTCCTTCAGTTGCGTTTCGTAAGATTTGAACTCTGACAAAGATATCAAGGGTGGTATTAAGGAGCAGTAAAATACTAAAATACTTTAGACCGAAGTTACAATTTTGATTTGATCTTAAGGAAATAATTCATAATCAAATACATAGAAATTTCTAAATTGAAATTTATTGAAATCTCTGCTGTGTGGGTTTTCAGTCATATGACAATGGCATTGGACAGGGAGCTGGTCTGGAATCCCACGGTAAGTGAACCGCTTGATCCAAACACCCTTTTCGAGGTGATGCGTGATTGTTTTTCAGTCCCATTCCATATTAAACGAAAACCAGATGTTCTCTGCTTGTTTGTGAATTTAAGGGCATCACTCAGAGAAATAATTACCACATTACAATGTGCATGCACTGAACCGTTCTGCCGTGGGGCAGAATGCTGGGGAAATTTTGTAGTTCTGTGGCACGGCATGTCGAATTATTACCGGTGTTCGGCATCAAACTATAGCACTCGCCAACATTTAAAGAAAAAGAGTGAAAGCCTGTCATTATATGCATTCAGTGCTGTCCTGTCTTGATGGTTTGATTTGCAATGTAGACCATCCCCCTGTTTTATGCTCCTATTGGACCTCACATTATATGTAATGGGACATTTTTTAAATGCTAGGTTGATATTGTTGATGCGTGCATGAATGAGAGCAAGTGCTGAAAACTCCTCATTAAACATGCCCTCCCCATCTTCAGGTGGCTCCACGTTCTGTGCCATTGCTGCCCTGTGCCTGATGGGTAAATTAGAGGAGGTGTTCCCCAAGAGGGAGCTCGACAGGATACGGAGGTGGTGCATCATGAGGCAACAGAACGGGTTCCATGGCCGCCCCAACAAGCCTGTAGATACCTGTTATTCCTTTTGGGTTGGCGCCACTCTTGAGGTATAAATAAATATAGATATATTTTAGAAACCACAATACCTTTTCCAAAAGCAGGTCTGTGTGTGCGAGTATGTATGCTTGTGTGTGTTTGTATGTATGTATGTATGTATGTATGTATGTATGTATGTATGCTTGTGTGTGTTTGTATGTATGTATGTATGTATGTACAATGGTGCAGAAAAGTGGGGAAGCCACCAATTGTACAAGTTGTCCCACTTAACTACAGACCTATCGCGTCTACAGTTCAACTGTGAGAGACAGAATGTAAAAAATATTCAGGAAGTCACATTGCATTATTCTTAAAGAATTTATTTGTATAATGGTGCAGAAACTAAGTATTTGGAAAATAGCGAAAGGGTCTGCAATGACCAAGGTCAATCGCTTCCTTTAGGTTTTCACCAGGTTTGTAACCGATGCACCTGGTATTTTATCCCAATTGTTCCATGCATATCTCAAGTGCTGTGGTGTCGCTGAGCTCAGATTCTTTATTGGATTGAGGTCTGGAGACTGGCTAGGTCACTCTAGAACTAGGGCTGCACGATTTGGGGAAAAAGACATATTGCGATTATTGAGATCAATATTGCAATATGCGATTGCGATATGATAAATGACACTTGCTTGTATATAAATGAAAAGTCGCATACTAATAGTGAAATGTTTAATTTCAAAGTGAAACATACAAACTACTTATAACAACTTGAAATACCCAGTGCTTTCAAAATACAATATTCTACAAAATTAAATAAATCACAAAAAACTGTTTTACATTACTGTCGAAACAACTGTTTTGATTATATTTGGCCATTTTAAAATCCCGTTATTATAGTTCTTACGTTTAACCAAAATGTTGTTTGGAGGCTGACTTGAACACAGGGATGCATAGCTTTGCTAGCTTAGCTAAGGTTAAGATTTGTAAACTGAGGTGAATTTCTTTAGGAAACCTTCAAAGTTTGAGAAAAGTTAATTAAACAGCTAAGAACAGTCTAAATAGTTAATGCCTACGTTTAGCCAAAACGTTGCTTGGAGGCTGACTTGAACACAGGAATGCATAGCTTCGCTAGCTTAGCCTAGCTTAGCTAAGGTTAAGACTTATAAAACAGGATTTTCTAATGGCCAAATATATTCAAAACAATTGTCCAGCCTTACCTATGAATTGTAATCCCCTGGGATCCGGTTTGTACAGCCCCAAGCAGCACAAGAGTGAGGCATTTTTATGCACTTCTCTCCATAGACATGTATATGCGTCACTCCACAGCAGAGCCTATCACAATATGGTGGCGACGTTGACGTACGATGCAGCTCGTCATGCGGCGTCTAACCATATGTCTCCGAATCGAAAGTCATGTGACCAAACACGTCACATCTGACTGAAGTGAGACTTCAGTCAGCTCGCAAACTTTGAGAGAATGGATCGGATATGTTGCCGATCCAATCCATGTACTAATCATTTAAATCGCAGTTCATGTAATCGCACAGACTGACATCGCGATTACGATTGCGATTAGATTAATCGTGCAGCACTATCTAGAACCATGTAATGCTTTTTATGTAGCCACTCCTTTGTTGCCCAGGCGTTGTGTTTGAGAACATTGTCATTCTGGAAGATCCAGCCATGTTTCATCTTCAGTGCTCTCACTGAAGGAAGGAGGTTTTACATGGCCCCTTTCATCCTTTCCTTAATACAGATCAGTCATCCTGTCCCCTCTGAAGAAAATGCTTTCACCCCCATGCTTAAGTGGGTATGTTCCGGGATGCAACTTTTGGAGGGGGAAGAATGCTAGTTTGGTCTCATCTGACCACATGCCATTCTCCTCAATCTTCCTCTGGATGATCCAAATTGCCTCTGGCCATTTAGACGGGCCTGGACATGTGCTGTCTTAAGCGGGGGGACCTTTCAAGTGCTGCAGGATTTTAATCAATCATGACATTATATGTTACTAATAGTAACCTTTGTTACTGTGGTCCCTGCTCTCTTCAGGTCATTGACCAGTTTCCCCTGTGTAGTTCTGAGCTGTTTCCTCGCCATTATCAAGATCATTTGTACCCCGCGAGGTGAGATCTTGCATGGAGTCCCAGGTTTTTCTAATAATTGTTCTAGCAGTTGATCTCTTCTCACTAATCTGCTTGCCTGTTGTAGATTGGCTCATCCCAATCTTGTCCCTGTTGTCCTTAGACAGCTCTCTGGTCTCGGCCATGGTGGAGGTTTAAGTCTACTGTGTCTTTTATTCAAATAACCAGTTCAAACAGGTGCCATTAATATAGGTAGCGAGTGAAGGATAGAAGAGCTTCTTAAAGAAGAAGTAACAGGTCTGTGAGGGACCGAATTCTTGGTTTTTATTTGTGCTAAATACTTACTTTCTAATAAATTATTTAAAATTCATACAATGTGATTTCTCACAGTTGATGTGTACCTTTGGTGAAAATGACTGACCTCAGTCATCTTTTTTAAGTGGGACAACTTGTCCTATATATATGTATGTATGTATGTATGTATGTATGTATGTATGTGTGTGTATGTATGTGCGCCCTGCTGGATCTACGTGACTAATTATCCTGGCTGCCTTGGGCAGTTCGGTGATTAAGAGGATTCTCACAGAGGGTAAAAATAGTCTTAACATACATCAAAACCAGGTTGTTGGCCTGAAATTTGGATCATGGCTGGCTGAGCAATTTGCTGCTTAACACTGCTGCTATATGCGCCACACAGGAGTATGTAATGAGGACAGCGAATAGCTGCAGGTTGTGGAAATGGGGGCTACTGTATTACAGTTATTATGCTGGTAGTAAACTGAAAGAAGGGTGCTGTCAAAGGCATGTCCTTCTGATCACTATAAAAACCTGTATTGATGAATGTAATTATTGTCTTGATTAATGGTCTTTTGAAACGGGTTTGAATTCTCGTGAATTTCCTCTCTGAAATGCATGATAATGACACCAGAGTTTGAAAAAAATGTAATTATAATAATAATCTGCTTCTGCAGGTATGGGATAACGACTTTGTGTCTTTTTTTGGACTAATAAAATCCTCCAAAAAAAGGCACACGGCTCATGTAGGACATAACCTCTCTTGTTGAATTCTTGGTATCTTTTATATGTGGTTTCCTCATGCCCTTAGATTTATTCAATTCCGTCTCCCAGCTTTTAGATGTTTTTAGGTACACAAATTTCGAGAAGAACCGGAACTACATCCTGTCCACCCAGGACCGGTTGGTGGGTGGATTTGCTAAGTGGCCAGACAGCCATCCAGGTGAATAATGCTCCTTTATTTGTGTGTGTGTAGGTGAGTGAGCAGGGTTTCCGCAAATCCTTAAAAAAATCTCAAAATTGGATTTTCGAACATTAAGGCCTTAAATATAAATGTAATTAAAAATGACAAGTGATTAAAGTTAAGTTAAAGTTAAAGGTCTTAAAAATACTGCAGACCCAGTACATTTATTTACTGGTAACCTCTAAATAATTTGTGCTTTGTATATTTGTGTGTGAGTTCAGAATTAGCAGAACTGCCTATGGAGCTAGATGGATAAATTCTGCACTTGCTGGCAGATGTGTTCTTATATTAAAAGATTCTCTGATATAACTGAATCAGTAAATGTAAAAAAATTAAAAATTTAGTTGATTACCCCGATGAATGGTTTTAAATTTGGTGAGAGGTCTTAAAAAAACAACTTAGTCTTACATTTGGATTCCTTAAAGCTGAAGGAACCCTGGTGTGTTAGAGAAATACAGAAAGCCCCAAAACCTTTTTGTAACGTAAAGGTGATATATATTGTTTCTCAGTTTTTGTCCTGAATTATAACAAAGCTGTTTTTTTTTCTTTTTTTTTATTGTTATTAAGCAATTTAAAGAACCAAGAACGATGCCTGCACAATACATGCATTTATGTTATTTTATTTGTAATTACATAAATTACTCTCATAATATAATTGCTGTTCAGAATCCTGTTATGTTTTGTTTTCCCATTGTATTTTCATTACAATTCAATTTAGTGCACATACTCCATCTGAAAGCCTTTTAGGCCGATCCCATGGGATGCCAGTGGTTAAAAGGGGTCACTATGCATTATTCATGTTTCCCTAATCAGGCAGTGCCATTGTATGCACTGCTGTCCTTGTTATGAGGACACTACTGAACGACAGCACGTTATCTGTTTACGGGCTCCTTTCCTTTATGGACGCGTGTCTAAATAGCCATTTTTAATAGCCATTTAATTGTTATTTACTGAAATGTACAATATGAGAATGCAATAGAAGTTGATCTAAACATACGTCATAAAGAAGAGATGGGTTTTTATTTTTCTCTGGCCTATGTCTGAAGCTGATCAGTAGCAGGTGCTGTATCGCATCACTTGGCTGACCTAGTTTCTGCGTGGGTGTGTGTGTGTGTGTGTGTGTGATAGAGCGAGAGAGAGAGAGAGAGAGCCCCATTGAAACCCTTGTCACTTCTGTCTGTCTTCCAGACCCTCTGCATGCCTACTTTGGGATCTGTGGCCTGTCTCTCATTGGCGAGTCCAACCTAAGACGAGTGCACCCTGCCCTAAACATCAGTGATAGAGCTTTAGAGCACATGCAGCAGCTGCACAGGACGTGGAGAGATACCTGCACATGACAAGATCCACGTCTTTCCTACATCACACACACACACACACACACACACACACACACATACTCATGCCTACTTATAACAATCACAGCCTACAAGCCTTTTGCAGTCCCTGAGTCCAAGTTTTCCTGGGTTACCTTAGCAATAGAAACCGAGACGGCTGGTGACATAGGGAAGCCATGATGAATAAAAGATTTGGCCTGGCATTATAAATTATTGAGGGTAAACTGTCAGGATGGAAACTCTGCCCTGCTGCTGAGCTTTACTGGAGGAAAATGACGTCTCACCCCACCCCCCCCTTCCTTGTTTTTCTGTTAATCGAAGGGGTAAATTTTAGCTCTTGGTTAGAGTTGCAAACACTTATTATTACTATTACTTTTACAAGTTTCCTTTGCCTTCAGTGCATTGCTCAAGTGCTATTTGTTTAAAAACTAGCTGAAAACTCACGCTGCTGCTCTGGTCAATCTCAGCCATTAGATGGTTGCATCTAACAATCTGGTGGCATCTGAAGGCCCTGTTTTTTTTTTTTTTTTTAAATGGGTTTTAACAAAGTAAAAAGATTAAAAAAATGCCATGTAGAGGGATGTTGTCGGTGCTACATTCAGCTGCGGCGAATACAGCCTTGTTTATAAAAGCTTATTGATTAGACGTGACCGGTTGTCCTACACGTTTGTGAATACACGCGCACACAGAGCAGCTCTCCATGACTACGTGTGGCCCACCTGCTTTAGGGGTGCTGTGAGGGGACGGTCCCCTGCTCACCTGCTCATGAGATGCCTGATCACCTGATGCCTCGGGACGGCGTGTTCCCGGCCTTCGGGAGGGAGCGCCTCGCTTCTCCTGTGTTGCTGCACATTGGCTTCTCTGTTTCAAAGACTCATGAATGTTTGCTTGGTCAAGGAACAAAAAAAAAAAAAAAAAAAGGTTTATTTTTTCTATGCTCAATAGAAAAGGTGTCAGTGTCACTCACTCATCGTCTCCTTTATTGTGTTTTGTTGTTTGTTTCATTTGGTCATTTTGGAATATGTAATAATGCGGTTTGTCTCAAACCACTGAGCCAGATGAAAATCTCTCTTGTTCTAGACGGAACCCATTCGTGTCAATGCTGATGAGGCAGTACGTACTCAATGGAATCAAATAAAGACGAACTTTGTGTACTCTGTGTGTGTCGTGCATTTCCTGCTCTATTCATATTTTTGTTCATATTCATATTTTGAAGCGATGAATGCTTCCCAGCTCCTGTTGTACGCAGCAGTGATGATTGAATGTGGAAGTGAAGTGTCTGTCCCTGCCTTTGTCGCCGATCCCGAGACGTCTCCGGCGACACCGAGCGGGCGAGCGCGCGCGGGCGGCGGCGGGGAGGGCGGGGCTTTCTCGCGCCCGCCGTCGGTCTTCGATCACAATTCGCTCCCCGAGCCGCCGAGATCCCGTTTTTTCCGCTCGTAATTTGCTCTTGGGATGCCGGTGCTGCTCGTTCCTGCGTGGTGCTGCTGTCATTCTTCACGACATCATTTCTAAGTGCTCGGTCTCAGCAAAGCCTTTCCATCAAAGATGTCGGACTCGGAGGAAATGTCAGAATTTGCGAATATAGTCGAGCGAATAACACAAGGGGAGGTAAGTAGCCTACTCTCGTGTATTGAACGAGTCAGATAAGTGATGATGATGAGGAGGCGGAGGAGGATGCTGTTGCCTTGGCATTGAGATGCTCGTGCTTGACAATGATTTATGGTTCCCAACATTGCATTTTAGACATTTTGATTTGTTTTAGGTCGTGAACGGAGGATTTGCTGCTCAGGCCTGATGCAGCCAGACAGTAGCATATGATTTATCAGCCATTTTATTAGCATTGCATTTGTCGGCCTGTAACAGTCAGAAAGAGAATGTAATTGTGAAAATGTGAAAGTGATTTGGATGATTTAATGAGGATGCGTTTTCTATACAGAGCCCGAGCCCTGCTTGTAAATGATAGGCGTGTAGCGGTATATGGCCAAGACTGTGTGTAGGTCGTTACACCTTTGTCCAGTAAAATATTTTTCCTTTTAGGCCTTTCGTCTGGTCACAGTTACTATTCAACCTCTGCTTAATTACCATTTTTATTGTAGCCATAGCTTATTAAGCCTGTGTGAATAAATAATGTGCCCTGCGTTCGCTGTATAATGCAATGACTTTAGGTTTTTAGGTTAACCGACCAATGAAAGTTGCTTCTGTGTCACATTAAACGGATTTATTGACTCGCTGCAGTTTTGCTCCTGAGAGGAGTAGGCAGAACCCGGTGTTGCCAGGCAAAACTGGCAAAAACCCCACCGAGTGACTCACATTTTAGTTGGAGTTCTCAATCATGCGCGTCGCGTTGTTGTAATCGGTGGCGTGAAAACGGGCAACCTGGCAACCCCGCATTAATCGGCGCCGTCCTCGTGCGTCCAGGGCGCTGCCGAATTTGGCGGCAAAAAGGGCCCGATCGCGCCGCCCCCCTCCCTCCCCCGCCGCTACATTTGTTGCCGTGACGACCGCGGTGTCTCCACCCAGCCGCGCGCGCACCCCCCTCCGACTCCCGACTCCCGACTCCCGGCTCCCGGCGCGCACTCATCAACAGCGACTCCGACTCACGCCGCGCCGTTCACTATTCCCTCCGCCAAAGTTCGCGGCTTTAACTTTAACTCGGACGCCGGCCATGTCGCGACGCACCTCGCTGGCGGTGAGTGATGTGGCGCCGCCGCTCGCCGGTTCCTCCTGCTCCGCTCCGGCGTGGTGCTTCCCAATCCCGGGTTCGTTTGTTGTTTGTGTGGTTAGCCAGCCGGCTAGTGCAGGCGGCCTGCGGCGTTTCTTAATTCATGAAAATGAAATTTAGACTGCTTAAAAAATGTTACGTTGTCCCTCCCATGCTTTTCAAAGATTGATTTATTATTTGGCTGCAATGCAATTTGTAAAGCCGCCTCGTCATTGTCTTGCCGTGTTCCCTCTGGGGAGACTGTGTCTGTATTGTCTAATCCGTTTTTACTGATTTTAAAATATTCTATTGGTGTGAGCTCCTCACACCACGGACAGAAACCAAATGGAATGAGACTTAACCAGCTTCTGCAAACTGTTTTTTAATTTTATTTCCATGCGTGTGCCGTTGGATGTTATTAATGTGTGACTGACTAATGCAAATACTTACCGACACTGCTCGTTGTCACTTCCCCTTGGCCCGTTCTCCATTTCCTTCATTTTCATGTGATCTGTTTGTGCAACTTCGGTGTGTTTAGCGTAGGGAGTGGAAAAGTGCAAATTAATTTACTGTTTCTGTCTGCCAGGTACCAATCAAGAACATCGAGCGAGAGCTCATCTGCCCCATCTGCAAGGAGCTGTTCACGCACCCCCTCATTTTGCCATGCCAGCACAGCGTTTGCCACAAATGCGTGAAAGAGCTTCTGATGCTGAACCACGAGGACTCGTTCAGTACCGACGGGGGTTCAGAGTCCTCGAACCCGGGGAGCCCTCGGTCAAGGGTTCCGTCCCCCAGCATGGAAAGGCTCGATCGGCTTGTTCGATCAGGTGCGTTCTGCGTTGATTCCGAAAAAAATGCGTTGCTGGGCCGTCCGATCACTCTGTATATTGTTCCAGGTTGGCACAGAAAATCACTGTTGCTTAATTGTTGCACATGACTCATGCATTTTACATAAATGTCCCACATTTTGATTAGTTTAAATTAGTCCAGCACATGGTCCAGAAGTCCCCAATGAAGGCTAGGCCTAACCAAAAAAAAAGAATCATCCCCAGCATGTTTTTTTTTAACATCCCACGAAACAAAGCATTTCTATTCTCCTGTTAAAACCAGTGAAATGCCATCAGAGGAACACTTTTGGATCAGGGTCTCGTAAATCGAGTTCAATGTCTAGAGGTAAATCTGCCAATTTTTCTGCCAGCTGAGTGTCTAAAACCAGTTTCAGTAAAAATTATTATTTGACTGGATGAGTTTCTTTCTTCACCTGGGTGGAGTCACAGCACTTATCCTGCTTAGATGTGGGACATGTAATACTAGTTTTAATAAAGTCAAACTGAGTACTCTAGACTAGCCAGTAATAATCAGTTTAGTATTTTTATACCTTGTTGATCAGTTCAGCCTAGTGGAACACATTAGTTGCATAGTAAATTGTGGTTCTGGTAACATAATCAGGAACATTTATGGTTGTGCTTTCATTTATAGTTTAATCATTTATGTTAGACTATGGATAAAATAATAAATAAGAACCGAGAAATTGAGAATAATTTTCGTCTGATTTCTCCAAACATAAAAAGAAACACAATTCCATTTAATGTTTGTCATTTACTCTCCACGTGTTTAATTTTTTGTTGGTCTCACCTCACTTTTATCTGTTGCTTGCAGCATCCTTGCGAAAGTCGTTTGGAGGGAGAGGTAGATGCTTGTTTAGCTGTAGTGAGTACAGTATTTCTAGACCCCTGTGAATACAATACTGATGGTAGAGATTCTGTGCAGATTGGTGTGACGTGGTTATTTTAGGACTTTGTTAAGGTCTACTGAGCATATTACCAAAGTATAATGCAACGCTGTATATTGCTTTTTTGTCCTTTAACACTGTCACTTTTTAATGTTTTAGGAATGTTGTTTTGATCTACACAACCTTCTAGAAGGTGGCCAGCATTCATATCCTGAGGACAATAGGCAGAGTTGGCGTGGAGGGCTGACCCAGTGAGAGAATAGGCTGAAGAAGAGCGTTGCTAAGGGAATGTCTTGACTGGAATTTCAGGCTTTATTGAGTTCACGTAGAGTGTAATGTCCCCCATGAGTTTCAGCTTTGCGTGCGCAGAGCTTGCTCTTAAGAGGATATATCATGATGCCAGACAAAAGTAGGAGGGGGAAATCACTCGGAGCATCACAAACAGTGTCTTTCTTACGAGAGATGTTCTGTTTGTGTGTGTGTGCGCGCACGCATCTTTTTGGCTTAAAATGAACTGTTCCATGATGGAAATGAGGGGGATAATTCTAGGTTAATATGCTCAGTAGATACTTTACATAGACCTCTCTGTCCTCTTAAATACCAGAACACATACTCAGTCCTCCCTTAAAACCCTTCTTTCCTCCCGATCTAATTAATCCACAGGGTACACTGAACGAAAAGCTAAAATGTAGGGTGGTAGTACCCTAGTGGGTGAAAGTCCCAGGTTCAAACCCCACTTACTACCATTGTGTACCTGAGCAAGACACTTAACCCTGAGTGTGTCCAGGAGGACTGTCCCTGTAACTGGAAATCAGTCTGGATAAGGCCGTCTGATAAATGCAGTAAAATTAATGATTGTCTTCTATAACCCTCTTGGTTGAGCTTAAGCAAATTTAATGTACTGTCTTTCCATTTTTGTAAAACTGCCTGATTTAATAACATAAGGAATAGCTGCACAGCTTCTCTGTGGTGCTGATCGGATTTGCTGCTTTGACGTCTGGCATCTGAGGTCAAAATGTGACCAGAGTTATATTGGGATTTTTGGGATTTATTTATTTGCTATAATGTAGAACCTTGCTGTCGTAGGATCGTGACTCAGGAGGTGTTGTTCATGATGTGCCTCCTTAGGAAAGCCACATCCGTGTCCCCGGTCAGAATGGGCTTGTGGTGACTCGGCACTTTTTCCCCCCTCCTCTGAGCTTTTTCTCTGCACTGCCCATCACCCACGAGTCTCACTGTGCCAACAGGCCCCGGCGCGCTGCTCTGCAGGCACGGCCTGCCTCCCCCCTCCCCGACGCGCAGCCTAAGTACACGCTTCTTTTTTTAAATCAAACCGCATCCCAAAAGCTGGGAGGCCTGGCCGCTTCGTCAGCTGTCACCTCGACACGTACCGTCATCCGCTTCCATGACGCCAGCCCTCTGTCTGCCCTCCTCCCGAATTCATCGGGCCATGTCGCCATCACTGTCGTTTCCCCTCACCGAAACGTCTCTGCATGGATGATTTTTAGTTCTCCTCCCTCCCTGTTTTGCATCCATGCCCTACTGTGCAGTGGTGTGGTGCCGTGTGATGACCATTGTTCTTTGTTTGCCACGCTTGCATATTGATTTGCTGTGTGTTACATTTCATGCGCCGCAGTCTCCTTGTCCTTTAATACTGTCTGCGTGTCTTTGCTTGTAGATTTGTGTGACGTGCTCAGAGGTTGTGGTGAATCCTGTCTATGATGTCATTGAGTGTCAAATGCATTGAACTGGACAGTTGATATATTCTTATTTGGCTCATACTCCAGTAATGTACGTAACCGTACTCCGTAACTCATGAGTGTAAATTTGCATCAGGTAAGCGTTTCCTTTTTTCCCCCCTGCACAAAAAAAAAGTGCTAAGCATGGGGCTTTTTTGCTAGTGTAAGGTCGAATGCGTCTTCAGGATTTACATAAATAGATTATCCTCTCGTTGGTTTTCTGTATCTTGAAGATGCAAAAACAGCAACCTTTTTGCTGTGAAAATTAGAGGATCATAATGACTGAGCGCTTTCCTCATTCAGAACGATTTAAACCAACATCAGTTAACTTATTCGTGTTTGTAAATCCTGCTAGCAAGCCAGCCCCAGACCTCGTGGCCCTTACGTCCAGGTCATTGTGAGTCCAAACACTCGGTCTCGTGTGGCCTTTTGTTTTGTGAAACCCTGTAATTCCAGCTGCCTGTGAATGAGTTGTGCTTCTGTGTTATAGGTTGCCTGTCTAGTGCTTCTATTTGGCAGAAGTGAGTTTCCACCCGTTTTCTAACACTGCTCCGTCCAATCAGGGTCCATATCGTCACCAGGGTGGAGACGTGCCTCCGTGACTCCCCGCATCACCACCTTCCCATGCCCCGGATGCCAGCACGACATCGACCTGGGGGAGCGGGGCATTAGCATGCTCTTCCGGAACTTCACCCTGGAGAGCATCGTGGAACGCTACCGCCAGGCGGCACGGGCCGCCGTGGCCATCATGTGCAACATGTGCAAGCCGCCCCAGCAGGAAGCTACCAAGAGCTGCATGGATTGTAAGGCCAGCTACTGCAACGAGTGCTTCAAGCTGCACCACCCTTGGGGCACCCCCAAAGCCCAGCATGAGTATGTGGGACCAACCACCAACTTCAGACCAAAGGTACCAGGCCAGGTTTTTAAAGTAGATTTTTTCTAGTTGATTTTTTGGACTAGACGTCTAGACTTTTTTATAAACCTTTAATCTTCTTTTAAATGGGTGTTGTGCAGTCGGGGGAGGTCATATCAAGACCAAAAATGTTGTCAATTCTGAAATGTGATCATTAATATTGATTTATTGGGAGCTTTAGGTTACACTTTCACTTTATCTGTGGGAATAGATAAGAGCTCATTGACGTGCAATAAAACAAAGAAATGTGATCAGAGCTCCAGGGCATCGCCGGGGCAAGGATTTGAGGAAACCCCTTTCTGTTCTGGTGTGCAGGTGCTGATGTGTCCAGAACATGAGATGGAGAAAGTCAACATGTACTGTGAGGTGTGCAGACGTCCCGTCTGCCATCTGTGCAAACTTGGCGGCTCCCACGCCAACCATAAAGTAACATCTATGAGTAGTGCCTACAAGATCCTTAAGGTATGTCAATTGTAAATGTAATAAAAGGACAATTTAACCTCAGGAGTGAATTAATTGGTATTCTCAGTAAACTGAATAAACTCTTGCTTTTGACAGTCTGTAGTGTCCATTTTGTAAACCTCTACACCTGGGATGAGCCACAAGTTGCCAAAATATCAGGTGTCCAGTTGAAAAGATATAACCTGGTCAAATGTTACAAGTCTTTGTATGCCTCGCCCCTGCCTTTCAGACGGAGGTCTGACATCTTTCGAAAACAACAAGGCCAGGTCTCAATTTCCTGGGTGGAGAACATGATCTGTTTTTGTACTGGGGCCCTGCATGCATTTGTAATTAATGGCACCATTTGCGCTGTTGTGGTGTTTTCTATCGAGCCACAAATGCAGGCAAACTCTTGGGCGGGGGGTTAACAAATCTTCCACCTCAAGTGAACCTTGCTTTTATGTCAACAGGAGAAGCTATCAAAGAGTATCCATTACTTAATCAGTAAAGAGGACCAAGTGCGGACTCAGATTTCTGAAATTGAGGTGTTGATTCATCAAACAGAGGTAAAGAGACTACAGAGGTGACCCTTCCACAAGTCCTTTTGGTTCAGTGGTTAAAAACACCCTGTGCTCATTCTGGAAATAATAGCTTCAAACAGATTAAAATGTTGAATATATTGGTTCGCAGTCACAGTTAAATTATCCGCGTCTTCTTCCAGAACATTATCTGGCACGGCAAATCAAAAGAATACAGGAAATTCCAGACCACATACTATATAATTTTTACGCACCTATACACATCTATATAATTTTTACTGATGTTTGCCTACTTACTGTAATTGTAACTAAAGTTGTCTCAGCCTGAAGGTATGCAATTACTTTGTCACACACTTTCTCAGCAAAAATACACCAAACCTACCAGTAAAAGTAATTGATGCCGAGCTTGTTGTTAAATGTTGCACAGACCTGCGCTGAAGTGTTTTAGTACCAGTAGTATTTGTAGTACCATTATTGGAGTTTTAACAAGTTGCGGTAGACCGGGAATTGTGCTTACTATTGTTGTGGGGCTCGCTTACCGTAATGTAGTGTCGTGTCCCCGTAAAGGCACTTCAAGACGAGTCCATGCTCGGAAGAGAGTATGCTGCCGAGATTAAATGTGCTGGCAGCAGCGTGAGAAAAATAAAAGTAGCGTCTTATAGTCTGAAATGTACAGTATTTATGATTATTCACGTTTCTAGATAAGTGAAATGGCATCTCTGTTAACAGTTTAGCAAGCATTATTCAACCCGGATGTCCATAAGGAGGAAATGAAATGAATTGATCATATTGCTTTTCTCAGAAATGTGATTCCTTCATGGGGATCAACTTATCCTTCGGCTCATGTTTCTTCACAGGAAAATGGGCAGCTGGCAGAAAGACGGGCTAATGAACACTTTGAGCGTCTCTTCGAGACCCTCCAGGAGAGAAAGACTGAAATGTTGAGGTCTATTGAGCAGTCGAGGAACAGGCGTCTGGAAAACCTCCGTGGCCAGGTGGACGAATACCAGGGCATGCTGGAGAACAGCGGTTTGGTTGGCTACGCCCAAGAGGTCCTGAAGGAGACGGACCAGTCCTGCTTTGTGCAGACTGCAAAACAGCTGCATGTCAGGTTGAGCCTTTTCCTCTTCTAGCAGATTTGTGACACAGTGACTGCCAATAGCTGTAGGACCTGCCTTGAAAACCCATGGCGACTGTTAACAGAGCTGCCTAAATAACTTTCCCTTATCCTTATTAAGGTATTTGTTGGCTTAGGATCAGCTTGTCTTACACCGGTGGTCTGTTTGCAGCCATGTGCATGAATTCAGTGAAAGTTCATGTTCCTCTTTCTAATTGATCCTTATTAGCCATAAGTATCTTCAAGCTTAATAAAGAATGTGAATGTTGTAATTTTCAAAACATAATTGTTGCGTATTAGTGCCTTTAACCCATAGGCTCTATTGGGTTATATTTATTATTTTAATTTACATTTATGGCATTTATCCAGAGCGACTTACTATCAGTAGTTACAGGGACAGCCCCCCCCCCACCCGGAGCAATTTAGGGTTAAGTGTCTTGCTCAGGGACACAATGGTAGTAAGTGGGATTTGAACCTGTGACTGCAGTCTTCTGGTTCATAGGCAAGTGTGTTACCCACTAGGCTACTACCATCCAGAGTTATGACATGAATGTATTTATTTTGCCTGAAGTATGCATATATTAAACTTTGTGTTTTTCTTAGGATCCAGAGAGCCACTGAGTCTCTGAAGACATTTCAGCCTGCAGCCAACCCAACGTTTGACGAGTTTGTGCTCGACACATCCAAAGAGGAGCTGCTCCTAAAAGATCTGACCTTTGGTGGAGGTAGGCTAACTCTGTTACTGACTAGGGGCTTGACTGACACTTTCACTCATTCTGTGTAAGTGGTTCACATGGTGCCCCGCCAAAAAAAGCTTTAATTAAATAAGCTGTTTATGCTCCTAATATACCCAGAGACTTTGGCACAGAGTCCAGGGTTGAGATACCCTGGGTCTTGCATAACAGTCACATTCCCATAACCAGTATGGAAGAACAGCCAAAACTTAACTCAATATACATAATTCTTTTTTCTTTTTTGCAGTTGTCAGTCATATGGTAATATATTTTGGTATCTATAATAGAGTTTATTGTGTAATGGAGCTGTTACTGGGAGCACGTCTCAAGTTTCCACTGAACTGGACAAAGAAAAGCCAATCTTTGGTCATTAGCAACATCACACCACTGTCCTTGGCCTATTCAAGTGGTCACCACGGGAATGAATTAGTGATCCAATCAGAGAGCCATCTCAGCTTTAGCCAGTTAAAACTCCTGCACATGGCCAGGTTGCAATTCACACTGGTTTTTAAGCTGCTGTTGACGTTCTATGACCAGTCGTGCTGTCCTGAAAATAGTCTCCATGGTGTGAGACCAGATATCGTAGAACAAGGCTATAGTTTCAGTTCCATTTTACAGAAAAAGGGGAAAAAAAAATACGGACACACTGTGACGGTCATTTGTCATTGTGAAAGGTGAATTGATAAATATGGTTTTGCGATTATGTGCATTCATATAGGCATCAGTTTAAATATTATAATTATACACGGTACTGTGCATACACTTTCAAACAAGTCATGATTCTGACTCTTGTCATGTTCAATCACTTTTACCAGAAAATTTTCACCATGATCATGAACGCATTTAGAATTATAATTATTAGAAATGTAATGATGCACGTCAATTTTTACCTATTTTATTCATACTCTGAGATCCCCTGTTGTCAAAGAAAGGAGAGCCTGAAAATGACTTAAAGGCTGCTCAAAGTGAAAGCATTTCAGTTTGAGCAGTACTGCACATTCTGCTGGTCATCCAAACCCGCTGGATCGATACAGAGGACCGTATTGCAGAGTGTGGGAAAAGATGCTCTCAGTCTCTGGAATGGACGCCTCGCTGTAATTTAATTGGCTGCAGGGGAAAAGCTGAGAGTGCAGATCTGTCCAGGCTGTCGCTGTTAATGTTGGTAGCTCCACATTTCAACCATCAGATTCAGAATGGCTTCTAATGACTCGCATCAGCAAACACACTGACTCTCTTAATTGTTTTTTAAACCTTCCCCATCATTTATTTATGAATTATGGAATGCTTCCAAACTCTGTTCCTTCCATCCTGTAGGGCTCCATGAGATCAGACAAAATGTGTTACACATTGCTTTTCTGCAAAATCAAAATTCTATGTCGTTTTCCTTTCCTTTTCTCCCCGCTAATTAATGCTGGAATAAGATCGCGCAGAACACTGCAGTTTACAAAACGTATTTTGTACTATATAGGTCTAATTTGTTCTTAATTGCATTTTTGGGATTCCTTATGACTATCTTTTTTTTTTTTATGCTCAGGGTGCTACAAGAATAGCAGTTCTGCAACCTTTGGTGAAGAGTGTGTTAGATTTGTACTTTGTGTACTTTCTGGGGTACAGTGGGCTGTGCACTGTTGAAAGGCATGCTTTTTGCCTTTTGCCTGGTTTCTTGGCTGTCACAACCCCCTGAATCCATTGTGACAGGCAGAGCGCAAACCCCATTCTCCAGAGTCCGGCCCAGTCCTTCTGTTTGTGACAGAAATGCTTAAATCTCTGTCTGAAGGGAACAAAAAGTGAGGCCCGCGCTCTGGGTTTCACTGGCCTCTGAGCGGAATCCACATTATGCAAATTTCATTCACTTTGTCAGTGTAGAAAAACTGATCTGGTAGATAGTAAAGTATGGTCTATTAAAATTAGTTTATATATAGTGGCCCTTTTGTAAAAGGGGTTATTTGTAGTCCCCAATTCTGGGCTCTAGGCAGCTATGCAGTGTCTGACAGTTTCAGGTTTATAAAGTCACTTTTATGATTGAATAAAATCCAGTCTTTAGTTGAGGGGTGGATCTCCCCAAAAGGCCTGCGAATGATAACGGCAGCATGTCTCCAATTTGCAGCCATTTTGTAATTATTGGTCATTGTTGACCATGATCATGTGTTATTGTGCTCTGTTTGAGAGTCTTGCAGACTGTTCTTGTGTCAACATTTATTATATGAACAGAATGATTTTTGAATGGGGCCCATCAGGCCTTTTTATGTAAAAAGTTTTATTTCAGCAGCATCTGTTTGATATTTGGTTATATGTTGGAATTTGTATTTCTATGAAGTCGCCCCCCCCCCCCCCCCCCCCCCCCCCCCCTTCTCCCCTCCTGTACTCATGAGCTGAATTAGTTATAATGGGCCCACTAATCTCTTTTTTTCCCCCCCTAGTTCCAGACCCACCCATGATAGACCTGACCCGTAGTCGAGTGTACAATGAGGGTGTCATCCACTGGAGGCTGTCTGATGACACCCTGCCCATGGACTACCACGTGCTGGAGTACAGAAAGGTGGATAAGGAGGAGGAGCATGGATGGCAGTCCACCGACCACGTCTATGGTAGCAGCACTGTGGTGACTGACCTGGAGAGTGACAGCATCTATGCCTTCAGGGTGAGGAGCTATCGTAGCTCCATGTGCAGCCCTTACAGCCCCGAAGTGACCTTCCACACTCCAACAGCCACTGGTAAGTAGGGTCAACAAGCTTTAAAAGCCACTAATACCAGACTCTTTACGTCAGACCTTTTCTTGGGAACTTTCTGTTTCGGAATCTTAGAACAATCAATCATTATCAATCTTGGTCGTAGATAAACTAAACTGCAGTTTTGGAGATACTGCAGATACATCGCAGTTTTTTGGTATGAGGCTGTGTAGCTGCTGACCTGTCAAGTGACCAAGTACACTCCTTCATGAAACAGTATTCCCTGCTGGCGGTGCTCTCTTGTACCAGGAATATGCACCCAGCCAGATTGCAACAACGATTTACTTGGCCTCCATGTTCTCCAGATTTCTATCCAAATGAGTATCTGTGGCATGTGCTAGAAAAAAGTCAGTTCAATGGAGTTACCTCCACACTGGCTTGGTGCGTTATACCTCAGCATATCTTCAGAAGTCTAGTAGGGTCCATGCCTCAACAGTTAGGGCATTAAAGGGTAAATCTACTCAATATTAGGCCATGTTTGTCATAATGTTGTCATAAGTCCATTACATAATTACATGTAATTGTGTAAAAGTGTAATTGTTGCCCATATCTGGATGGGCAATAATTAGTGATCACCCAGCAGATCCATGCGCTCTCTCAGTTGAAGGAGAGAATTTTAAACGACTATCCATATTATGGAAGTTTTATTTATTTATTTATTAATTTGTAAGCAGCAGTGACTGAAACTGCTTTTTCACCAAGCAATATATGTGTGTGTGTGTGTGTGTGTGTGTGTGTAATATATATTCATACACACACACACACACACAGTACAGGCCAAACGTTTGGAGACACCTTCTCATTCAACGTGTTTTCTTTATTTTCATGACCATTTACGTTGGTAGATTCTCACTGAAGGCATCAGAACTATGAATGAACACGTGGAGTTATGTACTTAACCAAAAAAGGTGAAATAACTGAAAATGTGTTTTATATTCTAGTTTCTTTGCTCTGATTACTGCTTTGTACACTCTTGGCATTCTCTCGATGAGCTTCAAGAGGTCGTCACCTGAAATGGTTCTCCAACAGTCTTGAAGGAGTTCCCAGAGGTGTTTAGCACTTGTTGGTCCAGCTCACCCCAAACCATCTGGATTGGGTTCAGGTCCGGTGACTGTGGAGGCCAGGTCTCCACTTTTTGTTAAGTACATAACTCCACATGTGTTCATTCATAGTTTTGATGCCTTCAGTGAGAATCTACCAACGTAAATGGTCATGAAAATAAAGAAAACACATTGATTGAGAAGGTCCAAACTTTTGACCTATACTGTGTGTGTGTGTGTGTGGCTTGCAAGGCTGCTAAACATGAATTCAGCCATTTCTGATTAATGTTCACTCCAGGAGAACAGATTAATGACCTCTACTATCGGTTGGATGCTTGGAAACATTTTTGCCTTCTATTGATTTGGATAAGCTGGGTGAAATGTCTGCAGCCAGATACAGAACAGAATCATGTTTTGCATCTGGCTGAAATCAATGTCTGTAAATGTGTCGTGGGTGAAGACTGAAAGTTCAGATGATTTATTTTTTCAGAGCTTTTGTTTTAGAACTTAGGCTGATTATTTCTAAGCTATGTTACAAATTGTGTGCAACAGTTCATACAGTGGGCAGGGATATGTAATTTCAATTGTAGGTACACCTCAACTGTGAGTTTAAAAAAAAAAAAAGAAAATCCAAAAAGTTTTGAGAATTTTTTTTTTTTCCTTTTACTGCATGAAATAAGTATTTTGAAAGAAATATAAACAACTGTGTGTACAGAAACTATTACAGAGGTCAGACATTTTCTGTGAAGTTCTGGTCTGATTCCTCACTGTTCTCATGATCATCGACACTCCTCAAGGCGAGAACCTGCATGGAGCCCCAGTTCGAGGGAGATTGACAGTCATCTTGAGTTTCTTCCCTTTTTTAAAAATAAATGTGCCAAGCTGTTTGCATGTGCATTTTGTATTAATCTTGTGTTTATCTTGGTGGAGAGGTTCATACTAGGAAATATATGCTATATAATGTTTTTTTTTGTGTGTGTGATCAAAGCAATTTAATGGAGAATAGCAGCTTCCTTGCGTGACCCCAGTGTAATTACACGTGGAGCCATCGATTCCGCATATTTCAGTTACTGCTGCTGCAACCTGCCACATAATGATTTTCAGGTTTTTATTGCTCCAGTTTAGAAGTGCTGGACATGCTGCCACTGTGTTATTAATGAGCTGAAATTCTGGGTCACCACATTGTCGTGCAACATTTCAGTTGCCAGATTTACATCTGTGTTACTGATTAACAGTCTCTAATTATAAGAATCTGTCCTCAATAAATCTGAAAAGTTTTCTAAAAGTAGACCTACAGCAAATATTTATTATATGTAAAAAAAAAAAAAAAAAAAAATTTACTTTTGTTTGACATTCAGTTAGAGAGAGAAATTTATTTCTATATGGTCCATTTTTTGTCTGGGGAAAATGTTAAACAAAACATGTTAATATTGTAAACGTGTTAAACATAAACAGCCTCTTTCATAATAAAGAAAATAACGGGACTTATTTATTTGGTGTGAAGTGACAAATGAAGGCTTATAGGTAATGGGGGAAAATGTATGCTATAGTTGAAAAATGTTTTATTTATTTCTGTAAATACAAATGTAAACATTCAATCTGAAATATTAGAAATAGTCTACTTTTTTCTATTTTATGGACAATATACTTTTTTAGACTTGGTCGCCCCCAACTGTCCAACTTCAGCATTACAAGTTGAGTCATCGTCTCGCTACTGCTTGTATTTTCCAGTGTTCAACTTCTTGTTCAATGACAAGTGCGGCTACAGCTCGGAGCGGCTGGTCCTGACCAAGCGCCGTGACTCTGTGGAAAGCACAGCCGGCATGACCTTCCTACTCTCAGCTGAGCGAGTGCAGACAGGCAGCTACATCTGTCTGGATTACATCATTGGAGACACGGGCATCACCCAGGGCAGGCACTTCTGGGCCTTCCGAGTGGAGCCACACTCTTATATGGTCAAGGTGGGCGTGGCTTCTGACTCCAAGGTTCTGGAATGGTTCCATCACCCGCGTGACACCAGCAGTCCCAGGTTAGAATGGTGTGTGTGTGTGTATGTGTGTTTTGATTATTTTATTCTTAATTTCATCTTCCCCTTCATCATGTAGGTATGATCATGACAGTGGCCATGACAGTGGCAGTGAGGACACTAGCTATGACCTCTCCCAGCCATTCATGCTTGTCACTATTGGGATGGGCAAGCTCTTCATACCTAAAGCATCAATCACCGCCAACAGTGACCATGGCAACAGGGTGCTGCCCATGCCACAGCGCATCGGCATCTGCCTGGACTACGACGCGGGGCGCGTCTTCTTCTACGATGCTGACACCATGAGGTGCCTTTACGAACGGGCGGTGGACTGCTCTGGTACCATGTACCCCGCCTTTGGCCTAATGGGCAGCAGCGTGGTCCACCTGGAGGATTTCTGCCCAGCCAAGAGGTTGTCCTACACATGAGTCTCCCAGCATCTGTGCTGATCTATTTTCTGTCTCTGGTGTCAAGGAGATTTTCTTTTCTTCCTACGTTCTGGATCCTTTACTTTCAGACACTAATTTGTGTTGAATCGGTCCTGTATAACAGCCAAGTAGAGCCTGGAACACCTTGCTTCTTAATGCCTATGTGCCTTCCAAGAGGAAACAACATTCAGAAGGTGCTGTCTAGTTCAGAAAACACAATTGGTTTGATTTTGCTTGGGAATTCACTTCGTAGCATCACTAATGTAAATGAATGTCACTTTTTTTTTTTTTTTTTTTTATCCCCCCCTTCATATCACTACTGTAACTTTTTATGATCGTAAACTTGAATGAATGGTTTAGCACATCTTGCACTCATGTTAGTATATAATGAATTACCATCACTCTTTTTATTCATCTGCGGTTTCTTTATTTTTTTCTTTAAAACACACAGCCTTAACATCCTTATACTGTGGGAAAAATCAGTTACTTGTGTGTAACCGTGCACGTGCATATTTTATTTGTTTCAGGTAAGCACCGACACTGAGATTGCAGGCACATTTACACTACACTTCCCATCTGGTCCAAAATGCTCTTCAGGACATAACGAAGCCACATTAGGCTTTTTTTTTTTTTTTTTTTTTTTTTGCATCCAGAATGTATCGCCGACTGCAAAATTCTTCAAATACAGCACTGCTGCTATAAAGCTTCTCAGCACCTGCATGTTCGGCACCCGTCACATGGCTGTGGCACCTGGTCTGGCCTGTTGGGAATAATCTCGACTGGGTCCTCTAGCTTGGCGAGCCAGCTGACAGCTCCTCCTCCCCTGTCTGGACTGTAGTGTTGCTTTATTTGGGGTGCAGCTGATGTAGTTCTCTCAGGTTCTGGCCGAAAGCGGCCGGTGCTACCTACCTCCTTACGCGCCCATTAATACTCATCAATATGTATTTTTCATTTGCATCAAAGCTCAGTCCATGCCAGTTTTCAATTCAAAATGATCGATTACCCTCCTATCACTACACCTGAGTCCTGTGATGTCTGTCACCTTTATAAATGTAATTTGATCACAAGTTACTACTTTTATAAATGTGGAAGAGCTGACCAAGAAATCAGCTTTATTTATTGTGATTATATAGAAATGCATGTTATCATACATGATTCTTCAACAGCTGTGGTTTTAGTATATCGTCTAAATCACTTGTATTGTCTGGTGAAATATTGTTAGTTTGATTTTTGTCCACTTTTTCCTTGTTTTTTCTTTTTATATGTTAACCAGGGGAAAACAAATCTGAAAAACCTGTATTAGTGGTCATTCATTTCTTTTTTTGGAGAAACTGAGGTGCGCCGATCCTCGCTACAGACCCCATGATTCAACCCCCCCCTCCACATCCAAGGAGGAAACCTATGCACAACGTTTCCAGCTTTTTGGTGAATATGTGAGCGTAAACGCTAACGTAGCTGCAGAACGTCGGGTTTCCATAGAACCGACCAACCAAAAGTGTTGTGTGTGCATTTATTTCTAAACCGTTGGAAAGGTCTATTTGTAGCAAATGTGTAATGATGGTGTGATGAACTGTGTCGCCAGTGTAAAAGGGTAAATATCAATCAGTTGAAATTTAGCACTTTATTAGCATGTTTGCCACGTGGCTCGGGGCAGGTCTGTGTGAATAGGTGTGCAATATTAGACGTTAGGAGGTGCTGTATTTTTGTTTTTTGGGGTGTGGGCTTTGCGTGTAATGCTTTAATGTCGACGAGACGCTTGCTCTGTGTCGCTTGTAACCATGGCTTTTAATCTGCTGTTCGGGGTTTTGTATAAATAAATTAGCATGTTTTTACATTTCTGTGTCCGGTCCTTGATTTAAAACATTCACTCACAAAAGCCAATAGGCGTGAAAGTACTGATCATGACCAGGTTGTAAGCAGAGGTTCAATAAGAAGAACCTCAAACAAAAAAACTACAGGCAATTTATTGAAAACTGCGAATAAACTCAACAGGCTGATCATCTGCTTATTAAGATGTTAAAGTAGCCTTTTAAAAAAATTGCAAAAGAAATCTGTCTTTCGTGTCCATTAAAATTTCTTAAAAGATCAAGTGGTAGATCCCAACATGTGAAGAGCCAGAGGATCTCCCATGCCACAAATTTGTCCATTTTGATTTTGGAAACACCAAACATTCAAAAGAGGAAGAAAGACTTTTGTTCTCTGACCTTTTACGGCTCTGATGGTGTCCTGTCACCACAATCTGTGCGGTACAGTAGAGGAAGTTCCATGATGACGTGTCCTGCTATGTAGAGATCACGCAGTTCACAATGCTCGCATGACAAAGATCTTCTTCCAGGAGAGCAATGTCACCCTTTTGGATCATCCTGCATCTTCCCCTGATCTTAATCCCACTCAAAACACTTTGGGATGGATCCAGACCATGGGTGCCATCATCACCACATGGAGTAATGTTCACGCCAGCGTCTTGGAAACCTTGGAACATAAAGCATGACTAAACAAATTTTTGAAGTGATCAAAAAAAACTATGGCGCTACTGACTAATTTGGGCAGAGTTTAACTGCAGTTTTTCATAAATTTACAGCAGCTAGAGCCCATACTGGAACACTGGGCAAGGTACACACACACACACACACACACATCAATCACATGCTTAGACCTTCAGTCAGTCCACCTAGTGTGCATGCCTTTGGACAATGGGAGGAAATGGGGACACGGGGAGAACATGAAAACTCCACACACAAAGTCAGAGCCGGGAGGTGTGAGGGCATGCTGCTAACCACTGCACTGCCATGTGGGCCTTTTTAAGAAATTGCCTTTTGCTCCTGTATCTTCTTACTGCATTTTGAACTTCTACTTATAACCTGGTTCGAGTCCACCAGAATAACAATGTGAATACTTGGAATCTTTCCTCTGTTTTAAGATTTTGTTGAGAAGTGTATTAGGGATGCAACAAACAGGAGATTCTGATTTTAGATTTAAATATGAATGCATTTGCTTTTTTTTGATAACTTTGTTATTTCTTCATTATAAAATGATCGTTGCTCTGCCCTTGTATGGTTAAAAGACTAATGGCAGTCATTGAGGCAATGCTGCTGTACAGGTGATGTGCTGCTAACACTACAAGCTCACTGATCTGTTTTGGAGACATTTATAGTTCCGCTATTGTGGTCTGAATTAAACAGGAAGTTGGTATTTACTGTCCCAATTATTATTATTATTATTATTTTTAATCTAGCCAACCAGCAGAAGCAGAACTTAGGAGTTAACATTAGTCAAAACTTTGAGATAAGTAAACCAGGGAACTTTTAGCTCATGGCAGTCCTGTTGAGGTATTAAAATAATTCGGTCACATTCAAAGATGAAGCATTAGAACTATCTGTCAACTTTAGATGTTGTCAAGAACATTGATCACTGCTGGTGGCTTGAAAAAGCATGGAAACCATTTTCATCTGAACAATCTGTTGCGTGAAATCCAGTATGTTGCCCCGTGGACTTTGTCTGGCAGCCTGTGGGACATTTTAAACATTTGAATGGCCTTCCAGCACAACGCTGCGTGCACAACATCTTACATGCAGAGTTGTTGGCGCTCACTGTGCCTCTTTTTTGCAAAAACAAACAGGATAAATGTCAAACAGGATAAAGTGTTCACATGCTGTGTTTGACCTCATTTCTCTGGGCAATTCAGAATGACTTGTGTATCTGTGGAATTTTATGATAATGGCTGACACAGTGTTTAGTGATCCTGTCTCAAGAACAAGGAGACCTGCATCTGCATGCTGTGACCCTACATTTGTCGTTTTTTGTGTGTGTGTTAGTGTATGTGCCCTTTTTTGTCCTTCTTGAGTCAAATATCCTCATAAAAACAGGAAATGATTACATTTCTGGAGGTCATCGGAATGATTTGTTGTTCAGTATTAAGATCATTTGTAAGTAGTTACACATTTATAATCCACGTGTAACGTGGTCCTCGCAAAAGTCACGTGTGCGCGTTCCTGGTTTCGAATGAAGCCGTGAAACGCATGGCGCCCGCGCGCGGTCACCTGTCACCTGAAGACGGAGCGCGTGACGTCACACGCACGGCGCGCAACGCGGAAGCGCGGCGAGAGGAAGGCGGAGGCTCCACGTCATCCGAGGTGTGCGCTCCGACCGAGCGATGCCGTGAACTCGGGCTCCGGACAGCGCGGCCTTCACGACCACCCCGGACGCCCCTCTCCGCGCCGACGGAGCTCCGAATTTCTGCCGAAGGTAACGCGGCTTCTCCCCCCCCACCTCAGCCCGTTAGCTCGCCGGCTAGCGCGGCGGCCCGGCCGCCTTGTTTACGCGACGCGGGCCGTTCGAGGAGGATTAGCGCGGCTGTCAGTCAGCGCCGCCTCAGCACCGTCGCTGCCGCCGACATTTCCCGAGCGGCCCCGGCGTGAAATGTGCTGCTTTGCTCCGTCACTGCCCTGTTAAACGCGAGGACACGCCTGCCCTTGACTGTCCTCACCAATATATCGGTTATTGATCAGGGAATATAACGCAGGTACGCGTGGAAATGTCGGGAATATTTGGTCTCCTGGACTGGAAAGAATGAGGTAGAAATGTAAAACCGGACTTGTACAGTGTGCAGACATGTAACTGGTATCTAGAAATGTCTCCGTTTGGTTCTGGGAGGTTCTTTTAATCTGTTCTTGTTGGAATGTATGAGCTAGTTCGCTTATCTGAATAACACACGTTTCTCAATGACAAATTGATTATTTCAGATGATATATTTTGTGATTAAAGAGGATGACTTTCCAATGCGACATACACCTGAAGTGCTTTAAAGAGGCCAATATTGTATTTGACCAAATGTAAGAGGATTTTTTTTTATCTGCATAAAATAACAGTATCAATAGAAGGTGCCAAATACAATATTTTATAACAAGCGTTTTAGTGTTGAAATGAGTGTTGTGGTGGCCTAGCGGTTAAGGAAGCGGCCCCGTAATCAGAAGGTTGCCGGTTCGAATCCCGATCCGCCAAGGTGCCACTGAGCAAAGCACCATACCCACACACTGCTCTCTGGGCGCCTGTCATGGCTGCCCACTGCTCACCAAGGGTGATGGTTAAAAGCAGAGGACACATTTCACTGTGTGCACCGTGTGCTGTGCTGCTTTGTGTCTCAAGTGACAATCACTTCGCTTTTATCGTTATATTGAAATAAAAAAGCTAGAATAGAATAACTTTTTCTTTTTTTGTTACTTCAGACTGATTGACCCCTGCGGAACCTTGATGGGCGAATCAGGGCCGCGCCGTTCCACCCTCGTCTCCAGGCTGCCCATATTCCGGCGGAGTGCAAGCAAGAGGCAGGAATCGCTCCCGTCGTCCCCTTCCTCAGCAGCCGTGGGCAATGGCGTCCACACCTCGTCTCCGTCCAGCACCAACTCCAGCTCCAGCAGCACCGGCAAGCGCCGCAGCCTGTTCCGCACCCCTTCCATCAGCTTCCACAGCAAGAAGAGCAGCGAGGCCCGCATCGACCCTGCCCAGATATCTCTGGATGGCCAGAGCCAGACGTCAGAACTGGGTCTTGGTGATGCATCGCAGGCCAAGTCCCGCCATTCGTTTGGGTTCGGTGGCCACCGGCATAAGAAGATCACCCGTTCCCAGACTGAGGACTTTGAGAAATCGTCCACCAACCGGAACGTGTTCATTAACTGCATTAGCTCAGGAACCAATGAGGGGGACGACTCGGGCTTCCTGGATGACGCGAGCAGCAGGAGGTCCTCCAGACACAAGAAGCAGCTGCTACCCAAGTCCTTCTCTGCGCATCACCGGTTTTCCAAGAATGCCTCCCATGTCACTGATGCTTGCAAAACCCTGGAAGGCAACCTGGAGCCTCCTAGGGTTGGGACGCCAGGCTCCTGGCCGGGTGAACTTGTAGAAAGCTCTCTGCAGTCTCCCATGATCTCAGAGGATCGCACCACTGCGGTCACCCCCTCTGAATTCGTTCATGTTACTGAGGACTCCGTATCAGAGGTAGAGGCCCTGCCTCCCCCGACTCCTGCCGCCCCGCCGGAGGAAGGTCCCGATACGGTTGCCACCCCACAGCAGACGCCCTGCCCTCCTGAGCTGCCTGCCCCCGAAAAGCCCCCACTGCCAGATACCGACAGCCCAGCGCTCTCGCATGGCGAGGCCAGTGCCGTGACTATGGAGCCGGCTACGCTTCAGACGGTGGCGGAGGTCAAGCCGGAACCTGAACAGTCAGAAAACAGTGAGAACAGTGAACAGGCCCAGAAGTGGAGCGAAGATGGAAGCTCGAACCAAGAGCTGAGGGAAAGGAGGCCGAGGAGCTCCGTCCTCAAACAGGAAGCAGGGAAGTGGAATAGACCCGAGGGCAGACCCAGCCACCTGAGGAAACCCCACACAGGTAAAATTTCTTTCATTTAATCCAGTCACACACATTTATGGTACAGATTTATTATGCGCTTTCACTCATTTCACTTTCACTGACACCCTGAAGAGAATATAAAGTGGTCTATCTGACCCAGAGGGCTGGTTTGGGGTCCACTGGTTTAATCGATGCTTTGTCTGATTGATGCTGTGTGGCTCTGTGTCATTTACTTTGAGGCAAGACTGGGTGATGTACCGATATTAAGTCTATATCTCTATATTTTCAAGCAGAAATAGACTGAGATCAAGTCTTTGCATTCAGCTGTGGTTTTAGACTTTATTAGTCTTAGTTATGTCCAGACTCATTTTTGTCTTTTCAAGTTTCAGTCAACTAAAAGTCTGAGCGTTTTAGTCTTATTTTAGTCAGAATTATCCATTAATATTTTAGTCTAGTTTTAGTCAACGAGAACTGATGACATTTTGTCTATTTTTAGTCTCTCTTTTTTTTGTAATGTAATTGTAATTAACCCAGACAAGTACCTAGTAGAACAGGAAAAAAACATTTTATAATTAAAACAAGGTTATCTTATTACTGTATTATTGTTAAATTATAGAGTCAACAATACTCTACATCCATTCCAGACACGGAACATGGTCTGATTTATTCCATTCTGTTTTCTGTTTAACATTCTGTTTTCTTTTCCACTTCATTGTAAAGAAAATGCGTCCAGAGATCGCTTCATCATTTTCTTTCTGTTCACACATCAGAAGTATCCTGAAATCTAATTAATGCCGCTGTCAATTGCATATTGCGGAATCTGTATGAATGGATGGGATACCGGGATATAATAATGTGATTTAAACGAGAGTAAATAAAGTCTTGACTACAGGGAGTGCAGAATTATTAGGCAAGTTGTATTTTTGAGGAATAATTTTATTATTGAACAACAACCATGTTCTCAATGAACCCAAAAAACCCATTAATATCAAAGCTGAATGTTTTTGGAAGTAGTTTTTAGTTTGTTTTTATTTTTTAGCTATTTTAGGGGGATATCTGTGTGTGCAGGTGACTATTACTGTGCATAATTATTAGGCAACTTAACAAAAAACAAATATATACCCATTTCAATTATTTATTTTTACCAGTGAAACCAAAATAACATCTCCACATTCACAAATATACATTTCTGACATTCAAAAACAAAACAAAAACAAATCAGCGACAAATATAGCCACCTTTCTTTGCAAGGACACTCAAAAGCCTGCCATCTATGGATTCTGTCAGTGTTTTGATCTGTTCACCATCAACATTGCGTGCAGCAGCAACCACAGCCTCCCAGACACTGTTCAGAGAGGTGTACTGTTTTCCCTCCTTGTAAATCTCACATTTGATGATGGACCACAGGTTGTCAATGGGGTTCAGATCAGGTGAACAAGGAGGCCATGTCATTAGTTTTTCTTCTTTTATACCCTTTCTTGCCAGCCACGCTGTGGAGTACTTGGACGCGTGTGATGGAGCATTGTCCTGCATGAAAATCATATTTTTCTTGAAGGATGCAGACCACTGCTTGAAGAAGGTGTCTTCCAGAAACTGGCAGTAGGACTGGGAGTTGAGCTTGACTCCATCCTCAACCCGAAAAGGCCCCACAAGATCATCTTTGATGATACCAGCCCAAACCAGTACTCCACCTCCACCTTGTTGGCGTCTGAGTCGGACTGGAGCTCTCTGCCCTTTACCAATCCAGCCACGGGCCCATCCATCTGGCCCATCAAGACTCACTCTCATTTCATCAGTCCATAAAACCTTAGAAAAATCAGTCTTGAGATATTTCTTAGCCCAGTCTTGACATTTCAGCTTGTGTTCAGCCTTTTTGACCTTGGCCATGTCTCTGAGTATTGCACACCTTGTGCTTTTGGGCACTCCAGTGATGTTGCAGCTCTGAAATATGGCCAAACTGGTGGCAAGTGGCATCTTGGGAGCTGCATGCTTGACTTTTCTCAGTTCATGGGCAGTTATTTTGCGCCTTGATTTTTCCACACGCTTCTTGCGACCCTGTTGACTATTTTGAATGAAACGCTTGATTGTTCGATGATCATGCTTCAGAAGCTTTACAATTTTAAGAGTGCTGCATCCCTCTGCAAGGTATCTCACAATTTTTGACTTTTCTGAGCCTGTCAAGTCCTTCTTTTGACCCATTTTGCCAAAGGAAAGGAAGTTGCCTAATAATTATGCACACCTGATATAGGGTGTTGATGTCATTAGACCACACCCCTTCTCATTACAGAGATGCACATCACCTAATATGCTTAATTGGTAGTAGGCTTTCGAGCCTATACAGCTTGGAGTAAGACAACATGCATTAAGAGGATGATGTGGACAAAATACTCATTTGCCTAATAATTCTGCACTCCCTGTAGTTTTCATTAACAAACTTGAATATTGTGAGCCATATTTAGTCTTGTTTTTCTTCATCAGTTATATTTCGTTATAGTTATAGTCACATGACCTGCATTTATGCCTCATCTCTTCTCGTGTTGTTCTTATCATGTCAAAAAGGTTTGTTGACAATACATTTTGCTGACGGAAACTACAGTAATTCGAAGGTGATCCTGATGAATGGTGTCTCCAACGGTGTAAGAGAAAGATCAAGTGAAGTATAATTGTGTGTTTGTTCGGATTTGATTTTGTAATATAGGAATATGTGTATAACAGTATTCAGACTTTTTTTTTTTGTCCATTCACTCACATGTGTTGGCAATCCTCCCAGCGTGCATGAGAACCCGGAGGACACCTGCTCAAACTAGTCGAGAGCAGGCAAATTCCAGACACTCTAAACCTTGAACCACCAAGCTTGCCAATCAAAATTTTCTATGCACGTATTTATGGAGGCATATTGGCAGTGGGTGGTCTTAAATCATCTGGCATGAGGATGCATGGCCTTGTTGCTTCTCCAACTTCAGTTTTCCAAATTTAGTTTCACAAATAGAATTTGTGAAATTTAGTTTCTCAAGTTATTTCATTTGCAGTAATTAAGAGAGACTTAAAAGTCTCCATGGTGCTTAAGGCTTTGCGCAAGGTTAGAAATCTAGGTATTTTTATAGGTATTTTCAGGGATCCATCAGGGTAGAGAAGAAAAGATCCACATGGACATCTACTCACAGAACATAGTAAAAAGACAATGACCAGATGAGAACAAGACACAACGAGGATACATTTATAGACATGACAACAGGTACACACAATCAGGGCATGCACAATGAACATCAAACTTCGGTTCGGAACATGGAACCAAAAGTGCCTCAAAAAGTGAGTTATGACAGTAACATTAAACAATTCCAACAGCTGATCTAATCTCAAATCTACCCAAATACAAATTCCTTTTTAGAATTGTTTATCCATTCAGTAGTTGCCTTTGCATTCCATTTTTATTTAATTTTTTAAAGTACTTTGAATCTGTGTACAGTCGTGGCCAAAGGTTTTTAGTAAGACACTGGTTTTCACAAAATTTGCTGGTTCCACTTTTATTATGGCATTTTGCATATATTCCAGCATGTTATGAAGAGTGATCAGATGAATTGCAAAGTCCCTCTTTATCATAGAAAAGTAACCCAAAATAACAATTTCTAGTGCTTTTCATCCCTGCCATAAAAGGACCTGCTCAGATCATTTCAGTGATCTTCTCATTAAGTGAGAGTGTTGATGAGCACAAGGCTGGAGATCATTCTGTCATGCTGATTGAGTTAGAATAGCAGACTGGATGCTTTAAATGGAGGGTGATGGTTGAAATCATTGTTCTTCCCCTGTTAACCATGGTTACCTGCAAGGAAACCCGTGCAGTCATCATTGCGTTGCATAAAAATGGCGTCACAGGCAAGAAAATTGCTCCTAATAAGATTGCACCTAAATCAACCATTTATCGGATCATCAAAAACTTCAAGAAGAGATGTTCAAGTGTTGTGAAGAAGGCTTCAGAAGGTGCTCAAGAAAGTCCAGCAAGTGCCAGGACCGTCTCCTAAAGACGATTGAGCTGTGGGATCAGGGTGCCACCAGTGCAGAGCTTGCCAATCAAAATGTTATATGCACGTATTTATGGAGGTATATTGGCAGTGGGTGGGCTTAAATCATCTGGCATGAGGATGCATGGCCTTGTGGCTTCTCCAACTTTAGTTTTCCAAATTTAGTTTCACAAATGTCATAAAGGCCGAATAGGTAGCTAGAGGTTCAGGTAACTAGCAGTTAGTTAATTTCTGTAAACACTCTCCATGCAATAATTATTATGTAGGGCCATAGAAATAAGGCCTTATGTCTCAAAAGTAAAATTTGGGACATCTGGGGGCCACAATGGATTGTTACGGTGTCATCTAGATATAATATGTAATTAATATGGTTGCTTAGATGGTTTTGTGGGAAAAAAGAGAAATGAAAGGATTCTGATTTGGGTCATGATACTGCCTGAAATTGAATTAGGAACGTTATTTGCACTTTTGATGCTTGTTCAGTGAAACAATGACACCTTTAGTTGGGATAAGTGATCAAAACGATTCACTCCAGGCAGTAATTATTATGATTATTTGTAATAATCTATTTCTGAAATTGTTATTATGAACAATGTTCTTCAGAAAAAAAGGTTTGAAACACCTTACATGTTTCAACAGTTGTTGACAACGTTCGTATGCAGTACTGTGTATAATTGTGAAAATATAAAATATTTTTAATCTTCCAAAAAGGGGCTCTAAAAATGGCACTATATAAAAGAACAAAACATGCAAGTAAATGTTGTGTAACTGACAGAGATCAGGATCTGTAATGTAACCTGACAACACCATTTTAGGGCAAGATGTTTTCAGCGAAGACCATTTTTTACCAGTCTTGTGTTGTATGTTTAGGCTTTATGTGTTTTTATGCATATTTTTTATGTTGGGTTCCACGCTTCTGTTTTGTAACTTTCGTGTATATACTCTTCTGCTTTTTTATTAGGCAGGTGACCTTTGCAGTTTGATGTTTTCTGTACATTTGCCCATATGTTATCAAATAAATAAGTGCCATGGCATAGTTGCCTGGTCAGTTTTTTTTTTATGCATTCAGTCGTGTTTTTAATGCATTAAAACTGGTTATTGATCACTACACTTGTTCTACAAGCACATCACAGGACACGTAAAGCTACAGTTCAGCTTCTTTGAAGTGACGTCTGGCATGTTTTACATAGACAACATATATTGTTAGCTTAAGCAGTGTGATGTGTTTATATTAAGATTGCCCCTAACAACCATTTTTCGGATCATCAAAAACTTCAAGCAGAGAGGTTCAAGTGTTGTGAAGAAGGCTTCAGGGCACCCAAGAACGTCCAGCAAGCGCCAGGACCATCTCCTAAAGATGATTCAGCTGTGGGATCGGGTTGCCACCAGTACAGAGCTTGCTCAGGGACGGCAGCAGGCAGGTGTGAGCGCATCTGCATGCACAGTGAGGAGAAGACTTTTCGAGGATGGCCTGGTGATAAGAAGGGCAGCAAAGAAGCCTCTTCTCTCCAAGAAAATCATCAAGGACAGACTGATATTCTGCTAAAAGTGCAGGGATTGGGTTGCTAAGGACTGGGGTAAACTTGTTTTCTCTGATGAAGCGCCTCAAGAAAACCATTCCAGCAGATTCTCCTGCACTTCAGGATCTTGCTATCTACTTGAACCTCTCACAGATTTCTCCTTCTGCAACTGTATGCAATATTGTAGTAACAATAGACAACCAACTCTCCTTCTCTACTCACATCACCAATCTTTCCCGGTCATGTAGATTCCTTCTCTACAATATCAGACGGATCCGCCCTTATCTATCAACAGGTCACCCAGATACTTATTCAGTCTCTAGTAATCTCACGACTGGATTACAGTAACACCCTTCTAGCAGGTCTTCCTCTGAATGCCATCCGGCCTCTACAACTACTACAGAATGCAGCAGCTTGACTGGTGCACGACTGGGTGGTGGAATGAACTTCCCCTCAAGGTTAGAGCAGCACAGACGCTGAATATTTTCAAATGGCAGCTTAAGACCTTCCTCTTTAGAGAATACTCAAACTAACTTGTAACCTTCTTATAGTCTGATTTATGCAAGAAAAAATACTACAGATTGAGTAAAATTATTGTATTCATAGTTTGAGTCCTAGTGAACCAGAACTGATTACTTAATTGATGGTAACACGAAATCACATTTTAAGTCACTCTGGATAAGGGAGTCTGCCAAAAGCCGTAAATGTAAATGTGAGTGCTGCCATCAGTCCTGTCTTGTGCCAAAAGTAAAGCATCCTGAGACCATTCATGTGTGGGGCTGCTTCTCATCCAAGGGAGTGGGCTCACTCACAGTTTTGCCTGAGAACACAGCCATGAATAAAGGATGGTACAAAACATCCTCCGACAGCAACTTCTCCCAACCATCCGAGAACAGTTGGGTGAAGAACAATTCCTTTTCCTGCATGATGGAGCACCATGCTATAAGACCAAAGTGATAACTAAATATCTCGGGGAACAAAACATTGACATTTTGGGTCCATGGCCTGGAAACTCCCTGGACCTCAATCCAATTGAGAACTTGTGCTCAATCCTCAAACAAAAGCCCACAAATTCTGACTGACTCCAAGCACTGATTATGAAGGAAATGGTTGCCATCAGTCAGGATTTAGCCCAGAAGTTGATTGACAGCATGTCAGGGTGAATTGCAGAGGTCTTGAAAAAAGGGTCAATTTGCCAATATTGACTCTTTGAATAAACTTGATGTAATTGTCAATAAAAGCCTTTGAAACTTATGCTTGTAATTATACTTCAATACACCACAGAAACAACTGACAAAGCTTTATGAATACCAGTATTTAAGTCATTCTCAAAACTTTTGGCCATGAATGTACTTGTGTATACCTTGCCTTGCTTTTAATTCTTTTTGCCTCACTTTTTCCAACACTCCATATTCACAAAATGAAAAAAAGTTTACTTGAGGTTTTGGCAAATTTATTAAAAAGAACAACAACTGAGAAATCACATGTACATAAGTATTCACAGCTTGTACTATGAAGCTCAAAACTGAGCTCAAGTGCATCCTGAAGACACCCTAGGAGTGGTTTCAGGACAACTGTGAATGTCCTCGAGTGGCCCCGCCAGAGCCCAGACTTTAATCTGATCGAACATCTCTGGAGAGGTCTTAAAATGGCTGTGCACCGACGCTTGCCATCCAACCTGATGGAGCTTGAGAGCTGGCCAAGGAAAGGTGTGCCTAGCTTCTGGCATCATATTCAAAAAGACCTGAGGCTGAAATTGCTGCTGAAGGTGCATCAACATTGAGCATTGAGCAAAGGCTGTGAATACATGGAAGTACATGGAATTTTTTCTGTTTTATTAATTTGAATAAATTTGAATAAACTTCAAGAAGTCTTTCATGTTATTATTATGGGGTGTTGTGTGTAGAATTTAATCCAATATGGAATAAGGCTGTAACATAACGAAATGTGGAAAAAGTGATGCGAAGTGAATACTTGCTGGATGCACTGTATATTTTGCTTCTATGATCTGTCAAGTCAGGTAAATGTGATGGATTGAAATAATTGAAAAAAATTATTCAAAAAAGAATACTAAGAACAGAAAATTCCATATAAGGACATGTTATCCTCATATAGCGACACCATCTCATCTTTTTGAGGCTGGCAAGTGTCCATGCTGTTTTAAAAAATGGTTAAATAAATTTCCCGTGCCATTCGTTATTCTTGACTTTCTTAACTAGCAACATGTTAGCCAAACAGCTGCCGATGAGGCAGTGAGGCTGAGGGTTTTGTTCATGGCAAGTTGCCCGACCTTCATCAAACACAGATAAACAGGGATTGAACATGTACAATCCGATAAATGTTTCAGCACGAACACAGGAGTGGCAACACACCAAAGAAAGGTTGCTGTTCGGATTTGTCGGGATCTGTTTGATGTGCTCTCATCATTACCTGTCCTGTGCTCTCCGCAGTGTCCATGTGCTGCAGCGTGAGCCCGTACCGCGAGGTGATCCGGTTAGAGCGGAGACTTCGATCTGCATCAGAAGGGGCGGGAGGTCCCCGGCTGCACCTCAACCTTAAAGAGCCTCACACCATGGAGGGTGGCACACTGCAGAAACAGAGAACCAACTCCTCCTCTTCCAAGCTCGGCAGCATGGTAAAATACATCTTTCTCTGGGGTGGAAGGATTGCACAAAATACATTTTTAATCATTGTAAAAGAAAACAGTGGATTTTGTGCACAAATGTAATATTTTTTAATTTGAAGTCCTAACAGGGCCAATTTTATGCATTAAGGATCAAATATATACACGCACCCAAGAAATGATTTTTACATATACTCATCATGGACATCTGTGACGAGTGTATATAAACGTCTGACTGAAACATCATGATCACGCCTTGTTCTTGTACGACACTTTATTTGGAACACCTATGTTTTAGTTATAGGCAGTATTCTTTGAGTTTTTTTTCTCTAAAATAAAAGACATACTGCGGCAGTTATTTGTTAAGTTTGTTACCTTCGTATATAGAAAAATACACTGTTTAAAAAAGGGAACTCATATTACACACACTCTAGTGGTAGCAGGAGACGGAGTCTACAACCCACACAAGTGGCTCAGGTAGTGCAGCTCATCCAGGAAGGCACATCAATGGTATGTGGCAAGAAGATTTGCTGTTTGTGTCAGCGTAGTGTCCAGAGCATGAAGGCGCTACCAGGAGACAGGCCAGTACATCAGGAGACGTGGAGGAGGCCATAAGAGGGCAACAACCCAGCAGCAGGAGTGCTACTTCCACCTTTGTGTAAGGAGGAACAGGAGGAGCACTGCCAGAGCCTGCAAAAGGACCTCCAGCAGGCCACAAATGTGCATGTGTCTACTCAAACGGTCAGAAACAGACTCCATGAGGGTGGTATGAGGGCCTGATGTCCACAGGTGGGTGGGTTGTGCTTACATCCCAACACTGTACAGCACGTTTGGCATTTGCCAGAGAACACCAAGATTGGCAAATTTGCCACTGGCACCCTGTTCACACTGAGCACATGTGACAGACGTAACCAGAGTCTGGAGATGTCGTGGAGAAGGCTCTGCTGCCTTTCTTTGGGAGGGCTGCACAGCCCTCCATGTGCTCGCCAGAGTGAAGTGACTGTCATTGTGAAACACACAGTGACACAAAGACATGTGTCCTCTGCTTTTAACCATCACCTTTAATGATCAGTGGGCAGCCATGACAGGCGCCCCTGGGAGCAGTGTGTGGGGACGGTACTTTGCTCAGTGGCAAAATGGCAGTTTGGGCCTGTTTCCTTATCTGCTAGGCCACCACTGCCCCAAGATCTCTCAGGATATCATCCCACACCTCATCAGGAGCATGCCCAGGCGATGTAGGGAGGTCATACAGGCACATGGAGGTCAAAAACTCTACTGAGACTCATTTCGACTTGTTTTAAGGACACTACATCAAAGTTGGATTAGCCTGTAGTGTATTTTTGTCACTTTAATTTTGATTGTGACTCCAAATCCAGACCTCCATGGGTTGATATCCATTGGATTTGATTTTCATCGATAATTTTTGTATGATTTTGATGTAAGAAACAGTTATTTAAAGAACAGCTTTCATCATCAGCTTTGGATAAAAGCATCTGCCAAGTAAAGTAAAGTAAAAAAATGTTCATGCATTCAGCTCTAGGATGCCTTATTCTTTTTTTTCTGCAGTGTATTCTTATTATTTTACATTTGTCTGGTTTCTGTATTTAGAACGAGAGGCCAAATTGAGACTTCCAGAGACTTAACTTGGTGGTAAAAGTGTAGTCTGTGTTGGTAGAGGCTAAATGGCTTAGTCAATCACACCTTCTCCATCGGATTACATTCTTACACAGGGAGACGTCCTAATCCTTTCAGGCCGTTGCAATATAGTAACAGTCAATTGCCAAAGCAGACAGTCTCCTTTCTGGTAGTTCAGTTCCCAGCATTTGTGCCTAGCACCCATTGAAACTCATTATGCAGAAGTTATTTTAATTTCATCTTCCATGACATATTTTGCTCTCCTGCAATTTTCAGGATATCACAGAGGACACTTCTGTGAAAGGAAAACCTGCTCATTTAAATGCTGAAGTGCTGCAGCTGTGAAGCAACTCCTGTATGTCATTTTAGGTTCAGATCAACACATGTCCTTGGACACATGAAATTAAAATATATAATACATTTTAAGAGTACATTAACTGATGCTGCTGTGTCTTCAGAGTGTTCACACTAATTTATATCATATTAAAGCTCCCCTATTGTGATTAGTGGCTAGGGTCTTAGTGTTCCCCTAGTACTGTATCTGAAGTCTATTTCCGAAATCTTTTAGGGAAGGGGTGGGAAATTCTCTGGGCGGACAAAGCATGAGAAACGGGAGGTAACCTCAAATTCCACATCCCACTGTCTGAGCTGCCGCTATCTGAGTGGCGAAGAAGAATGGCCAGAGCTCTCTTTACACATATCGCCATTTCTAGCCACTGCAGGACCATAGAGGGAAAAAAAGTGACATTTTCTTAATAGAGGATTTTTAACTTTACAAGCGACATGAAAGTGATTGCAGTCAGTGTGATACAAAGCAAGCACACAACCTGAATTTAACCCATGGTCCATTGTAAAGCCATTTACATGTTAAATTAATCATATTGCTGATCTTGTTGCAATGGCCGAGAGGAGATTTTTTTCAGTTTTGGGGCTTAAATCATCAAGAAATTGAGAGCATCATTTAGCCCCTTCAATTTTAAACTCTAAAATCAAAATTAAAGATTGTGTTCTGGATGACAAAGACGGGTAGTAAAATGATGTACAGCCTACTTGTATTTTCAGCATGCTGTTTGAATATTGCAGGAAGTCACCGGTCACGGTAAATCTGGAAAGGGACCTTGCTGGGTGATTCTGTGTCATGGGCAGCATATGCACAGATCTTAGTAAATGGCAGTTCTGTATATCTGCTCAAAATTTTGTCCTCTATGAGGAATGAAGGCTCTTGAGGATGAAGCTCAGTGGTAAGCCATCTGACATTATTACTGATGAGTCTCCTGACACCAAAGGAGGAATGTGTGCTCAACAGTGTGATTTGCACAGTTGGAAATAAATTTGTCAGACTAAATCTTGACCTGCTTCTGAGACCTGCTTTCCTAGAGCTGTGCAGCATGTCACATGGAATGTCACATGCTTTGAAACCTTTGTGCAGTGCATTGATCAAGGCAAGGACATAATCATGAAGCTCACTTCTGCTTTTCAGGTGGTGGTTAAATAATAATCACATAGTAATTAATTTTATTGAAAATGTTACTGAAAAAAGACCATTGTCATACACATCTTTCTCTACATATTGGAAGTCATGTTAGCCTCAATTCCAAGTCACAAAGTTTGTAGTAGTTACTGAAGGGCTGTAGTTGAAAGGGAAGACAGGGTCTTACATTTATGTGTATATTAACCATCTTATTGTTTGTTTTTTGTATAAGATTTTTTTTCAGTTGCGTTCGAGGTCATATTAAAGGTGGTCTCATTTTTATGCCCACTGTAAGACCAACAACAAATTTAATTTTTACAAATTTAGGCTCCCAGACAAACAACGCATTTAGATGGATTTTGAACCTATGATTTTTTTTTTCGTAATATAAAAATCCTTTTAATTGTAAATTTCAATTATCACAGTCACTTATATACATATTAATTACAACCACTTCAATATAATTAGTCTTTTTGTTCTAGAGAATATGTTCCAGAGGCTTTTCACATGGTGAATTAGTTAGAGAAGAAACAAACTAACAGGCCAGCCATGTTGGAAAAATCCAGCATTGCGTCACAGAACCTCCAGGGTACAGAGTTGCATGAAGTTCTGGTTAATAATACATTGGCAGAGCAAATTAAAAATTTAAAACAATTTCACAGCATGCAACCAGCTCACAGCAGTTTTACTGAACTGAAAACACTGCCATAATGTTTCTTTTACAATACTTGTCTATAGTAGCAGTCAGCAGTTTCAGTTTTGTTAAAAAATACCCTCTGTAGCTGGGGCTGGGGCATCTGGCAAATTATTGATCATTATCTGAAACGAATGCTTTGTTATTATTTTTAAGTATTTATTTTTTGTATATTTTTCTTAATTTAATTTATAAGCCAAATGCTGGAAATGATATAGGTGACCTACTGTATGTAGATGCATATTTGAAGATGAACATTTAAAGCACCTGGACAGCCTTTTTCCACCCTTCAAGCCATTCAAAAATGAAACAAACTGTCTATTTTGGGTGTGTAGTTCAATTGTTTTGTATATAAGGGATTTTTGGTGATGCATGCAAACCTTTAAGGTAAAAAAATCAGAGTGAAACGTGTGGACAGAGTGACCATTTCCACTAAACGCAAAGCTGTTTTTGTTTTAGATTACTAGATTTACTAAATACACTTTAAGGTGAATATGTAATAAATACACCCAGGTGGATGCGACATGATGCTGAAACAGACAGGTTGGGTCCTGTATAGTAGTTCTGGACAAAAACATACATCAGCCTGCAGGAACTTGTTGATGCAGCAAACCATCAGGTTGAACCTGATCACCTCATCATTAACTAACACTTTCGTGTGTAATTTCCCCAAAATGACTTGACACTAGAGAAGCCCAGAAAACATTCTTTAACCTCGTGCCTCAAGGATGATGTTACCTTTTTTCGTAAGATAATATTTTGTGACAGGATGAAGATTTGACTTTTGTAAGCTGTACTTAATGTGCAGACGAGTTTCAAAGTGCCAGCGTGACACTTGTAATCTTTTGGCAGTTGTGCATGTTGGAGATGTTGGCACACTACATGTCAATTAGTTGTAAACCTCTGTTAATCTCATGATCAGATGGTTTATTTCCTGTCGGGTAAGCCCTCGTCTTTTGGCTCCGTCTCTTTGCGCAGGCTGCTTTCTTCCATTTGTGTGAGTTGGAACGGCATGCAGGACTAATTCCCAACACTGCTAGGATCTGAGGATTTCTAATTGTGAGAAAAATTCACATCAAAAGATTAGCTCTTCTGCTCCAGAATTTTTACAGTCTCTAAAATATTCTGGTGAGGCTAATTTACGTAAATGTGTCACATAATTGGAATTATGGGAAGTCTCACATAACCCCCATTTATTTGCCTATTACTGAACTAATCTGTGAACACATGTGGAGTTCTGTACTTAACAAAAAAAGGTGAAATAACTGAAAACATGTTTTATATTCTAGTTTCTTTGCTCTGATTACTGCTTTGCACACTCTTGGCTTTCTCTCGATGAGCTTCAAGAGGTCGTCACCTGAAATGCTTTTCCAACAGTCTTGAAGGAGTTCCCAGAGGTGTTTAGCACTTGTTGGCCCCTTTGCCTTCACTCTGCGGTCCAGCTCACCCCAAACCATCTGGATTGGGTTCAGGTCCAGTGACTGTGGAGGTCAGGTCTCCACTTTTTGTTAAGTACTTAACTCCACATGTGTTCATTCATAGTTTTGATGCCTTCAGTGAGTAGCTACCGACGTAAATGGTCATGAAAATAAAGAAAACACATTGAATGAGAAGGTGTGTCCAAACTTTTGACCTGTACTGTGTATATTTGGAACTATTGCTTATCTAAGTGATGTGGATCATTAACAGGTCACAGTTGCCTAGCAACATATTAGCACAGCCCGCCTTGGCACATTCATTGAACAGAGTTCCTTTCAGTCGATTCAATCGATCGGTCGGTCACAGGTGCCTGCAGTGGCCTATGAAATGGTGAAACCAATCAGAAATTAGAATTAGTTCAAATCGTTTGTAACTGTGGCTTGTGTAATGGACCATAATTTGGGGTTTTCCATTCTGAATCCCAGCCTGGCTTGATTACTGGGGCTTGGTTCCTGTTTTGTGGCTTTACTAAAACTGGTTGACTGGCTTCACAGGTTCCTGTCACTGATATGAAGTGAAGCTGGGTGGAAAAGTAAAAGTGAAATGAGCATAAATTGTAGAAATCATTTGGACACCTTGTAATCATGGTGTTCTTTTGAGTCCTATTACCTGTCAACGCAGATCGTTTTCAGCGTAGCCCTCTTCCTAGGAAAGAAACTACAATTGAATACAAATAAGTCTTCACATTTTGAAGAGATTAACAAGAAGAAAGCTGCACAGATACGATCAACCCAATCTCCGTGCAGCCAGGGTTCTTTGGTAAAGCATTGGATAAGCTAGAAAAAATAACAAATATAAACTTCCCTTGACCTCTTAGGCTAATGGCATTGTCAAGAGATGCAGATAGAATGATAAATATGACATTGGAGGTGATGGAATCGATAAAGTCATGCATACTTGCCACATTAATGTTTTCGCTCTCTATAAATCGTTGCTATTAGGTGACTTAAAACCCCCCATTATTGCTTGATCTGCAGTGAGTGTATTGCTATATAACAAAATAATTGATCCTGTCCCTGCTTGGTTTGGGAAGGTGGGTATAGAGTCAGGGGTCTTAATGGAGCTGAATTGGTAGCAATTACATGCCAAAGAGATAGGAGATTGTCAGGATCATTTTCCCGAAATTGCCCGGAGAGAAGACTTTTCGCTTCCATTGAAGTGCACCCAGTCACCTGTATGGAATACAAAGCAGTAATTCTGAACCCCGTTGAGTCTAAAAGGTGGAGCCAGTTCAGCCCTGTTGAATATTGTCCCTCAACAGTATCATCAGCCACAAGCCATATGAACTGTCGACTCTGGTTAAAGTCAAACCTGAAATTGTGGCCCTTACGGAATGCATGAACAAGGCCCAGGCGTGTCAGAAAGACGTTTAAGTGCTCACATCTGTAGGTGGTAAGTTGGTGTCGTGGCCTGACTAATTATGATGTGTAACGCCGTACTGCGGAAAGGGCCTTATAAGGCCACTATTCCTCAGAGAGACACTGCGCATGTTTCTGCCCTGACTGCTGAAAGATGGACGTCAGTTTTCCAATGCATGGAGTGGCTGCAATGATGTGGCAGTTTGAGGACTAGGATGCAATAAAGCCTCAAATAATAGAGAAAAAAGGACTAAAGCGGCAGCTGTGGATAAACCAGAAAACCTCGGCTCAGCACTTGCCTGGCTCACCTAATCACAACACTTGACTTGCCGCTGGGCATTTTCCCTTTTAATTAATGGCAATTGACATTTTAACACAGATGATTGGGGAGGTGTTATAATTGTTTCAGACATTGACTTCTTGCTGCTAAATGACTAAAGTGCAGGTAATGAAAAAAACCCAACCATCTTTAGCCGTGATTGATTGTTTTTGGACTTTTTAATTGTTTTGCGAGGATGTCGTTCTCATAGTCTTCCACAAGGTGGCAGTATGTCCATATTTTAAGATGCACCATGCCTGGCTTCGCTTGAATTTCAGTCTGAATGTAGTGTTTGCCAATGAATATTTTATGTTTTATGATAAACAGTATTGAAATGACCTCAGCTTATTTCGCACTGGCTAAATAGATGAGATAAATGATGTGATTTGTCCCCTTAAATTGCCAACGTAATCGCTTTTCAGAAGGTAAATATTAGCAGGCATGACTTGCAGTATTTAAATTTATTTATTTATTTTTGCTTTTTACTTTTTCATTATGGCTCTTTGTGATTGTGTTCCTTGGCCACCTTTGGACACGGCTTTAGCTCTGATGCCAAGACGCTAAAGTGGACACAGGATTTCCTTCCCCACTGGGGTCTATATTGAAAACGGATGCTCTCATGCATTGCAAATGCATTCAGCGAGGTGAAATCTGTTGCGGATTCTACAGCGCTTGCCAAAAATTGCCTCTCTCATTCAGGACAGAAATTCACGGACGTCTCGGATTGCTGTCTGTTTCTGTGCATTGCTCTAACAATCTAAAGCTCTCCTTATTTTGGAGAGGCTGCTTTCGACTGTCGATGATGTCTTCCCTTGATCAGCGAGTTTGTTTGTCACAGTGCAGTTCCGCTCAAATGAAGACTCTACTGTTAAGTACTTTTCTGTGAAAAGAGGAATCAACCTGTGCCCAGACTGGCAATCGGTATTGAAATACTAAAACGTTGCTAAATACTGAGCTCATGCCACGTTGGGTCCAACATTGGTGCCCGAAAAAGGGAGGGACACAAACGGCTGCACTTTTCAGTTTGCTATGCAATGTTAAAAGTTCTTCTTATTTTTATCTACAGGACGTCCTCAACAATCTGGGCTCGTCTGAGCTTGACGAGGACGATCTGATGCTGGACCTGGATCTCTCTGATGACCAGCGACATCGTCACGGTAGGTTAAAGGCCATGAGTCACGGGGTCTGATTCGATTTCCGATTTGGAAAATGTCATGGCTGCTCAGCACCTTTTTCGTCTGACCCCAGTGAAAGGTTTTTAACAATGGCATGTCTGGAATTGTAGTTTCCTTAGGAAAAGCATTTAGCAGCAAGGCGATGTCACCCCTCATTCGCCCTCCATCCCTCTCTACGTGTGGTAAAAGGCTGAGTGCACATTAAAAGATTTTTATATCCCCCAATTCTCACCCCCACCCTAATCTGAAAATATCAACAGTCACGCACACAACCTTTATTTGAGGGGATAAGGCGTATAATGTTATTTTTATTTTGCTATATTTTTATAGCACTCGCCACCCAAATGTGCAATTCTGCACGCAAACTTACACTGAGGGCGTAGCCTCTGGACCCACAGGCCCACAAGATGTCATGGTTAATGTTTGTTGAAATCGCTCTCTCTGCCATTTTTAATGCATTCACACAGGCTGTGGGGCTGAGTTTGCTTTCTTTTTAAAAAAAAAAAGGAAACTAAATAGTGATTTGGCCATGTGTTTTTCTGCTTTGGTTCATTTCAGTGTGAGAAAGAGCTCTATACTACAACACTGGACAGACTTCTCCATATATACTTCTCCAACGTTTAGTGGGTGCGGCCTGCAGTTTAATCGCTTTAATCCTGTTGCAGGTAGCAGGGAGGGGATGCAGCAGAGGGCGAGTGAGTAAAGAGCCTCTAATGTCTCCTCTGTCTCCTGCTCTCTCCTGTTCCAGCATCTCGGGAGAACTCCAGCCAGTCTCTCACCTCCTGCCTCAACCTGCTGGCCTCCCCCGTGGAGCTGACTGCCGACCGCCTGCCTGGCCGCGAGCCCAGGGAACCCACCCACAGGTGCACTTTTAGACGGGCGCCCCGCAAGCCCCCTGCCATGCGCACACAGCCACCGAGCCCAGCTGACACCGTTGCCACTGCAGGGGCCCATGTACAGAGTATAATTGTACATGAGTATAATTGAGTAAAATAATGATGTCAAAATCCCTCTGAAACAGTTCATTATGCAGGAGCTGAAAAAAATGGCCGTTGCATATAATTGTTTCTTGCCACAGGCCCGTCACTGCAGCGATGGCAGTGGAAAGTGCTGATGCTGAGCCTTTGTTTTTTGGGGAGAATGTTTGGGGCGTGTTAGTGTGTACTGTAGAGATTGGCTGTCACTGGGATGTATCTGGCGAAGGTCTCACCCAAATTAGCTGTGCGTGTGGATTGTTGGAGCGGAAAGAAAGAAAAAGGAACAGCCCCTGCTGTAGCCTTAATTTATGCATTTCATTACAGTCACTTCAGCTTGTGTGCATGCTTTACACAGTTTTTGTGTTATGTGTACAGTATTTTATACTGGAACTATATTGTTTGAGTCATAAATAATGCATGAATCAGACCTTTGCTAATAGAATATCAGTCAGTAATTGCCTACATAATATTATATTAAAATACACAATTACTAAACCTTAATTATAATCTCTACTGGAGGATCCTTGTGCACTGATATTCAGTAAAAGTCCCTAATATATGTATACATTCATTAAGGTACACAGGCTTAGAGGTTTTTACTGTCATACAAGGAAACACCACTAGATGGAGGATGGATGATTGTGAAGTCTTTTTCCAGACTTTATCATGAAGCACACTAAAAGCTTGTGTAATATTGAAATGCTAGATTATTTTAATACACGATTGCTTAAAAACTATAAAAATAGTTAATTTGCTTATTTATTGTTGATATATCACTATTTCATTTGGCCAGTTGAGCGGCTCATTAGTTAATGTAGGCTGTAAATTATTTGCTTACATTTTTATTTTGAATGATTTAGCTTTTCGAAATGGTCTTGAAAACCAAAGCTGTTTTTGAACAAAATGGCAAAACTCAATCAGTACTTTACCATTTTATACTAGTTTACCAGTACTCATATCCCATGATTCCTTCAATTAAATACCAAAACCCCTCCTACCACCCTAACCCACCCTAACATTCAATCTTTTAAATCTTTTTCCTTGATCAGTGTAGGTGCTTGTGGGCGTAGTGGAGGCATTTTTTGTTACTTTCTTTTAATGGGGCGATGTCATGCATTGACAATCACTCCAGTTTGGGACCATTGCTTCTCTTTGCTTGTGGCAGAAAAGTTTAGAAAAGTTTGACTATTCAAGCGCCAGCACAAGTGCCAGCCAATAAAATCTGTTTATGCAAATATCACTGCTCAGGCGTTAGCAGGAAGCATTTTGTTTAATGTCATTATGGCGGCGCTGCCACTGTCAAGTGTTAATGCTGTATGTGTGAGCACACTGTTAATCCGGCAACTTTATGCATTCAGAAGCACTTTTTAACATTTAAGGAATAGTGACGTTGGCCACCCTCAAATTAAAATGTTGTGTGCAAGTGTTCCCGTTAATTAGGACGTAGCCATCATATAATAAACACTTGTCTAAGGACACTAAAAGGGAATGGAGGTCATGTAGTACTTTCTCAAATTTCAGGCTGTTGTTTTTGGGTCAGACATGGCAAAACCACGACTGCTTTCTCAGCTGCAGTTATGAGAGCTGTGCACTGTGTGACAGGATTTCTTTTCCCACTCAGTATTTGTTCTCCACTGATCCTGTTCTTTTTGACTTAGCAGTTTGTGTAATCTGTTCCACAAGTACACACATAATTAAAATGGCATTAATAGAAAAGACAGAGAGCATAAAAGACAATCATTTTGAAATGCTGCTCTTGTAAAGCAAATGGTGTATTACAAATGCAATTGTGTTGTGCGTTATTTGTGCATCCATTCATGGATGGTTGCATGACTCCGTGAGTGTTTATGCATCTTGTTCGCTTTGCAGTGTAATGTCAGGCGTTTGCATTATAGTCTTCTCCCATTAAGACTTGAAGGCGTTGTTGTGGAAAGTGTCAGCTATTTGAGGTAACAGACTTGCCACTTAACTTTGACATTTTTGACACATTACCAGAGGCCATATGCTCTGTAAAGCCCAAACAAAGCGCCATTCTTAACCATGATGGCCTGCAGTGCACAGAGAGTGCAGGAGAGCGGGAGATCGCCAGGGGACTGGGGAGGTTAAGCGTATCCACGACTCCATCTTTTTTAGATTTTGCTGTAGTGGATCGATTGTGCTGGTGCTGTGAATTGTTGATCACAGATGAGTACACTTTTAAAAGCTTCCCTGGTAGATAAAATTACTTTTTTAAATAACTTTTATTGCTTTGCATAATAAAAAAATATATACTGGAATGTGAAAAATATATATACAATTACCTGCATCAGGTAATCAGCAATACATTTTCTAGTTTCCTTGGCAACACAGGAATTGATCTTTTAAGGGATGAAAAATAGAAATGATATACCTTTAGAATGGTATTTTGCAATCTGCCAATCATGGTGTGATTGCTTTATAAAAACTTTATTTGCATTCTTTCATTGATTCAAAACCAGCATTGATTCTAAAGTAGCATTTGATAGTGATGAATGCATTATCAGTAGATTCATTGATTTTTCTGAGTAAACAATATGAAGTTAATTACCATTATCACAAATGAAAGGTGCTATAATAACTTGCTTTGAGGAGTAAATGAGATGAAAAAAACGAAAGTAAAAACCTAGTCAGCCAGCCAACGTGCCCTTAACTACATGAAGCTGCAGGCTTTGTGTTTAATACGTTCTTCTTCCTGCAGGTGTCCAGTGCCTCCTCAGAACCACACAAAGGGGCCTGGATATTGCCTCAAATCCTCAGTCCTTACATACTGACTAGATTTATTATCCCGTGGCAAAATCTGGCCTGTTGCGGACACTATCTACCACGGCTTGTGTTGTACGCTGCAGTCTGCAGCCACTGACTGAATTTCCTGCACCAGATTAGGGGGTTTGGTGATTGATCATGGTGCATTTATCTGGCCACTGCACTACGATTTGGCTGGTCTACGGAGGCAGCGTCTGCTGCTGACCCAGCCAACGTAGGCTTTACAGCCTGAGTCAACACTAAGAATGTGCTTCAATCAGAGCAGCACCACAGCTGCAGTCTGACCTCACTTCCTGTCAGCGGTGACGCTCCTTGGCAGCACACCTACCGCTCTTCAGCCTCCACATTTTTCTTGTTCTTTTGTGATGTAAATCCAGTTAGTCTTTTGATTACCTGTAGGAGGTTGAACTTTTTAGGGAATGCATTATGTCATTTCATTATAGCAAAGCCATTGTGGTCCATTAGTGATTGATTTCAAAATCGCTTGCTGTAAGTACAGTATAATGTAACTGTGAGAAAGTATTAAAACGTGTGCCGCTTTAGCAAAGAGAAATCTTGAAAGTGATTTATTATGCCTTTCCGCTTCTAGAGACCCTGTGGTATGTAGGGCGTCTTGAAGCCCTTCACTTCCTTCAAATAAGTAGAAACATGGTCAACACTTTCAGAATGTAACGTATGGTGAAGGGGTGTGTGTAGACGTGCAACAGCCTAATTGTTGTGTCTTAAAGTGTCATGAGAAGGTAATGGACCTAAGAAAGTGTACGTTCCCCTTGGTCTTCAGGGCAGGAGAGGTTCGCGTGTGCCCCACCTTGTGAACCGACTGCATGCTGAATACTAATGACGGGGAAAAAAAACGAGTGTGACGGTTACGTGCCGGGACAGGGTGCTAAACCCCTGCCCTGCCATGTTGTCAGGTTCCGCTGATCGTTACATCTGATCATTTTACGGAATCTCCCTCCAAGTTGGGCTTTGACGATGATTCCGTCAGACGCAGCCTTTGGTTGTGCCATAACACATACATCAACCCCCGAGTTTCTGCATACAGGTGAGGCCTAATTAAATGAAATAAACATGCCGCAAATGCAAATGCTACCAGGGTTTGAGCTAATGCAAGTGACGGCTCCATAAGCGTCGGTGGCATTTCGTTGTCCTGGATGGAAAGGCCGGAGGCATTCAGGTCTAGCCGCACGACTTCTGATTCCGGTTTTATGTCCCCTCATTGGTCTTTTAACTTCTAAATCAGTAAAGTCACTAAGTTCTACCAACAACATTTTTGGTCCAAAAACAGATTCTGAAGTGGCATGAATAGGACTTGGTGCAGGAGTCTTGCTGTTAACATGCTTTCGTTTGGAATGATAAATGGGAAATTAGTGGTATATCATAATCGCGGTGTGCTGACTCTCGCTATGTTGATTGCAGTGTTGCCAACACCGGATAGATGGGGATTCGGAGGAACAGACAGTGTGACCACCTCCACAGCTCAGTGATTGATTGAGAAATTAATGGCTGAACAGATGGCACTGATATTCCAATTTGCGCCCAACGCTCCGGACTGTCAATCTCGGGGAAGTGCGGAGCGGAGTCAGAAATAATGGCTGAATAACGAGGAAAGCAACAAACAGTCCAGCAGGAATAATCCATTTTTAAAATAACCGTTTCATCCACATTTATGAAAGCAGACCATTGAAATGGTGTCATCTTCCTTGTCTGGAACGGGCTTCCCTGCACTCAGAAGTACAGTCATGTGAGATATTAACCATGTCAAATCTCGATTCAAATGATATATGCAGATAAAGATGATCTAATAGCATCTCCTATATGCTGAAATTCCCACTGAGGGAAAAGTTAGGACACCCTGACATTCATAGATTTCGGTTCACCACATCAGGTGAAGCTGGTAAGAACATCATTTTGAGGTTTTAGGTGGATTCTTCCTCATTTAAGCCACATAAATTTAGTTTGGTTTGATTTAGCTGATTGAGTTGATTTTGATTGTTGAAGTGAGTGGTATCACCATGGTGACAGCTCTCTCAACATCTCTCTGAGGAAAAGAGAGTGTAGATGCAGAGTCTTGGAGCATGACAATGACCCAAAGAATTCCAGCAAATATACCAAGGAATGGCTAGTAATTAAGAGATCTGGAACAGCCAAGATGTTGTAATATTTCCACTATAAAAGGTCATAAAAGTCCATACAGACCTGTGTCCACCACCGAATCACCTACATTGTCTGATGAATCACGTTTTCTTTAACATGAAGTAAGTGATAGTCATTGTGAAACACTGCAGCACAGCACATGGTGCACACAACGAAATCTGTCCTCTGCTTTTAACCATCACTGGTTAACCATCACAATATGCCACGTGGTCTGGCATATTTCTCGTCTACAAACCAGAAGTTCCAGGTTCAAACCCCACTTATTACCATTGCGTCCCTGAGCAAGACACTTAACCCTGAGTGTCTCCAGGGGGACTGTCCCTGTAAATACTGACTGTAAGTTGCTCTGGATGAGGACATGGGGCAGTGGTTGCCTAGCGGGTAAGGAAGCGGACCTGTAATCAGAAGGTTGCGGGTTCGAATCCCTCAGTGCCACTGAGGTGCCACTGAGCAAAGCACATAGCTGTCCACTGCTCACCAAGGCTGATGGTTAAAAGCAGAGGGCACATTTTGTTGTGTGCACCGTGTGCTGTGCTGCAGTGTATCACACTGACAATGACTTCACTTTCATTTTTCGCCTCCACATCTGCTAAAACACCTAAAAAGTTTCAGCAGCATAATGTGTCCTGTCACACTATAAAAAGTGGTTCAAGAATGTTTGAGGAACACAACATTCCAATCAAGTATCTGTATTAGAAGAATAATTCAGATCCACGGAGTCGCCACATAAGAATTGATGGGGCTTCAAGGATCCACTTGGGGCCAGATAGCTCGGCATACTTAAGGGACTTAACGGAATCCATGCCTCAATGGGGCAGGGGAATACTAAATGTTAGATGGTCATAATGCAGGGCTGATCTGTGTAATTCCAGAGTGACCTCCGGTCACTAATTACAGGTTCAGTCCCCTTTTGACTGGGTCAGCTGATCGACAGGCTATCACAGCTCATTTTTGAAAAGGGGCGTGTATCTTTAGAAGGCATCAGCTGTAATTATCCTGGTCCCCCTGGCCCGTATTCAGGAGCCTGTTGGAGAAAGTGGGATTGAGGGGGACGAGGGACAATCAGAGCTGCATTGTCAGGCTGCAGCTTTCGGAATGTGCCGTGTCTCCGCTGCACTGCGTTGCTACGGTAACCTGCTGCTGTCAGGAGGCGGTTCTCCTCTGTTGCTAAGCTGCTGCTGCTGCCGCCGCTGCCAGCACTCGGGGGCTGCTGGCCTGTGCCGTCTCTGTGCATCCGCTTCCCTGTGCCACTGTGACGACTGACAACAGTGACACTGCGCTGTCACTTGTCACGACTCCTGAACTTGCTGTTTCTGTACCAACGCATCATGCATCTGCAGGGGATGAGGATGAGGGAGGAAGAAGAATCCCTCCCTGGCATTACTTTAGTCTCTCCGTAGGGTGCTTTTTTTTAAATGAATGGAAAATAAATAGGCTTTTTTAGACGGCCCGCTGAATTTGGGCGCAGAAAAAGAGAGCGTGGCCCGGCAGAGTCGCTGGCTGTTATGAAACATGCTCTTTCAGTGTGAAATGAATATGTAATTATAAATCAAAGGGATGAGCAGCGAAATGCTAATAGCAATCATAATCAGGGCCATCACAGAAGGGCCTGATGGGAATTCCACGCTAATAGCCCAACACAAAAGTGTCAAGCAGAGAGCAACCCAGCTGAGTGCGCGTATTAAAGCTGATGGATGCCTTTAGCCGAACATCATTCCGGTGCCATTGTAATAACATAAGGATTCTGACTGCGCCGGCAGTAAGCTGTCAACTGATGAACCCCCGTCCCCCCCCAAAAATAAAAAAAAAATCAGGCATACAAGAACATGACCTGAAGCAGATGGCTGCACCGACGTGCAGGAAAACACACTAAATGCGCAATGAGCTCCCGCAGCGTGGACAGGCCCGTGACGGGTATGATGGCCGAGCTGCACTTAGTGCTGACTGTACCGTATCTGGGTGCCAGGTTAGGGGGAAGTGGCGTCCTCCCCCGGTTTTAATCTGTCACGGAGAGCACCGCTGGCATAGGGTGTTGCTTGGCAGCGCGGGGTGTTGTCTGTCGACCAAAAAAAAAAAAAAAAAAAATCAAATAATAAAACAACCCAATTAATGCATAATAGAGGTGCGTTCACACCGGCGCAGAGGCACTCCGCTCGAATTATCGTCCACTTTAATCATCCGGGCCCCTGCAGGAACTCATCCCGCTGCTGTTTGCAGATTATTTATTTGCTGTTTTACAGGAACAGGGTTGATGCCCCCTGGCCGTGCTGTTTTTGGCCTTGTCAGGGGGGGATGAAGGAGATTCAGGCAAACAGGCTCCAGACTCGCTCGCTCTTGAGTTTGGAGACCTCCCAGCTTGGACCCATCGAGAGATCTGTGCAATGGGGCCTTGGGATTCTATCAAACGGCACGGACATCAAAGGTAATGGCAAGGGGCCGCTGAGAGCCAGGGTGCAGCGACCTGCTCTTCTGTGATGATGGAGAGAAGCACCACCCTTGGACGAGAGCGTTAGCGGGGAAAAAGCCGCTGATAAATCCCGGAACTCGTACGTGTGCTGAAACGATGATTAATGTGCACCGCCGCGTCATTACTGGATAAATAGTGCCTTTAAGCCGCGAGGTAAATAGGAGCTTGTGTTCGGCTGAGGTGCACAATGCTAATAATCCAGAATGGGTAGATGGCACTTCAGCTTGACTAGCGCCATGACGCTGTGTGAATCAAGATAAATGGAGCTGCGAAGCGAGGAAGCCCACGCGGCGGCGGATCCGTTCCTGCGGCGGATCCACCCCGAGCGAGAATGGGCCACTTCGGCGTGAGGATGTCAGCATGCATATTTATAAGTGAAATCTGTGAGAAATGCATTATTAACAACAAAGGTTCTTGGTGGCCTGGATTTAAATAAAGTCATAAAAAATAAAACGCTTATAAAGGAGGTGTTGTAATCTGCTGGTCACCCCCCGATCTGTAAACTCTGGTAATTAATCCAGGTTTAAATGGCTAATCGTGAGCAAGAATGACGGCTTGTTGGCTAATCCACTTAAGTCGTTTTCTGCTTGTGTGTGAAATGCAATCATCCGCGGTCAGCACATTAAAACCCGTACAGGTATGAAAACACGCCTCCGACAACGTGTGAAATGGACACTTGCAGTGCACCATTATAGGCTTAGCATTAGTCATTAGAGCGCCATCATCTCTTGACTGTTATTTAATAAATTGTTGCATGCCAGCAGCTTCCCAATTAGGGCTCATCCACCACTTGTGCAAGACTTGCCGTGTCCAGTAAACACAGAGCGGGCTGGTGAGACCAAATGGGTTGTTGAATGGGGTGGGGTGGTAGTAGCCTACCAGGTGACCACAAAGTCCCAGGTTCAAACCCCACTCACTACCATTGAGTCCCTGAGCAAGACGCTTAACCCTGAGTGTCTCCAAGGGGACTGTCCCTGTAACTACTGATAGTAAGGTGTTTGGGGTAAGGGCGTCTGATAAATTACGTGAATGTTAAAGTAAATTTAGGAAAAGGTTGATTGTCCCCCGGTAGCATGATTTTTGGCAAATCCTCATAATCAGGGGTGAAAGTAGGACATAAAGTTCCGGTACTTTGTACAACTACAGTGGTTGTTGTTGTCCTAGCAGATAAGGAAGCAGACCCATAATCGGAAGGTTGCCGATATCGAACTGCTCTCACTGCTCCCCAAGGGTGATGGTTATATGCTGAGGACACATTTCGTTGTGCCACCGTGTGCTGTGCTGCAGTGTTTCACAATGACAGTCACTTTCACGTTCAACTTCCAGATTCAGTGAATATGGACAAATGACTAATGATTTTTTACATTTAAAACTTTAATTACCTTCACACGATCCATATGCCTTTTTAGTGTCAGAAGTAATTACTAAACTTTCTGAACACATACATTTCTCAACCACTTCTAATATTTGTGTAGAGAAGGTCTTATTTCTGCCACTATTTGTCAGTTCCCTGCAAAAGATCTTTCTACCAACATGTTGAACCATCCTGTCTTATCTATATTGGTCATTTTTTTAGCTGTTCAATACATATTGACATCAAAATATTGAGTGGTGCAGTGCAATTTTCAATAATTACATTTTTTATTAAATAATGGCATGTAGTCTGTTCACTTTTGTTTACATAATACATAATTTTAGTCGCTTACAAATTTTTATTTACGTGTGCAATAATGTTTCTTTAACCCATTTTAAATGGTCACCTTGAGAAGTCATCAGACAATACTAGAGAAGATAGATAAATTGCTTTTATGATAGATTTTGAAGGTTATTTCATGCTAAAAGTACTCCTTCCACGTTGCTAGTTTCAAAGATGGAGGCACACTTCCCCTTGAGACGTATTTCCATTTGCTGTTATCTTGAGGACAGCTAAATCTCTGGATGAATTAATCAGCTCGAGTGTGATCTGCATTGTTCGTCCCAAAGTCTGACAGAATTTTCAAGTGACGTACTTGAAAATAGCACGTGGACTCGGTGTTCAATGAGGACTGCTCACTAAAAGATAGATATCAAGCTGTGAAGCCAAATGATATCTGCGATGGTAATCCCTGATCAGGAATAATGAACTGGGTGCTTTGTTCTTACGGTAATGAAGTGTAATCTCACTCACGGTAGAGGATCCTCTTGATATTTGCAGGCTTGCTTCATTTCCATTGATGTTTGCCTGAATTATATCTACACGCTGTAGTCGGGTACATTGATTTATTTTGCTTTGTAGTGGGTTTTTTTTGGCCCTCTCCCTCCTCTTGAAAACACATCTTCAGCGGTGAAAACAGTGATTTAATAGAAGCAGCGTGTTCCGCACCTTCACGAACGTGTATTTAAAGAGAATGTGATAATGATACCATTGTCAGACAACAATCTTGATGTGTTCCTTAGCCTATTAACATGACTAGAGATGTTACTCTTGATCAGGGCCAATTAGATTTTCATTTCATACGCCGCTGTTTGTTAGGCTGTAATGGAAAGAGCAAAAACAATTAGTGCTTAAATATTTCATTCTGCATAAAAGAACACTTTGGGGTGATGTTTTCTCAGTGCTCAGTGCATTGGGAGTTACATCAGAATGCTTGAATTAATCTACGTGGTTGTTCACTAGTGTAGGGTCAAAGTCAATCTCAGAATTTACATAAAAAAAAGAAACACATTTGCATATGTGACATTTTGGTGGATGCAGGTTGAAATAATCAAGAATGAGGAGGCAGTGGCCGTTTTTAAAAAAACATCAGTAAAGATTGTGTTCTGGGGAACATAATTTATTGCACAAAGACTGAAAGGGTAGTTAGTTTGCAAGAAACAGATAATCCCAATTTGACTTTACTTTACTCAAGCTATTCACGCAATTCCTGAGAACGCTGACTTTAAACATTGCTCTGTGCTTGCGAAGTTTGTATTGGCCAAACATTGCTGCACGTTTGGAGGTGTGTTCGGTTGCCGTTTGCTTGACACTTTTTAACGTTCATTGCTGTTTGGCAGAAATTGACATCAAGAAAACGTTGCAAACACACCGCCAACCGAATACTGGTACTGAAGCCCATGTAGATACCACGGACGCCTGGTTCAGATGTCCACGTGAACTTGGCCTTAACTCTCACCTCACTGATGTATTTGAAAACCTAATGTGGCGTAATGTAGAAAAATGAATGGAATGCATTGATAATTGAATTGTGAGAGCAGTGAAGGTTCACACCTCTATTAGACATAGACATTTTAGAAATTTTACTCTCTGACATGGATCGCCTGGAAAGTACATGACAGTCTATGGTCTGTGGTGTCTACTTATACCTTTTAAAAAGGTGACATGGTTATGTCATAAAGGTCATGACGGAGTGTCCTGGAAAATTTTTACACTCAGTCTTTTTCAAGAAATTACATTTTTTCATTTTGAGTTTTTATTTGACACACATGTCGGAAATTTCCTAGTCTGTTTAAAGAACTGCACCCTCAAGCATCGCATTTAGCCCTTATTGTTACTCTGTGTGTGTTTTTTTCTGACAGGGAGCCGAGGCCAGCGGAGCTGTTTCTGCCTCGTGATGATGATCCTCCAGGGCTGGACGCTCTGCCCTTCAGGCTGATGCAGCAGGACTGCACAGCCATGAAGACACTGCTGCTGCGTCTCAGGAGGACCCTGCAAGAGGTATGTCGGTCTGACATCTGAACACAACCTCAGAACAGACGAAACCTCAAATATGAATTCCGCTAAAGACCTCACCAGTCAAATATGAAAATTCCGCAATGAAATAACCACAATCCTGCCTCAGACACGTCAAACCTCATTTCACACCAAACCCTTCCTGATGTCCAGCCTGCGTTCAGAGGCGACAAGCCTCACTACAGGTGTGACCTCACCTGTACTGGTGTACAACGGTGTTACAGTTACGGCGTTACTAAAAAAAAACATGCAGCATTTTACTGTAATTCAGGTGTTTTCATCTTTGGTTAGGGGCGAGAGGGGTCAATTATGAAGACAGGCTAAAGCAGAGTTAAACTTTATGATGAGCCATCTAGAATCTGAGGTGGGCGGGTCTTTACACAACCACAGACACGCACAGGAGTGATACGACAATGCCGTTTTTACAGTGGAGATACAGACATGACTTTTCCCTTGTTGGAATTAAAGGTAAGAATGTTCATGTTAAATGCACATTATGCTGTGGAACGAAGTCTTTATCCATTTTTATAATGAGAAAATCTAATCAGATGAAGCTCCTCTCGTTGTCTCAAGCTTCATCCCACCTAGTGGCCAAGAACGTAGAAGTTGAACCCAGGTGCAGCTTACATGAGCCCCATTATGAAGGCGGAGGCAGAGCCACAACCTCCACATTTTGATATATTTGAACATTTTAAGCTCTCTTTCTGGTATCTAGCTACTTTTATAATGCTGTCACTCATTTACTTACTTTTTGAAAGAATCTCAAAAAAGGTTCTTCCAATAGCAACTGGACTTGTTTTGGTTAGTTTATAGTTTATATAACTATAGTTTTTATAGTTTAGTTAGTTAATAGTTTATATAACTTTAACTAATTAATGAAATAAACGTGCATCAGATCCACACCGTTTTGCAGGCACCAAGCGGAACGCACCAGCTGCCACCGCTGTGGTGTGTTGCCCTGTTCTTCACTCTTATAGTGGTAGTTTGTTTACTCTGCCCAAGCCTCTTAGTGAGCGTGCTGGGTGGATACTTCAATCAAAATTCACAGACTGTCCATTAGTTTTTTTTTAGGAGGTAGGGGTACGTCTCTCAGTGGTGCGCTTGTGCTTGAGAAATCCTGATTTGTGAAATACCATTCCAGGGGAAGATAATGTATGAGATGAAGGAGGCATCCTAATCTTTTCTGTGGTTGTAACTGCTGAAGAGCATTTTAGCATTCAAACCACACATGATGCTGGGTTTTTAGTTTTTAAAATTTCTTTCCTTTAAAAACACACAGAGCTGTCAGTGTGAAAAAGGTACACTCTCTGAATAAGAAAGAAAGAAATGCCCACACCCATTCCCAGGTGTGCTATAATATGCTTTTCATTTCAGGCCCCAAGCTTCATTTTAGCATGTCTACAATACCTCTGCAGTGGTTGGAATAAAAATGGACCTCTCCCCGAACAGATACACCATATCTGTCATTACTTAAAGCAATTTAGGATTACTTTCATGCCTGAACTCGAGCTAAGCTTTTTCGTTGGTGATCATGGCTCTTCTGGGATTGAATCTTAGATGTTTGCCGTTAGATTGAAGCTCAGCCGGATCCATTGCAATTCTGTGGCAGCTCCAGAAGTTTGAAGATGTTCAACTAATTTAACACACTTGAAGAAAAGCGTTGGTTTGGAATAAGATGGTTGCAGGATTCTGTATATTCTCATTCTTTTAGAAGTACAATTTTAAGCTAATATTAATTCACAGAAATGGGTTCCGTAATCTTGTGTGTGCTTTAAATTTAAAGAATATAAATGAAAGGTATTTTTACATATAAGAAAGATGATGGTGGTCTGAGCTGTGAAATCTGATGGTTTTTGTACTTTTGTGGATGAAAACACACACACACACACACACACACACACACACACACACACCCATTTGAATTGGTTGATGCGTACAGTGCCTAAGGTGCACTCATCTTTGATCTATAACTTCAATTGGGGAAAAAAGTCTGCTGTAAAGCTACGTTTTGTGCTTTTTGCTTTTTACATCAAAGCACCACAGAATTTGTTGTCTGACAAGGGCATGCCATCTGTGTCTACAAACTAATGTAGCACTTTCACCTGATATCACACAGGAACATGGCTGTCAAAGAGATCTCGGTGTTTTGTTTCCATTTTTTCCCTTCCCCTTTAAAATATTAACATTGCTCTGAAAGAGAACCCTAAAATAACAATTACGGGCCTCAAAGAAGGTCCAGAGAAGAATACACAAGAGAGGAGCATGAATATTAAAGAGGAAATTGTTTGCCCTCCTCGCTGACTCTGTACTCTCATTAACTTGCAAATTCGCCATGTTCCATCACCGTATGTAAACTGCTCGCTAACAAGAATCACAATGACTTCTTCCGTTACTTAGCATTTTCCACGTCCGACCTTGCGATATTGAGCCTTTGGTTTAGCACTTCTCTTTTCTTCTTATTCACTTCTGTTTCATTGAGGAGAAACTGGGGAAAAAAACTTGCCAGATCAAAGCAATGGTGGTTTTCTATTGAAGATTACTGTGGGAGTTATTTAGAAAGTGGGACTGCCTTGTTCACCTGTTGCACCAGTATTCAGAGATCTTTTAAATGCTGGGTGATGGTAGCACTGTTTATTTGTGAGAGTAAAAGCATAAGAAAGCCGTATAAAAAAGCTTCAAATAGTGGACTCTGGATCATGGGAGGGGAAAAGTGATTCAATGATTTTAAATTTTGAACAAATGATTCAGGGAGCATGAGAAAGTCCAACATGGAGCATGGACATTCTGTCTGAAACAAGAGGAATTTGATGACACTCAACATAGTTCTCCCATAAAGATGGGCTACTGCAGCATTAAAATTAATATTTAAGAATTCTTTTCTTTTTAAACACATATTCCCTTTGCTCATTAAAATCTGTTTTTACTGGAGGTTGCTCTTGAGATGAAAGTCATGAAAGATTCAGATTAACATTCTAAAATCATGCAAAGATAATACGGATAATCAAATACCACATTTTATTTCATGTCATTTTTTTGCAGTTGGATATATGATTTGCGCTAAATAAATTTTAAATAGAAGCATTTTGTTTGCTTCATGTTGTCATGTCTTTCTGATAGTATTTTATGTACATTTATGTACATTATTCCTTTATGTGCATCTTCTTTTGTATAGACAATCATACATGCTTACCTTGTAAAGAAGACCACTTTAATATTCAGCAAGACGTTTCAGGAGCAATCTAGAACATCAGTGTTGTTTTTTTTTTTTTTTGTCGGATATCCAGTTCTTCATAAATATTGAAAGGTCTTTGATTAAATTTCCTGCAGTCATTCTTTCTGATAATGTGACCTTCTGTTTAAAGGTTTATTCATAATTGAGCAGAAGCAACGATTCAAAGGACTCAATTCATTTGGGAATTTCTGTCGTAAAATGTCATTCAAAATCAATATCTTGTCCAGATCTTAACTAAAAATCCTTGTATTATCCCATTGAGCACTGCATGATCTGATTTATGGAATATCTCGGAATCCCCCTAACATGCAATATGTCGGGATTAGCACTGAAAAAAAAAAAAAAGCACCAGTGTAATCTGCTCCCTCCCATATAGACCTGTACATGTTTGTCTGCAGCAGTAAAAATTTTTTTATGACCTTAAGACGCCCATATAGGTTAGCCATTGATCAAAGCTGACACATTCAGGGCCTGCATCAATAATTTAAAATGCCATAAGTGCGCTTTGTGGAAGACTGAAGGTATAGCAACTCTCACTCAGAGGGCACATGTCTTTACACTTTGGTTGCGTTTAGTAAGTGTTTAATAGGGGGCGCTTGCCCACATGAATTCTGTGAGGCATCATTTCCCCTTTTGGCACAACGCCTCACTGGAGGGGATCTGATCTACATAATCCAATTGTCACTTTGATTGAAGGGAGATGTGGGGATGTGACATTTTCTTATTAAAATCAATGGGCTGCTCTCTTGGGGTAAGGGGTGGAAGGGGAGAAGTTCTTGTGGTTATTCAGCCCCTCACAGCTGACAGAAATCAGCCCAGAATACTATGGGAATTTTCCCCCTAAAGTCCTCAGGACTCTATCCTTGTGAATTTGACAAATGTCAGACAGACCTTGTTTTAAATGTTTTCTGTTTTTATCTCTCTTTCTCTCCTTCTCAGAGCACTGACACAAGCCCTGCCAGCAGTCTCCATTCTTTACCCATAAGCCCCTGCAGCGAGAAGTCTCTCCTGTTGAAGGTAATTACACGTTGCGTTGCAGGAGATTGACAACAGGTAATCAGCATTTCAGAGAGCTCTTTCATGCTTCTCCTTCTCCCTCGCTACCTTGATGTAGTTAATGACAAGAAGGTTTGCCTAAAGTTTCTGACCTTTTGCTTGCTGTGATTTTCTTTCTCAAAGGGGTGTGTGTTTTCTGTGATTCTAGAACCATCAGTTAAAGGTTGTTTTTCCTTTAAAAGTTTACAAGAAGAAGTTAAAATACTTTAAATGAATCTTTCATCTATTGATTTATTCTTCAAAGATGAAATTCTTCTTTGTCTCTTTAACTCTAATTATGGTTTGACAACATTATTCTGCCCATTTACCCCTTTGAGATGTCTAGTATTTTTGTTTGTTTCCAGATTTTATAAAAAAAATTTTTACAAAAAAAAAAAAAAAAAAAAAAAAAAAAACATGGAGTGAAAATGAGGTCTGTCTCTGTCCTCCTTACTGACCTACATGGAGCATCGGAACCATGTGACGTTCCGGCCCAGCGTACCCTCGCACGGAGAACAGCTGAGAATAGGAGTCCATGCATCTGACATTGTGTTGGATGACAGGGAGGGGAGGGACCCGTCCTGCCGTTCCAGAAAATCAGTTTTAAAAATAAGCCTGGAACCCACCTGAGACAAAACCGTGTCACTTCTTGTCCTACTTTGAGAAAAAAAAATTATTTTAGCGAACATTTGTTATCCTGCCTTTTTATAATTAGTGCTTGTGGAAAAACCGGTCCTGTGGTGACACAGGATGGTGGCAGGGGAATGAGAAAATTATCTGGTCTCAGCACTCCATGGGAAGCAGGGATTGGATGGGAATAGTGAGCTGCACAATCCCAACGTTCCCGTCGAGCCCTTCTGCCCGCCCCTATTTATATTTTCTTCCTAAACATTTCTTCTCCTCGCTGCTCATGTCATAGTTCAATCTTCCAACTGGTGAGATCAAACCACACCTTTTCTCATACAGAATGTTCTCATTCCTTCTAGATGGTCAGGGTCTCTCTTGATTGAAATACGATCAAATCTGCACCGATTCAGAACGGTGAAAGGTCCTGGTTTTCAAGGTAATACAAACCCACCAGTTAGTATACAGAATTTCAGAAACTCTTGTTTCATCTAAATCAAGAGTAATTTTTAAGGGAGTCCCGTCACCTCACAACTCAGCTTGAGTTCCCTTCAACGCTGGCATCGTTGTTGTTGTAATAGAAAGTCTGGCAGTGGAAGATCACAACAGATTTCTAATTCAAATTTTATTTGAGACATACATAGTCATACACGGTATGATATGCAGTGAAATGCTACAGACCACAGTATTGCAAATGTTACAAGTATACAATGAAGAAGACCAATATGCAACATAACCAAATATTACACTTTTATGTCTTTAACATAAAATATGTGTAACAGGTAGGGTGAAGGTGTGCAAATGAGTGAAAGACAATGTATAAGATTAAAAAAGCCCCCCCCCCCCAAAAAAAAAAAAAAAAGTAAAAAGAGCAGAGATTGTGCAAAGAGAAAAAAAGCGCAAAGATTTTGTGCAAAGTGATTTTGTGAAAGTGCTGGAGTGTATTGGAGTTCTATGTACTGTTGTTGTTGAGAGCTCGGATAGCCTCCATGTTGGACTTCAGGGAGCGGAAGCGCTTCTCGGATTGCAGCAGAGAGAAGAGTCCGTTGTTGGGGTGGTTGAGGTCCTTCACTATCTTCCTGGCCCTGGTCCAGCACCGTTTGCTGTAGATAGATTGAAGGTCAGGGAGCTTGGTACGGATGATGCGTTCGGCTGATCGAAGCACCCTCTGTAGGGCTCGCCTGTCCTGCATGGTGCTGTTCCCGAACCAGGTTGAGATGTTTCGCCTCAGGATGCGCTCTATGGTGCAGGAGTAGAAGTTCCTGAGCACCTTGGAGGGCAGTCTGAAGTCTTTCAGGCGTCTGAAGTGGTAAAGACGCTGCCGGGCCTTTTTTACCATGGTGTTGATGTGACAGGACCATGACAGGTCCAGCGTGATGTAGACACCAAGGTAACGGAAGCTGTCCACTCTCTCCACTGGGCTCCTGTTGATGACAGGGGTCTGGTAGGTCCTCTCCTGCTTGGTACTGAAGTCCAACAGTGCAGCTCAGCCCAGTGTGTCTCACTGCTGTTGTGCTGCAGTTTAACTGCACAGCCATAAAGACACAATGGATCTTGGAACATATTGGGGAAAAAGTTCTTTCTATGATCAAGGTATTGGTAGTGTTGCTAAGCAACAGCATTTGGTTGGACACTCACCATTCAGGATTGTATCGAATGACAATCATAGATGGAATCGTTTTTCTGTGGTATGATAATATTTTACAGACATTTCGGTTTGGTCTGTTGCAGTAAACACGTGTTTTCATCATTTCATTTTCAGTAGCATATTTTCATAATGCCGTCTTTTAATCTCAATCCAGTTGGGTTTTCCTTTTCTTTGCAAGCCGCACCCCATTTCTGGAGCGTTGCTTTCACGTTTGTTGCTGTGACTGCAGACGTCCGTTACGTGGAGATAAAGTGGCTCCTGGCGAGGCATCTGTAATGAAGATATAATTAACTTTTCCCCGTGGGTGGAGAACTAGAGGAAGTTTTTATTTTGTGGCCCTTTTAGGGCGTGACTCTTTGACAGGGCAGGTCCTAGTTCCACTGTAGAAACTCAACAGCCTGTTCTGTTTTGCACATTTACATTTGCAGGAAAAAGTCAGCCATTTTGGTAAAAAAGGACCCAGGTAGCTGTGGTATGTAGCGCAGGGCCATTTTCTGGACATTGGATCCTGGACATTGGACTGGTCTTTACCGGCCCATACACAGTAGTGTTTGGACATTTGATGCCAGCATTGCTTAATCTGTGTCTGTATTCCTCGACCTTTGCCACCAAAGCTCTTACTGTATCCGACCCAGGCGGAGCTGTACACGCTGGCCTCATTATTTGTTGTTCTCTTTCTCTCCTTGTAGCTCTCCTCATCACTCGTTCTGGCTCAGGGCGGACCCACCAAACTCTTGGCCCTCCTTCAGTCCTGTCCTTGAATCCTCCCCCTCCCCTCCCTGTCCCACGCCACCACCCACTGTCCAGGCCTAATAGATGCTGACAGGGGAAGGTCATGGGATACCACACCGGTCTCATGTGAAGTTTCATGGACCCTCCCCTCCTCATCCTCACTACGTTCTTTTACTTATTCTTTCCTCTCCCTGAAATACACCTTTACATCCATTTTATTATCTTCCTTTTGCCTTTGTCTATTGTTTCTGCGACAATGGACTACCTCTCCTGACCGGGTGGTGCTTGCAAAATGTCTAAATGTGGTCCCTCTCTCACCCGGTATTCCCTATGCAGGACCCAGCGAGAGAGGACAGCCAGTCCTTACAACAGCTGCTGAAAGAGAAGGACGACCTGATCCAGAAGCTGCAAGCTGAACTGGTGAGACAGACCGTCTGAAGTAACTCTTCTGTGTTTTTCGGCTCCGTGTTCACTTCATTAGGCTTTTCCAGCGCCTCGTTCTGCTCCGAACATTACTCACGTCCCTCTGAAACCGAGCGCAAACTGTGATGTTACAGGCAACTGATGAAACAGCAGTGCGCTCACAGCAGTGCTCCGACTGCGCTGCGGCTCCTGGTGCAGTTGTAGATGAAAGGAAAACCGTGCTCGTGCACCATCATGTGTCGATTGGGTGGCTGGTCGCATGTCGATGACTGGAGGCAGGTGCTGGGTTAAGGGACCTGGCTAGGGGACACATATGACGTGTGAAAGAAAGCTGGGGCTGGGGAAGAAGAACAGCTGGAGGAGACATCTGAGGACAGTAGAGGGCACTGAAGACTCCAGAAGGAGCAGAGCATAGGCTCAACCAATCACATTGAGCCTTCTCCTCCTATGCGGCACCTGTTTCTCTTTAGAAAAGGCAAAATGTTTCAGCCTGTCTACACTTTGAATTGCAGTTTCACTAATGCATAGATTTAAAAAAAATAAAATAAAAATCAATATCGCAAGAGTTATTAATACATTTCTAATTATGTGACACACAGAAGAAAAGCCTACATATACACTCCCGTTCAATGTATAATGAAATATAATTTATAATGTATAAATAACCCTAATTTTTGATGGGAATTGTTTGGTGAATTAAAAAGTCATCAAATGGGTGAAAACTCCAGTCCAGACTGGTATATCTGCATATTGCTGATAAAGGAACTTTATCATCAACAATTCATCTTGAGTTCCAATGAAATGCGTTGTGTTTGTTAACCCAAGTCTGTAACTTTAAAATCTTAATTGATTAAACCCTTTTCAACTGAAAATAGTTGCAATGAATAAAGAAGCAATTGAACTAGTAGAGCGTCTATTGCATCAGCATATGTGGGTTTAACTGCACTTCCGTTTCACAATGTTTATTAATTATTGTTTTTGTAAGTTTTGTAAATTACCTGTGCTTTACCTGGAGAAAGATGGCACATGGCCTATGTTAGGAAGAGTTTGACGAATGTCAGCGTGAAGTAATTGCCTCAAATTCTGGCTACAAGACCACTGACCACTGGGATGTAGGCTGTTTCCACAGTGCACACTGTTGTCTTCTGTGGGGATGTGCTGCATGGTAAAGCCTCACTGCCTTTGGTCCAATCTTCCAGCTTCAGGGAAAGCAGACTGGTCTGTGGACAAGCACGGTTTGGCTGGGGATCTAACAGATTCTAACAAGGACGGTTCAGCTTTAGAAGACTGTGTTATTAAAGTGTGGGGGGATGAGGCTGAGCCAAAGGCCCAGGGATGATGAAAGCCAGTTTCTGTGGGAGATCTCCACGTTCAGCGGCTGCTCATGACCAGGCTAAAACAGGACATATGCCTTAGTCTGTGACTGAGCTGACATCCAGTTGATGGAATTGACTTTAACAGGAAGTATGGCGTCAACGTCGTCACAGGGGAACGTCTGAAGCCAAGATTAAGTGCTCCATTTTCCAAGGAAATGGCCTCTCTTTTTAGCCAAAATAGCATTCTGGGCTGATGCTAAATCTCTGATCAAAAGCGATTAAAAAAAGATCTGTCGGCGTTCTAACACACAGCCCGTTTGCCAGCTCACTGCTGCTCCCTTATCGTAATTTCAGTGCCATCTGGGAGGTTCTCCAGTGCCACGTCTCTAACAGCATGCTGTTCGTAGATGTAAACCACTAACTCCGGGGGAAAGTTTTTTCTAGTTTGTTTGTTTTTATCACACATTATGATGATGCCGTGTGATACGAGGCATGTTGTGATCGTGGTATTATGCTGATTTGACACAATGCCGTGGGTTGTGCCGGGAAAGTAGTAATCCCCTTTTCTTTGTGTGTGTGTGTGTGTGTGTGTGTGTGAAGGTGATGGCCCAGGCTGCTCTGAAACTGCCTCGCCAAAAAAGTGACAAGACCACGCAGACCGATGCAACGGCACCAGAGGTGAGTAGAACTCTCAAGGGAATCATGGTGCTCCAAACTCCCCTTCTCTCCTCGCCTCCTCCTCGTCTCTGTAATTAACCCTCTGAGTATTCCTGTGTGTTCAAGCAGCAATACATATATTTATCTCAAAAGTCGTGTTCCGAGGAAGTGAATATCAAAACCGCTGCAACAAGCACATCAATCCGGATATTTCTGCGGGGTCGGGGGTGCAGATAAAGATACATTGTAATCTCAGACGCATTGTTTTAATTGAACTGCTGTGATTGGGGTCTGTGTGGTCAGCAGGCCGCCGCCACCGCCGCTTATTAGTATTTCAGTCACAAAATGCCCGGGGACTGTGTATATCGCCACAAGCTCTCATTTTCCATACCCACCAAAAAAAAAAAAGAGTGTCGTGACGAGTGCCTTCTGCACAATTCAATGTCTCTCTGGTCTTCGTGCACATTTGTAACTAATGTTCTGCTGTAATGTAAATTCTAATGGCTTCTTTCCCTCTTAATTGCCTGACCGTCCATTCGGCGGATAATGCAACACAAATGTGTTTTGCCTCCCCGTCTCGCCATTTTGGCCTTGAGTAATGTTAGTAGCGTGGCCAGCGGAGAGGTGCCGGTGCGGAAAGTGGCAGCGTGGGTGGATTTACGGCCACCTCCTTCTTAAACTTCTGCGGCGTGCTGCGGGCCTGCTTACCAACCTCCAGCAGTGATGAGAGCGGGTTTTTCTTCCCTCTCATCCCTCCTGCCCTCCCCGCATGGCTGTGGCGTGGAGATACTGCACAGCTGCTATATAGGTTACCTCATTGAGGACAGGCACATATCGAAAGTGTGTCTACAAATGGGTCAGCTATTTCAAAAAGCTGCGCGCAACTTGAGGAGGTCATCTTGCTTTTTTATTTATTTTTCCCCTCTCTCTTTCTTTCTGGAGCACCCAGCCTCTCTCAGGCTGAGCTAATTAGCTGAAGGGTAAAGCGGCGGCGCAGGCACCACGTCCTCGTGGTTGGGCCATCGAGGCCTATCGGGACCAGCCTGGCCTGCTTCATAGGTTTCGGACGCGTCATCCGCCCATGGGCTACAGAGAAGCGTCCGGAGCAAAGACTTCTGAAAGTCCCTCCGACACCCGAGGAAGCCAGGGCTCCAGAACCCCCCCCCCCCAACACCAGCGCTGAAAGGCCAGGGAGTGGAAATGTCGATGAGATGGTTAATTAGTTCACCGTGCACCGTGATTGGCAAGGACGACATGAAGTGTCATTTCGGCGAGATGCGAGGTGTCGTAAACCTCTTCAATTTCAAGATAATCTTAAAAAAAAAAAAAAAGAGTTGAGGAGAAGCGGGGCGCTGAATATGACGTACACCGAGAGACGGGGCGGAAGAGATGTTCACTTTGAGCATTATTAAAAGACACTTTTATACTCCCCCCCAAAAAAATGAAGACGGAGCGAGGGGGTTTAGCGCGAGCCCTGCCCCATCTGGTCTCCTCTCGCCCCCATGGTTCCCCAAGCCGCCGGAGCTCAAGAATACCAGTCAGATCTAGTTAGTTCAGCCTCGGCCTGCAACACTCTCAAGCAGTCATTTAAATCAGGAGGAAGAAACACTTAGGAGCTCATTTAGTCAGCAGAAAAAAAAATGTATGGATTTCTCCCAGTTTTTCATGAAATTTCTCCTCCTTGCCATAAATCGAATTTTATTTATTTTTTGCCCGACTGCAATGACAGCGTTTATTAAAGCTGCTATTTTGCCATGCATCCAAATGGAACCCCTAAAGCCAGATTGCTAGTTATTGGCAAACAGCAGCTCAGATGGGACCGATATCCTCGCTGGTCTGACGGCTCGCCGCTCTGGTGCTTCAGCCGCACCTGTTCAACGCCTGCGACTAGATGTTCTTCAGGGCTCTTCCATCCTGGATCCAGCCCTCAGTGGGCCTTTTCCCCAAGCCTTTATGTAAGGTCCTTTTTTGATATCGCATCTTGTTATGTGTAATGCTCTCGTGGTACGGGTCTTAGCAGTAGCTTCTGGTGCTACTGATCACCAAAAAAAAGGTCCCAGAGTCCTGCCCTTCAGCGTCTCCATACTCCCGGCTCAGCAGGTGCCGGGCTGCTCCAAGCTTATTAGGAGCGACTGTCACAGCAGTGCTTCCCCATGGAACATCATTCCGTTATGTAGCTCGCCTGATTTGGCTTTCTGGCTGTCACTGCCGAATGAAGGTGTTCCTGCTAATGATTAATAATCCCCCACGGATATCCTCCATCTACCCTGCTCTCTCTCTCTCTCTCTCTCTCTCTCTCGCACGTGGCTCAATTTTCACCTACAAATATGTAGCAGCCTGAAATAGCTTTAGTGGCCCAGACGCAAGCGTACTGTACTGTGACTGGCTCGTCATCTTCCCGAGTCTTTGCCCGCTAACTCCTTCCTGCGGTGGAGGCCATTTGAGGTACATTTAGGTGAATGAGTTATGCCCGGTGTCTGGAATTCAGCGTGCAGCCATAACTCTCCCTGATGCTGTGCCATTGGACAGGAGGTGAGGCTGGAGACGGCGTTTAGCGTGATGTAATGCCACCTGTCTGAGGCTGGGTGGTGGTTTGGCTTGGCTTGCATCTTTGTTCTTCATCGTGCACGCACACACACACACACACACACACACACACACACACCCCAGCTTTGTCTTACTCTCTCAATTTGATTCAGGTTAAATTGAATTCTCTTCAGTTGTGCTTCAAAGGCATGACTGATACCAGTACATTTTCATTGCCGAAGCATGCCATGGAACTTGAAATAGACAGTAAGTAATTATTTCTTAATGAAATCAAATTTAGTCAAACCACAATAGCAAAACTGCAATTAATATTAATAAAAAAAACATTAAATGTCACTTTTGAAATCGCAACTGTGGTGAGAAAAAATTGGGTGGTAACACACTCGCCTATGGACCAGAAGACCCAGGTTCAAATCCCACTTACTACCATTGTGTAAGCAAGACACTTAACCCTGAGTGTCTCTAGGGGGGGACTGTCCCTGTAACTACTGATTGCAAGTCGCTCTGGATAAGGGCGCCTGGTAAATGCTGTAAATGTAAATCCAGTATCCATTTGAGATGGACACACACTTGAACAATGAAAAAGTTAGGAGACACTCAAGGAACCATGTGTGAACCAAGAACCAAGTTTGTACATGCAAGTTGGTGTACATGCAGTGTCCAGGATTCTTTGAGCGTACTCCGGGTAGAATAAAGGGCTTAGATCAAGCCATTTTCCAGGTTTTAAAATTGGGATCTGATGTTTGCATGCACAGACACAAAAACTGGATTCTTCAAAGACTCAATTAGAATGTGAATACTCATGTCCATGTAAAAACCAATGTGCAATATTAAGCTAAACATCAATCCTTAATTTGTCATCAGAACCTTATTTATTTGATCCAGTTTGGGTATCTTTCACTCTTTGTGTTTCATCTGCAGGTCATCTGCATGCTGCATTCTGAGGACAGCCAGTTATGGCGTCTGTGAACCATGAAAGCATGGGTTTTATTGTATTGTGGTATTTTTACAGAGTCCATCAACTTTTATATGCTGGCCTGTCCCCCCATCTGTCCGAGCTGTTCAGCATCGCGTGCGGGGTCTCTCGTGGGCCGTGGGGGCACAGACCTGCCATGGGTGGAACAGGTGCGGTGAGATGGAGTCGTATGGGCTCTATCGGCCAGGCTTAGGGAGATGTATCGGGGCCTTTTACTGCTGTAGAGCCATGTCATTCACGCACAGTTTTACTATGCCGCACCACCCCAAAATCCACACCGTTTCTATTTAACTGCTGCTGTTTTATTCTCACACGTTGTCTCTGTGTGTCTGTCTTTCTTTCTCGGTGGGCACTATTTTCAACCTTGCGCTAAGTGCAGGTTGTTAAGGCGAAGGTGCCCTAAGGATTTACAAAAATAGATAAAACAAGAAAGAACTGCTCTATAGTATTCAGTATCTTGAACAAGGGAAGCCCTACGCTTAGCACCATTTCGATAGTAGCGTTCTATGTCTGTGTTTATATCTGTCTATACAGTACAGGCCAAAAGTTTGGACACACCTTCTCATTCAACGTGTTTTCTTTATTTTCATGACCATTTACGCTGGTAGGCTGGTATTCTCACTGAAGGCATCAGAACTATGAATGAACACATGTGGAGTTATGTACTTAACAAAAAGTCTAGTTTCTTTGCTCTGATTACTGCTTTGAACACTCTTGGCATTCTCTCGATGAGCTTCAAGAGGTCATCACCTGAAATGGTTTTCCAACAGTCTTGAAGGAGTTCCCAGAGGTGTTTAGCACTTGTTGGCCCCTTTGCCTTCACTCTGCGGTCCAGCTCACCCCAAACCATCTCGACTGGGTTCAGGTCCAGTGACTGTGTAGGCCAGGTCTCCACTTTTTGTTAAGTACATAACTCCACATGTGATCATTCATAGTTTTGATGCCTTCAGTGAGAATCTACCAACGTAAATGGTCATGAAGATAAAGAAAACACGTTGAATGAGAAGGTGTGTCCAAACACTTTTACTGTATATTCATCTGTCTAGCTGTCTTTCTGTTTATCTCCTTTCCCTTTCTGAGCCTTCGTTTCTCAGTCCTCCTTTGAGTTACGTCTCGTGTTCTTGTCCAAATGTTGCTGGGCTACAGCTATTGCATGAGGATGCTGCAATTTTATTTCAACAACATTTAATTTTTGACCAGCCCAGTGTTCCTCAACAATGAGATCATGACCCACTCCCTCATAAGTCACAAAAGAAGAGTAGAATCATACAGGACACTCATATGCATACAATAAAAAAAGAGAACATGTTAACTGGCTGCATTCCACTCCAGAATTCAGAGGCAACGTTTTCTTAAAGGTCATAAAAATGTCACTTTGTTTTTAACATTAATACAAGTTCCCCTAGCCTGTCTGTGGTCCTGCAGTGGCTGTACATGGCGATAGGTATAAAGAGAGCTTTGGTCATTTTCTTCACGGTCGGATCTGGAAATGTGGTGTTGTGAGACCCTGAAGAACCAGTGGGTTCATTAATTATTTTTGGGGAAAATGCTGACACGACTTCCTGTCTGCGCTAAACACTGTGGTTGGTGAATGGTGTTGATGACATCATTTCTGCTAATGCCCGCTCAACTTCTACAGGCCGCTCTCCTCCTCGTCCCTCCTCTTGAAACGGCGCGTCCTGGGAAATCTCTTTCTGGACCATATCAGGAATAATATCTTAATATTAAGCTTAATATTTATGAAAGAGACGTCATATATAGTATTAGACTGATATAAATGAAAAAAAAAATCATAATAGAGGACCTTTCATCTTAATATTCTGTCAATGAATATATAACTTTGAATATATTCATTTTTGACTTATTATTTGATTATCTATTAGTTTATTACTTGTATTCTAAATACCAAAATGCAGTTTATGAATGCTTTCCCAGTGAATAATGGGTGGTATTAATTGGTAAGTTTAGTTTGAAACTCAAAGCTATAAACACAATTCATTAAAAAAAAAAACACAACAGATAAAAAAAGCCATCCAAATAATGGCTGTTTTAACGAATTAACGAATGTCGAGATGATTTAATCGTCACTGAAAAAGTAGGATATTAAATCAAACGGATGTATCTTAGTTATTCCTATAACTAATGCTGGAGGGATTTCTTTGAATGAATATGCTGGCTGTTTTTTTTAGACTAACCCTGCTGCAGCAGTCCTGTTGTTTTGCTTCCAGGCTGTGGCTCGTGGGAGTGCCGCTGTTCTGCCACGCCGGCAGCAGAGTGAGTTCCTTGTCAAGCTTCCCTGTTTCTTGTTGCGGCTCGGTCACTGAAGCATGGCATGCGAGCCCGTCCCCACTCTCCTGCCGCACAGCCCACCCGGCGTCCACGCTGGACGCGTCCTCGACCCCTCTCCTTATTCCTGCCTGCCAGCGTCTTCTACCTGGTCCGTGCTTACCGCCGGCGCGTTTATGTTTACCGGTCTACTGTGCACTCAGAGAGCCGACCTTCAGCAGCAGCTCCATTATAAATACGGCATAAAAGCGGCATGCTTTATAAAGACGTCTTTGTTCTTTGTTTTCCCGACTGCTTTGAAGAAATTGAGTGAGTGTGTTTGTCTGAGTGATGGCCTCCCGGTTCAGACGCGGTGAGAGCATCGCATACCCACTTCTGTACTGGTGAAGGACCCTGGTTGCTCAGGTGCTTCCAGACAGTGGACATGTTGTGTTGAAGTGTCCACCACCTAGTGGATAAGGCAGCAGTCCCGCAATCAGAAGGTCGCCAGTTCGAATCCTGATTTGTCAAGGTGCCACTGAGCAAAGCACCGTCCCCACACGCTGCTCCCCGGGTGCCTGTCATGGCTGCCCACTGCTCACCAAGGGTGATGGTTAAAAGCAGAGGACACATTTCGTTGTGTCACCGTGTGCTGTGCCGCAGTGTTTCACAATGACAATCACTTCACTTTCATGTGTGTGTGTGTTTGTACCTGTGCTTGTTGTGCAAGACACTTAACCCTGAGTGTCTCCCGTGGGACTGTCCCTGTAACTACTGATTGTAAGTCGCTCTGGACAAGGCGTCTGGTAAATGCTGTAAATGTAAATGTGTGAGTGAGGATGTGCATGAGTGTGTATTTTCTGTGTAAATGTTCAATGTGGTTGGGCAGTAGTGTATAAAAGAGTGCATACTTAGTTTGCAGGTGTGTGTGTGTGTGTGTGTGTGGTAAGGGGTAGGTGTGAGTTTGCGGAACACTAATGTGTGCAGACAGCATAGAGCAGTGTGGCCTGGATGGGAAGATGAAAGCGAGTGTTAGCTCAGGTGGAGGAGTTTACTGCAGGGAGAGCTGGGAGTTTGGGCCTTTGATCCTCACTGTCTGTTATTTACTGATGTATGGAAAACTGCCTGTCCCTGACATGGGGTCCTACGGAGGACACACACACACACACACACACACACAGATAAATACAGAGCACTACACACACCGTTTTACACAATCACATCTAAACACGCTCACACATGCTGCGTGTTTTACTGCCCTCGCTGTGGCGTATTGACCTAATTGTTAACCCAGCCGGTGACACATGAGATGGGTCACAGTGGTGTGCGGCATGACAGAAATATCCGGTATCAGCGCGGCCCACAGCCATACGTCACGCTGAGCAGCAGGGACCTATCTACGTGTGCGTCCGTCCCTGTTTGCTCCGATAGATCAACATGTCACCATAGTAACGTGTCAAATGAACACGTCCCTCATTAATCTGGGTGTGTGTGAGAGTGTGATGTGCATTTCTGTGTGTTTTTAGTAGGAAGCGCATCTCTGGCTTGTTCCTTGCTGTGAGGTCAAAGTGCACACTCAGAATTGACATACAACAACCACTTGAAGTTATTTGTATCATGAAGAAGAGAAACCACATGCACGTTGTGTTGCTGGGTCACCCAGAATATCATCTTGGGAGGAGCACACTACTTTTGTACTTTAATAAAGATTGTGTTTTTTTCTTGTTTCATCTATATATTTATTCATTTGAGGACTCCTTTGACCTTAAAAGAGTGAACAAGCTTAATGAGCATCACAAATTCACTAGTCAGGCCAAGGACAATTGAACTAATCACTGATCTAATTGCTAACATTAAAAAGCCAAGAGATTAGACATTAGAGGTCAATTTTAGGTTTCATCCACAAATATAAATATTTAGTTCAAAGCGTTCAAGGTAATGGCAGAAATCTATATATTTTTTATTCAATTTTCTTATTCGGCTGAGGATTTAGCTGAAATTACTTTTCCATGAACACAGTTCCACAACACCACTGTTTCAGGTACACAAACCATACTCTGAGTGTGTGTTAATATGAGAGTACAAGTATATGGCGCTGTGTAATGATGTGTGTGTGTGTGTGTTTTAATGTGGACTATTGTGTGACCGTGTATGAGGATAACCTGTATGAGTGTGAAGCTGCAGTAATTAAGCTCGTCTCTGCACCACAGTGTTGGGGATCGGATGCAGAGCAACGTCGGTCTATGGCTGCCGATCCCAATCACTCTCCTGCTCCTCATTTGCATTAATGAGATATTATCCCTGAGGAAGTCTAGCGTTCCGACTCCTCGTAACTCCAGGACCCACGGATGCGTGGCGTGAGTCTGGCATGGAGGGATCATTAACAAAAAAAAAGTGCACACAAGACCTGGTATGGACAGATTCCAGAGACAAACCTGATGCTGCCCAAGCATTTTCTTAAAAATGGAGAACAACGTGAAAGTGCATCCTCTGCATCTTTATTGCAGCAGAAACGTTTGCCGTTGGAAATTTGAGGCTCAAGGAGTGCAGTTTTACCCTATGTCACCTTACATTTGAGAAGCTGAAGACAGACTCTTTCAAGCAATGTCCCCCAACAACATCATCCACCACACTACAAACAACTGGAAAGATGTGTTCCATACACACGTCGTCACCCAAGTCCATTAAGTAAACCTCCCGGTCCATGATAGGGTTGTCAAGGTAATGGCTGCGCTCGAAAGTGGTGACAGAAGGCCGGCGTCCCAGCAGACACAGCCGAGTGGAGAGGACCCTGGGGGCGGCATTTGTCGCCGTTAGCAGAAGGTGAAGACTGGTCCAGGCGCCCCTCCAACCTCCAGACCCCAAATAACAGAATGGCCAGGCAGCACCTCGCTGTGGACAGATGGCTGGGGAGGCTGAAGCACTGCGACATAATAAAGATGTTCATAAATAATTATATACGTTTTAAAAAGTCAGGGATACACAATGATAACAGGAGGTCACATAAAAGACACCAAAAATATAAAGTAACTCTTTTGAATTTTATTTTTGTTAAAATGACAGGGAGCCATTTAGTGATCTGTGCAGGTCTGCGTTGAAAAATATCATAAGACTGATAAATAGATTATAATGTTTAAGTCAATATGAAGTCGATGGTAACTTGAAAGCACGTTGTCTGGATAAGGGCGTCTGCCAAATGCCTTAAATGTTAATATAAACATTTGTATACCATGTAAAATATTTTTAGGTAATTATTAACTAATAATTTACTACTAATGGCATTCAGTGCCACACGTGTGGCATAGTACTACCACAGTAAAAGAACCACAACACAACTCTACTGACAGGGAATTACTGATTATCTTGACACAGCAGAAATATAATGACTGGTTCAGAACAAAATTATTTTTCCTCCAAAGAAGCACAATGTGAGATAGTGACAGGGTCGGGGCATTTGGAGCACAGATAGCTTAATGCTGGTCATGGTGGGGAGGTGTCAGAACACACAGTGCATCCAAGTTTGCTGTGTCTATGTAGCCGGAGACATGCTAGAGTGACCCTGCTGACCCCTGTCCATCATCAGAAGTGCCTACACTGGTCACATGAAGAAGACAGTAGAAGATGTGATCAGTATGGCATTCATGTACATCAAGAGCACGGCATTATGGGAAATGGGTGACGTGATCAGTGTGTTCTGCTGGAAATTTTCAGGTGCAAGTTAGTTTGACATTATTGCAGGCCGCTTATACACCCTGATGATGTGAAGATATTCCCTGAAGTCAGCAGGATAATGCTCCCTGCCACACTGCAGAAACAAACTCCAGAAAACACATTAGGTTGAATTCATTGGTGTTGTGAACTTTGGTCCTTTTCTTTCTGTGCTTTTCCCATCTCTCAGTCAGTTTTACCTACCCGCTGCCCTCATCACTTCAGCCTCCGTCTCACAGGGCTCCTGGTGTATAAGAGTTTAATTTGTTGACTTTGTGTCCAAGTTCTTCAGATTTCAGTCCAATCAAACATCTCTGGGATGTGCTGGAAAAACAAGTCTTGTCCATAGAGACAACATGTCACAAGATACGGAACCTAAAGGAGCTACTTGTGTAAAAAAGACCGTGTGGTGGGGTGAGAACAGAATGTAGAAAAATTTCTTCTTGTAGACGGTCGCTATGCAAAACAAAAGCAGTGTCCTGCGACGGCCGCTATGCAAAACAAAAGCATGGTCCTGCGACGCCCAATCTTACAGACGGCCGCTTGATCCCCTGGGGCACTCGAGTATTCAGGGTCCATGGGGATCACAATTGGGTCATGGTTGTGTATCTGCTTGTTCGTCCTTCCTGGTCAGTCGGGAATTCAAATGTAGCCGATAGTGGTGGTTCTGTGTCCTTTGCGCTCTTCAGGCGTCTGAGATCACCCTTGCAGGGAAACCTGCCTTCTTGACATAGATCAAACACAGGAGCATACATAGAATATTCAACTTGATCAAAGGCTTTTCACACTTGGTTGGGTTCTTTGTCTGGAGTCTGATGAAGTTAAAAGGTTGCAGTTTTGTATACAGATTGTACATGTAGAAAAACAGTGTTCATTGCACATTAAAACCAAACCAGAAAAACAAATGACAACAATGATCAGATGCAGAAATGCAGAAACATGTAAATATAGTGGGAGGCTTAAAATGATATCAGGGAATTCATAAATCTGCAGATTTGCACTGACTGACTGAGCCTAATCAACAACAGTGGCCGGAAAATAAATACAAATAAAAAGTCCCACTTGTTGCCATGTGATTATAGAATTACACCTTTATTAGGGAATTCATAACTCTGCAGATTTGCATCGGCTTATCAAGTATAATCAACAACAGTGGCCGGAAAATAAATACAAATAAAAAGTCCCACTTGTTGCCATGTGATTAGAGAATTTCCACCTTTATTAGGGAATTCATAAGTCTGCAGATTTGCACCGACTGACCGAGCCTAATCAACAACAGTGGCCGGAAAAATAAATACAAATAAAAAGTCCCGCTTGTTGCCATGTGATTAGAGAATTACACCTTTGTTAGGGAATTCATAACTCTGCGGATTTGCACCGACTGACCGAGCCTAATCAACAACCGTGGCCGGAAAAATAAATGCAAATAAAAAGTCCTGCTTGTTGCCATGTGATTAGAGAATTACACCTTTATCACTAAAAGTTATTATTTGAGATTATTGTACTGATGAGGTGTTCAGAGAGAAAAACAGTTTCACATAAATATAAATTCTGATCCTAAACATCTAAAATGTCACAAATCTTGGTTATTACTGGTTACAGTTTGGTTTGTGAGTTCATCTATTGTGCCAGCCATATCTACATGCCACATTGTAAGTGATACAGTAATGTTGTCTATGTTCATTTTATACCTTGTCGGAGTGGATCCGGATTTAGAAATGCCTCGGTTTCTACGGTCCCGGGCTTTTTAGGATATGTAGATCCTTTTTATTTAAATTAAAGCACAGAGATTCTATTCCTCCCTGTGCAGTAAAATTCAGATAAAAAAGACTTACGGTCGCAGATCCACATCAGAGCAAAGGTATCACATCATTTGTAAAAAAGAGCGTGCTAGGGAGAGACCAGAGTGTAGAAAAACTCTTTCTCCCTCCACACAAAAGCACTGTATTCAACCACTCAAACTTGATGTTACCTGGCAGAAAGAGGCATGGCACAATAGAGGTTAAAAATGAACAGTTTCTAATTTATTAACACTGGTAAATAATTATTGTAGTTACATGTGAATATTGAATGTAAAAAGGTACCAAGGTTACAGAGAAAACAAAAATGAGAAGAAAAAGTAAAGGGGGAGAGAGAGAGAAAGAGGCAGAGCTATGAGAAATAATGAGATGATAGAGCAGGCTTGAAAACCAGAAGATCCGGTTTCGATGGAAAGACAGCTGGGAAAGAAAATAAAAGTAAAAAAAATCCCTTCCCCACATGTGAGCAGACCTTTATACCCCTGGCCTACAGGAAGTTGTCACAGACCAATCAGAACCTGTTGTTTCTGATGTCACGCCCCCCGGTGCCTCCCATCTGGGGAAGACAAAGAGAGTGGGCGGTCCTGGCGGCCGATACCTCACACGTTGCTGTCCGACAAAAGGCATGAAAAACAGAGGTGTTGAATCTTCATGCACAACAATTGGCACAGGAATGTCACATTTCTTCTTGTAGACGGCCGCTATGCAAAACAAAAGCATGGTCCTGTGACACCCAATCTTACACTTGTAATAAATCGGTGCGAGACGCAATAGGACACTTTGTTAAATCATGAAAGTGACCTACACAATATCAGACACATGCATACAATTCAGAACTGGGGAAATCATTTTGTTGAAAAAAAAAACTATGATGGATATTTAAAACAGCGTTGTGGCCTGAGAATGGGCGGAGTTTGCATGCTCTCCCCATGATGGCGTAGGTGTCCTGGGATGGGAATCTGCGACCCAGATCTGGAATTGGTGATCTATTTAAGATAAACTAGTATTGTCTGCGGCCTCCTCGTAGTCAAACACAGCAGAATTAAACATTTCCATTCACTAATGAAGCATGTAATATTAAAACATTTCACTAGTATCCATTTTGGTCTTTGTAATAATTGATTTTATTTTATTACTATTAAATTACTATTACATTTATTATTATTCATAGCAGACACTTTTATCCAAAACAGCTTAGGACAAGGATGCTGGGAGAACTGAATGCAGACAAGTCAAAGACATGAGGCTCCAGGTATAGATTGAGACGTTTAGGGGAGGATGTTCCAGAGATTCTTCACTGTAAATGAGTGATGGAGCTGCTCTGATGGTCTTTGTAGCTCATTCCACAATTGGGGAAGGAATTCATTATTCAGGACAGAATGTAGACTTTATGTATTATTCAGAATTTATTTAGTATACATTATGGCTGTCAGTTACTAAAGTTAATTACACATTTTGCACAGTAATCCTGATTTACTGTTATTAAGACTAAAGCTTGCTATAATGCACATGACAGAAACAAGTGTGAGAAAGATTTACTTTTTATAAAGTAAAGCACCCTGCAGAAATGTAATTTATTGGTAATTGCTTTGGGCTGATTAAGATTATGTGCCCCAAAACACTGTGCTTTTAATATTTTCATCTCTGCAGATGTATGTCTCTGTCTGATTATTCTATCAGAAGTAAATTCCTTTTCTAAATTATAAGATTAATACCATAATAAATACGTACACAAGAATGACTGGAAGAGTAAGGTAACCTTGATGGAAAGCTGGAGTGTCTGCAACATGAATTGCTGTATTCAGAGCTTCTTTTATCTCATTGGTTAAAACATAAAAGAACTTCTCTCTCTCTTTCGTACTGTGTATCTTTCTCTCTGATGAAAGTAGTCTCCAGGCAATCAATGAGACTGTTCCACCTTAAAAGCTACGTATTAAAGGCACCAGACTTCTTGCACAGTAAACAATCTTTAGGAAAGTGCCATTCATTTATTTGTTTACACATTATTAATCTATTGGGCCAATATGTACTCATATAAAGCACTTCTTTGACATTATTAACAGGATCCTTAAACAGAACAGTAGATCTGTTGTGTGCTTGGTACCACGTCCACACTTGGGGCTGTGATGAGAATAAGGATTCTTAGATTATCTGGACCGTGCCACCTCATCTCTGAGTCATTATGAGCACAGTGTCATGTCTTAGCCATGCTTGCCAGCCTCAGAAATGGGCTCACAACAAGCAAGTTCTCCCCCATACACCACTTGGCAGACATCAAAGAGAGGGGGGGGATTTGGCTCGCATTTATCCTTTCCTCTTAAATTCAGACAACACTCTGGTGTTCCAGTACTTACAATGAGGGCAGTCTCAGTGTGTGTGTGTGTGTGTGTGTGTGAGAGAGAGTTTATTAAGGGCTTTTTTCCAGCTCTTTCACCCCTGCTGCGGCGCTGCAGCTCCTGGCTGCGCAGGGAAGCTACTTCCTGTTGGCTGAAGGCAGAGCACTGCCTGTTTCCTCTGAACCATCTCCAGCCTGTCTGATCAGCCGCAACAGTCATTTATCTGAGCGCCGTGTCAATAGATTACCCGGGTGAGGATTTCGGTGCGAGGACAAGGCGAAGTTGCCCACAGTTGTTCCTGCGCCCGTTTCGCCCCCTTTTCCGTTGCGTTGTCACAGATTAACGTTTTTACAGCTAAAGTTCCCCTGCTATTCCTTCATGACTTGGCATGGTTTCTGTTCAGCGGTGATATTTCTATCATTTCCCCACTGGATTCTTTTTCCTCATTCTCTCATTGCATGCCGTTTCTTATTTTAAGTTTCCTTTTCTAACTCTTCTCTAGGCTGGCCCATTTTTGCCTTCTGTAGTTGCTCTTGCTCTCACAGTCCATATATGTTTTTGTCATGTCGTTCTCCATTACATTACTTTTTTCAGGCCTGTTGTCACTTCATTATCTGAACTGGGTGTGGAATATTTTTCATATCATATGTAACCATTCTTTCCTTCATTATGCTTTAAAGAGCTGATTATGGTTTACTTTCATTTTGTTTGGTCTCTCTATGTGACCTGGAAAAGAATTAGTGGTGAGCATATCATGCGCAGCATATTGAACAATTGGGAGTACATGTGGATTGTTAATAACTGTGTTAATGAGTTTCTTGAGATGATTTGTTACATATTTATGTATTTCTCATGTCAATAAATTCAGATGGGAACTGGGACACTCAAAATAAAGCGAAAGCCAAATGAATTAGCAACACACTAGCAATTAGATCAGGCATAATTTATAAAACACACATTGAACCTAATCTTAGTCCAAATTGCCTTGTTATGGGTATATTTTATAAGAAAATATGTTTGTAGCAGAATTATCCTGCTACAAACATATTTTATAGTTTTGTAAACTATAAAATAGTTATAAATACAGTACCATGCAAAAGTTGTGAGCCACCTATGTTGGGAAGATTACTTTGAAAATGTAATTTGTTACAAGTTACCCTTTTTAAAATGTTATAGTTGTCACTATTCCAGTTACTATATGAAAATAATGTAAATTATGAATGAATATTCTTAACTGTTAACCATTTTTAACCAATTAACCAAATAGATTAACCTGGCAATGTTTACCTTACATAACAGTACTAAACATTGATTACTAGCACTAATTAATTAACATCATTATGATTGATACTAACAGCCACCACAATGTCAGAATTTTGGCCTCTTTTTACTTTAAGATCATACAGTTATAAACCACTGGATTGAATAACTTTTTGAGAAACTTTATGGTTGCTCCACCCTTTCTCACCTCCATTTACTGTCAGAACACACTTGGCAGCCTGTAGCACTCGACATTTTTACCCAGCAGACCACCTTCCTTGCGGTAAGGTGAACTAAATCAACCTCTCCTCCATCTTGCATTACATATTGTGGTGTGTTTCTTTCTCATTTTTTTTCTGACATATTTTTTACTTTATAATGGAGGCCACTGAGTAGCAATAGAAATACTGTCACCTGACCCTTTACTTCATAATGGCAGATGTTGACTTTAAACCTTAAGTGGTGGTTTTTGGTGTCAGGATAGTCCATATATACATATAATATACTCCAATAAATATGTCAGGACTGGCGACTCATCACATTCAACCTTACAATGTCTGCTTCACGGGGTGGGGGCAGACACTTAGGGCTGATTGGCTGACACAAATACCACCCCTAGGATTCCCGCTACACCGCTATTATTAAACATACCGGCAAGGTTTCCTATACATTATTAAGATGTAAGTACAATTGTAATTATGAATCTTTCAATAAGTAACAGTAATTTAATTATAATCATTACTCTCCAACACTGCATATGACACAATCTTCAGCTTTGAACAAAAATTACAACAGAAAGCAAATGAAGCCTCAAACCATTACAGAGTTGCCATCATCATCTATAACCGACTGATTGAAAAATTGCTTTGAAGGACCTGTTGCCTGAGAAAGACCTGAGAATTTTCAGTCTGCTGCATGTGTAATTTGGCAGGCATGAGCCTTTTCTCTCTGTTTCCCTTTTTTAAGAATGGATTTTTTGAAATCAAAATATGAAGAATTGTGGGGAGTGGTTTTTGCATGGTACTTTAATCTGAGTATACAGTGCATGGAATGTATTCACAGCGCATCACTTTTCCCACATTTTGTTATGTTACAGCTTTATTCCATATTGGATTGAATACATTTTTTTCCTTCAGAATTCTACACACAACACCCCCAAATTTATTAAAAACAAGAAATCACATGTACATAAGTATTCACAGCCTTTGCTCAACACTTTGTTGATGCACCTTTGGCAGCAATTACAGCCTCAAGTCTTTTTTAAAAATGATGCTTGGCACACCTATCCTTGGCCAGTTTGGCCCATTCCTCTTTGCAGCACCTCTCAAGCTCCATCAGGTTGGATGGGAAGCATCGGTGCAAAATCATTTTAAGATGGAGATCTTTCAGAGATGTTCAATCGGATTAATTCACAGAGTTGTCCTGAAGCCACTCCTTTGATATCTTGGCTGTGTGTTCATCTTTCCCTCTATCCTGACTAGTCTTCCAGTTACTGTAGCTGAAAAACATCCCCACAGCATGATGCTGCCACCACCATGCTTCACTGTAGGGATGGTATTGGCCTGGTGATGAGTGGTGCCTCCAAATGTTCAATCTTTGTCTCATATAAGGCTGTAAAAAGGTTGTAACTGAACAAAATGTGGAAAAAGTGATGCGCTGTGAATACTTTTTTAGATGCACTGTATTTTCAAAGATGCATAGGAACACAAATTCATCATTGTGTCTCCAGTCTGTACCCAGTCTTGTCATTTAAACACCCTATATTCATTTGTCAAAGTAGTAACTTTGGTCTAAAGTGTTCCCCCGAATGTCAGAGAATGTTACAGATTATCATTTGTGAGTTGACAAATTGTTACACAGGACCAAAAAAACAGGTCAGTGTAACCCTTATAGTTTATTCATTTATTTTGTTACAAGGCAAACTGAGAAATTCATTCTGTATTCATTCATGTCACCATTTTTGGATTTATGTCATGTTTATTTTCATTTTTTGCCTCATTGAATTTCTTTTTTCACCTGTGCTTGTGCCTCCATCGTGTTCATCTCTCTCCATGTTGTCTCTGTTTCTGTTTCCCTGTGTCCCGTCCCCTCCAAATGGTGCAGTAACCAGCAGCAGCCTGTGTGGCGAAGGAAGTGTGCAGGTAGGGGGTCTTCTTCTGTGTGCTGTAGCGTGTCTGTCTCCAATCAAAGCAGGCCGCATCCCCTCCACCCTCCCGACTCCCCACCAACTCTCCCCCTGATTTCTCCTCAAATCTCTGTAATTAAGAGCGAGCTTCTTAAAATGGCATCAGCAAGCATATCTTGAATCATATGTTTAATTGCAGTGTGCTGTCTTTTAAATCCTTGCCTCTAATCCCATCAGTCAATAATGTATTTGATATCTGGCAAAAGCCACTTGGTCTGACAGATTTACTGGCAATCACTGGCCAGTGTGTACACATGACATTGATTTGATATTTGCATTTTTCATAAGAGCCATTTGGCGGTTTTGCTTTACTTTTTCCCCTTAGAGTAAAGATTCAAAGTAAATCAGTATAAAGTGGTGGTAGCAGCCTGGTGGGTAAGACACTTGCCTATGAACAAGAAGATCACAAAGTCACCAGTTCACTTAATACCATCGTGTCCCTGAGCAAGACACTTAACCCTGAGTGTCTCCAGGGGGACTGTCCCTGTAATTACTGATTGTAAGTCGCCCTGGATAAGGGTGTCTTGTAAATGCCGTAAATGTCAATGTAAGTGATTGTGAGGGATCACCATGATTCTGTAATGTTGCGTTTAGGTCCTGCTGGAATAGGAGTCTTCCAGGACAGTGGTGTCACCCTCAACAGGACACTATGGTTAAATGAGCATGTAAATGATGAAAATAATATGATGTGATCTTCAGTCAATAGATTCAACCAGATTCAGAATTGATTCAGAATTTTTCATTATTGGTGAGTGAATTCAATTCAAAGAACTTTATTTGTCCCCAAGGGGCAATTTAGCAGGTTCAGTGGAGCAATGCATACATTGACATTAGACACACCAGATGACACACAATACAGCGGCCATCAGGATCAGGAAGAACATCAAATTTCAATGCAAAGTCTCTCTAAGATGTTATCCAAGATGTAAGGTGGTCTAAAGATGCAAGATGTAATATGAAGGAAAATGGATAATCGGTTTTGCCAACTGTAAACTACTCCGGTTTGGATTTGCTACGTTTATTGCAACAGCGCTGTGCTCTTGTTTTATGGGTTCTCTCGGCTAGTAGTTTTACGAGGATGCCGCCTGTTTTAAGACATGCATTTCTAAATTGGACTCCCGCTGCCACAACGTAACCATGCATGTACGGGTCTGTGCCGCATCGAGTCCTGGCGCTGAATGTTTACGATTCACGGCTGTGATGGAGAGCTATGAGGTGCGTGTTGGGGTCTCTCATCTCACCTCACCATTACGGGAGGACCTGGAGTTATTAATGAAGTCACCATCTGCTACATTAATTCACAAAGAGACCGCAGAGTCTAGGAAGCAGGCTGCACTTCAGAGATGGTTGCCAACCTTCCACCCCCCAAAAAAAAACCGATCCAATTCGCCGCGTCCTTCTGTACAGTGCACCGCAGGTTACATTATGCAGATAATGGCAGGTGATCTATGACTCCCATGCCTGCTGTTAGTTAGAGACACAAATTATGTTTTAAAAGGCACCTGAGTCAGTGGGCACACTGTTGTCCTCGACTGGAGCCACTGAGACAAGATAGGAGCAGGACACAGGGCTGCTCCATAAATTAATGACACTTTATGTTATAGACCCATTTCAAGGACTTTTTTTGGACAAGCTGCAGGAATCAAATAAACAGATTGTCAACTTAAATCTGTATATATTGTGTTACCTCAACAGCGTTCCCAGCACATACAACATGTTGTCCAAATCCCTTTGGACAAGTCAGGGTCACAAGGAAACAGCAGTTTATGGCATGAATCTTCTGACACAAGGCAGGGACAATGTCATCACTGTCAAGATGAAATATAAACCTAACCAGTATGCCTCCAGTATGATTGCCACAATTAATATAGGTCCTTCTGAACAGCGTTGGGAGGCATTATATAGGACTTTGGTGTCATAAGGGTGGGGTTTGAATCCTTGTGGTGATTCTCTACATCTTTGCCCAGAGAACATGATTAGTCAGCTTTCATTGGATGAGAGGATTTGGATTTGTTACCTACCGCAGCCACTGTTGCTGATGTAGTTAATGACCCTAGATGATGACTGTAGCTTTATCTACCTCTGACCTCATGTGACCTCATCTATACTTGATATTCCTGGGTGAAAATAGGTTCAAAGCTAAATAAGTTAGCGGTTTGTCAGTAATGAATTTGTATAGAATCCTGAGAATTGCTAGTGGCCGTGGAATCGCGTAGAATAGGTCGGCAGTCATTGTGGTTTTTCTTTATGAAACTCTTGAGCTCAGTGTATTTATTATGCCCAGAATATTTAAGCAGTTACTGATTAAAAGGATAGAATGACATCAGTGTCACTGATGAAAATGAAAATGAGTATGGAGCACCTAAAGAATGTGCATTTCAATGAAGCAAAATCATGCATGGTTTATGGCAAACCTGAGACTTTAAAAACAACCCAGGAAAGTTGATGAGGATCAAAATCTGTGAGCCTCAGCGAGTGAAGACTGCATAATAAATGTGTGACTAAATTAGTCCCTCAAATAGCAGTTTTTCTAATTGCTATAACAATACTTGGTGAAATGCTGCACTTTAACAAGCTCAGGGGCATAATGTTAATTGGAAGTCCAAGAAACTGCTGCTGTTGGCCTACGCCGCCTGGAGGAGGTGGTGATGACGACCTCTCCAAACCACCCCAAAAACGACTGTCACATGTCAAAATGTGCGAAAGCCCTGACCTCTTGCTTAAATCTCTGGACTAGAAACCACCGCCTGCCGAGGTTCCTTTCTGAATATGTAGCTTGTTGCTACAGGTGGAATTGAGGGGGCGCCCGGGCGTCAGATTAAAGTTGACTGACAGGCAGACTGATGGATTATTAAGCATCCCGCGGGCCGGAGACTATTCCGGGAGCAGTTAGCCGAAGCTTGTAGCAGCCAGACCACTGCGAGCATAGAAAAATCTGGTGTTTTCATGGAACAAGCTGGATGGAAGGAAATAAACAAGCCCTCCATTAATCATGCAGGAGATGCCCTTAAAAGAAATTGATTTGATGGTGCAGTGCTTTAGATCAGTCCACTGCAATCCGATGAGGCTCTTTGGGCCACCAATCAAGGGCATTGAAATAATCTTTTTTTTGGAACGTTCCATCTTTTTCATTGCAAGGGCGGACCGCTGACGAGTCAAGTGGATTTTGTCAAGATTGAAGCACCAGCATTGTGTTTGGCAGATGTCCAAAGTAAATGTCATATTTGTCCTAGGTAGATATTTCACTGGGTATGTGTCTGGCTCGTGCCTCAGAATTATTAACCTGAAATTGTACATGTTCACATTTAATTTGAATTAAATACTTCTACCTCTGACAGAGATGGCAATTAAATAATTATTTTTAATCAGCGGCTTTGTATGAGTGTCTCAGTTAGTGTTTAGCATCTCGGCAAGGTCTGCCGAAACACTTTTTAAGCACCTTAATTGTAGATATTGTCTTGATACTATGCATAGTCATCATCAATGATCGGTTCTGCTGACTGCTAGATATGATTTCAGAGTTGGTCCAATCTCATTTATTGCAGTTACACTCCTGCAACAACCTTAAATGGCAACCAGTGGGCTAGAGTCGCTTAGTCTACACCTATGAGGTGGATGTTGACAGAATGCTGTCACTATGATTGAGCTTGTGCTCTTCCTGCCATACCAACAAGCATGAATCTACGGTGCTGCAGCGATGTTGCAGGTCTATTAGCCCGTCGACCTGGGTTTGATGCCTGCTTGGGTGACTGCTCTCTCTCCCCCTGCATGTGGTGTCAGAAGTGGGATTGCTTTCAGCGTGATCATTAAATGTGGACCCCGTGTGTGAGCTGTCCAGGGCTTCCTGGGATACATGAAGCATGGTCTGAAGGCTTTCTCCAAAGGGTGCCACTATTCACTCTGACATAACAATGAGGCTGGATCTGGTCAAGTGGCAGCTTTCTTACCCAGTGGACCTGGGTTGGAGACTGGGTAGGTAAGAGGGGTAACTGTTCGCTCCGTTTGCTTCATTGATTTACAGATTAGGTGTGACCATGTGCCAGATCCATGCTATGAAATTATAACAGATTTAAAGACAGTTTAAACACATTCAGGGTTGTCGCGACCAAAGCAGTCAAAAGTTGCCCCCGATAATGTCTGTGCACAATCATTAACCTGCATAGTTTGACTACAATAAGCAGGCCCATCAGGCACTGTCAACAACCTACTGTTAAAGTTGTTCACCACAGAAATACATTCTGTTATGCTGAAATGTTGATTTTGTTTATTTTCTGCCAAAAAGATAACTTGCCAAATGATTTAAAAAATCATTGAATTCCTAGACACATGATGGTATCAAATGAAGTCTCAAATTAACATTGCTCACATACCAACAAGGCTTGTTTCTTGAAATACTATGTGTGTTTTATGCATTTTTACTGCCTAAGAAGTCTGATAAATCCACCTCTGATCCTGATCAGGTGATATATAGTAAATAAATATAGCTGCCTAATATTGGCATGCCCTGGATTTGGAACTGGTATGGTTCAATATAGGGCCATCCTGGTACACATAGTCCCTTGAAACGGCCCCTTACAGAGCGATACCATGAATATAGCATTTGAATTGCTCTAGAAGTGTCACATAACCATCTGTGGGCTTGGCATTTTGAGTTTTGGCAATGTTTCCTCCAGCAGTGATGCAGGTAGGGGGCTTGCTGTAATCCTACTCATCCAAGCTAATTCACAGTTAACGCCTGTCTGCATTAAATTGTGTTTGACATGGATATAAATACATTTAATGCTTGGATTATATTGAAAATCTTAGGGGGGTTGGAGGGTGTGTCCATTATTTAGTGTATTGTGAGGGATGATGAATTAAATAATGACATATTACCTTCATCTGTGTTACACCCTGTCCCTTTGTGGAGCCAATTCCCCTTGCTTTCATGGAAAATTCTCTTCAGTTTTTAATCTTCAGTTAAATTTCATTGGCTTGATGGCATTTGCAAAGCAAGCTGTGACAAAGCTGCTTCAGGGACCCAGAGCCTGAACCCCCAAATAGCAGTCCTGTGGCAGCCATGGCAAAGCAGGCTGAAATAAAGAAACCCCAAGCAGTCCATCTGCCTCTGGCCCGCCCAGGAAGCGACAGAATAGCAGAAAGGGGTCGACAGGGAAGATAGAAAACGCAAAGGAGGCTTGTCCTTCCCGTAAAGTCAATCAAGTATGAAATGGTGTTCATGATAACATGCACAGCCGGAACCGTGGGCCACCCAGGGCTAGCAAATGGGCAGAGCTGTGTGTGTTTAGTGTGTGGCGTGAGTAGGGGTGGATGGGGAGGTGTTGGAAGGGCGCCCTCCAGTGGCGGGAGTTCAAATTCTTCACAGAAAAGGGGCAGCTGTTGAATGGGATAGACGTTTCCTTCTGTGAATTATTCTGTGATTTCAGTTTTTGGATGTTTCAGGTTTTTTTCTTGGTAATTACACTACCAAGTCAGATAAAAGCAATGTACACTGAATAGCCACAACATTAAAACCTCTAACAGCAGAAGTGGAAAATCCAGTTTAAATGGCAAAAGTCAGGCGGTGGAATGCATTAGGCAGGAAGTCAGTTCTTGAAGTTGTGTAGGTTTGTGGGACTGAGTGGTTTGTGAAGTTGCGATGAGTATACATTGCCTCAGAGCATCTCTGTAGACGACGTGGCAGCAGGATGCACCAGGATGCAGACAGACACAATCTGGTGGGGGCAGTGAGCTACTCTGGACAAAGATCTGCTGGGAAATATGGGGTCCTGCATCTATTACATTTACATTTAAGGCATTTTGCAGACGCCCTTATCCAGAAAGACTTACTACGTGCTTTCAAGTTACCATCGATGAAGTGATCAGTTCTAGTTCATTAGGACCCTCAACTATGAAAACAATCTTTTTATTCACTCGTTGTAGATTCTGTACATAAGTTAAATAATAGCAGCATCCATGTTGCTGCTGCTGTTTGTGGAGCATGACAAATTCACCGTCAGCCAGATATCATAGGACATCTTCAGAGGTCTTCTGGAGTGCATTACTCAACGGGTCAGAGCACTTTTAGTGGGAAAAGGCCTTCATGATTAATAACATTTCAGGCTGTGTCAAGAACAGCAGCATTTCTACTGTATTTACATTTTGACAGCCCTGTTCCACTTATTCTCTCTGGTCAGTCATGACCTCAAATTCACTGTGGCCTGTAACTGTAAAAATGTGCACTTAATTCATTAAAAAACTACAATAAATGTACAAAAACTGGTATGAAGCAAAAAAAACCACAACCAACCCAGGTGTAAAAGGTAACAATAGAGTCGCTAGTCATAAACAGAAAATCAGTTACGTATTACTTCACTCAGGGCACTATTTTAAAAAGTGGCTCTCAAACTTGCTGCTGCTGAATCTTGTTTAGTAGTGTAAGGTAAAAGACATCCTTAGAAAGTGAGAAATGCTGCAACATTGCTTTTATATATCTTTTATATACTTTTTTATATACAGTTTCCAGAATGAGGCAAGCAAATTGTATTGTTACAAACAATGCACTAAATTGTTTTTGACAGTTATTCAACTCACTAGACTTGCAATTAAACAGTTGCTATTTTAGGAACAAAATGCACAAAAAGAGTGAGAATTCATTAGCTGTAACACACAAAACACACAGTACATGCAACACAGTTGATATGGGGCACTTACTGTGATAATTTACTGACTATAATACATCACTGATGGGTTTTTCAAGCATCTTAATTGAAAACCCAGTGCAATCTGCATATTCTTCAAGAAGAGGGGAGATTTCAGAGGTTGTTCATTTGTGAGAATAGGCTGGATTTAGAAAATTAATTAGCCTTTCTATTATCCTCTGGATGACAGACGGCAGCTGGAGTGGGACGAGTGGGGAGCTCTGGAGCCTGGAGCCAGCAGGCCTGTGAGCGGAAGGACAGAGGCCACATGCACGTGCCGAGCATATGATCTCCAAGATCAGGCCATTTCCTGGGCTGACTTGTGTGTGATGAAGGACTGATGGCTTGGGTTTTAAAGATCCACAGTGGATCAGTCGGTATTGCCTGCACACAAGCCTGCATAATTCACTCCTGGGCTTTTTGTTCTAGAGACCTGACCTCGGATCAGTGTTGCCTGTTAAATTATCATAAGTATGGATGAGTTAAACCCTGGATCTTGCTGATCTTCCACACAAGCCTGATGTGAAATGACCTGCTTTGTTAACCTATTAATGAAACACTTCTGAAGTGGGTGAATCAGCTATATTTAAAAATTACATTGTGGGATCCACACATCTGTGAGCCGTAGTGTAGATGCTTCTTATTTCAACTGTCGTGGTCCCGAATTATTTTATTAGTAAGTTCAGAACACCATAAAATTGGTGTTGGTGTTACCACCCAAGTGATAAAATCCATTATATTATAAGGTTACTAAATTCTATAAATACTGAAAATCTTTATTTATAAACTTCTTGTGACCTAGACATCTTTTTTTTTTTTTTTTATAAGTGTAAAATCTTTGATAATTGTTTCTATACTTTGTTGGTGATTAATATGCCACAACATTAAAAACTCTGACAGGTAAAATTAAGGTTTGAAGGAAGCAGGGAAAATGAGCAAGAGTAAGGATCTGAGGGACCATCGACAAATTGTGATCAGAACATCTTCAAAATGGCATGTCTCATGCCTTCTCCAAAGCATACGATGTCCTGTGTTCACCTGGATGCTACTTTGACACATGCTTGATAGCTAACCATGGTAACAGTAATCGTTATTGGCAGTCCTTCTACCGGGTAATGTGCACCACCACACTGCACAAAGCAGTGCTTTGTGGAAAAGGGGAAAAGTTCAAGGGGTAGATAATGGCCTGCAAATTCCCAAGAATCTTAGTGTGGTCAAGTGCCCGTGGGATGGGATGGAAAATAGAAAAATTTTGCTATGTGGAGAGCCCAGCTCAAAACATAATGGACAAGAACATGCTGTCAACATCTGAGCTCCTTCAGGTCACTTTTTTATTGCCATAAGTTGGACTTAGATTGGATTCTGGGCTCTGGAGCAAGCAGGCCACAGCCCCGGGGGACCTGCTGCTTGACCGTGAAAAGCGTTGCCTCCAAAAGAGTCTTCGAAACAGATCAATGAGTGGCATCAATTATTACCATCGCTGGAAAAATTCAGAAACGTGGCCGCAGGATGCTAACGTCACGTTCTCCAAGTTGGACGTTGTGGCCACTAATTATTATCAATGAATGTGCAGAGATTTTTGGTCTTACGCCATTCATTTTTCATGCTCTGGCGTGGAACTTGAGATTCGTCAGCTGTGACTGAACATGGCCGCATTTTCAGCACTGCGATAGAAGCGAAAACCGGTATAGACAAATGAACCTTCTTTTCTTCACAGATGTCTCACATGTGAAATAACAGTGCAGTTGGGGTGAAGTTGGGTTGCGCTCCAAAGGTTTGTGAAATAAAACATTTTGTGTCTGGTTCAGTTGCCGTTATCAGAAAACAACTTTTATTAAGGCGCATTGATTCTGAAGTGCAATCATTTTTCAGAAGCCCAACTACATTTCTTCGCTCGTGTCTTCAAGGTTTGTAATAGTCTTGAATTATTCTGTTAATCAGGTAACAGTGCCAGTCCAGTACCTGCAGGGACCTTTTAAGATGTTGCTTGTGAAGCTTCACATGATGGGGAGTTCGCCATGGCTCTAAATATGATCTCATCTAATGAAAAAAAAGCAATTAAAATGGTTCATGTTTATGGCAACACAGCACACAGTTCATATTATTCACTCGAGACTGGAGTCAAGGACAGATTAAGGAATCCTAACAGAATCATGCCGATTGAAACTCATAACCATCACTTAGGGGAATGTTTGTTTGTAGTTTGTTATCTCTAGACATACGATGTAGGGGGAGAAAAAGATTCAAATGGTGAATGGAAAATCATGCCTTGTGATAAAATTGCTTTTTTTAATTGGAACTTTTGTGCATGGGGCGGACTATATAATTCCAAACTTATTTATCTTTATACACAAATGGAAACATTAAACGGTAAATTAGCCTTATTTTTTCATAGGACCTGTAGATCATTAGAATGAGATTTTCCAGAGAATAGGACTTGTGCAAGTTCAACTGCTGCTTCATTCACCTAATAGGAACACAAATTAAACTTATTGTATTGCTTTCCTTGCTGCAGTACATTATGCAGGGGTTAGGCACCTTTTATAATGTTCTTTGTTTTACAGTTGAAAAGAAAAGAAATACAGGCCGAAACATTTACAGCAGGGTCTCAAATAATGAACTGTTGGGTTTATGGTAAAAGTATCGCATTATGATAAGATTGAAATGGAAAGATTTAGTACGTAAAGAAAATTATCAGGTGGCCTTTGAAGAATCTATATTCTGATGTGTGGGTATAGTAATCCTTAAACATGAAAATCAAATCTCCTTGTTTTTTCCCGCACCATCTAATTATAGTCCAAACGTCTGAGGCCAAACACTGAAAAGCTGAAAATGGAGAGAATATTTCTAGGCCACTGTTCACACTGAAGTAAACTCCTTTGTAGAAAAAGGTCAGATTTCAGTGATTCAGTCACATTACTTCAGAAGTTTCTTGAATCGTGATTCAATCGTGATTGAGTTTTGCCGTTCATTGTCATTAAAGCACAAGAAGGACGATTCCTACAATTGGGAATCTTTCTACAGTCAAGTGAGGGTGAAAATGTGTGAAAAGATTTCCATGGACCCCAGTGACTATGTGGCTTGTGTAAGTGCTCAACCATGCCAGTACATCAACTTCCACAGGTCCCTCATCAGCACCGGTCAGAGTTTTGTGCCGCTTTAACCGATGCCTTGTCCTGGCTGTGGGTCCGTCATTGACTCTGCCGCAGACACGCCCGAGGGGATTTTCCCATGGGAGCGAACTGGGGGAGAGTGCTGTCCATCACCCCACTGCCCACCAGAGACGAAGAGTTAGTCCAGGCACCCAGCTTCCCCCACTGGACAGATTTAGGACACCTCAGGTTCATTAGTCAGAGCAAAGTAGGGCAGGTGCTGTGTGGATGCGCAACTCCCTCTCCGGTAGCCGGATACTCTGGGAACAGATGAAGATGAATTTTGGATTGTGAAGTTAGGCCTGAGGTCAGCCTCCTTTACCCTTCTTCTTCTGTAGAAGAAGGCCAAGACGCTGAGCTATTCCTGTGTACATTTTAATATTTTATCTCAAGTCTCAAAATTTGATCTAACACAATTTACTGCAACATTAATGGAAAAAAATACATGAATATTAATGACGGATTCCTTTGCAATGTTCACATTTTCCGAACAGCCTTGAGGCACATAGTAAGAATATTTTGCAGACAAATATGGAAAATGAATATTCAGTGCTACCACAACATCAGATAAGCATAAATTGTCCCCCCCTCTGCTTCATCTCATAATGTGGTCCTGCGAATGAGGCAGCCCACCCACACAGCTTCATATGAATGTAGGAATGTAGGAAATCTACAGTGTAATCATATCATGTTTGTGTGTGTGTGTGTGTGTGCCTGTGGGGTGTTTTAAAAAAAAAGATACAATTTTGATTATTCATGTTTGCTGTGAGTAAATAGTTGGACTTATCCAGAGGATTTAGGGCAGCACTGAATAAATAAAGAGGAGTGACCCTGAATGAATGAGAGGGAGAAACTCATTTGTTTAGGGCATTTTACTGTCACGGCTCTACTTGTCCCCTGTAGACAGAGCAGTCAGAGTGAGTGACCACCATCATTCTTTTGACTTTAATGAGAAGATTGTTATTGACAATGTGGTTAATAAGTTTAGTTGAAATCGTATGAAATTACCTTCAGTATGGAAGATTTTGGAGTGACATATCCACCATCATCAGAACACCACAGCAGATAGTATCTTTTGAACCCTTTACTAGAGTGACATACTGACAAATCCGTGCAATTTGTCATCTGCCTGTAGAGCAGCGGCATCAGAACGTGTCTGCGTTTTTTTATTTAAACCTGTCCAGCTTGGAGTGCATCAGCTTATGAAAAGCTCTTCTTCGGCTCCTCCGCATTCTTCATTTGTCACTCAGATAGGGCTATTTTTATCGTTAGCATGTCGGCAACCCCCCAATCTGGTTCGGAGGAAAAGGAGGGGGTCGCGGCCAGATTCCGATCCCTCCCAGGCCTGGAGACCGAGGGACCGCTGTCCACCCTGCCTCCCAGTGTGTGTGTGTGTGTGTGTGTGTGTGTGTGTGTTGGCCTCCCTTCGCAGCCTGTCATAGGATACAATGGAGGTAATTAACGAGGGGTTGCAGCCCCGCCCTCCTCCCCGCACAACGCTCGCTGGGATTGACAGGAGGCTGGCAGTGAAGACCCAGCCGCTTCAGCCCCAAGGTGAGACAGACATGAGACAGCTGTCCATAGGGGCAAGCTTCGCTCTGAAGCCCTGAGCAGGAGTGATATCTGACAGCTCCTCTGTCACAGCCATGAAGGACGTATTCCACCATCTCCCAATGCTCTCTCTCTCTCTCTCTCTCTCTCTCTCACTCTTTTATTCAAACTAGTGAAAATGAAACTGAGATGCACGTCATTTAATACGATTTTAGTCGAACGAGCGCATTAAAATGCCTGTCCAGTTATAGTTGGACTAACACAATAATTCGATTTAAACGTCTGAATGCCACTGGTGGGATTGAAGGGGTTTATGCAAAAGTGCTTCTCTATGGTGTGACACAAATTTAAGTTTAAGTGCAAGCTATGAAGTACTTCTTATTGATGCAAAATTAGCAAACATGCTCCATCCCAGCACCATTACAGTGTTGGATTTTGGGCCAATTCCCTCTGCATTCACCTCTCTCTACCTCTCTCTTGCTGCACTCTATTGCACTCCTGTTTTCATGCTTCCACCTGTACCTGGCTTCTATCTCCTTCCCTCTCCTCACAGGAAGGTTGCAGGATGCAGTTTCAGAGGTTGCGTCCCTCTGAAATGCATGAGCCATTGAACAGGTGCGAGTGTATAAAGCGGATAAAGGAGCCATTCTAAGGAAGGGAAATGTTTCATTATGGGACGATGTGATAACCTGAACCTGTCACCGTGCTGACAGATCCGCTGGAAAGGGGTAATTGTGAACGCCAAGCTAAACTTGAGATGGCCAGTTCGATAAGAGAGAAACCTTTTTATTCAGAAAGAAATGGCAACCAGTATTAAAATGTTCATATTAAAAAAGAAGTCTTCACCCAGGACCCAGCATCACTGCTTTTTATTCTAGACTGATCCATATTTTCTTTAAGGTCACTTCCACTGTCCCACTATAATCATACCTTACTGTGCTCAGCTGGTTCTACTCTTTATACTGTACTTCTCAGGGCCGCGCCAAGGGAAAGAGTGCAGCAGGTGTGTAGGTCAGAGGTCAAGGTCACTATAACCTCACATTCATGTCATCATAATATATCAGGAACACATAGAGGGGAATATCTGTTTTAAACTTTCATTTGGTTTAATAGATGAAATGATCACATATTGGTAGTCAAACATCAAGGTCATGGCGAGGTTTGGTGAGATTGATTTTGGCTTTTGAAAGCATACACGCTTGTGTCAGTAATTCTAGTTATTAATGAAAAAAGTTGTGGGCTGATCATTTATCCTCATGGCATAAAATGTGTCACCACCAGGAGAAGATAAGAAAATAATAGAATCATGACTTGTGTCCATCTCAGTCCACTGCTCATCTGACCGAGAGTGATGTGTTGTACACACTGTGCTGCTTATTTCAAGTTAGCATTCCAAGTCAGGAGCTGCAAAAAGTGGCACATGGACACATTTTGTGTCACAAGGACCAGATACAGTACCAACAGGGAAAAACATGTCACACGCATTGATCACTCAGTAACATTGTGGAAATAGAAGTGCTGATTGGCAGCCATGCCCTCCTCCTCTCTCGATTTGGTTGTGCTAAATCTCCAGTAGTGTTTGGTGATCAGTCTAGTGCAGGTGAGGCTCTGGTAATGAAAGCTGGGCGGCCTGACCCCAGAGTGTAGCCCCGGACCTGGGAGACGTTGGATCTGGCCACAGTGAGTGAGCTGCTGGATTTGGGCGGGGTGAGAAAAGAGGTGTGAAGCAGGGAGCCCTTTAGCAATCCATGCACTATTAATGAAAGCCCTGGGCTACAGCACTGGGATTGCAACAATAGGATTTGCCGTGCCATAAAATAAACCCCAGAATGCCCCAGATTAGGGAAGATGGAGCACGACTTAGATATCCGCTAATACATTTCTCCTTTATTTAACCAGGTAGATTTGGTTTTGAATTAAACCATCACTTTTATGCATTCCTAGCTAATGAATAATGTATGATGCAAAGAAAAATTGGATGGTTACAAAGTTTTTCTTCAGCATAAGCCAATGAAATTGACTATAGACCTTTTTTTTTTTTTACATGAAATATTTAGTCATCCAAAACGGAAATTGCCTCATTAAAAAATAATTGCAGGAATAGCTTTTGAAAACTCATATTTCAAAAAGCTCATTGAAAATGCAGCTGTATGCATCAGGGCATTCGTTTGCTCAGCTAACAGGTCTGGGACATTGGGTCTGGCTGATGACTTTGCCACCCTCGAATTCAGAAGTCAGGACTTGAAGCGCTAGACCACTCAGCGCTACCATCAAGCATTAAGTTTGCAAAACAGCCACAGGTTAACTTGGTAAAAATGGCCGAGTAGTCATCCATAGAGGTGATTCGTTGTATTATTGACTACTTTCTAAATCAGAAACAGGTAAATGCAAAAACTAACACTTACTTGAGTAAAATAAGTGACAAAATATGTCAGAATTCTAAATTAAAAATACATGCCCATGCCTCCATGTGGGTCTTCTCAGGGTGCTCCAGTGCTCCCCCTCAGTCACAGTATGAGCAAGTAAGGTGATGCTGAATTGCCCGTGGTGTGTGTGTGTGTGTGTTTCTGTGTGTAGACCTGACCTGGAAAAGTGGATTTCAGAAATGGGTGTTAACAAACAATTAGGACTAAGCTGAGCTGTTTATTGGTGCTTGTTATTGTTCAGAAGTTATGGAGTAATGGTCAATTGTTGTGTTTTTGCCTTTTTCCTTCCTTCTTCCAGCCCTCTGTGCTTTACACCTTCCATGTTGTTTGTCCGTTAACAAGGATAATTAAGGGAAAGCTGGAAAATTGCAGGACTGCAGGCATCCTGGAACAAAAGTGAGGGCCTCTGGTTTCGTCCTCGAATACCTTCGCACCTGACAGAAACATCAGGGGCCAGTTGGCTGAGTACAGTGGGTCATAGCATCGATTTGGCTCGGGCCCTCGGTGGGCCCCGGCAGTAACGTGTGGAGGTGATGACAGTCCAGCTCTCTGATTGTCACCTGAGCAAATGGGCACAAACTGAAGAGCCATGTGCACAGCGGGACCTTGGACCCCGGCTCATGAATCATTTGTATCCCACACAGTTTGATTTTTGCAAAACGCCAAGTTTCGCTTTGAATTTTTTTCTTACCAACAAGCAGGGGAAAACAATGTGCTGCATGCATTGACCTTAGAATTTAGATTGAACTTTGATCACCTAAAATGACGTATTATTTCTAGATGCACGTAACCTTGTGTCTGTGTAGGGGCTAAAAACAACCCATTAAACCCAATATCAAAAAACGTCAGTTTTTTTTATTTGTAGAAAAATTCCATTATTTTTATTTTAGCAAAAGCCATGAATAAATATTAGGAATAATTAACTTGGACTAAAATAAAAATAAAATACTACACTGTAAATGTAAATAAAATGGAGATAAATTGGAGTGCAAGTTACTTACTTCGGTTGACAGTCAGGACACTTTTTTTTTTTTTTCCCACTCACTGCTTAGTCAGGGTCACGGCTGCCGTAGTCCATCCCATTACTTTGGGCACAATACACACACACACACACACACACACACACACACACACACACACACACACACACACTAACTTCTAATGGACATTTAAGAGTCACAAAGTGTTTGAATGGAAGAATTTAAAGTGAAGTGATTGCCATTGTGAAACACTGCAGCACAGCACACGGTGACACAATGAAATGTGTCTTCTGCTTTTAACCATCACCCATGGTGAGCAGTGGGCAGCCATGACAGGTGCCCGGGGAGCAGCATGTGGGGACGCTGCTTTGCTTAGTGGCACCTTGGCGGATCAGGATTCGAACCTTCTAATTACGGGGCCTCTTCCATTATTTTAAATTGTCGAATGACAGTACCTTAATATATATTCAAGTGTCTCACAAAAAAAAAGACAATATGAAATGCTGTAGTGTGACCTTGAGTGAATTATTGTTTAATAAGTGTAAGAATAGAATGACAGCCCATCCACCCTTTACCCTTCATGCTTTATTATGACTTCAAAGGCATTCAAAGACATGTGACAGTCAGTGTAGTTTTAGTACAGTCTCCAGCCTGACGCAGCTTCACGGTAAAACACTGACTGCTGCGACATTATCACCAGCCTCTGAAGCGTTCTGGAGGAAATTCATTCCACGAGCTCCTTCCCTTCTTCTGTTCCTGCCATCTTCCCCTACCCCCTTCTCTTGATATATATTTTCTTTATTGTTTATCCAGCTCTTGTGCTGTCAGCGCGAACAAGACGGGTTGCAGTAAAGAATCTTATCTTCCCCAAAGCTGACAGCTGGGTGAGGGGCTGAATCGGCTTTGATGTTCACTGATCTATTTCACACATCACCCCCATGCTCCATCAGGCCTCGTCATTGGGCAACAAGCCCCTTTTCTCAGAATCAAATGAAAATTTTGGGGAATTGTTTCGCTCTGCTTCTTCTCCTGCCATAGCTCTTATTTACTTTTTCTTCCGTACTTTCAGATATTTTTTTCTCGTTCTGTCTGTCTTATCCTCTCTCACCCACTTCTTTTAGCTACTGTGGTGTTGCACACTGTCAGCTTCACATCAGCTTCAGTATTCTGCACATGCTGTAGTAACACCACTGCAGGACACAATAGGCATATGTCTGGACACATTTTGCCAACTGAAGAATAATAATGTGTCCTGAAAACAATAAAAGTGCGTTGTAATAACGAGAGTAAATACAGTAAAGCAATGAAAAGCCATGGGTACAGATTTTTAGACATGAATTATGTGATGCAAAAACAAGTGTGGCCAATATAAAAATGGTCAATTTTTCATTGAGAATTAATTATTTTAAGAATTGTGCTCAATTTGCAAGAGTTAATGTATTGTACATATTTAAACTCTATTTCTGCAAATTTTTAGTTTTAAAATGACTAACCATCTCCCTTTTTCCTCACACTTGTCTGTCCAACACTAGCTTTAGATGTGCTTTGCAGCAAGCCGTAGTCTTGAGAATTAATTGCAAACTGTTCGATTAATTAGTAAACTTACAGCCCTTATTTCAAATTACTGCCCTATTCCCCATCCAAGGATTTTTGCTTTTTTCTTCTGCACACTCTTTCACTTCTCTCCTTTTTGCACTCCTTCCCCATATATCTGGTGTGGCACAGCACGGCATTTAGGCAGGGCGGCATGCCAGGCAGCAGCACATTTCCTTAAGCCCATTAGCAGTTTTAGGAGCAGTCTGCAATCGCCGGCCTGTTCATCCAAAGCCGCCTCGGCCATTTGTCTCAAAGTGCCCGCGGTGTCAGCTTAAAGTGCTCCTCCCCTCCCGTCGGCGCTCCGGCCCGCACCCGTCCGGCCTCGGCAGAGAATTTGCTGGAGCCGAAGCCGACTAACTTCGCTCTTGAGCGGCAGAGACGTTACCAAGTTGACGTGGTGGAACAATGACGGCAGATATGTCCTCAACTAGAGCTAATAATCCCTCTTATCTTTCTCTCCTGCATCAGATGCTCTTTCAGTCGTTTAGTAACGGGGAAATGGCTGCTGTTCGTATAAAGCATCGGGGATATCACACTTTGTCATGCAATTTTTTCGTGCCCCGATTGATTTTGACTAAAAAAACCTTTGTGTCTGTGAAGTGCACATTTTCAATGCCCATAATTTATGCATGAGTGTGAAAAAGTAAACAATTGCACAGAGGGGACCACCCGCTCCAGGACGTGCACACACACAGCACTTTAATCTTTCATTTCAGACCGAGACCGAGGCTACCCCACCTCAGATCTTGTGGCCAAGGAACATGAATTGGACGAATAAGAATAGTGAATAAGTAAAAAACTACTGGTAGCTGTCATGTCACATTGCACACTGTGTTTGGGTGTAGAGGCTTCTTCATTTAGATGCTGTACGTCAAGGAGGGGTTGTGTGTGTGTGTCACTTGGGTTGGATTTGGGACGGATGCGTCTTCCCACAGCGGAGAATCAGCCGGAGGGATTCTGAACACTTCTGTGCTGTTAACGTAGCACCGCGTACTTTGTGAACTAATAAAGAATTGGGAGGCGGAGTTATATAAGACCTTGCGACCATGTGGGCGGGGCAACAGGTCTCCTGATTCACTCTCCCCTCTGAACCCCAGCATCTCTCAGCAGCCCGAGCTGCAGCAGAGGTTGCTCTCCATTCAGGAATTTTCTGCTGAGATAGTCTTTGAAGATCAATATTCTGTACTATTTCTAAAGCATTTTTGCTCTCTCTCACACACACACACACACACACACACACACACACACACACACACACACACACACACACACACACAGCACCTGAAAATACACCTGTGCCTTTCCTGCCTGCAGCCTTTAAGTGCTGCAGTTTGTCCGTCCGTCCATTCCACCCACTCCGAGCACAGCTTTGGGCTGAGATTAGTGGAACAGGCATTGCTGTGTTAACACTCGGGTTCCTGATAAGTACTTTTCATCCCTTATCTGTTCTCCTAGGGTGGGGTGTTGGTTTGATGAAAAGATTGTGCGTGTGTTGGGGAGAGGAAGGGTGGATCGAATGGATTTTATTTCAGTTCACACCTCTGGAGTCATTACATTAGCTCAGCTTTGGTTCATTTAATTAATGCTCCTTCCCCCTCTTCATAACAGATTAGCATCAAACGTTGCACGACTGTTATTATTATATTACTTTTTGGTTGTCAGCTTGGCAATTGCTTCATATAATGAGAAATGGGTTAGTATCCGAATTGAATTTGGATCCAATGGCGTGAGTACAGTGGAGGGTTTACATAACAGCAGCAGTGCGGTGTGAGAAGTGAGCAGGTGGCTCGGGCGTCTCGGTGCTGGACACCTTCTTGTGCCTCCTCCCCACAATGTGTGCCCAAGCCTGCCTGGCAGGAAGTGGCAGGGGTCCAGGTGGTTGGAGGACAATTAGGAAGGTTCAGGAAGTGGAGCAGTAATGTCTGGATCATCCTCAACACACACTTCATTCACTGTGTTAGACATTAGAAGCTGCTTGGTAGTCCTGTACTGATGCCTACAGTTCATTTTGTACCAGCTCCAGAATGGGGCATCAACAGCTCCTGTTCTGCTCAGTGCTCCAGTGTGTGAGACAGATCCCTGTTCTTGCAGCATAAAACAGTACTTGGCTGGAGGCATGTTTTCAGGTCATCTGTCCCTGTGTGCATCTGTCTGTTAACACTGTATTGCAGGAATTTGGTTCAAACGGTCACTCTGACATTGTCATGTTCTTGTGAGAACAACGGGCCTATTTTCTATTTTGTAACATCAAAAAATTGAAACCCGCAGAGTTTAAAGCAATATTTTGACCTGACTGGTTCTGAACAAAATGATTATATTTGATTATATTTTAGATTATTTTAACTATTAATATAGCAATTGTTTTTACGGTGCATCGGTTAATCTAACGATTATCGATTTCCACATTTGTTGACTAATATGTCAATTTATACATTCTAACTTACACATCTGAATGAAAAAACATGAATTATCTTAACATTCAAAAGATCTTTATTGCTCTTAAACTATATATATATATACACACACACACACACACACACACACACGGAAAGAATCAACTGAAAGAATACAATGACCAATGCAAACTTGGGGGCTTCAATACAGATGGAGTTTTATTGCTTTTATTAAAACAAGCCAGCAGCTCCCCATGGACCAACAGAATTTAACAATCATGTTGAAAACTAGTTTTTTTAGGGTTTGAGGCACAAAACCATTTCATTTAATTTATCAACTTATCTGATCAACTGAGGTTGTAGGCGATTTGCCTGCCAAGGGCACAAAACAGGCTGGCACCGCCCCTGGCCTGAAACATCGGCCGGGATTTGGAACTGCTTATGGATTCGTCATGTCATTGCCATCCTACACCTCGCCCACTCGCGATACGAAAATACCGCTCCGCCCCCAGCTAAGGTGTGTTCTTATAGCCTACTGAAACATTCACAGTTCACAGGACAAATTACAGAGTAACCTGTTTCTTAATTGAAGTATGCCTACATCTGTGATGAACGATAGCATTTCTTGCACTACTGAAACTCACGTTGCTGCTACTTGCCGGCACCTCCATCTTTGTTTTGGCGCATGTTAATGTGACACTGGGTCATCAGGAGGGTGAGAGAACACTGGCACAATATGACAAACATTAGGCTACATCAGTATAAGCAGCGTAACAGTACACTGTTTACTAGTGTAAGGTCAAAGGTGCGCTCAGGATGGTTAATGAACACTTGAACCAGAAGACAACAAAATCCCAGGTTCAAACCCCACTTTCTACCATCGTGTCCCTGAGCAAGACACTTAACCCTGAGTGTCTCCAGGGGGGGACTGTCCCTGTAACTACTGATTGTAAGTTGCTCTGGATAAGGCTGTCTGGTAAATGGCGTAAATGTAAATTAATACAAGGTATAAGAAGGTTAGCTTTCTGTTTCCAAAAGGTTTGACTTTGAGGTGTTCCCGGTATAGATACATACAACCCATAGCACGTTCTAACTTATAAAGCACGTTTTGATGTATTTAACATAGAAAATGACTGCTTTTCTTGTTTTCTGGTTTCTAGGCACCTGTTCATCCCGGCAGAGTCACAAACCAAACCAGCAGCAGCAGCAGCGTAAGGGAGCGAAGGTCCCCCCGCTCTCTCACCGCAGACCAGTATAGCCGCCCACCAGCCGAGCGCCCAGCTGCCTGCGACGACCGGGTGTGTCCCAACCCGGTCTGGTGCCTGAGCGCCAGCAGGGACCCCCCCGCTGGGCCCCGGAGGTTGGACGGGGTACCATCTTCTGATCCGGGCGTCCTTCGAAAGGCCGACCATCCTACCAGCCAGATCCCGCGAGCCGTGGCCGCCAGCAGCTGCAGCCTGCAGAGCCGCGGCAGCCCGTCACGTAGCCTGTCCTCCGACAGCGAGAGGGGGTCCCTGCCGCGCCCCACCTCATCGCTGTCTTCATCGTCCTCTTCATCCTTCGCAGGCCGTCTGGGCCAACCGCCCCGCGGCCCGCTCTCCCTGCACATGTACAGCCGCAAGAACGTCTTCCTGCAGCACTCGCTGCACACTGCGGAACTGCAGGCTCTCGCCCAGCAGGACGGCTGAGAAATAAATACCTCCACGTAACTACTCACACATACACACCCGAATCACCAGCACATTCACCGGACCGGCAGCCACGGCGTCTTCCCGCTCACGTCTGACGGGCAGCAGCGGTCTCAGCAGCTGACGGCTCAACGCGCGCGGAGCAGATGGAACATGCCGGGCCGCAGTCCAACCCAAACCACCCAACTCATGAGTCTTTACCTCTCAACTCCATGAGGAACCGACCGTGGTGAAACCCAATTGGTTCTGCAAGCACACTCTAATGCCCAGAACTTGCTTTTCTACTGCAGATAGACCTGCAGGTACCTACGGTACTTCAAGAATTCGAGTTTTTTTTTTTAGAGATGACTGGATGAGTAGTGATTAAGTGAAGAAGAAAAGTTTGGTTTGTTCTGGGTTGTTGGGTTATAGTCCAGATCCCCATGTGCTGCGACTTTTTTCAGAAAACCCCTCTGTTCTCCTTTTATTTCCGTCCAGCTCATGTTGGATCCCATCAACGGCCCAGATGGTGACCAGCAATTATGTTCCTTCATTTGTCCACAGCCACATTTTTATAACATTTTAGGCTTTTGTCCTGATTACATTTGTTTTTAGGGCTTATGCTTGTAAAAACACAGCAGAAAATCCACCAAAGTGAGTTCATACCTGGACTTTTGATTGGCACAGAGGAATCCTGGGAGTGACGATATTGGCATGCTGACACAGGTCTATGAATATCATTCTGCCTTATTACATTGTTTACAGCCTCAGTGTTCCTCAGCCAGCTACTCATTGCTTAGCAACAGCTGGACCAGAGATGGAACCCTTTCTCAGTAATATTCTCGGGGTCATGCCATACTGTGGGGTATTGACTCTCTCAGGATTCCTAACAGCCAGACAAAATGGCAGGTCGGAACTAACTGTAGCATTCATATTTTTTATGGAATTGAAATGGTTCATCTTTACTACATAACCTTTCATCTTTTACCATACAAATCCAGCATCTCATATTAGTATATTACTTCAAAAAACAACACAGACAAAATTTTTAAAAAACTTTTTCAGTGGACAAAAGCTGCAATCCTGATCCTAAAGGTGCTCCTGACCCAGAGTTTTCATTCCAGCCACAGGGCAGGCAGAACGCACAGAAGGCTGGAACCAGAACGTTCTCCAGGAGCAGGACTGGAAACCCCTACGGCCTCCTTACCCAGAACCCTCGCCAGTACTGGAGCCATGAAAATTCCGCAAGACGTCACCCCCACGTCTACACTTGTGCCAAACAGTCGGAGAGTCAGACTCTACTTAGTGAATTACAGTCCCACCGTCAGACCCCTTTTAGGGGATTTAACACTTGTTAACCTTTGGTAATTGCATGCTTTTTAAACTACAAATAAAAGTGGACTCGGAGCCTTTTTGTGAAGGGACTGTGGGCTAAAATAGCTTTTACAGTGTTTTAATCAGGCAAGGTGGCTCGTGATTCACACCACTGCTCGCTCGCTTGCTTTTTTTTTTAAGAAATGGATGCCAGTTTTACGGGGTTTGTTGCTATTCAAATGCGGCATATTCACCCTTTTTTTATGGACAGACTCAGTGGCGGTGCACTTTAAAGTAACGCGTTGACCTCTGACATGAGCACCTACATGCTGGAGATGCAGGTGAATAACAAAGTTGTACATAGTCTAGAGGTTCATGATTAAAACTGCCGCCAACTCTCCGGAACCGCTCTCTCTGCGGATTCTGGACCGGGCGGTATTCGTGTTGGGTCAGGGGTAGGACGGGTCGCTGCTCTCCTTTCCTTTTTCCCCGCCGCGGGGGCGGAACATGGTGCCGAGGAGCGGGAACAAGGACGGGTGGAGGTGAAGGAAAGCCTGGAGAAACGCGGCCTCGTCCACCAGGTCCCCTCCCACAGGCCCGCTGTTCCACTTCCCAGGTCCGTGGGGAGCAGCAGACTCAGCGCAGCCTACTTCCACATCCTGGCACCAGCGAGCCTGCGGAGGGAGCAGATTTACAGACCCAGAACCGCCATCTCACCCTTCCATTAGGACTGAGGTGGGACAAACGGCGACTGGATTTGAAAAACGACCTCATCGGAAAGCAGCTAATGCGTTGTTGCACATCCATTTCGTATGACTGTGTCCTTTTATCGCCCCTCAAACCTGAGCGAAGTCCACACTGACATTGAACACACTTCTTTTGGACACTTGTGCATGTGTAAAGTTAGGAAATTAAGCCCCGCCTGCCTCATTTGTTCTCCCGCATCAACTTCAGCTTGGCTGAGAGCTGACAGGAAGCAGAACTCTTCCAACGCGAGACGGTTCCCCGTGGAACCGAGGATCATCGCTGGCTACGGAGTTGCATCTCACAGCACACGGCACTGGTCAGCTGAGGGGTTGCTGCCTTATTTATATAATTACTTGGTGTTCTGTGACGTGTAATCGCTTTTTTTTTTTTTTTTGCCCTTTTGTTTTTTCCTCGCAGAGCTTTTGGAAATTGTGAAAGTGAATCCCGCTGACATACAAAGCCAGTGGCAGAATGGTAAATATATTTTATATAGGTACCTCTGTTTGTACCCTTAAGTTGTACGGTCCTTGCATTTTTAAAAATGAACAGGACTCACGTGATGTTGACACTTTTTGAGAAATGATTTTAAAAGGAATAAGAATAATAAGCATAATATGAAGCGATAAGATTTTAATAGAAACAATCAGCATTCTTTACTCTGTACGGCAGTTTACGTGCTGATTTTCACTGGATGTATGAATTAAACAGGTATAAAAAAGGAAGGAAAAGTAATGGTCTTTTCTTCTTCTTCTTCTTCCACCATATGCAAACTTTGGTCTGGCTATTAATTAAGTTTAATCCCAGCCCAGCGGGCCTCGGAGACTCGTCTTATTAAAAACGGCGGTGTCCCTTGATTAACGCTGCAGAAATCTGACTCATCAACGTGGAGCCTGTTGCTCTGGAATCAACCGACTGGCCGTGGCCACCGTCCATAGACCAGGTGACACGTGACAGTTCCGCTGGCCCACAAGGTTCCACACAGAGAAACCAAGGTACATGGATAAATCGTGGATGATGCATAAAAATAGTGCCATTTCTGGTGTTCCTTGTGAGTCTCAAGATGCGCCGTTTCATCTTTACTCATGATGTTCTGTTGGAGAAGTCTGATCCTTCGGACTACAGCTACAGGCAGGGACGCGTCTCTCTTTTCTTCTGATTTTCAGATGCGGTGCTTAGGTAAAATACACCAGGATTTAAATGAGCAGGTGATTGTTAAGTACTGCTTTGAAATACTATTAATATATTTCCAGCGATAGCGTTTTATTTAATCGTAACTGATGCAGTGAATGCCATGTCAGAAAAATGGACCTGGCATGAGTGGTTCATTTTCACCCGGTTTGGACCTTAACCCCATTCAGAATCTTTAGGATGTGCTGGAGAAGATTTTACAAAGATCAACCCTCCAATCCTCAACACCAAAGGTTGGTGCGAAATTAAAATAAGAAATGTATATTGAAACAATGGCATAACTGCATGAACTCCATTATTTTAGTACACTGCTCTTTGTTTTAATGGAGGCTTGATCAAGGCAGGCCTCTGGTTTCCAGGGACTCTTCCAGTCCTCGTCCCTTGTCCATCAGTTGTGCATTTTGCTGTGCAGGGTGTGACCAGACACAGCAGAATGAAGTCACTGGCCCTGCTGTGCAGACACCGTTGAGAGCAGAGAGGAAGGATTCTGCTCTGTGCTCCCCAGATTTATTGAAGTAAAAAGAAGCTAAGCTCCATGCGCCGTTACAGCGTCCCTTTTGCGGCGGGAAAGCACTTGTCTGGCCATTTAAACGGCATGTCAATTTATTGCATCAAGCTCATGCCTAAGCGCTTCCAACGAGCTGCAGAGGCTTTCGCACTCGGAGTCTGCTCCCCCCGTCCTGCCATTTTGGACCATGGCTCCCTGGCCCAATTCAGCTATCCTGGTTTCCGCCGCTTAGATCTCGATTCATCCCTTATCAAGTTTCCAGCCGGAAAGGAGGCCGGGGCCGAGCCTGAAAGAGGTCCGCAGGGGCGATCGCGAGAATTACGTCCCAGGATGAAGAGGGCACTTTGCTTTGACGCTCGGGTTGATGCCCATCCTTGTGTTTCTGTGAAATTGCATCTGTTATGTGAGACACCTTCATGAAAAATAAAAAAAAATACCTCTGTGTTCCGTTCGGCAGTGGCTGGGAACGATTTGCCACGGTCCCCATCTTTTTTAGAAAAAGGAATTTTTCATTCCATTTTTTAGTGTAGCTCTCGCTCTCTTTTTTTTTTCTTCTTTGACAAAACTGGTCATCCCGTCTCTATCTTTCTTCTCCGAGATGAATTGATTCTGCCCAGTGGGGTAGCACACACAGTGCGAACACAAACAGAGGATTTAATGGAACTCGGCTGCTTTCAAAGGAAAAGCTGGAGTACAGAAATGGGCGCCATAAATTTGGCGGGGGTGGGGTTTATGCCATGGTATTGAATGTTAGCAATATTTATCCTACCACGAGCTGAGAGTTATTTTCTTCTCTCATAAGAGAGACATGGGCAAGAAAGAAAGAAAAAAAACTGGACGATAGATGCCTCACCAATTCATCAGGTTTCTGAAATTCGTATAATGATGCAGATGGCCTATTAATAACTCTGCTGAGGAGTTATGGTGCCGCCGGGCCCATCGCTGGACCTTTCCTGCTGAGCCGCTGCCCCTCAAACTTGTGGGAAGGTCGGCGTTTGGCCCTCAACTCCTCCCGCCACCCGCGGCACCCCGCTGAGGTGGCCGTCTCCCGGTGAGGGGCTCAGCGGTGCCCTCTGACCTCCCCTCGGAGAGACACGCTGGCGTACAGAGTGGCTCTGGGATGCCAGGAGGACGTGAGCGTGCCAGTTTTCTCTCATCCCGCGGGGGTGGTCCACCGCCGGCCGCACTGATACTCCGACTCACGCCTCGCCGCCATCGTGACGATCTGTAGCCGCTGCCGTTTTCATGTCAGGTTTTTTCCGCGTTCCGTGGACATCCGGCGCGGCCGCGAGGCATCAGGCTGATGAAGATCTTATTCTCTCCAGGCAATATCCAAGAGATATGAGGCTTGGGCCCCGGCACAGCGGCCCTACCGTAATATCCTTGTTTCCCAGGCCCACAATCGAGCAGCAGCTAAACAGAGCCACGCTGTCTGTAATGGCAAATAAATTCGGTTATTATCTGCGGCGCGAAAGTGTGGGAGAGTTGCCTCCATTACCAAAACAGATTCTCTCGGCGACGCGGGATCGCTCCAATGTGTGTTCCTCAAATTGGAAATGAAATCCAGCGACGGCGAGGATAATCTCGGCCGCCCGTCCGCATCTGCCGCAGCCTCCGTCACGGCCGGGACGTTCGCACGTCCCCCAGCCGCGCTTCATTTCATGCCGCGGGCGCGGGGATTGATTACAAGCGCGAGTCGAACGGGAATCTCCGTCCTCGGTGACGCTGCATTGATGTCGGTGTTCGACGATGGTTGTATGGCGATACAACCGGCTGTAAACCTTCTGAACGCGTCCCCGGCCTGGGAACATTCCGGCCTCGGGACTATCTCTCCACGCCACCATCAGTCCAATATAACGCTCCCTGTAGGTCTCAAGGTCTCCTGTTCTCCAGCGTACGTCCTCGGGTGGTGAGACCAAACGGTTGCTGTTGCTATGCAGGATACCGTGATCCGGAGACTCTTTATCTGTCCTTGTGGGGTTATAGCACCTGAGATGGGTCCCCGGCGGGGAACAGTCGCGTCGTTGCATTAAATCTGCATCGCACCGCCGCCACGCTGGTGTCCCTCGCGGTCCCTACCTGCTGCTATTCATTTCTGCCCAAGTGGCTTTCTTAACATCTCCTAACACTTGTTTTGTCTGCGCCGCAGACGCCACTGGCCTCAGCGGTGGGGACAGCGAGGTAAAGAAAGGAACCCTGGGAGCTGAGGGACAGCTGCATGATTGAACACATTCGTTCCTGTGGCCTTCCCGCTACATGTGACCTTAGATTTTTATCCCACGTGTCATTCAACATTTATATCTGTGCATTCAGGGTCAGCTGGCTGCAAGATCAATAAAGGTCTCTGATCTGAAAGTAAGTGAAGTCGTGCGGTCAGCCGAAATGTGGCAACGCAAAATCTTCTATAAAAAAAAAAAAAAAAAAAGGCAACAATGCCCCCGCCCTTATCACAGGAGGCAAAATAAACACGCATGAGCGGTGCGGAGTGAAGGGGGGACTACACTATACGTTACCTTGCGGGGAAATGGAGCCGATTCCTTACTTGACTCTTTACTTTCAGAGACCTGCTGCGCTCAGCTAATATTTCAGCGCCCGTAGCGGCTGGTAAGAAAAATAAAAGACCTTGCAGTGTTACTTTGGCCTGCTCCGGCCGCCATCGCGAGACGCTGATTAGGCTCCCCGGCACTCCAGGCACCGCCGAAGATGGGAAGTCACCCCCACAGAAGGTGAGATATTAATCATGCAGAGGCGCTGCAGACAGGAAGGGCATTTCCCAGGAAGTGAACGGCGCCCGCTGCCCCCGACGTGGCGTGCCCGGGAGCCCCCCAGGGAGTCTGCGATGTCACCGAGGGTCGGGCGATGCCCAGTCTCAGCACTTACATCACCGCACGTCCTTCACCAGGCCGAAAAACTTCAACATGGAAATAAGAGTGGGGAACATCAAGCACTAAATCCCAACAGTACATTCAGCAGAATACTTAAAAAAGCCCAGAAATCCCATCTATTATTCATCCATTTAGCTTATCCAGAGCAAATTCCATTCAATAAATGCACATGCAATTTAAAGTGTGTTTGTTACAGATATTAAAAACTGGTTTGCTTCTGTTCCATTCCAGGGCTCCGAAGCCACGTATCCAATTGATATCTGGTAAGAATGAAATAAAAGAACGGTTTATAACATTATTTTAAAAATGATTTCCCCCCACATGGAGCCCACCAGGGGGGAAGCGGACGGGTTATACATGTAGGGATGGGGGATCTGCTGGCACGGAATACAAATTGGAGCACTGAGAGATTAAATAAATCACTTCCAGGTTGGTTTTTAAATTATCATCAACATCATCAAACATTTAAGTTAATTAAAGAGAGTTATGTAGTAATCATTTCATTTGAATTTGTTTATGATCATTTGTTCTTTTCCAGTTTGAAAGATTTTTATTCTTGGGTTGGCTAGCTCGAGGTAGTAGGAGTTTGAAAATGCCGGTCACTAGTAGCACTTATACCACAGTCTGGATGAATACTTGAGTCTGATTGGCCAGGAGGAAATCCCTGAAACTGTGAGATGTACAGGTAGTCCCTTAACATCCAGTAACAATGGTGTTCTCCATTTAAAGGACTAGTCTTAAATAAAGTAAAACGAATGATAAAGGATTCGTGGATTAAGTCTAATCCTAGGCAGAAAGCTTTTTTTTCATTTGAACGTCATTGAACTTTTCTTTTAGTCTAGACTTACACTGGGAAACTGAACCTCGCTGTCCTTTCATTCTTCTTCGTCTCTCTGTGTCTTTTCTGATAACGCTTCCTAGAGCACTGTGAAAGCGTGGCCTGTCTCTTGTGGGTCTTTTTGATTGCGTGACCACTACTCCTCGCCATACATATTATGAAATCATTAGAAGTTCAGTCGTGCTCTGACTGGGGCGGGGTGAACAAAATCTCTTCCCCTGGGGCTCGATTGCACCTGATTAGAAAAGCATTAGGGTTTGGTGGCAAGGAACCGGTACTGCCGATCAGCACTGGAGTCACATCCATGACCCTCCGACATTGCTGATGTGAGTCCTGTTGTGACAGCGGACAGTGGGACACGCCTTCCTGTACTGGACTGATGGATGCCGCGTCGGCGCTGTCACAGGCGCTTCCTCCACCGCTGCCCTCCTCGCAGGATCGAAGTGGCGTCTGATTCCCAGAGTAGAAGCTGTAAATAAGCTGCGGCTCATCTTTATTCAGTCTGCTCCACGGGCTTATTGACCCGAGGAAAAAAAAACACTTCATGAACCCAGGCTTCTCTGGGTTCGAGAGCAGAGACCGGTCACTGTATATCGGCAATAGCCCAATAGATCAGTGACATTTAAAAGTGAAGCCTGTTGTATTTGAGAAACGCTTACTCATGATCTGACGTTGTATATTTTGGCTGTACAGCAGCTTTCAGAGGCCAACACGCCGTAACTGAAATGTCAGTTGTTTTATCATGAAGACCGAAATCATAAAAAATCGTTCGGCCTGCGGTCAATTTTGCAAAAAAAAAATAATGATCATGGAATATCAGCATTTTTCATAAAAGGGATAAAACTAAGTTTATTAACCCTTAACTGAAGTGAATATGAGACATTGCAGCACAGCGCACGGTGACAAAATATGTCCTCTGCTTTTAACCATCACCCTTGGTGGGCAGCCATGACAGGCACCTGGGGAGCTGTGTGTGGGGACGGTGCTTCGCTCAGTGGCACCTTGGGGGTGCCTTCTGATTCCGGGGCCGCTTTCTTAACCGCTAGGCCACCCACTGCCCCTAACCCTCAGGGCCACATTTTAACTGTTGCCAATCACTGTGACATGTTTCAATAAGAAATGGCTTCCTCAGTACCTTTTCATGGCAATTTTGCCCAACAATTTCCTATTCCAAAGTGCTTGGTCTGTCAACATTGTCATTAATAATGTATACGCACAAATCCTAAACTGACTGATATTTCATTCTAATTCCACTAAAGTTACCTCTACAGAGAACAGTAGGTGACATAAATGAACTTCTGAAACTTCTGAGCTCTATGTGTCATGGGCCGCGGTGCAGGGAAAGACGCATACGCACGACTTCAGGGAACAGACAAGGGTTTAATAAAAAAAACATAACTTGACATGGATCGGGGACACATACATTTTTATCCAAATTATATTTCATCAGGGAACATGAAATACAGGGAAAATAGCAGGAAAAGTTTGGGTTATGTCTACATTTTAGCCCGGCTCATCATGCATCATGCATCTGATATATAGTCATGTATCGGTGTTTTTTTTAAATGACAAAACCATCACTAAACAATTCCACTTGACCTTCCAGAAAGGAACTTCTTACACTGTCAAGTCTCCTACCTGCTGATCAGTGGCCACTCCCTGGATTCACACTACCGTCCTACATAAAATGTCCCACTTCTCCTTAAATTCCTGTCTAGCGTACTGGTGCATGACGTCAATGTCCAGTCCTTCACACAAGATGAAAATTACATGGATGGAGTTCCTCCATCTCTGCACACGTATAATCCGACCTTTACCTCACCTGTCACCTGGTCACCTCCATCGACATCTCTTCTGTCCCCGGGACAGAAAGGGGGATGTGGAGAACAAGCCAGCCTTCCTTGTTCTTGTTGGAACCTTCCTTTCTTCACATTCCACCAAAACAAAATCTATTAAAATATATTCATTAGAAAGCGTTGTTTCTATTTTTGAATTTGATGGAACATGTCGTTCAAGAGAAACTGTTTGCTGCAATCACAGCTTTCGAGGGTGCACTTTCAGTTTATTTAGTTAGAATAAAATGATTACTGTATGATTTCTGACATGGGGAGTCCGACAGGCTGAAATACATTTATTTTCATTATTTCTTTGGCCATGCACCCGGGAAAAGGCCGGCTTTCTCCTGAGCTTTATGTCCACCCCAGAAAGGAAAGCGTGTTTTGCTTCATGTCATTTTATTTCCATTTCATCATTCTCGACCAGATGAAACAGCATAATAACCCCCACCAGTGTATGGGCAACAGTGGCTCAGTGCTTTTTAAACCAGGCCGGTCTGGGAAAGAGCTTTTTAAAAAAAGTCTGAAGCTTCAGTCAGACTTCTTGCAAAGTCCATGTATGTCAATACGGAAAATCAATACGAAGTAATAATGGTATTTAATGCTTTTTGGCAAAAAGCAGTGGTGCTGCTGAAACAAAAGAGTTAAGCAGATAAAAATGAAGGGAGACCTCTACCGTTTGACTCGAGGTACTGCAGTCACTGTTTTCCCATCTTTTTCATAAAAGTAACTCTGCCAGTCATGCACAAGCATTTCACCACAGACAGAGCAGGTTTTTTCCCCTGTTACCCGTGGTGAGTAAACAGTCTGTCACTTTTTTCCATTTCTTTTTCCGCCAGCTCTCCATGTCTGTAATAATTACATGCCTAGACGGTACACGGGCTGCGGGCCGCTCCGTCACTATCAATGCAATCTAGCAGCAGTGTCGGCGCAGCGATGACTACAGATGAATTTCCAGGCAGCAGGCACGCGCCAGACAGGCTCCCAGTGTCTCCCAGGGGCGAGAATGGAAGGGGGAGGCGAGATGTTTATGAAGCCCTGATCTGTATTTAGTCTCCGGTGGCTCTGCGTAAGACCACCGTCCTGTCATTTACCAGGATGGGGGGGGTTCCGCTCCCACTTCATTTGTCCTCCTTAGTAGCTCTGCTTTCAGGACCAGAACTGAAGCAAATAGTCAATTGAACGAAGCCGTGATTTGGATTAATTTCATCTAAAAACTCTCCTGGTTCGTGTATGTCAGTTTGTCTGATTTGAAAATGATAATATGACAGCTTTATTTTTGTAAAATACACACTACAGAATGACATGTCAACAGAACACAGTGAATCTGGTATCTTGACTGATTTGATATAATGTCTGAATTGGTTTTATACCCAGAGTGGATAATTTAACTCTCTGGGTGCATAATCGTGAACATAAACGGCTAAAATATGTATAAAAAAAGAGAGGTAACATTACAAAACGTAAAGAAAAGCCCGCCCCACAGCTCCGATATCACACGCCGGCCTCCAGGAACTTCACCCTGGCTGCGGCTGGACAGAAGAGAACGGTGGCAAAACTCCAGCAGGGATCTGCAGGCTGGACGCCCGGCCTCATTTCATTAGAGCTCCACTTAACTGGAAAACGAGCTCGTACCCGCCGTAAAGACGACGGACATTTTTATTTCAACGTTGAATATGATACACTGGCTGTCACTCGCCTTGCCCAGGGTGACGGCGGAAGGTGGGGGTGTCACTGCGCCCCACATCATGCACGGATGCAGACGTCTGGACCTTCCTGAGGGAGCGGTCCAGCACCCCGGACAGCTCCGCCTTCCTGGAGTGGGCCTCCGGAGCCCCACTGAGATGAAAACGGTGATTCTGGTGATTCGGGTTTGTTTCTGATGCCCCAGTGAAGCGTTCAGCTAAACCCGCAGCACAAGATGAGCTGAGATGGAGCAGCTTTCACATTTTAAAAGGACCTTCTGGTCCATCGTTGAAGCTGTAGATGGTGGGACAACTCCATTTCAAAGCCTGTGGTTAACAATGGGACGTCATGTTCGAAGTTCATCCTCGATCCAGTCCGAAAATCACCATTTTCAAATGTGTGAAGCCAATAAAAAAGCGTCTTTTCCCGAGGGACGCATGGTGACGCTTTGGACAATGTTCTCTCGGGGACTACTTTGGCCTGAGCCACCTCCCCAAATATGGCTGCTGTCCGAGCACAGTACTGCCCATCACAGGACAACGTACCCTGCCACAGTGCGAAAGCGCTTCAAGAAGGGTTCGAGGAGAGCGTCTGTGGGACCAGATACCCCAGCAGATACCTTCAGAGGTCCTAGTGAAGTCCACATTCCTCTTAACATTATGGCCGGTGGTGAGTATTGAAAAAAGAAGAAAAAAAAGCCCCATCACCTGGTCCTCCACAGCCCGACCGGAGACGTGACGTGACGCAAGACGCGCCGCGCCGCACGGGGGGAGGAGCTACCGGCTCACATTTCCATTTTCGATGATGCCGAGCCCCCTCCCCTCCTCCTCTCCCTCCATCTTCCTCCGAGGCGCCTCAGTCCGGCCGCGGCTGCGTCTCCGCTCGGGGTCTCCTCCCGGTCCGCAGCGGCTCCAGCGCGCGTCCGCAGCCGCGGGTTCGACGGCGAGCGAGAGAGAGAGAGAGAGAGAGAGAGAGAAAAGTAGATCCCGCCGGGCCGGCGGAGGAATTTATTAGTATAATTTTTTTTTTTTTTTTTTGCCGCACTAGTTGCCCGCGGCTGCGGTCGCGTCTCCCGAACCGGACCCGGACCCGGACCCGGCGCCACTCCGCTTCATGCCTCCGACCGAGAGGGAACCGGGAATCAGGATAATATAACGCAAAACCGGATTTTTTTTGCTATATAAATATATTTTCTTTTTTTTTGTTGTTGCGTGGACATCGGCGCTCGGGGATTTACCGCGGGAGAGATGAAAGTTTTCCCGGCAGCCACGCTGCTGCTCGCGGTGTGGAGTACGGCGTGGAGAGCCGCGCTGCCCGATTCCATCATACACATCGGTGAGTGTCTCTCTCCCTCCCTCTCTCTCTCTCTCTCTCTCTCTCCCCACGCAACTTTCTCCCGCCGGGAATAAAGCACAGAGCCCACTTTCGGCTGCTTTGGATGCAGGGAGACGTCGAGACTGTGTGTGTGTGTGTGTGTGTGTTTAGGATGCAACGCTGCATGCAGATGCTGGTGCCCATGTGGGTAGAACAGGTGGTCAGAGTCGGGGTGCTTCCTGCACCCCAAACTCCCCGAATCGGGCTGGAACCTGCAGCTGGAGAAGACCACGCTGTTCGTGTCTACAAATATATATTTATATCAAATATGAGAGAGAGAGAGAGAGAGAGAGAGAGACGGAGGGGACTCTGTTTTTATGACGGTGCACGGCCGGATGGGCGGAGGGGGCCGCAGGTATTAAAATGTGTCGCCCACGCACGCACCCACGCACCCACCCAGCTACAGCCAGAGGAGCAAGTGGGTGGCGCAGCTGGCAGACTGTCGCCGCCGTTTCCGCAGCTGGCGTGTCCCTTGCAGCAGGACGGTCGCCTCGATCTCTCGGGGTTTCGCGAAGCGACGTCCACGCGTCGCGCAGGCAGCAGAAAACGTGAAATGCTGCACGACGACGAAACTTTGCGCGTTATGGCGCTTCAGGGACAGGAAACGGGATGAAATAAACCCGGGTGGGGTATTAAAAAGTGTTCACCTCAGTACTGGACTCCACTCACGTGACGCGGCTTCCACGCAGGAAGCTGCAGCGACTGGTGATGGAGATGCTGATATTGCCGATGTTTGCTGCCACAGATGAACACTCGTGTCGTGCATTTTTTTTTTGGGTGGGGGGGGGTGAACGCGCGTGACCCGCTGATGGAAGCGCGCTCGCGTCTGCATGCCGGAGGAGGCGCGCGTCGGCGGCGCGCTTTAGAACAGAATATAACAGAACAGCTTAGAACAGAAGAGAATAGAATATAACAGAATAGAATATAACAGAACAGCTTAGAACAGAAGAGAATAGAATATAACAGAACAGAATATAACAGAACAGCTTAGAACAGAAGAGAATAGAATATAACAGAATAGAATATAACAGAACAGCCTAGAACAGAAGAGAATAGAATATAACAGAACAGCTTAGAACAGAAGAGAATAGAATATAACAGAACAGCCTAGAACAGAAGAGAATAGAATATAACAGAACAGCTTAGAACAGAAGAGAATAGAATATAACAGAAGAGAATAGAATATAACAGAACAGCCTAGAACAGAAGAGAATAGAATATAACAGAACAGCTTAGAACAGAAGAGAATAGAATATAACAGAAGAGAATAGAATATAACAGAACAGAATATAACAGAACAGCTTAGAACAGAATATAACAGAACAGCTTAGAACAGAAGAGAATAGAATATAACAGAACATCTTAGAACAGAAGAGAATAGAATATAACAGAACAGAATAACAGAACAGCTTAGAACAGAACAGAATATAACAGAACAGAACAGCTTAGAACAGAATATAACAGAACAGCTTAGAACATAACAGAATAGAACAGAACAAAATAGAACAGAACAGCTTAGAACACAATGTAATAGAACAGAACAACATAGAACGTAACAGAAAAGAATAGAATAGAACAAAACAGAACAGACCACAACAGCATAGAACATAACAGAACAGCACAGAACAGCATAGAACAGAACAGAAAAGAAAAAGAAATGAACAGAACAGAAGAGCATAGAACAGACAATAATCTATAATTATTTTATTGTGACTATCTGCATGTACACTGAGATTAAAAGCTGCTCCTTCGCTGCAGATATGAATGTAGAAAACACTCGCAACGTTGCCACATGACCCTCCGGATCAAGTAAAAAATTTTTTTTTTTACACCAAATACACAAACGTAAAAGCGTACAGGCACAATCAATAAATATCATCTGCATCAGATTTAGATGAGCAGACCAAAAAATAATAAACTTTATTCTGTGCTACCCCCCCAATCTCAGGTACATAAATGATGTCGTGTATGACAGATTCTGTAAAAAAACTGCTGTCAGTTTCATAACCTTCACCGTGTGTGGCGTCTAAATCCTCTCAAAATGAAATATTGCTCCGGACACGACTTCTGTCAATACTCACATGGTGCATAGTTACAATACGTGCGAGTATCGACATCCTGGGCCTGCTCTATAGTAGCTCAGGACCGGCCTAACGCTTTATTCCTCTCCGCCGGGTCCATTTTTTTCCCTTTTCATCTTTTTAAGAATATTGTACGGTGTCTGCCGTGACACCGGAGGTCTCCCATGTGCCACGAAGCCACGCCCTAAAAGCGTCAGGATGGGACATGCGGAGTGGAAGGAAAGTGCTGCGATTGGCTGAGCCCTTGGGGCTGGTGCGGGGTCAGTAACCTGACCAGCGGCGGCTGTGTGTTTGAACGTTGACGGTACTTGTGGCGCTGTTTCTTGCTGGAAGGTTCTGTTTTATGTGTGTGTGTGTGTGTGTGTGTGTGTGAGACGGCACAGATTCGAGGATTGGCCTCATTCCACTCAGATCCTTGACACAATGAGAACGCCGTCTTTCTTACCGGCCGTTAGTTTTCCGAAAAGATAAAAGATTTCGCTGTGCCCGTTTCCTGTGGCCCGCCAGCGGGTTTCTGAAGAGAGGTGCACCGTGGTCACCGCGCAGCGTCACAACGTCACCACCCCGTCCTTCTTTTCTTTTTTTTCTCTGTTTAGAGACTGCATGAGAAGTAAATTCCATTGTACGTAATCCGCAGGAAAGCTTGGCAGGTGGGCCAGATGGGAAATGCTATTTCAATATTCTATTTCTGGAAAACAGCAAGGGCCTCGATCCCGAGAACGTATGCGGCGGCGATGAAGCGCTGGCTTTATGAAACTCTTCGTCTGCTGGCCTTCAGGATCTGTGGGAAATTCTGATAAGACATTTTATTACGCCGCAAACGTTCGCTCCCTCAACACCCTGACACTGCGTAGGGCATGAAATGAATTTTTACATATTTACATGCATGTTATTGTACATGTATAACAGATGTATAGCCTGTTATAAATGGTGTACGTGCTCCACCGCTACTAAACTTGTGAAATCTTGTGTTCGGAAATGCTTGTCCTGATTGTTAACTGTCAGCCAGTAAGATTTTATTAAAAAAATAAAGCCTTTTCCCCCTCAAGCTAATGCGAATATGTATTTGCATATCTGTAGGTGTAGGACAAGGCGTATATTTTTAGATCAAGCGTTTGCGTTTCGGGACACGTTTATATTGCTTTTGTGCAGTGGAATAAATGTTATTTGCACTTATTTTGTTTCCTTGCCTGGGAGCGTCTTTTCTTGTGTGTGTGTGTGTGTGTGTGTGTGTGTGTGTGTGTGTCGTTGCTAAATAGCTCCGTTGTAATTACATTTACAACGCACACTCAGGCTTGGTTCTTACAGATCGACTTTCTAGATCATTTTTTTTAATCAGCCTGTTTTTTGCGCCGTGGTACTAGTTCATGGAACAGTTCGTGTTATTGAAGAACGGTAAAAAACAGGCGCTTCTCAACCCGTTACCGCATGTAACACCACACCATTGTCTTTCCAAGATTTGTTGTGTTCCACCCCTCCTCCAACACACACGCACTCTGATAGGCCTTTCGTTTCGGCGAGTTGGGGTGGCGGCGTATGTTCACGCAGATACGGAAGCCTGCGAGATCGCTGACTGATTCCTCTGCGCCCGAGGCGCTAAACTGTTCCTCTGAATGGACTCCAGAGCCCTTCGCGGGAAACTGGCCGCGTGTTTGATTTGGGCTTGTTAGCGCGACGTGTCCGAGTCGGGGCGGTAATGAGCGCGGTGCGGAGGCCAGCAAACCGAACAGCAGTGGATCTTTCAGTATTGATTCTCCGGCGTAATGAACAGACCTGTATGGATGTCTGCTGAATATGGATTATTGGCCGTGCAGGTGTTTGTGGGTCTGCACGGGCCGGGAGGTTCATTCTTCTCTGTGCACCACGGTAAATGAACCAGGTTACAGCAGGTTTGATTGGTTTATTTAGTTTATATCAATGCTAAAATATTAGGCGTGACAGATGAAATCTATTTTTTTGTGTGTGAAACAGGCTGCCCTGTTACGAGTATGCAGCGGGATCGGCCCATTGTCAGGTTATTAAGGGCTCTGGCTGCCTGTGTGAAGATGTTGTTGTGGTGTGGAGCTTCTGATGTTGGTTGGATCCACTGGTTGATTCACTGGTAACTAGAGGTATGAAAAGGTTGCCGGTTCGAATCCCGGTCCAGCAAGGTGCCAGTAAGGTGCCACTGAGCAAAGCAGCGTCCCCACACACTGCTCCCCGGGCGCCTGTCATGGCTGCCCACTGGCCACAGGGTGATGGTTAAATGCAGAGGACACATTTCAATGTGTCACCGTTTGCTGCGCTGATGTGTATCACAATGACAATCACTTCACTTTATTAAGATTATTAAGGAACATCCAGCTAGCGTTTCATTTCACAAAACTGGCTTACCAGGTGTCATCACTGCAGTTTAATATCGTCCTACACGCGGAACATGTCTGGATTTGGCCCTGGAAGGAACGATAATTAAAAAGAATCACGGTTACCTGTGTGCAGGTACAGTCGAAGTGACGCACCTATTAAATAACATTGGATGACCGCCGGAATTGCCTTTAGTCTTTTCTAGTCCTTTATGGGCATTATAAAACACACACAGAGGCCACAGACATTTAATCGGCAAAGTAATAAACATATAACATAATATGACCCTGCTATGGTCAGGGTTATTATGGCGAGTTGATCAGGCTGTAACCTGCTCCGCCCGCATGCAGCCACCTTCCTTTTCTATTCCCATCCCGCCGAAGTTCATCGTAGTTAAAAGTCGCCCGTCTGAGAATTCTCCTGGCTGGTTAATGTAAATATGGAGGATGCTGTTCACCTTACGCTTGTGAACGAGCCACATGATTAGTGCATAGCGCTGCGCTTTACTGCCAGTACAAAATGAGTGTCCACAGTCTGATTTCCCCGTGCTGAGCACACACACACACACACACACACACACACACACACACAGGGAAACAATATTTCTCAAGTAATGAAGGTTGCCTTAAAGGCATTGTGCTCCTGTGGGACGGCCTGTCTGAGAAGATTAGTCTTGGCGCTCATCTTGGTCCGTGGAGGGCTGCGCTGTTTAGGAATCGGTCCCTGCACTGGAACACCTGATTCCACTAACGAGGTTCCCCTTATTTACGTGGGCGTGGTTTATGAAGTCATGTGATCAGGGCCTACAGGGCTGGGAATAGTCTCTTCATACCTACTGAGCGCAGAACGCATCCCTTTGGGGTGCCTTCATTGAAGCCCGTTTTTTAATAAAGTGATAAAGTAAAGTGAAGTGATTGTCATTGTGATACACTGCAGCACAGCACACAGTGCACACAGTGAAATGTGTCCTCTGCATTTAACCATCACCCTGAGAGAGCAGTGGGCAGCCATGACAGGCGCCCGGGGAGCGGTGTGTGGGGACGGTGCTTTGCTCAGTGGCACCTCAGTGGTACCTTGGCAGATCGGGATTCGAACCTTCAACCTTCTGATTATGAGTCCATTTCCTTAACCGCTAGGCCATCACTTCCCCAGAAATTTATTCATTTATTCTTTTTTTTTTTCTTCCAGCAATGTTTTAAACTTGCTTAAACTTTTTTTTTTATTTATCTCGGCTTTGTTCTTGACATTGGCTCCTATCAGGACGGTCCTGCTCGGCACTTTCTTAGCTCGATATGCCGCCTGTGTCAACATTAGCCCTGATTTTGCATTCAAGGCCCTCAGTTAAGATAACACGCTGTGTATGGAATTTATTCATTTCTTTTTCTCCACTTCCAAAATGTTGCAATGTATCTCATCAATACAAACATTCTTACTAGGACCTTTAAATCCTTACTTTCACCCACACATCTTTGAAAAGGCCGCATCAAATGGTTATTGATTTTCTGAATTGCTTAAGTGGGGCATTTACATATCAGAGCATCAAAAAAGTGCTTTGTGCTTTAAAGATTTTCAGAGAATTTAGCAAAAACAAACACAGCAGGTGGCATAGACCCTATTTGTGCATAATGCGCATATTCAAATTGTGCAATTAAAATTTGACATGCATTAGAAGAGGTTTAATCTCTTACATGCATGAAATGTCATTCAGCGAGATACAAATGTTTTTTTTTCCAATATCGATCACATCAAAAATGTTTGACCCTCCAAGCCATCAGTGTTTGCAGAGAATCATGTTTTGCTAAGACTGCCAAATTAATCTACATATTCTAGATGACAATAATCTATAATTAATGAAAACCCGAAATTAGCCCGAAATCAGAATATTGCTGAATGACTGATGTCATGGTTTGGGGATGGTTTTTATTCATTTTAAAATAAGAAAGATAGACTGCAGTTCCATAGACAATACAGTTCATCCAAAAAGCAATCCAAAATGGCCACTTAATATTAATACATTTTAACAAAGAGCTCTCATTACTTTTGTTGACATCTGATCTGGATTCAACCTGATTTTTACCTGAAATAATGTGTTTGAAATATGTGCTTTTCAACATATTCATGTAAAGTACAATCTAGAACTAACTGTATGTATATTTTTATAGCATAAAGACATACTATTATTTATAATTTTTTTATTTTATGGTAATTTCTGGAAACTAAGCCATGCTTAAGTAAGTAATCTAAAACCCTTAATATTGTCCATTGACTGGAGTATTAAAGGTGATAATATTATTCCAGTGTCTTGGACTGGGCAGTGCACGCATTATCCATTTCCCACTTCTTCTACTGCAATGTTGCGGGTTATATTGAACACAATGCGCCTTTCATTAGAAATACATTTTTATATTAAATCAAATGAATTATAACTTGCACAGTAATCCTTATGCAAATACCTTATTCCATTACTGTCTGTCCTAAGCATAAGTCTTGTAAATCTTAAAAAGTTAATCTCTAAATCCTCTTTAGAAGAAGCCTTCTCTAATCGTGTGGATATTGTTGTTTTTGCCCCGCTAATTCCTTTGATTTCCTCTGACCCTGAAACGGGGCGGGGTATTGTGTTCCCAGGAAAAGTTCAAAAACTGATTTATGTCACTGTATGGTGCCGTTCTAAATTACAGATGGCATTTGTGACCAGAGGAAGGAGGTTGAAACACCTTTAGTTTGCCAGTAGGGCCTTAGGGTTAGAAATTATCGAGGTGATGGCAACGTTTCAGGGTAGGGCTGGATGATACAGCCTTACAGCAATGTAGTATTTTTCAGGAATTTTTCCCTTATATATTACCTTATTTATGAATAAAATTATAAATTAATAACGGCAAATATATCAGCAAAAAAGGCAAATGAATTATATCTTATAATTGATATAATTTAGATGAATGATGAGATATATTAATAGGATTATTGTCAAAATAATCAGATATTGAATAGATATAAAAAATGTAATGATGGGTATTGTATGATACAGATTCTTTACCCAATAATTTATTCCTGAGCTCATGCAACTTCTGTACAAGTAAAATCAGCCTCAAGACCTCCCTGAATAGTACATCCTACTACAGAAGTCATAGTAAAGTGAAGTTGAGTACAGTTCTTGTGTCTAGGTCTAGTACACTTCTTGTTTACTCAGGGTCAACAGGAAGTCAGAGGAAAGGTCACAGCCGCACTGGCTTATAGAAGCATACATATCTGTCTCTGAGCGAGGCCGCTGAATATGCTGGACTTTATTATGCATAGGTCACGACTGTGATAATGAAGACTGTCTGAGCTGTAAATTTTCGGTTGTTCGTGTAAATATGGCCATAAATCCGAAATGAACGGAGCATCAGCATGGGCCAAAAATAAACAGCAGATTGTGGATCCATCCCTGATTGAGCTTGATCTGACCTTCCTGATCTTCAGAAAGTTGTTGGATTCTGGGGAGTTGGTTAAGTGCGACGGTGTCAGGGCCGGGTGTGCATGCTGCGCAGGACTTGCGGCTAATCGATAGCTCCCTCTCGGCGGAGTGCACCGCTGACCTCCATCTCCCTCCCCTGTTCCTCGGAGAGCCCCAACGGTGGTCTGCATTCAGGACCGCAAACATCACCTTTCTCCCGCCTCAACATGCCTGGATGACCACTCTCATTTACACAGCCTAATGCAGCATGAAGATGCTGCCGTCCCAGCACGCCTCTTATAGTCCACCCATACTTCCCCGTGGGGGGGGGCGCGTCTCCGCCTGCTACTTTCATCGTCATAAATCGCAAAATCCATTTTAATGCCCCGGATGGTCTCTCGGGCTCTTCAGATGAAGATCAAAAATACAGAGAGAAGCTTTTTAAAGGCATCCGTGTGACTGGTGACATTATCAAGCGCCTCTTTTAAACAGGAATATTGGCTCCGAGGTTTAGTGTGTGGAATTTGTTCAGTATAATCTGCAGTCGTGGGGGAGGATGGAATACACAGGGCCAGAGTAATACCGCTTACCTGGAACCACTTGCACTCCATGTACAGCATGTATGTAGGAGTAAGCAGGGCAGGGAGATATGGCCTAAAACTAATATATATAATATGTATAGAAATAATTAAATAATGGCTATATCACAATTCGATTTCTTCTGTATACGTGCATAAAATGTACATGCACAGCGCTGAACGTTTTTTCTTAGGAACCAAGTCGTCGACCTAAACTTAAATCTTAATGTCTTTTAATTGCGTAAGCTTTCACTTCTTGGTGTTGATTCGCTTCTCTCAGCATACGCCAGGTGAGTTTTATGGAGGGGTGGGGGAGTGGAGCTGTCGGCATTGGTGGGTCGGAGAAGCGAACCTCAAAGTTCGTGCTGTCTGTCCAGCAATAACGAGGATCTATACTCGATGTACATGTTATAGTGATTTACTGCATCACACATGGGACAAGCTCAGATACACCACGAGGTGCAGGGAGTCTAACTGCATGGTTTAGGGTGGTAGTGGGGTGGTAGTAGCCTAGTGGGTAACACACTGGCCTATGAAGCAGAAGACCCAGGTTCAAATCCCACTTACTACCATTGTGCTCCTGAGCAAGACACTTAACCCTGAGTGTCTCCAGGGGGGGACTGTCCATGTCTTTCTGGATAAGGGCGGCTGATAAATACGTAAATATAAATGTAAATGAAATGGACCACGAGAGCAGGTGTGCCCACAGCACTGCTGATAATATGTATAATATAGCTCAGCGGTTAGGAGACAAAGAAAAAGTATGAAGGATTTTACCCATGAGCAAATGTTCAAATGTACTGTTATTACAGGGGTGGATGCTGGAAGCTCATAGGAAAAGTAACGGTTTGGTGTTGTTAAAAATAAAATGCTGCAGCTGCAAGCATGTGGGATTTCACCCAAAAGGGGTGTGTTGAATGGCTTTGGGTGGCTATATTATATTTATTCAAAATGTCATTCTCAGAAAACAAGGCTAGGCACATAAATCAATATAGATGCAATTATGGACGCTCACACACTCAGGCAGATTAAGGCTGCAGTGGACTAAGTCTGCAAAAAAAGGCAAAGTGAATAAACTTGGGATAAAAATCACAGAACACCAAGACAAAGGAAGGTCTAAAGCCTGGTGAGGAGCATCAACAACGGTGGAGCATGAGGAGTGAGCAGGATCCTCACGTTTGGCTTCTCTGCCCCTAACGCTGCAGGAGCGAGGGCATGGCGCCGTTCTTCGCCATCCTTTTGTCTGCTCCCTCCTTGGTGCCGTAATGCGGCTCAGGGCCGGTCAGCGGTCAGCCTTCGATGAGATGGGGTCGAACGGGGAGGCTTCGGAGGGGGCGGGCGGAGGGAGTAGGCTGGAAGGCACCCAGCATTAGCCGTGTTTTGCCATGTGTTTGATCTGCCAGCGCTGGCCTGTCAATCTGTCACCCAGCCAATCCGCTGTGGAATTCCGGCAGCCGCCTGGCCGCACAGCTCATTTAGGCCGTTTCAGGCGTACCTTCTGAATAGCGGCAGCAGCGCCATGCCATGAGAGGGGAAATTGCCTTTTCTTGTTATCGGATGTCGCTTTTTACGCCGAGCCAGCCATATATATATATATATATAAAAGTGGCCCTTTCATTTCATTCCAGCTTGTTTATCATGGTTGGCGTCCAGATCACAGAAGGTTTATTAGACCTGTTTGCTATAATTATAAAAAAACGGAGCAACTCGTTCTGTTCTGCCGAGAACAGACAAATTGTGGTCCTGCTTGCATGTCCATTCGAGGCAGATTCACATCAGCGATGACGAGGACATGCTGCGAGGACGATAGCGTTGTTGTTCACGGCGCCCTTATTTTTGACGCTGCAGGTGAGCAAAAGGCGATATGCGCAATGCTTGACAATTAAACGGTATGCACCGCTTTCAAGCCCACCGTCACGCTACCCTCTGGGGCGTCAATTGGCTTTTTGCTCAGAATTTGCATGAGGGCCCGGAATAGATAAAAAACAACAACAACAACAACAACAACACCACAAACTGCAGCAGTGCTGTCCCCGTCCCCCCGGGCTTCAGCTGCCCTTTACAAATCTGTGGCATTTAAACGGTCAGTTGTGGCCCGTGTTCGTCTGGCCAGTTGTTGGGTTTTTTTTTTCTGTTTATCTGTCCCGCTGCGTTTCTCTGATCTGCGTCGAGCTCCTCGGGGACGGCTTTTCGATTGCGGCCCTTGACGTTAACACGCAGGAATCAATACTTTAAAAAATCTGTGACCCTCGAGACTTTTCATTAGCCAATTGGTGGAGTGTTTGGTTGAAAAGGTTCGACTCAGATCCAGGCCGGATTGAAGTTTCCCTCTTATAAAAAGTGGTCCATAATAGTTTTGATGATATCCTTTGGTTATATTGCTTTGGTTTAAGCAAGATTTTGAGGTCGTTGATGGACTCTAAACGGAATCAACCGATGAAAAACGCTTATTGCCAATTGCTATTTGTGAATGTGGTCTTGAACTCATCGCCAACGGCGACCAGATATCGCCAACAAGCTACAGCCAATGAGAGCGATGGACATGGAATGAGGGAAAGGGGCGGGGACAAGCCATACTTCCCACATGTGCCACTACATATTATTCTTTGAATCAAACTTTTTCTCGGAGGTAATCAATTGAAGGACTTTGAAAGGCAAAGACCAAAGACCCAATAAACCACAGCAGTAGTCTCCTGTAGGACTATTGGGCTCAGAGGTGATTTTGATGTGTGGTGAGGGATGCTGCATCCCCATGAGGGATGCTGCATTGTATTTAGTTACGCTGCCCTGGATTATTTTGGATGGACATGCAAATATGAAAATGCCGCTTTCAGGTATGGGGAAACTTTATATAAAACAATAACCTTAGAAACTGTCCATTTTGTCTGTTGTTTTCTGGAAAGTCCGGTCTAGTGCCATATCCAATGATGTATTTGATGACCGTCCTAGTCAATGATGGTGTGCTTGGCTGATATTAATGTACCTATATGTATGATGTACTCTCTCTCTCTCTCTCTCTCTATATATATATATATATATATGCTATTCATTTTAAATGGATGTGGAAATTGATGCCGTTCTTAATTGGGGTTGAAGTGACAGGAGAATCATGATATACATTCAGCTAATGGTGCAGGCCTACTGTACAGCATGAGTAAGCGATGTGGAGCTCAGTCCGCTTGACTGAGCCATCGCTGATTATCACTTCCCATTCCGCCATCCTCTCTGTTTTACGTCTGTTTATGGAGCGGGCGCGCCCATGTCTACCCTCCCGCTGGTAATTGGCTCCTGGAAGGGCTCCAGTGAGATTCTGTCATGACGTCGTTTTCTGCATGTAGTGATGGGACTCCAGCCCTCTTCAATATTGCAGTGCCATGGTCTGCAAGTAAATGAAATATTCATAATGGAAAATGCTGTAATATGGGAACTTTATAGAAGTAAAGAGAAACCCAAATCGCTCTATAGCCTGGCTTCAAGTAGTCCGTGTCTGGGTGGGAATGTAGGCATAGAGGACATTCTTTAAAAAAAAAGTGAAGTGATTGTCACATGTGATACACAGCAGCACAGCACACGGTGCACACAGTGAAATTTGTCCTCTGCATTTATCCCATCACCCTGAGTGAGCAGTGGGCAGCCATGACCGGCGCCCGGGGAGCAGTGTGTGGGGACGGTGCTTTGCTCAGTGGCACCTCAGTGGTACCTTGGCGGGTCGGGATTCGAACCGGCAACCTTCTGATTACGGGGCCACTTCCTTAACCGCTAGGCCACCACTGCCCCACCACATTCCTGAATCCTGGGAGCACTGCCGCACCGCGACTCTGCAATTAATAAAGTGATCTGAAGGAGCGACAAGATCCCTTAGTCGACAGAATGGGCCCTCGCTGCCTAGTCGCTCGCTCACAGATCAAAAGACGGAATTGAGTTGCCCTTCGAGGTTCGGGTTCTCCACGCTGAATGCCAACAGAAGCCAGGCTTTTGCACAGAAAACTTTTATGTCCTCTGACTAAAGCGCACCTATGTCCAATCGCTGCTGAAACGCTCCCCTAGCCCCGCGCCGGGGGGAGCGTGCGCATCGCACTTCAAAGTCCACTTTAATTAAGCCCGCCAACCACCTCGCCCGGTGGCTTTTTTCCTGGATGCCACCCCCACCACTCTCCGTCTGCCCTTTCACTGTAGGAGCTGTGAGGCGCGAGAAGGAGCCCCTGTAAACACGGGATGTAATTAGGATGCCGCCTTCGCTCGGGTCTTGTAGTATCAAAGTCATAACAGGCATTAGAAAATGTGCCAGGGAGAAGGAGGGGAGGGATGAGCCGCCGTTCTTCACCACGTGCTGAACCCATTTATTCTCGGGCCACACCCCTTCACCAGCTTGTGGTGAAAGATGAAGGTTTTAAATATACATGCTTACACCTAATTTGCAAAATATGCAAAAAGTTGACCTTAAAAAATCATTTTGCCTGTAAACTATGGAGGATGCCTGCCGGTTCTACCATCTTTCTGGTAGATGCATGGGCTGATCTGATGGGGGTCATGAGTCAAACCAAAAATTTCTGGCCTCCATCGCTGGTGTCGAGAGACTGGCTCCATTTATCCCTTTCGTAGCTGCCAATTATTTTTATTCGCAGAATTATGGGAAATGAATTTATATTTTATTTTTCACTCACGTCTGCTTGGCGGTCCAACCTTTCTGGACTACATTACCCAGGACACCATACATAGTCATTAGAAATGTGAGAGGATGAAAGAGCATTGCTTGTAGTGGCTTTTGTAGTTATGAGGTTCTGCAGCTGCTGCGGCACAACCACAAACATGTTATCCTCCATTGTTGTATGGCGCGTTCGGGGTTGTAGGTCAGGTTGGAGGTTGGGCTGTACATTTTACGTCCAACGTACGCATGATCCGATTAGTCAACGATTCGCACAAACAACCGCTGACTAGTCGACTATCCAAAAAATCGCTTGTGGCAGCCATAGTTGTGGGAAGTTGCCTTCCCGGGCAGTCCCTCGATGAGTTAAGTGACACTAATATGTCAAGAAAATAACCCTTGAAATGCCATCTCCATGTGGTTTGCAGGACCAGATTGGATAGAAATGTTATCGTTTTAGAGAAAAACCAAAGGTGCCAACATTCTTTTGGGGTACAGGTAATATAGGTTGATACGGGCAAAGTTTTTTTCTTTATGACAAGCAATAACCACAACTGTCCCGGCAAAGTAAAGAGAGACACCCTCTATCATAAAAAGACAATGAGCTGCACAACATGATAAATGGAGAGAGAGAAATGTAACCCCCCCCCCCCCCCCCTCACCCCCAACACCACCACACCTCCCAAAATTCAATTTGAGAAACGTGGAAAGGCCAGCGTTGGAGCGCTTTGGGCTCCGGTAAGTGTTGGGTTGCTGCACAAATACAGCGTATTCTGAACGAGCGCGGGCGAGAAAACAAACAGGCTGATTTAATTAAGACGTTGCCTCTGGTGCACGGGCTGCAAATGGAGCGCCGCCGCGCTGATGTGCTTTTTCTTGTTCTTTTTTTTTTATTCTGCTCAGATGGACGTGTGATGGACGGATGTAAAGTGAGGCGTCCGTGCTCTCATTATTGCTTCTATAAATGTGCCGTGGATGATCTTGATGATGATTGTCGTTGTTTTGATGTCATTTTTCGCTTGAATGAATAGCCTTTCACTCGGCAACGCAGGGAGACCATCCTTCAGAGTTGACTCTTCCTTACTGGGCTTCACTTACCTTTTGTTGAAAAGGTTGATGAAACTACTCAGAAGTAAAACTGCTGAATCAATATTGGTATTTATTGCTCAATTCTGGATGATTAATAGGAGCAGGACATTTGACATTTGTTGGCAATATTTGGAGTAAATTGCATCATTTTACTCCAATTCCAAGGGTGTGTGTGTCCAATGTTGGCTTGTATCATGTATACTTTTTATTTAGATTCAGAAATAAAGAGATTTCTGTCACTCAGTCAAAGAAAATGAGTTAACGGCCTTAGGAAATGTGATTTTACATCTCAACGTGTACTTATCACTACTTTTGTCACATTTCCTTTTTTGGAGGCCAAAGTGTGTCGGATTGCTCAGCGTAGGCTGGTTGGTCCAGTTGCAGCACGCTATAATAAAGTACATCTTTGGCGAGTCAAGAAGAAGATGTCAAGAAACCCACACCAACTGGTGAAAAGAGATCAGTCATTTCATGGCAAGAACCACAAAACTGCTCACACTCAGTCTTTCATCTGTAATGGTCTGTTCCACTGATCACCGTCTTCTGTGCACTTTATTTGGCACCCGTGCCAGTCGTGCCAGAGTGATTATGAGGCTCCTCGCCTTGCCGTTTAGTTTGATGACAGCCGACTGGCCGGTGTTACGGGGCTGCGACGCAGTTTTCGGGGCGGAGGGAGAGTCTGTGCTGTGGAGGAGATTGCACATTAAAATAAATCCAGCCAAGCTGGGTGGCAATCACTGGTCTGGAATTGTGAAATTGCTGTATTTTCCCCCTTATCGCACCAGGCAATTGGAGGAAAGGCGACGAAAATGCGACCCCAGTGACAGACAGGGGGCCGTATGTTATGGGCAAGCGGACGGATGTGGCGCTCTTTCCCTTCATGCTTTATTGTTACACAGCCAGGCCCCGGAGTATCGTAAAGGCCTGTTGCTCGGATGGGATGGGCCTCTGTGAAGGCGCGGTGATGAAAGGATATTTTTTTTATTGATATTTTATATAAAGCAGCACAGGCCACTTTGGTACACGGACAGAGATGGAATTATTCTGCGCTCTGGGGACGGCACGGGAGTTGGGCTCGAGCAAATAAAGCGGAGCTGACTCGGGGACAGAGTAGCATGGGCCCGTGGTGAGAGAGGACCGGCTGCGCGCTAGGAGGGCGATCGAACACATCCGTGCTGCATTAGGCCCAACACGGCGCCACCGAGGAACAAACCAAACTCACTGGGCACACCTGACAGAGAGAGAAAGAGAGCGAGAGGTGACCCACCTGCTCGCTCAACCCTGGCAGACCTTGTGCTGCATCACCCACACACACACACACACAGACGGTCACTATACTGGCCTTTATTTGATTAGAGTCTTGGCAGCGAAATGTATTGATTATAGTGGATTTTAGATATGCACACACAGTTCAATGTACACAGAATTCTATTTTTTTCATAATTCCCTATCAGCTGTTTGTAGTGTTAATATAGAGAACAGTTTTTATTTACAGTTAAGTCACTATTACAATTTACATTTCTGTTCTTTAATGCCTGTAATAATTTTTTATGATAATCATTTTTATCTTTCATTTAGAAGTGTTTCATATTTTATGCATTCATATTAAACATCTGACTGCATATACTCACGGTTGATTGAGTACTTTTTTTATGATATAATTTACAATGTAAAAAGATGGCTGGCTTTATATAGAAACTATGAATTCACTGAATTCACAGAAAAATACTATAATGTTATATAAGTTGTTATTGGGGTATGAGACGATTTGTATAGTGATATGAGGTTTAGTGTTGGGGACTTGCTTGGTTTTGATGCTGTGCGCGTAGTTTTCTACCGTATGTGTGTGTGTGTGTGTGTGTGTTGCATGCTAAATAGAGATTTTCTGTGAACTTGCCGTGTGAAGGTGAGGCCGCTGTTTGCTCGTGAGAGCGCTGCATGGCCCTGGTGTCAGAGTCGTCGCTCGATTATCGAACGCCGCGCCGCACGTGTTCCTGACCGCACCCGCCCGGGGAGAGACGGCGGTTCGAAACAAACAGAGCCCACACTATCCAACCTTTGTCATGCAAATGGTCATAAGGAAGGCCTTCTTTTGTCTGGAGTGTATGCGCCGTTAAAACGCCTCTCAGGCTTTTCTCTTGCCACGGAACAATTTAGATCCATTTTGAGTGAATTACTGTACAGCGTGACCTTGATATGGATGATGCTCACAGTTCCTTAAATGCCACCGTCTTTCATCCATTCAGAAAGCAGACGCTGTTGTTCTCGGTGCTAAAAACGGATCTTCCTGAGATCTGTTGTGATGCAAGTCGTCCTGCACGTGTCATCTAAAGTGCGGATTCTGGCTTTCTGGTGACCAGCGTTTGGAGTTCCTCTCGAATGGCGGGATTTTAAGGACATTTCAGCGTGTAGTTTTTTCTCCACTATGCACAGCCGCTATAAACCTTTGATAATTTCCCCTGGTGAAATAAATCTAATGACATAAACGGTTGACTGTACAACAGCGTGGCCCACGTTGGTTCGACGGCGAGGCACTTTAATTTGCAAGGTGCGGTCCCTAGTCACCTACCCAACATTTCAGCGTAATTGCTTTACCCGCCATGTCAAGGGGCATAAAGAATAAAGAAATTATCTTGACAGGCTCAGTGTCAGCGACCGTGATTATGATTATGTGCGGTTATGCAGTTAACACCGCGTCCTGGACTATTTTATACTGCTTATTTTAACAAGACGGCCGTATTTGCCTACAATTGGCCATCTTTTATTCAGCGTGCAGCCAGACAACCTGTCATTTTTACTTACAGTGATTTGAGGTTCAATGGTGCTCTGATTATTGGTAAAAATCTCTTTTGGTTAGTGTGGGACTAGATTAGTTGGTGTGGTTCAGTTTCCAATAATGGCAACTAATGCACGGGCCTGAAAATGGTGGGGGGTTGAGAGCGAGATAGAGGGAGGGCTGGACAGGGAAACAGGCGAATGGAATATTGATGGGCCAAACTAAATAGCTTAATTAAACGGCGGTCACTTCCTGTCGGTTTATGGATTTAGGGTTTACACCGCGGCCCCTATCGCTACATGCAGATCAATTGGCTTCCCGGGCGGACCATAGGGAAGCTACCTGGGGTAACGTGCGGCGAGCAGTTGTGTAATTGCTGTACGCCCTCCTTGTTAAACTGAAGGCCGGCGTACGTTAGCCCGGAGCGAGATCGCAGTAAGTACAGGAAAGAATGGAAATAAAGGATGCCGGTGCCGGCTGTAAATCACGAACCCAATTCAGCAACCCAATTCGGCCGATGATGCCAGGGGTTCTCCAAGCCGTGGAAGAGGAAAAAAAACAGCGCCCTTGCTGCCTTCGTTTTATTCCTGTCGGTTCTTGGCGTGACTTGCTGTTTACGAGACGAAAATAGCAATGCTAGCAGCAAGGGGCGTTAACAATTTATTCAGCCGATTAACAGCAATTAAGCACATTCACATTAAATTAAGCTTTTAATTTCTTAAACAAGTCTTTTTCATGACTTTGAAACATAATTGTTATAATGTACTGTTCGTGTGAGTTGAGGGAAATACATCAGACCGCATCAGAATAATAACTTTAGGGCTACACAGTTACATGCACGTTAATTAAATATGCAATTGCTGTGGGATTCCAACGTCTACAAGGATTGCAATAGCTGTTTTTTCAGCATTATGTCAAAAAAGTGTGAGAAACGTATATCATGAAATCACAATTACAGTCTGAACAATCACAGTCATGATCGGACATGATCTAATGGACATCATCGCTGGCAGCGATCATCAGACAGACATTCGCCTGGATGAGTGGTGAAAAACATTCCTGATCCGAGGAAATTCAGCTGAGATGTTGGTTCCTTTTGGATATTTTACAAGATGCCATGTTCAGTAATTCTTTGTTTATCTAATTCATCTCTTCTGTCAGGTAATATTTTATTAATGCTGGCATTGGCTACATTGGAACGTCTGCATAGCAACGGCCAAATGCTGTAAATGTACGTGTAAATCAATAAAAAAAAACATGATGTGAAGAGTGTGCACATACATGAGGTGATGATGATGAAGTGGTTGTTTGCCGTAAGTCCTTAATGCAGTTGACACTCTTAGAATTCTGACTAAGGAATAATTATCATCATCACTGCAAGGACACTTCTGGCCAGTCTCATTTATTTAAAAAAAACCCTTATCATTTAAGCAAAGCAACCGTCCACAAATGGTTTGCTCCTTTTTCTTTTTATCTCCAGACTGGTAAAGATAACATTTATTCTTGTAAATCTGTCTTGAGAAGGATTCTGCATATTCTGTGCTGTGCTAATGAATTGATTTCTGAATTTGACTGTAAACTGGCCCTCTGGATATTACATTTAAAAAAAAATTTAAATAGAGAAAATAAAAGATGCAAAAATAGTAAGTGTATATACTGTGTACTGAGACATTTGTTCAATTTGGCATCAAATGGGTTTGGCTTTTTCTGATTTTCTTTCTCCTCTTTGTGGTGGACAGTTGTACATCTGCATTTTAATTCCCCTGTTGGTTCATTCACAGTCTGTCCACTCTTCCTTCACATACCAATGTGGGCCGTGCTCAATGAGGTCACTGGTCACAGTGAATAAGGGGAGCGGGAGTCTGAATGGACATTATGAAAAAATCTGAATTATTAATTTTCCAATGAGAAACACCACACCTGCTCTCACATCCAGGAAGTCAGACCAAATTTAGGATGAACTTCACATTCCGCCTCTAGCAGCACCTGCCCTCCCATGTAAATCCACCAGTAAAATGACATCGCTGCTTTTTCTGCGCTCTCTCTGTGTTTCAGTTTCCATGTAATATTTTTACATCTGATTGTTATGTAAATGACATGGGGCGCCTGAGAAAAAGTGCATATCCATAAATATATATTTATTCAGAGAAGCTGGTTACACTCAAGATGTCCTGCAGAGCTGCCGCTACACATTTCCCCCCCTCCATTATTTATTAACACTCAGTACACTTTTATTCATTTCATGAACTTTGACCTAACTAATATTTATTACCAACGATAATTATTCCGTCCTAAGAAGATTAAATTCATTAAGGTATATTATACATTGTAAAGATGCTTGAATTAAAGTTGGGGACAGTAAAAATGTCTGGATAAGGGACATAGCAGGTATGTATGTAATCAATATGGTGCGTGACAGCTGTCAGTCATCGCTTTATATACTTTGTTTGTCTTGTCTTCTGGGTTTCTGTAACTACTGGTTGTAAGTCGCTCTGGATAAGGGGTGTCTGAAAAATGCTTGTATGAATAACATACAAGCAAAACAGGGCAGGTTGGGCCATTAACAATCCAGAACTTTCTTCTTTATCTCTTTTCTTCTGGTTATCCAGACGTCACATGACTCCATTGTCAAAGTGGAGTTTAAAATGGGAGGAGCCCGATGACTGCATCGCTCACACTCATTTTTCTGTATGATTTAAACCCGCACCCATCAATGTGTTACAAAATGCAAAATTAATCAAAGATGGTCTTTCTGTCTAGTTTTACAATGTCGAGGAACCCACTGACCTTTCTCTAGCAAACAAGCCGTAAAATAATTCCGAACCGAATCACAGAACCAGGGCGTCAGCACCGACATGAACCAAACGGGGCAGAATCGGGCTTCTCGTGCTACATGTGGGTTTACTGGAGGACTGTGATTAAAATGTATGTGCATAGGAGCATCTTTGTTTACACCTTGCTTGTCTGATGCCTTTGCATGCGGTGGAACTAATTACTTATCACACCAAGACGGCGGAAGGCAGCTAATCGTTCTAAAGGTTCAAATGAACCCCGGTGAAACAACACTTGCTTACCTGTAATTATCAGTGGTGTGACAGATTGTAACTATATGGCCTGTGCATGCAGCCTGTGCATTAACAACATTTTTTGCTGCTGCACACTGACTGACAGCCCTAGACATCTTAGCAAAATGGATTTCGTACTTTATTATTTTATTTTTTATAACATTGTATTACTTTTATAGTCTTTTGATATTATTTTATTTTATTATTGCTTTACTTACTTTCATATTCATATTTGTTTCTTTTATTCATTGGCCTGTGTGTCATCATGTTTTATGTCTGCTTGTATTGCACACCACTTTGGTCAGCCTCGTAGTTTTTTTAGAAGTGCTTTATGAATAAAAATGGTATGTACGGTATGGAGAAGAAAAGTAAAAGAAAGTAAAGTTGAAAAGGAGAAGATCTAGGTGCACATGTAATTTTATTAAAACCGAGACTGAGATCACAGGCCGTGAAATCATCCATCAGCATTAATGATGCGCCTCTTAGATGATCGACCTTCTATAATTAGACAGGTAATACAAATGAACATCTGATAGGTTTGTGTGAGCATCAGAATTACGGTAGGAAGATTTGGCTTCTTAAGGACCCGATGGAATCTATGTGAGGATCGCTGGAGAAGGGGCTCAGTACAGAAGGAATAGATTTTAAAAACAATGTAACATTTACATTAGATTGGTTTGGATATTTAACACCGTATCCGTAAGAAATTATAATGCCATCAGCACAGACCAAAAAAAAAAAGAGGAGACGTTGTGATCCGTTTACAGATCTTTTTGCATGTAGCCTGAATTCTCAACAAGCGTTGAAATGAACATGAAACCATTCCGTTCTGATAACTTCAAGACCGTGAGAGAGAGATACGGGTCTAGAAATCTGTAGTAATAAATGTCCGCTGTCGTTATAGATCTGATAGCCTTGGCTCATTACTGATACACGTTAATTAGCCGTCAGGTTGCCATCTCCCTCTTTAATGACATCTCTGCTGTAAATCAGCTGTGTGCAAAGGACCATGGTCACGAGTAGGAGGGGCTTCGGAAGCATATTTCAAAACTATGATTATATTGTTCTGTTTGCCTTAATTTGCACTTTTTTGCATAGTTCCACTTGGGGTGTTGCAAAGATGCATAATTTTTTCATGCATCTTATGAGTTATGGAGCAGGTGGGAAAATACCAGTTACTTCCACTTCATTCATTACAGCAACTGTGTGCGTGTGTGTGTGTGTTTGTCAGAAGACAACGAATTTACCAGCATTGTGCAGGTTGGCCTGTGACGCATTAAAGATATCAATACTCATTTCACATCAAACGGCAGCAGTAATAATTGCGGTGAAGGTCCCAGAGTGGAGGTATGGATGGATCCAGTTACTGGGCTGCTAGTAATGAAAAACGTTAGGTCAGGCAGCCGACGGGTTCCCATTTGCGCTCTTTGTGAAAGGCCAAAGGATTCCAAAGCCTCCACGCCTTGTCCTACATAATGCATAACGTGCAATTTTTCACGTAAACGCTTGGTGAATTTTTCATCAGTGCCAGCTGACCAGCTTCCGCCGTGTTGGCAAACCAAAACCCGGTCAAGTGGACGTCCCAGCGAAAGAGTATGTTGCATGGCAGGACCAAAGCTTTCCGAGTGAGATACATAATTCACGCCATGCGCCATTCCTCGCTGTCTTGGGCGGGTTACAGTAAGTCAAAGCAAATTTAATTACATGCCAAGGAGGGAGACGTAAAGCTTGCAGCCTGTTGCAGAGCCGAATACGACAGCAAATATGTCTTCTTTTTTTTTTTTAAGAGACGCTGGAGTAGTAAAAGTGTCTCCTTTCATCTGAAAGATTGATTTTAGACGTGTTCTAGGTGATTGTGAGCTGGGAGGGGAACACACAGTGCTGGCACCCGCCTTGGCTCGTACACCTGTCATATTTGGCCAGTGTTTCGTGGAAGGAGAAAGATGCTGATGAGAAGATCTGCTCCCCTGTTCTGCTTTCTGGAAAATACCTATGGAAATGATCTTCTGGAATGCCGTTAGGGCAAAAACAAAAAATAAAATGTCTCCACATGTCATCATTCACCCTCTCTACAAGGTAAGAATGAAAACAGACGCAATCTTTAATGATGTCTGCGCATGTGACAAACTGACAGGCGCGGGTTCAATTCATCCAGAAGGAGGAAGTAGCATGTGTAAGAGCAGACAATCCTTCTGTTTTAAACTCTTTATAAAGATCATGTTCTGAGTCCCAGTAATAAGATACAGATAACTACCAAGCTCTTCTTTTATCTATTTGTGTACACTACTAACAATAAGTTAGGGATATTGTGAGAGACTTAGTGGATGTCATACATACGGTGTTTGTTTCACTTCAGACATATCTGGGATAGGGAGGTAATTGTATTGGGGTGATAGACACACCTCATTTATTGTTTTCCATGTAATGGTCTAATTGTGTACAGTTGTGCCTTATATTGGGGTCAATACCAAGGGACAACCTTCCTCAATGTGGCATCAATTTCAACATTCTCTGGGTATAAAAAGCTGGTTTTGTCAGAAAGTCATTCCAAGTTTATCATTTAAACAGCCATGAACACACGACGTCACTTAACGGATGAGCAGGGTCACCTGGACATACCGCGCCTTTGGGTTGGTGGCAGGCAGTCAGATGTTGCTTGTGAACTTAATGTGTCTCAAAGTGTCATCCACAGACTTGCATCAAGACACAGAACTACTGGCAGAGTTCATGACAGACCCAGGAGTGGAACCCCACGAGTGACAGACCGCAACGATGAGCAGTACATAAGGACCGATGTGCTCAGACGTCGTTATGCAACTGCCACACAGCTGCAGACCCGTGAAAAAAGTGAAGTTATTGTCATACACTGCAGCACAGCACACGGTGACACAACAAAATATGTCCTCTGTATTCAACCATCACCCTTGGTGAGCAGTGGGCAGCCATGACAGGCGCCAGGGGAGCAGCGTGTGGGGACGGTGCTTTGCTCAGTGGCACCTCAGTTGCTCTGGATTCGAACCGGCAACCTTCTGATTATGGTGTAACTTTCTTACCCACTAGGCCACCACAATTAGCAGAGGATGGTTTTGTTCCATTGACCTCTGGGTTATGATGGAGGAGGTGCAACAGTCAGCGCAAAACAGATTTGGTTATTGTACATGGCTCAGTCACTGCACGTTCTTACCTCAGAGACATCATAGAACCCATTATCACCCCCCAATTCCACCAGCACACCCCCAACTTTCTGTTCATGGATGGATGATAATGCTCCACCACAATGGCAGCTCGTCACAGCTCGACTTCAGGAAGTTGGAGTGCCTCATATGGTATGATCATCAATGTCCCCTGACCTGAACCCCATAGAGCATATCATGGACCAGTTGAAGCAGAGACTGAATGATCGTACCCCACCCCCACATGACCTGGCAGAACTTGTGGAAGAGTTACCTCAGAACACCATCATGACGATAGTGAGGAGCATGAGACGTCGCTGTCAAGCTGTCATTGCGGCAAATGGTGGAAATATTATTGTCTAAATTTTCGACAAATCATCACGACATTCATCACCCCACACTGGAAGTGGACAAAAATCTGCCTTGTTAATGGTGAACTGCAGGAGTGGGGTGGTGGTAACCTGCCCGCGTGTCATTCCACACGATCTTCTTCTCCTGAAACCGTAAACGAGGATGAGATTAAACCGCTGGTAACTTATCACGCCGCCAGCATCGCCGCGGAGGAGCTGCTGCTGCTCGCCTTTAAGCGAATTCCACTCGATTCCTCGCTACACCTGTCACCTGACGACGGGGGAGTTAAATACAAAGTGTCACCGCTCCCTAAAATATGTAGAGAACTTCAGTTCACGTCTGCCACCCCGTATTCTCTCTTTCAGTCCCCTGTCACTTCTGCCTTCCGCACGTCTCCCACTTCATTTCAGTGGAGACTGAGGCCTTTTATAGTGCGTATTATTTTGGAAGCGCAGGTCCCGTCTTGGTGTGTGAAAGCCACATTCAGGATGTTGTGATGAATGAATCGCGGGGAAAACACTCCGCTTGACCGGTACGGAAACAAGCCAACCTCGGCTCCGAACAGAGTGTGTGTTTGTGTGCGTAGCCGGCCGTCGGGTCTGGATTGGCATGACCTTCGCTCGCACGGCAGGAGCCGCTTGCAAATGAGAGGAATTCGAGGAGAAACGGAGACGTGGGTGAGAAAGCGAGGGCGCCGTGGGTGGGGGCTGGGATGGAGAGGTGGGCGGCAGCGTGGGGTCGTTGGGCCTGAAGTCTGGAATAAAGCATTAGGATAAATCAGCGCCTTTCGGTGCGAGAGGAGGACGGGTCTCTTAGGAAATGCCAAAAAAAAAAACCCCTCCGAAGATCTGGCCGGGATTTTTTCCATTTCGTAAAAAGTTTACATTTCGCCAACGACCCGCCGTAAAGGACTCCATCGCTGTGGGTTTATGATGGCTGTTGCTTTAATGCGCTCCCCCATATGGCTCTGCGGTAGGAAGCCAAGGGTAGGTGATAAAAGCCCAAGGACACCCAGTCACACGAGACAATAAGTAATGCCATTTAGTCGCGGTGCTCCTGCGTGTCCCTTCGGCCGCGGTTTCACTGGGGCGGAGTCGGTAACTGGTGCAACTGGTGCAACGCGAGGGAAATTTATGGCGCTGCCACTCCGTCCTGATGGGCGGGAGTTCATAACTCATCCCCGAGCGAAGGATCAGGGTCATGAGGCAAGCAGGGTACGAAAAAAAACGAAATTCTGTGATTTGTACCAAAATACTTCGTAATAACGGGACATTTTTTACATAAACATGCCACCCCCGCCATCACGGCTTTTAAAACCCAGGTAAACGTAGCGGTGTCATGAGTACTTTACATCACTGTGGGCAGGAGCGTTTTTATCCCCACGTTGTTGGTGCCACCGCTAGGCGCTGAATAGTTTGATGTGCTGGAAGGGTTGTGGGGTGTGGCTGTCGTTTTGACCAGCAGAACACCGCTTGCTCGTACAGTAGTTCGGGAACGGGACGTGGTGCGGTGTCAGGAATGCACACCTGCCCTGTGGCCCGGTTGTACGTATAGAAACCAGCACGGCGTGCGGGAGTCAGGGGTCGCCGTGAGGCCGGAGGGGCATTAAAGATGCAAGGCGCCTTAATGAAATGCGTCCTGCGGCTTGTAAACACGCGAGCGCGGCTCCCTCGCGCTCCGTACCGTGAACATATTTTTCGAGGGCGAACTTATTAACGTCTGCTACGCTCTGATTGAAGTAATTGGCCTTAAAAGAAAGACTGGTCAACAGTTGCCCATTAACACTAGCCTAACACAATTTTGCTCCGGATTTACATAATGTTCTGTCATAACAAAATGTGCGAAATTTTCCTCCGGAGTGTGAGACATGTTAGGAATTATCTGTTGTATAAAAAAAAAAAGAAGAAGGCAATATAACACAAGGTGATGGCATCGATTAGAGCGGCCGTGTGAAAACAGCACAGCTTTACGCAACATGAAGTTTGCTGACACGTTCTCTATGATTAGCTTTTAAAAATCCAGATCATTTTTATTAAAAACGTTTCACACAAAGTGTTATTGTTTTTGAGAGGGTAATATTGGAATATTATGCAAGCTGGGGTTTTGGAAATGGACTTTGTAACCTGTAGAATTGATCTAATGGGCTACACTTCATTCGTGTCATTCCTGTGAAAATTGTCTTCACAATTCATACCATTGGTGAGAATTTGACAGTTGCAGCAGATGTGTGAGTAGACTCAAGATTCAATTAATTTTTTCTTTAAAAAACCATAAAGTCGACCACACCTGTTCTTTTGAACAGGATATTTAGAGCTGCTTTTTTTTACTCACTCTCAGCTGGAGTTCGTCCCGGAGCGCAGGGCGGGGCACTGTCTTATTTTGGCCACATGAGAGGTGCTTGCTAACATGATTTCTCAGTGAATCTTTGCATTGTCTAAAACGAAAGCTGGTGAGAAATGTCTACTCCATTGGAACTCAGAAGTCGGAATGTCAAATTTCCCAGTATCCCAGGAATTTCCAAATTTGGGTTTACATTATAATATAATGATTTTATTAATGTTAAAATATTGTAATCTTAAAATTTCAAGCAATGAATCTTATATGTAAGTGCTTGACATTACAGAACAAGAATAATTGTTGACTTGGTACATGGGTTTGGTCGTCTAATTACACCTCCCCACAAGTTGCAGTCATACAGAAATGAATATCTCAAAATATATTTTGGTGAAATTATTTTTTTTATACACACTAAACATTGTATACATACACACTAAACTAAACTATACTAACTAAAACTAGTACTTAAATACTGTACAGATCTCTTTTCTGTACAATGAACAGGTCAAACAGGACAACATCATGTAGGATGCTTGTAAGTGGATTTTGTACTGTAGATTCCCATGTGACAACATTTTTTGTGCCACGGTGAATTAGGAGAAGTCGGCTTCACCGATTGGTCCGGAGCCACGCTGATTTTTGTAGGATTAATGGTGCAGGTCTATCTGGACATGCATAAAGCATAATCATACTTTCATCAGTGTCAGCATACTCTTACTGGACCCTGATTGAGACCACAGTTGATGCATGTGTAGAGAAGGGCAGACATGAGGGATAAATTTAGCTCATGTAACCACACTGTGAGAGATGTTAATATTTGAGAAGGCATCTGCTCCAATTAATATGCCCCTTCATATCAAGTCCCTATTTAAATTTCTTAACTGGGTCACAGTCTCTGCGGTGCAGTAGGATAAAGTGAATTGGCTTCTTTAACTCATTAAGTTTTTAGCAAGTGGGCTACAACACAGGAGAATCTGCAGAAAAAAACCATACTGCGTGCCTCTGGGAATGTGGCGGACAAATTGAGACCTTGGGAATATTTGGTGTTTCGCACTCCCGCTGTAGCCAAACTTTAGCAAGGACCATAGATTTTTTTGCAAATGTTGAGTGTTACAGAAGCAACCAACTGCAAACCCGACATTGAAGGGACATGCAGAATTTCACCCCAGTTTACTTTATGCATAACCCTAAAATCTAAAAACTTTCAGCCCGTTGATGAAATAAATACTTCTTGCAAACGTTATAAAATTCTACTTTCATAGCCCATCTGTTCAGAGTGAAAAAGCAAAGTGAGCGTCCCTGAATCATCTCGACCTCCAGTCTGTTTTTTAAAGGCTCGTAATGTCTTGGAACGTCTCCTTTTCTGAGGAGCTGTCAGTGATATGTCTGTTCTTGGATGCCCGGCTTGCATTTGACAGCCCCTCACCATCAGATATGCTTCCCTGTTGAGCGGTTTAATATGTAAAATGAGCATAAAAGAGATTATAAAAGTTACATTTGTAATTTGGTGTGACAAGTAAAAGTTATATTGATGAATAATTAAGTTTTAAATGGAAACTTCAGCATCCAGGGTATCTTAAACTTGAGTTACAATGGAAAAGACAGGAGAGCGTGTTACTATAGGTCATTTCACACAGAAGAACATAATAACAGGATGGAAAAAGATGGAGCCAACTATCAGCTGGGAGTGTCTACTACAGGGACGGCACTGTTTTAAATGCAGGACATAGCTGCTGCATTTCCATACATAACTGAGTACATAAACTGTCAGAGTGGAGAGCAGAAAATTGGCTGATGTCGTTAGAAGCTGGTGAGATACATTATGCCGCCCTAATGCTCTCCTAACCAGCCTACAACACACCCCTGCTGTTGTGCAGCATATGTATTTTTTTTTTTTTTCGGCCTACAGGTACATTCCCTCACATTACTAACTCAATTAGGCTGCCGCAGTCTGGCACTGGGAGTAAGGCGGTTGTTCTTTTTTTCTTGGTTATTTACACTCCTACACGCTCTCTCAGATCGGCAAACGAAAGGAGACTAAAAATTCCTTCTTCACGGGGTCTCCGATTCCAATCATGTCTGTTCTCCGTTGTTGTCCCTGGCTGGTGGAACAACCTACCCTCCTCCACACGACTAGCCGAGACTATCACCACTTTTAAGAAGAAGGTGAAAACCCTCTTATTCCAAAAATATTACAGACAAATTTAACACATACACATGCGTACACATTTAACAAACAAATACAAAATGTATAAATACATTATAATTTTTCTTAGTCTAGCACCCAACACTCTCCGAGCATGCTCTTCAATGACAAGTCTAAGCCTTATCAGGGCTCTTAGTTTGTATACTTGATATTCTATAGAAATCGAACGAGAATTGCTGGTGTCTTCCCATTGTAAGTCGCTTTGGCGTCTGCCAAATAAAGTAAAGCTTTATTGCAAATATTCATTTGAAATAAAAAATGACTGGTTGTTGTACAATTTTATTTTATGCCCCAATTTACACGACTGGTATAGTTACGTGGGAACAGATCTGGTTTCTTGGTTAAACGTGGCATCATAATAACAATCCACCATAGATCTTATAGCCTTGCTTTTTAAAGGTGACGTGAGGTGCCATTCTGATTGGTTTATTGGCTGATATATGACATAAAACAACAAAAAATGATATGCCCAGAAAAATCTTTTTAAGGGCGGATTTTAATGGTGGATTTTAAAATGAAAAGTGTGAGAATATACATTATATATGTACATATAAAGAATGGATGTAATGGTTCTGGTGGATATATTATACTTGTGTACTGTTTGGGTGGTAGTAGCCTAGTGGGTAACACACTTGCCTATGAACCAGAAGACCCGGGTTCGAATCCCACTTACTACCATTGTGTCCCTGAGCAAGACACTTAACCCTAAGTTGCTCCAGGGAGAGACTGTCCCTGTAAATACTGATTGTAAGTCGCTCTGGATAAGGGCGTCTGATATATGCTGTAAATGTAAATGTAAATGTTTGATTACCAGATCAAGCCCACCAATTTGCTCTTGCTTTATATTTTCAATGTGTTAAGTCAACTTTGTACGTTGACAAGTATAGACAAGTACATTGTCTGAGAACTTGATGAAGAGAAATATGAACTATGTACACAATGGGAAAACATTTTCAGGTCATCAGTGGGAGGGATCTGGAGGAACGTACAGCGGTTGCATTAGTCCGTATATTTCGAGGTACATTTATATCCTGAAGATGTATTTTCATAACCAGCCAGGTTATGTATGTTTTATGTAGGTTTTCACTGCCTGTGTAGGCTGTAAAACAAGGCCTTCTGTAGCTCTAGTAGTTCTTTTCTACCAAACTGGAGAGGAAAGACAGCAGGCTGACACTTTTTTTGGATGGGAGATATTTAACGGTGCTCTATTGGCGCTGCCAAGGGGGCAGATAAGCTTTTCATAACCCTGGCGGATCTTTCCCACCGTTGCTGAACTGGCACCTTCTGCTGTGATGATGATGAACTCAGAACATGATTTTATATCGCCTCGATTTTCTACGTTTGTGCTAGATTTATGACAACACATCAGTCTGCTGTTCAAGGAAACTTGTCATTTAGGCGACGTGACATTTTCTTCAACATGTTCAACATTATTTTGAAGGTCATCAAGCGTGGTTTCCTTTATAATTTGATATGCAAATATCCTTATCGTATCTTTATCCGAGAACCAAGTGGAATATTGACCTGACATTTATTAAATGAATTGAGTATTGACAGGTAGACACTGTGCACTGGTTCCAACTACACCGCAGTGCGAGCTGGCTGCAGGCTGTACTGAAGGGGGTGGGGGAGTCATGGGTGAGGTGAAAGGTGCAGTTTGGCTCTATCGGAGGGCCAAGCAGCAAGAACAACTCAGCATCCTCAGGACAGGCCTCCGTGGTGATGGACCTAATTCTGACTGACATGCCAATGAACAAATACACAACACCCAGGGGCGACTGACATGAACTAAAGGTGGAAACGGGAGAATCGGCAAAGCACAAGAAATGTCAAAGACCAGGCCAAGAGCCGTTGTTTGGTCTCAACGACACAGATTCACTTTACTTTGAAAGCCTCTCTCTCAGTTCTGCTACTGGCTCTTAATTAATGCTTCATTTGAAGTATGAAGGTGTGCATGTTGAAGAAAAAGCAATCGTTCCAAACAGATGGTGGTGTATAGAGTGGAAAAAAACCCACGACAGACACTTCAGAAGGAGGGTAGTCCTGCCCAGTGTCTTCAGAAGGCAGAACAATAGTAGAACTCTCAGCCTGGATGAGTACTCATCCCTGCATATTCACGTCTTTGTTATTGGATACTCTGGGTGGCGTTTTAATCGCTGACGGATTACATGTTCTTCTTCTAAGCAGCGCCATGTATACATTGGCGCGGAGAGACCCGCTCAGGAAGAGTCTCTGGAGATCCAGCTTTCTGTTGACAAATCTCTCCGCTTTGAAACTCACAGGAAGATGGAGGATCTAACCACGGCCATACCTGTTCTGCCAGGAGGGGTCCTGACAAACATCTGGGAGCAGCAGCTATTGCCGCTGCTCTTCAGAGCTGAGTTATTGACCCGATGATGTGAATGTCACAGAATATAGAAGTGAAAAGATAAAGAGATTCTTTATGTGAATGTTGCAGAGGACACATTTTGTGACATCACCTTCACAAATACTTTTTTTTAGTAAATGTGTCTAGAGCTTCTTGTATCTCTTTGGTTATCATCTTTCTAAATCTTATTGTGTAACATTCTCTTCTGATAAAAGTGCTTGCACAGAAGTCGTCTCAGAGCACAATCCACGATCCTTTTTCAATGAGATTGTTCCATCTTGTATAAGATTAAAAGCTTCATATTATTAAAACCACCAGACTACTGCAGTAATTAGGATGGACAAATCAATTTTGTAATAAAGGTGTAAAGATTTAAAATCTTTACTGGGATTAGTGCATGTGACATATTGACAGCCGTGGTTTTAAATTATCCAGAATGACAAAGGCCCTGCCCATTTAAACTATTTTGATAAAAAAAAATATTAATGATCATGTTCAATGAGTGATTCATATTCATCTTCATGGTTGAGACTGTGTGTTTAATTAATTCGTTTAATTTGTTAAATAATACATATTTATGTAAATATATGAACTGAGCTGAATTGGTTAATTGTATTAAACCAAATCAAATAAACCAAGGCAAAAACCAAATCTAAATACTGTAGCTAAATGCAAATGAAAATGGAACCCGCCGACTCTACCTCATCCTGCGTCTGTTCATTGATGCTACTGTTTGCATATAAAGCCGAGAATGTATTGTATCTGGCTACACAGCGCCCTGTCCTCCAGGCCACCCGATTTGCTGCAGTGATGAATAAAACAGCAGGCTTGGTTTGTTAACGTTGTGCTGACTCTATGTGTTTCAAATGAGCTGGCAGACATCTGGGCTGCGTTTCTAGACGCCAGAGTTCAGCAGCTTCGAAACGCTCACCGGGGTCTGGTTTATGGAAGGTCAGGCCCCTCTTGCACAGTGGGCTTATAGTGGGGGGACTCCAAAAGGCTAATAGGGCCCTCTGTAGAATTAATGTGTGTGATGAAACGCGTAACCTCCCTGTACCGCCAGTCCCACTGTGTCTGTGAAACCTATGGCTTAATTTTGGTTTTAAACTCTGATTCACCTTTTTTTTTTATTACTCTGTTTCTGTGGTGTTTGTTTCAAATACGTGGAGACTACAATCATCAGCGCCTCTATTTCATAAAAGCACCCCGCATTTTCCCATCTGGCCGCTTCTGACAGCCCCAAGTGATAAGGCTGAAATTCCCCCCGTACATGCGGCAGGTTAGTTTGGTTCAAATTGCATTAGTGTCAAACAGCCTAGCACTCAAGGCTAATTTGCGCGCCGAGATTGATGTCTGTAATAAATATAGTTACGTCAGCATATAAACAGTCATTAACAGGCTGACCTTGGTGTTGGGGAATATGCAAATTGCCATTACATAATCACATGTGATCATTTTAGTCTGTAATACTTCTCTGCCTTTCACTTTCAACTGCTTCGTTTCGGTCCTGAAATGACCTTAAATGTCAGTAAATACAGTAAAGTATAAGAATATACATTTAAACTATAAAGGATGGTCTAGTATAAGTTTAATAACACTATAAACAGTATAAAAACATAATACTGACTGTAATAGTCCAGACGAGTTAAGAGTGGGGTTTGTTCGCGCGTTTAAGAACAAAAGCTTTATAAAGATTTACATAAATGTGGCATATTGATGGGTGTGGGGTTTAATCGTAAGTTTATTTAAATCATAATCCTCCTGGAAATTTCAAAAGCGTAGCATGAGACGGTGCAAAAAATACTACAGTACCCTGTCAGCGGGCTGCCCAGCACTGAAGATGGCATGACGAGGCAGGTGAACAGAGAGGAGGACACAGAGGTGACGAGATGACGAGGAAGGAGGACGCAATCACACAACGTCACGATACAGGGCTTTAATGGTGCAGAACAGGACAGGGGAGACATCCGAGACGTTGGTGAACATGTAACATATCACAGACCCGACGGCGAACAGACACTAACGGGGCAGCTTTATACATTCTACACAGGTGAACACGATTAGGGAACATTACACAGGACGAACGTGAAACTCCGGTCCGGATCCCGGAGCGGAGTAACTCCTTTTGGACCGGATCATGACAGAAGGAGTATGTAATATCAATGTTCACACCATTCACAGAAAAAAAAACTCAGGCATGAAAGCTCTATCGAAACAACACACGGGTAATTACTGTACGTGCCGAAATGGAGAGGCAGCCAGAGCATTACCGATCCCATAACCTGTAATTACGGCACGCACGTGAACAAAAATTTTTAATTTACGACTCCACGCAGTGGAAAACTGGACACTCTTTTTATCTGTAATGGTCCCCCAGAGCTCTTCGCTGCGCCCTTTAAAGCTCCAGAGCTCCTCCAGCTCCTCCAGATCCGTGCGGCGTGTGACGGGCGGGAGGAAAAGAGATTACGTTACGGGGCCGTGGAAAGGTGAAAATAACCATCGCCCGCAACCCTCTGCTATCTGGACATCCTGATTCATGCCAGGAGCGCCTGTCTCTTAATGATGTCAGGAGGGTCCTCTCTAATGGGAAACGTGCCTCGGAAGGCCCATCCGTCTGCGCTTCCAGCGTCGCTATTTAAGCCACTTTTGATTAAATGTCAGAAGTAAGGCGCCTTTTGGAGGAAGGTGAAGGGCGTCGACACGTGCTGCAGATCTGGCTCCGAAACACAGGAGCCTTGCTGCATAAACCATGAGGGCGAAAATGTGGAAATAGCGCGCAGGGTTCTTTTCACCGTACGAAAGACGTCTTCTGGGAGCTCTTAAGTCATTTTGGCCAGGGCCGGTGCCAAGGTGTGATTCGCTCCTGCTCCTCCACCAATGATTATTGCAGGCCACATTACACCCCTTTACACCATCCTTTGCGTTGCCTAAACGTGCGGAATTCCCCCGCAGGCCTCGGCCACTTCCGGTCCGTGGTAGACACCGTACACCGCGCCTTTGTTTGCGTGCTGGCAGTGACGAGGCGCGACGTGGCACAGGCAGAGTTGAGAGTTATTAATGGGCGACAGCGTCTGATAAACACTCCGGCGCGCTTTTATATCGCGTGTTATATCGGCGCATTCCGCCGCTCGCCACGCCGCGGAGCTCATTAATCGGCCCTTGTCTTCGAGGTGTCGCCGCACACGTCCTTCCGAGTGATGCAGCGCGGCTGTAAATCTGGGGGCCGGCCTCTCGGGACCCCCGCAGGAGAGCGGGCTAATACATCATCATCATCATCATCATCGGACGCGGCTTTCATCATCATGCCGGGCCGGCCCGCGCTCCCCGTCGTCTCCGTGTCCGCTGTCACTCCACGGAACGCGCCGTGATGGCTGCCAGCTTTCTCCAAGGCCCCAGCAGTCCTTGCTCTTCCTGTCGTGGTCTTCGCCACCGAGCGCCATCAGCACCCGCGGCAGCTGGTATCTTATTGTCACCGGCGCCCGAGCAGGATTTCCTCCAATGGGAGGCCCAGGAGAGAAGGTCTGAGAGTGATCTACTGCCCGAAGGGTAACGAGTTTTCTTGGCTGCCTGCTTAATATCCATACAAATCCGCTCTCTCCCCGGGCACCGGTGCAGAGGTGACTTACCCAGCTGCAGCCTCTCAAATGGCACAGCCCACGGACAACCGGCCGGGGGGAAATATACACTGTGTGCTGCCCTGTGGAAAGTAGTGGGGCCGGAATAAAGAGCAGACAAGTGAATCGAGGCGGGGCGGGAATGCGAAGCTAAATGATGTTGTACATACAGGGATTACAGGCTGAGAACATATTGCTGAAATATTAGCGTTTATACTAGATAAGAATATAACCGTATCGGAGACAAAAATGCATATTACATATTACAAATGACAAATCACAAACGAAACGGCAAAAGGGAATTCACAGACTTTGTTCACATCTTCGGATCAAAGCATTTAAGGAATGATAGACGTGAATGTGAGTGACATTCACTCTCAAGCTGTGTTATGCTGTCAGTACCTGATCCATGCCTGTTGTCTGATCTGTTCCGCACATTCACACACTCGACACATATCTATAATGGATCAGCCAGGGCAGCATAAAAATGGACTCTGCGCCTGCAGTGAACTGTGGGCATGTTCAGTGTGTATCGGACAGCTGGCATGGACTGTGGCCGGTGGCGGTACATACGCTTCTTCTGAAGTCAGTTTGTTTGAGCATTGCAATGAGTTGCATGAACACAAGACTTATGGAATTCTGTGTTTGTTAACCCAAGTGTTACACTTTAAAAGCTTTGCTAATTAGCTTAAAGTTGTAGGCATTAAAGAATCAATAAAACTGGCCTTCTTCACACTAATGCATCTAGTGCATCAGCAGATGTGGGTTTCGAACTTTCATTAGTTTCATTATATAAGCTTTCTCAAGGTTTGTGTGTTCATGTTTACCATTTTCATTTCTTTCTCATGGAAAAAAGGACATTTATAATTGATATATAGTTTTTTTTAGATGTACACAGTTAAAAATATATGTAGGTATAATATGCTTATATGTATTATTGCACACACACATACACATATATAGTATAGTATAGTATAGTATAGTATAGTATAGTTTCTTTTTCCATTACTCAGGGTACAAGAAGCACTGTGAAAATACTTCATCAATATTCAGCCTTGGTTCCTGCTGTCCCTGGTAGTTAAATGAACAATTTGAGCCATTGATTAACCGAAGTGTCCACACACATGACTCACATGCCAAGAGACGGCGAAAAAACCCAGCAATATTCAGCCTTGTGTAGATTGTGATTTGAACAACCACGTCTCTTTACCAAAGAGTGAAACCATGTTTAGAGTCATTTGCCTTATAAGTGGGTGCTATTTGACCCTAAATGCTCTCAGGAGTGCACCCGTACTTTCTAGGATAGTGTTCACTGCCTTTTTTGCAGTTGCATGCTGTCATATCCAAGTTGGGTGAGTTTCAACTTGGATGCCATATTGTGTTTAAATCCACCCACTCTGTAACAAAAGCATAGTCTCTGTAGACAAGATCAGGAAGAATCCTCATTTTGAAATTCAGCACACATTTTTGTCAGTTTTGGCAGTCTGTTCAGGCTGTTTACTGGAGTGTGGTGTGAATGAGCTAAATAAGGACTAAATCAGTACCTTGGTGGACTGTGTTGTTAAAAACAGAAACAGCAGCAGTCATATATGTTCATCATGTCATATTTTTCAATCTCCTTTGTTACGTCTGTCATTGAACTAGGCTCAAAATGACAAAAACATGTTTTTAATCCTTGCAGATGTTACAAATTGTGGATTTCTCCATCAATACAGCACAATTATACAGTCTTTCTTATTATTTTTTAAATAAGGTCTACACTGTCTGCCATATTAATCTCCTGGTTATCCTCATAATGGGTATTTTTTTTAAGTTGGGGTCATATTGTGACCCACAATACATGTAATATCTAAGAAAACTGCAGAGATTGGTGGCTTTACAGTTTATGTGCATCGCGCTGACATGTATTGCTAGCGCTGCTAACTGGGTTTCTGTTTTCTGAAACCTTCAGCCTTCATATGCTAGTATTTATGGGTTAGGGGTTAATTATCCATTTTGAGTCTGTCATTATGCTTCTCTGTGAGCTGTCAACATGTTAATGAAGCTTTGAATTAATTTCATGTCACGATGCTAAGCTGGCCCTTTCCAGAAGATATATTTTTCTGACATTAACAAATGTGTGCTAGTCAAGTGTCATCCCTGCTCAAACAATACATAAATGAATAAAAACTGCTTGTTTGAGCAGTTTAGGACATGTTTTCGAGCTAGCCATGCTAGCTATGAACAGCTAAAACCAGCTACCAATGCTAAGTTGTTGTTGTTTTTTTCCTGCAAGGATATGTCAGCATTAAATATAATCTAAAATCTTTTAATGCATCGATCTAAGCCACAATCAGTAAACAACTAAAGCTCAAAGAGTGTCAGAGTTTAGGAATTTATCTCTCGGTGGTATTTGTAGCACTGATAACCTTGCTAAAATGGTGGAAGTGGAAAATCGCGTGTGACAGAATATTTTTTTTAAGCTGGAATCAAAGGGCTGCATCGTGATTGATGTTTGGAAGGACAGACATGGGGCATCTATAATGCAGGAGTCAACCTGACACTCTTTTACCTGACGGGATCGGTAATGATGAGAAATGTCTATTATTAGCGGCGACGCCCGTCTGCGGCCGCCTCTGGCTATGTCCTTGGAAGTGACCCGGCGTTCGTAAGGCACACCGCTGCCCCCGCTGCCCCGCGCCACTCCCGAGTGGAGCGACTGTCTCTGTGCCGTTATTCCCTGTGCTGATTTATGTTGTGGCGCTGGCCTTTTCCTCGCAGTCCAATTGGCGAAGAGGCCGGGCCGCGGTGGCGTTCGGGGCTAAAACGAGTCCGCCTGTAAATCAGCATTCAGGGCTGGACATCCGCCCTCGGGGAAGCAGAGTGGAATGATTAAGACGGAAAAAGAAATATAATTCTCACTTTTGTTTCCGTCGGAGGGCCCTCCTCGGGGATATTAGTCAGTGTTGGGTGCTGATGTGTGCTGCGGCGTCTTGCCGGCTCATTTATGCGTTACGAGAGTCTGGTGACAGCTTGTGTGTGGTTTTTTTTTTTCTCATTGTGCCATCGGTTGCAGCGATTACACAAAATAAGGTCCAAAGAGGCTCCGTGTCACTTGGGACATAGGACTTTAACATTAATGAACAGGGTAGACGGGCCTGTTTTCACACAGGCCAGTTGAACGTGAAGGCTGAAATGAGTTTAAGATTCGCAAAATGTCTTCCACGTCACAGGGCTTTCACAAGTTGAAAATAATTTGACGTAATATGAGTGTACAATTTTTGGACTGGTTGTGGTTGCTTCTCATCCAGTTGAATTAATTTGAAGATTCCATTCAGTCAGCCAGCTAAGTAAATCATGGCAAAAACAGTTGCGTGAGTTATTTGATACCTTATGAAACATTTAGGTTTGCGGTTGATTATTTTTTTGATTTACAGTAGTAGCAGTAGTAGGGGTGGTAGTAGCCTAATAAGTTAGACACTCACCTATGAACCAGAAGACCACAAAGTGACAGGTTCAAACCCAACTTACTGCATTTGTGTCCCTGAGTAAGACACTTAACCCCGAGTGTCTCCATGGGTACTGTCCCTGTAAGGCGCTCTGGATAAGGGTGTCCGTTAAATGCTATTAGTGTGACTATAGTATTAGTGCATTTTGAATGTCTGTGTTGATATACAAATCATATCACGGTCGCTCTGTCTCGTTTCTAGTTTCTGCAAATTTTCTCATGCAGAAAATTCTAAATGTTTCTTTGATTCCGAGTTACATTTGTAAACAACGCTAAGGCAATGAAGTTCAGAGCGAGAGGAGAAATAATTTCACCTTCACAACATTTCACACTGCCAAGGGTGCAATATGCAGCTTTAAAGTATGTTTGGAGGCCTCCACCTTGAGTTTGGTTTCTATGGCAACTCAATTTCAGCCCAAGATAAAAGACCTATTATGATGCTTCATTTTTTTTTCTCCTTCCCCTCAGAGGATTCCAGACAGAGTGAGCGTCTTTCTGGAGCTTTGGAGGGAGATTTGTCTTGTTAAATAACTCATAGTTTTCATGGGGCTTTAAAAGTATTGTTTTATCGCAGCCAATACAGCCACATAGTCCAGTACATTATAGTGCCCTGCATTAATAAAAATAAATAAATGATAAATGGTTAACATACGTGTTCAAACAAGTCTTGCTATCCTCTCAAATTTCCATAGGTTTTCCTGATACACTTTCCGGTGGACTGAAATAATAATATAAAAGGTAGCTGCTGCTCTACAGTTTCAGTGTTGTAAGCAAAAATTATACAAGGGCCTGTTAAAAAAAAATCACCCTTGTAAGAGTGATTGTATCTGATACCAAAAATAATTCCTGATGTTACACCTCTCTGAGAGTCAGCACTTCAGTGGCCCAGTCCAGCAAGAGCACAGACACTAAATAGACCACTATATATGGTAGAATTAGCTTGTATTTTGGCTGATTCCATATATACCGAATGAGTGGATGTCTCAGACGCAGGATGTCATATTGTTTATTTATGAAAACTAGTTGTTTTGAACCAGTTTTGTTCCTTGGTTTAACCCTATAGATAGCATGCATGTATCTACATAGCATGCATATTTACATTATCCTGCATATATCTATATATACAGTGAGGCAAGCCACCGATTGTGCAAGTTGTAATTTTCATCATAGGTACACAGCAAATTCATATTGTATTTATTTTATTTCTATAATGGTGCAGAAATGGTTCACCTCAATACTTTGTAATGTAACCTTGGTCGGAATTGACAAATACATCTTGTAGGTTTTCACCAGGTTTGTACCCACTGTAGCTGATATTTTGTCCCAATTGTTCCATGCAGATCTTCTCGAGAGCTGTGATGTTTTGGGGCTGTTGCTGGACACAGATTCTCTATTAGATTAACTCCAGAACTCCAGCCTCTCCTTTGTTGCCCTGGCAGTGTGTTTGAGATCATGGTCATGCTGGAAGATCCAGCCATGTTTCATCTTCAATGCTCTCACTGAAGGAAGGAGGTTTTACATGGCCCCATTTATCCTTTCCTTAATACAGATCAGTCGTCCTGTCCCCTTTGTAGAAAATGTTTCCAGCCCCATGCTTCACGGTGAGTATGGTGTTCTTGGGATGCAGCTCTTTCTGCATTCTTCCCCCTCCAAAGACAAGTTCTATTTTGGTCTCATCTGACCACATGACATTCTCTCAATCCTCCTCTAGATCATCCAGAGGGTCTCTAGCAAACTTTAGATTGGCATGGAGATGTGCTGGCTTAAGCAGGGTGGAACTTTCAAGGGCAATCCATGATGACGTAGAGTGTTACTAATAGTAACCTTTGTTACTGTGGTCACAACTCTCTTTAGGTCATTGACCAGTTCCCCCCATGTAGTTCTGGGCTGTTTCCTCACCGTTCAAGATTATTTGTACCACACAAGGGGAGATCTTGCATGATCCCCAGGTCCAGAAAGATTGTCAGTGATTTCTTTTTCTGAAAATAGCTCCAATAGTTGATCTCTTCTCACCAAGCTACTTGTCTGTTGTAGGGACAGTCAATCTTGTCTCTGGTGTCCTTAGACAGCTCTTGGCCATGGTGTCACATGGTCTGACTGTTGTGGTGAAGGCGTCTTTTACACAGACAACCAGTTCAAACAGGCTCCATTAATACAGGTAACGAGTGAAGGATAGAAGAGGGACAGAATCCTTGCCTTTTATAGGTGCTTTCTAATAAACTATTTAAAAAGTATCTATTCATCTTTTAAAGTCGGACAACTTGCATAATCGGTTGCTACCAATTTTTTTTTCCGCCCCACTGTGTGTGTGTGTGTGTGTGTGTGTGTGTGTGTGTATGTGTGTATATATAAAATTCAGCAGGTTTTAAATCAATAGTTGGCCAGATATATTTGCTAGAATGTCAAATGTGCTGTACATCCATTTCAGCTATTCAATTTTTATAGGATTTTGTAAATGTTAACTGTATTTATTTTTATGTCTGAGAAAAGAAATGATTTTCCTGTGAGGATACAGATATGTGTATGTACTATTCTGCGAAAGATTGTTTGCATAGATTTTTGGTAGAACATTATGATTCTACACTTGCAGATTATAGCATGCCTCATGTTTCTGCAGCACATTTTGTCCCTGGTTCATTTCACGCATCCCACTTTTTCTGTGTTACCTATCTAAACTATCATCCCTCTCCTCAGGGGCCATCTTTGATGAATCTGCCAAAAAGGATGACGAAGTGTTCCGCTTGGCGGTGGCGGACCTCAACCTCAACAATGAGATACTGGAGACAGAGAAGATTACCATTTCTGTGGAGTTTGTGGATGGGAACAACCCATTCCAGGCCGTCCAGGAAGGTAAGCTTGGACATCCCAGACCTGCTGATTGACTTACAATCTTTCATTCCTAGACATTACTTCCTAGGAATCACTTTCACTCTATGAATTTCATAGGAGTCAAAACTTGTGCATTTTGCAAAATTCTGTGCATTAAACAAGCCTATTAGAGTGGCTGGAAGTCCATTTTTGCTAAATTAGCACATTTAGTTTTTCTCATGTTTTCCATGGTTTGACGAACTGGTTAACTAATTTAGCATTAGATTAGTATTAGTATTTGCACTCATCTACATTACTTTTAATGGTGTATATTTTCCAATAGAATAATAGTATCCAGTTATTTCTTAAATATACCTTTCAACTCATCACTTGTGTTCATGCCAGATTATGGTCAGATCTGGACTCCTGGCTGAGTTATGATTGGATAAAAGTCCAATTAAAAGAAATGATTTTGTGTTTATACCTTTGACCTTAAGCCTGTTCGGCTGCTGTGAGGCTGATAAAAGCTACTCATGCAAACATTAACATAAAACCATTGCCTGAGTGGCCTTACAGATGTTCTGCAGAATCCCAAGCACAAGTGCATGCAGGTACATACACGGGTGGGTTACATAAGAAATAAATGAGAAGGCGTTAAACAACACAGTGGCAATAAAGGCATGAAAGGAGGTGTCAGTCAGGCCTGGGACAGCTATGGCCTTCAATTTATTAAGGTCTGCCTCTGTGCTGATCTTACTGCTTTGCCCGCAGACACGAGAGCTCCAATTCGGCCTCATCAAACCATATAATCTATTTCTGCTTGGTCTCTGAGTCTCCCGTACACCTTCTGGCAAACTCCAACAAGCATCTGGCTTATGATTTTGGCCTTATTTTGGCATTCTTCTTTTTTTTAACCATAAATTTGTCATTGTTGAGTAGAAACACACAGAATGCTGGGTGCTCATTTAGAGATGCCAGAATGTTCTTTGATCTTGCTGGAGAAAATATAACAGAACAGAGCTGGAGGACACCATTGCGAGGTGAGTACACAGACTCTATTTAAGCAAAGAAGTGAACAGAACAATGGGACAATGACCAAAAATGAAAACAAAACACAGAATGTGTGCCAGTAGCAGTGTGTGAGGAACCATGAAGGAATATTGAAGTGTGTGTGTTTCTAGTTTGTGTACCTCAGGAAGTCCAGCAAAGAAAAGGAAGTAACAGTTTGTTTTTTTTTTAAACAATTGACTTAGAAGAAATCAGACTTAATATTAATGACAGTTAATTGAATTCCAATAAACCACAAACATCACCTTCTTTCCTTCTTTTCGGCCCCGTACTGAATGTGAATGAACAGCGCGCTGTACATCACTCTTTTGTTCTTCCATTCTCGTCCCCTGATAAACCATAAAATGTCTTTTTTTGTCCGGTTTGGAGTCTCTAATTACAGATACATATGTTACGGTTGAGCTTGAGCGCCCATGGTGTGGCTTTGCACACTGATTCGGTTGCGGACCGCCGTATTTACACCCCTTCCTTTATCTACACATCTGCTTTTGTTTCCTTTCTTGTTAAAAACCAGCCAGCCAACCAAAAAAGAAAGGAATTTGTTGATGTCAGTTCATTATGCCTCTGCAGCTATGCGAGAATTTATTAAAATGTTTACTTTTTCTTTGATTTTTATTGAGTCTTGTAGTGTATAATGTATATTTAATATGAGATCAGAGCAATCCAAATCAATATAATGCAGATCTATGTCCACAGAACTTGAATTATCTTTGCGTTTGTGAATTGCTGACTTCGTAATTGCAAAAATAAGAAACGTAAACAATATTTTTGGTCTTGCAGAAATAACACAGCTTTGTCATTACCAATGCATTTGCTCATTTTACATACATTTTTACCACCGCTGTGAGAAATATTGCTGAACAGCTTGCTGAAGGTTACATAAGTAAGCATTTTTAAATATATATAATATTTAAAAATGCTTACTTATCACATACAAAGACATTAAGATCTTAACAAACTTAGCTCTGGAACTGGAACAACCAAAACAATTTCTCCTGAATGAAAGTGGTAACGCATGACCTTCCGGTTGACACCACTGCCCATAAAGATGCACCAGCATGGTGGAGGGCCAAAAAAAGGCAGTCCATGGAGATGTGTAGTCAGTGTCTCTTTTACACATTGACGTTGGCAGCTCTGCCTGACCTGACTGGCTTGGGTATTTTGAGACTCAGTTCTGTGGCTGTATTCAGCTGACAGGTCTTTGTTGTCTGAGTTTAAAGAGTTCAGCCTCTTCCTCTCACCTACTACCTGCTTTACAATGCTGGAGTAATTATGTCCCTTTGAAGGTACATCAGTGCTCTCCTTGTGGTTTACTTCTCTCCTTGAAAGTGTCCTCTCTCTGGATAATACACCGATGCCGACAGCAGAATCTTGACCAAAAGCTTTTTATGATGTATATACTGTAAGACATATAATTGTAGCACAACCAGTACAGATATGAGTATCTACTCAGCTATGTTTTGTGATTCTGGCATCCTGTCCAATACTGTGAAATAGTGAAAGTGAAATGACACTACAGCATAGCACATGGTGACACAAGAAAATTGGCATTTTGGGATTCGGGCTGGTAACCAACCAATTGAAATTACATTTGTGTTGGAAGAAAATATACAAATGCAGCCTTCTATGTCACAGGTCCTCTGACCCAGTATTGAAAAGGAATGAATTAGCGGGTGTCATCTGAACAGACACTTTCAAAATACCACAAATTCTTAATAGAATCTGAACAGGGGAATTGAAGAAAATCTTTAGAAGTGATGCGGTCACGTCTTAGGGTCATATGGGGAAGGAGGCGCAGAAGCAGGACATTTTCAAAAGAAGAATATTTAATGGGCAAAAATCAAACTTGGACAAAGGAAAGGAAATAAACATGAATGAACCCAAAGGCGTGTCATAAAGACAAGAACTGAAACACAAACACAAAGGTACGTTCTCAGAGTCCACATTTTTTAACAGGACCTGGTCACTCTTAATTGGTGTCAGTTTGGCGTGATCGGGACCCGTAAATCGGGTGCATGGGCGCCTGCTGTCTGAGCCCAGTGGCCTCTGGGTGTCACACGTTCCCTAATAACAAGATGCCATGATACTGTAAATAGGTAGATATGTTTGTCTGTCAAGATTAAAATATTAACATCAAGAAAATAGAATTACGCTATGCTTAAATTGTCATTCCGGCTCTCCTGTCCTCTACTGATGTCTGGTGTTATCTCAAAGATGCACAGATTCCCACTCAAATGCACAACGGCGATTCCCAAAGCTGACACTGTTTGGGTGCAGAGTTATGACTGAAGGCAGAGATAAAAAGAACAAGGACTGACTGCTGAGGCAAAGTGAAATGAAGGAGCTTGTGTTGACACGCCCGTATCTAACCAGTCAGGGGTCTCAGTCTTCTTATAATCCAGGATTTTCTCTGGATCTCTGTCTGATGGTGGGTTTTTGGGATAAACGTGCTCGGAGTGATACACAGCTATTGAAACACAATATAAAACTAACGAATTAGACTTTAAAAAGTGCCATTAGTCTGCAGTTTAAGATATTTTTTCCCCAATATCCATAAATGAAGTGCATCAGTTTTTATTGTTTTTATGTTTTATAACACTCAAAAGCAATGCACTTCATTATTCTCACCATTATTCTTATTTCCTCTTTGTGGGGGGCTGAGCTTTGGTTGACCTCTGGAGGATGTCGTTTAAAAAGAGATGATTTGCATGGTTTAGAGAAGATCTCAAGGTAAGTGTGCCTGTTGAGCGAACAGTTAATGTTCTTAAGATCCCCACCTGCTGTTCTGACTTTATTGCCGTCCTAGCCCCTCCTGCTCTGTTCCACGTGCGCGTCTTCACGTTCTCCCCATGCCGAGTCCGTCCTCATCTCCCACCACAGCGGCAGAATTCCTGAGGAATGGCCACAATCCAATTTTCTCAACTCCAATCAACGGGGGGGAGTAGTCTCCTGCCGAGAGGCTGACATTTGTAATAAAGCGTGGGTAGGATGGTATTTTCCCACTGACACTTGTGTAAAGCCCTTCTGCGGAGGCTTGATGGCTCCTCGACGAAACTTGGCTTTGCGACACGTCAGCTTGGCAACCCTTCAATGTGGAGCTGGCCCTTTCAAAAGTTTTCCCATGATGGATGAAAATTTCTTTGGTTATGCGTGTCCGGGAGCGGCCGACCCCCGAATATCTCTATTGGACGTCGCTGGAGGATGTTTGCTTCCTGCTCATGCAGCGCGGTACTGTACGCCTGAATCGCCTTTTGTCAGCTGGGCTCTTCCATTCAAAGAAACTTAAGCATTCATCTGTTTTTCAAAAAGCTTCAGCGCCCTGTGTGATTTAATGAAGACGTTTTCAATAGATGCAGGCAAACCGTGTGTTCGGGGCAGGGCGTGGGGAGACTTTCATTAGCCCTTAATACGAGGCCACTGTGGTTTTAGGAGCCTTGCTGGCTGTGTTGGGCTCTAACCAGAGCTTCTCATTCATTAGGGGTTTAAACAGCGCAAAGTTTTCCCAACCGACTCGTATTGTCAGGAGGAGAAAAAATACCAATCTGTCAGGCGTATGGCAGTCAATATAGAAATAAAATACATGGAAACAATATGGCCGAGGCCCCACCGAAATGGGCACACTTTCATGACTCTGTTTTATAGTGTCCATAAAATGCAGCGCTTCAATTGGCCAAAAAAGCTCTTTCTGTTTTAGTGTCCTCAACAGCAGAAAGTGCCTTGGTGGTCCGTATAGCACAGTAAGCTAATCGGGTTGCCAAAAACTGTATGAAGAATTATACAAATATTACCCAGTCTTCAAAATTCTGAAAAAAATCGTGCTGTTTGATATTACATATATGAAATAAGAACTACTTTAAAACTTTGAAACGTGCCCTTTCTCCCTGATAAGAATGATGAACTTTTAAGATATGCATTATTATGAAGATATGTTCTTACTACGCGATGCAATATTTTACATATGTATCATATAAAGCTTGCTATAATGAATCTTTTAAAACTATGACAGTGACAGGTATAGGAAATAGGCACAGACAGTGCCCATGAAGACCCTGAGAGGAAATAAAATGGGAAGTGAAACGAATTCACTGCATATTTCATTAGTTCATCACTTTTTTGCTGTGAGCTCCTCTGCAGTCCGGTCTCCGTTGGAAAATAATGTAAATGCACACGCAAAATGAATGTAAAAAGAAAGCAGCTGTGTTAATTTTGACAGCCCTGTAATGTATACACCACCAGCCAAAAGTTTGGAAGCACCTACTCTGTGGTTGTTATGGAGACTAAGATGGAGCCGTTTTTGAAGAATCCAAGGCAAGAAACATGTTTAGTACTTGTTGTATGAGGAGAAAGTGAAGTATGTTTGATGAATCTGTTTTTTACCTTCATGGCTGCTTTGTTCACACATCATCAGAAGCCGCTTCATGAGACGCTCATTAACGTGAGTGAACGATAAGAAGGCGTTCAGCATGAACCTTCAGGACTGTCTCCAGGTGGTGGAGAGAAGCCAAGAGTGTGAAATGCTGCCATCACAGTAAAAAAAAAAACAACCTTTTTTTTAGAGAAGCAAGACCCTTAAAAGAGTAGGAGCGGCCAAACTTTTGACTGGTAGTGTCTGTGTGTGCCCTGTCTGTCTCTAGCACAATATTTCTTTGTTTGAGTGATTTTTACCTCCCCTGTGGATATTGTCTACAGCACAGTCTTCTTTCATTGAATGGAGCGGTGCAATCACCGTGTGCCTCGCATTCTGCCTCCTGGTCTCCTTCTAGCACTTTCCCCCTCTCAATGCACAGCTAGACTGCAAATAAGAACTTTCATTTATTTTACAGATTTTCCTTCTTAACCTCAGTCTCAGTCTTAAAAAGAAAATCACGGCCAATGCATCCTGTCACAATAATGACACTTTTTTGCTCCAGCTCTCCTCTAACAGCCGCGAGGAGGAGAATGGCTCGCTCCCTCTGAGCCTGAGTTTATCTCCGGCAGGAATGAGATTGTGCAAACAGCCGCTGGCCTCCACCCCGGCACAGAAATTGAATACAAAGCAGGCAGCAGTATCATCATATTGATTCGAGTTGGTGTCAAGAATCATAATAATTCAAAAAAGAAAGTGGCTGCATGAAGAATCAAGGCCCGACTGTGTTCCTGCTGGCGTCTGAGTTGGTGACCTGCTGCGATGGCTCTGATTGGCAGGTGAGGATGTTAAGGTGAGGTGTTGAATTGGTGAGAATGTGACTCCACACTTTTAAGGAGATCTTGGCGAAAAAACCTGTCATGGTGTTGTGAATGGTTTGTCCTTTTCCCAGACCAGAAGCAATGACATAATGCGGTGAAGCGTGAACCGCAGAAGGTTGTAGCTGCTTTAATGATTAATTGATCATGCCGGTCTTTACTCAAATGTTAGACAAAGGACACTAAAGACTGGGATATGTAAGCCTTATAAGTAAGGCTGGGCGATTATATGATGCCGATCGATGAGCGTGATAAAATTCAGCTCAATCTTGGTTATTAACTTTTCACAATCACAATAAAATGGTCAGAATTTGCATATTTTGTGTGTATTTAACGATTGAGAGGATGCACAAGTTCTGGGTGGCAAGTTCCACAGAAGTTCTGGGAGGCGCCTGCATATTGGTAGCAGCTCTCTGATGCCCGTAAATTGAATAATTTTGTAACGTAATTTTTTTTTACTGAATAAAACGTAATTTTTTTTCAACTGAAAAAGCCAATTGGAGAGTATATTATGATTAAACAAATCATAATATACTCAATAATTTACAGCATTTATCAGACGCCCTTATCCAGAGTGACTTACTATCAGTAGTTACTGGGACAGTCCCCCCCTGGAGCAACTTAGGGTTAAGTGTCTTGCTCAGGGACACAATGGTAATAAGTGGGGTTTGAACCTGGGTCTTCTGGTTCATAGGCAAGTGTGTTACCCACTAGGCTACTACCACCTTAATTAGGCTCAGGTGGTACTTTTAATGGCCTAATAATGAGTGGGGCAGATTCTGAAGATGTGTAGTATGCTGCAGTGGATAAATGATTAAAGACAGCACGGCACATAAATTGTAAGAAGTCATTTAGTTTTTGAACACATCATATCAACATATCTCCCTTGTCTTTGTTTTCTTGGACTTGGCCCACAACTACCTTTTAGAGTTGTGTCTAAAATCAGGGTACGATATACCCTACTCCATGGTGTAGGTGGTGAATATGGAATATTGGAGGCAGAATCATTCATTCGCTTTTCAACTCTGTGGCTCCAGGGAGAAATTAACCTGCGATAAGTGAATGGAGATTCATGTAAACGTGGGTATGATTCTGACAAAAAACTCATGCAACACAACGGGCCCATGTTCACATTACAAAAATCTGGAAATACAAGAAAAAATACAATCAGTAGTTTAATGGTATGTCAACTCTAACACGATGCGCCAGTAAGTCATGTCAAATACATAAATAATTATACAGAAAAGAAATGGGGTAGTTGGTTGGTTCAAGATACAGATAACTACTAAGCGGTTCTTTTCTGTTTTACCCAATTGTGTAAATTCTGAGGACACCTTATCTTACACTAGAGAGCAAGCTTAGCGATTAATATTGAACATATCATGAACATTTCAGTCTTATCATGAACCCAGAGGATATTCATTTTACATGTTCTGTCATTTATTTTTGCATTTTCATGGTTTCTCATCCCTCCGTCACCATCATGGTGTCATTCATCACCCTGGCAGTGGCTACATTCCCCAGCTGTTGACTTCTGGGACAGGCTGTCAGTCAACCCATGATGCTGTTAAGATGATCTCGATGACACTGAATTAATGATCAAAGGTTCTTCCTTGCAACTTCTGCCGCCGTTGTCTTTACGCTGTGTATACTGTATTCATTCCCCTCGGCCCTCTTTCTGCATCCTGTTACTGTGTTGCTGCATAGAGCGTACAGGGTGGGTTTCAGTGGGACTTATTGTCACTGAGCAGAAATATTCTGTCAACAATGACAAAAATTGACAGAGCATGATTTATTCACAACACCTCCCCCGCCCCTGTCCAAATTATATTTATAGCTCTGTTTGTGTTTTGTCAATATTTATCATCATTGACACAATGGTTAATTGCGCATAAAGCAGAATGCAAATAGCGCTGGAGCATCTCATTAATGCAGGAAAAAAAAAAACTGATCATGGCTGAAGCATCATCAGCTGTGCAAATTACCCCAAATCATAGGAAATGGCGGCTGAACTGAAGCTAAATTGTAGGTTCAGTGTTTATTGTATTTATTCATTTATTTCTGTGTGCTGCACCCCTCCAGGACCTTTAGATTACATCCATAGCTGATCATTTTGAGTTGCAGTGACCAGATTGCTGGTGTTGTGTGGCTCTTCAAACTATTTAATGGTGTATCTTCACCCTGTCAATTGTTTTTTTATATCTAGGAGCTCGCAGCTCCCCCAAACCAGCAAAACATCCCTGAATATTATGCTGTCACCCCACTTGACAGTAGACACAGTGTTTTCAGGATGAGGCTGGTGCCAAACTCTGCAGCTTGGCCAAAAATGCTCAGTATAGGTCTCTTCAGGCCATATAATCTTCTCACACTGTTTCTGGCAAACTCGAGCTGAGATTCTTTCTTCTTTTCCAGCACCGTAAAGCCCAGATTTGTGATGCATTCAGCGTCATTGTTGTCCTGTATGCACAGCTTCTCCCATCTCAGCCATGAGAAGCTGAAATCTCCTGCCTCTTCCCCACCGAGGGCTCTTGTCGGTGGGATTGTTTGAAGACCCTCTTTTTGAGGTAGACTGACAGACAAAAAAAATCTAGTGAGTTCTCTGGTTCTTTCAGAGATATTGGGACACGCTGTCCCACCCCAGATTTCTCACTTGGAAATTTTTTGTTGAATACTTTCTTCCATTTTAAAAGTGAAAAAGAACATTACTGAGTTTTATATCCACACCATATCTGCCTTTTTATAACTTCTTAACCCTTCTTTACTAATTGTATTATATTCAGGTGTTTTTTTTTTTATAGAAAGTTAGAGCAATAATTTCAAACACAATAATTTGGTCGGTCACAATAATCATCTACCATTCCTTCTAAAATGTCAATAGTGTTAGACATTTAGATGCCCCTAATATGTAATAACATTCCAAACCATCCAAAATTTGGTCTCACCAAATCCCCTTTCCAAACCATCCAAAAATCTAACTTGTCTCTGTCCTTGGCAAATTACTTTTTTCAGTGCTTTAGAGCGCCTTTACTAAACTGGTGACTGTTCTTCTAATTTATTAGATTTTCCAGTGTAAATGAAATTTTCTCAAGACATTTTCAAGAAAGTCCTCCAATAAATTCTATTCCACACCTCTGCTATAAAGAGCATGGAAGTTTTTATCTTGAGCCTTTTAATTTTATGGCCTCTCAGTTGTTTCATAGACAATAAACTGTGCTAAGTGTTGTCATATTTCACATACAATATAAAAAAAATCCTATTATGTCATTAATTTCGATTCTTCAGAGTCTCATCATTCTCTTCCTTCCTGTACTGATTACTATTTCTAACGAAAGCAGGGAGTCATAAATTTTATAAAATACCATGACTCAAAAAATTCAGGCTGTTCTCAAGCCGACTCATTTCTGCAAGTTTCCTGCACTGTAGTAAGCAGTAATTGCACTTTTAAGATGCTGTGTCAAGTTCAAGTTATGTGACACAGAGCTTTTAGGTCACCTTTGCCATGAAATGATGCCTTCTGAGGGGGGGGAATCAAGCCATAAGCTTTTAACCTTGACTTACATCTTAAATTCCCATCAACCCTTTGTTTACGACTGCTGTACTTCCCATTGAAGCTTTCAGCGCAGGCGGTGGAGAGAAGTGCGGGGTCGGTGATGTGGAGGGGTCGGGGAGGAAGGTCGGGGCCTGATAAGGAAACGCTTCCTTGGGTAAACGCTTCCTTGGGGAAATGGCTAACTGCTCCGGGCAACACTTTTTTTTTATTTTTATCATTGATATCTACCTGACCCCCATTTGTTTAGTTGGCAGCCCCGCTCGTGCTTGGCCCATGGACCAGTTCTTTCCCTTAAACTCGCTCGAGTGAATTTCTCACCTGAACAACACAGATTTATTCTTGCATATTCAGCACCCCACCCATCAAAAAAAAAAAAAAAAAAAAAAAACACTCAATCTGTGCTGCCTGAATCCCTCCCAACCAAAACCCTCCATCTCCCCTCAATTGATTTGGTCATGAATGTGTTTCCAATCTGTCTTCTTGCCACATAGACTGCTTGCTCTGAAATTAATGAGGTGGCTTTTTAAAGGAGCGAATACCCACCGCCTTGGTTTATTTAATTAAAATCCCCAGCATTTTTCAAGCTGCCGCCACATAATGCTTTAAGTGCCAGTGTGCCAGAGACGTGAGGGAAGCCTCCCTGGAGAGGTATGATTGCTTTGTGAGTTTAATGTCAGGATGCTTTTTTTTATGTGGCGCTCTCGGTTCAAAACGCTTCTTTCAGCTCTCGCTGAGATGAGATGAGATGAACGATTTCATGGCAAGACAATAAAGACTGTCACCTTCACCTCTCTTAATTGAATTAACTCCCCCCCCCCCGTACTGCAAGGGAGGACCATGCTGTAGCCACCGGCTGGGAGTCCCAAATTTCCTTTCATGGCAGGGACCAGTCCAGCCGTTTGTGTCCCTTTGGCGCCGCGTCCTCCGGGGAGTTTTAATATAATCCGTCTTTTGTGGCGTCCACAATGCGCGGTTTCGATGCCCGGCATTACCTGCACCCTCCAGTTGACTTGGCAAACAGGGCCTGATGGCGGCGGTGAGCGTTAAGCTCTCGATCAGTGGGGGTTTAATCACAGGATCCGCCGTAATCAGCGCTTTAGCTGGAGTCCCGTCACCATGGCAATGTCATCGTTATTGTGCCGGTGTCACTGAGCATCGGCTTTGTCGTGCTCATCGGGGGGATGGATTTCCATGACCCAGTGGGCTTTTATCTGGGTCCGTTGCGGGCGTGTGTTGGTGAGAGTGTGTGTTTATTGATGTGGCCTTTTTGAAACCAAGGACTGAAAAACCGCTAATGACGTTCCTACCTCGACGCTCTCTTCCTGTCTGAAGTCACAGAGCCATGATGGGGTCTCCATCTTTGCATTTTTCGGCTGTTCCGCGCCTCCATTTTGTCGCCTGCACCTCCCGGCCTCGCTCCGTCCACCATCGACTGGCACTATATTTATTTTTGTTGTTGTGTTTGGGGACCCTGGGTGTGTGCGTCGGATATAAATATTACATTGTCCCGCCGCTCGGAGGGAGCCGTCCCCTCAGACCAAGTAATAAAGGTCCCAAATCAAATCAGAGAAGGAGTTTGATGAAATGTAAGTGAGGAGCTGTTATAAAAGGGGACTGTTTCTGATAACATTACACAGCGATGCCACACTCACCTCTTCTCTCCGCTCGCCACCTCTCCGTCTCCATTCCCCCACCCTGATGGAGTCCCCTCTTCCCTGCCCTTTCCCAAAATATAAGCCAGTTGTCCTCATGGGTCCACGAACGGCGACCATTAAACCGCATTTAAGTCCAGTCAGGTGTCGGTATGATGGGAGCTGGCTGGTGGGGTTTCTTTTCACCTCACCCCGTGTAAGAAATACACAGCCTGGCCTACTTACTCACTTTTTTTGTCTTTAAAACCCCTTTTGGGGTTCTGTACACTGTGCTGGCTCACGGCGCAGCCACTCTGACCTGAATTAGTGGCTTGAATGGGAAAATGGATGAATGCACATCATCCATCCAAAAAGAGAAACAATGTCCCATGCTGTAAGGTTCCTCGGTCGGGTTTTACAAAGCACTGATTTTGAGGTCACCGACCGCAAACCCTGATCTGATACAAATCGGCGTAGAACAGAATGAAGCAAAAAGTAAGCCTGTAACAGTAGAAAAGAAGAAGAAGACCCCCAGCAACTTTTGTCAATAAGCTGCTTTTAATTTGGAAGCTTTGATGCAGACTGACACGGTGTTAAAAAGTTATGCTAATTAAATAAACTGTACATTTAGTGGACTGTGTTAGGATGGGGCAAAATGGCTCCCCTTCTCCTCGGCTCCCACAATGCCCGGTGTAAACATTCCTGGAGGGTAATTTATTGCCCCATAGTGGAGAACCTTTCATGTCCTTCCTGCACATTTCTTTTGAGCGAACCCCTGCACATTTCCTTTCATGTGGTCCTTTGCTGCGGCTCCAGGTTCCCTTGCGGCCTGATGCCCTTGGGGGGGATGGCGCTGCTTTTATGGTCCTTCTGAGTCCCGATGGCAATAAGGCCAGGAGGTGTGAGCGATGTTCCAATAAGGAGGCCGTTTATTTCCGCTCCTGGCCATACTAGCAGGGGATGGGCTGGTCGCAGGTGGTCCCTTGCTGGTCCAGCCCAGGGTGCAGGTGATGGGGCGGAGAAAGCAAACTCTTGACCTTCCTCCCGACAGGGAGCGCCCTGGAAATGTGGAGCTGGAACTAGAGTGTCGCAGTGGGTGACGGTTTTGCCATTTAAATAATCACTGTGACCTTTTGAGGACATTAGTTACTCAAATTTTCTTCGTGTGAGAGAGCGAGAGACAGAGAGAGAGAAGCTGGAAGACATCTGCCTTCACTTGTGTGTCTGTTTCAGCCGTGCTTCACCACATTTTCCAGTCACAGCCGGCAAAGTGCTGGTCAAAGAAAGCTGCTTAGGATGGAAAAAGAAGGTGGATTTTTGTGAAAATAGCCCTGCAGGGCAACTTCCTGTAGGCGGGGCTCACTCCTCTTCTTGGAAAAGAGCGATGATGAGAACTGACTTGGAGCACATCACTCTCGCACCTTTGGGTCCTGACGCATTGATCACAATGGCTGTTGAATGAGTATTGATGACATTTATCTCAACCTGGTCTCACATGGCACCTAAGATCAACATGATGTGTGCCTTCCCACTTCAAATGAGCCTGATGGACCAGGTGAGCTTTCATTGTGGTGGAAGAAGGGACTCAACGTGGGAGGCTGAGAAAGAGGTGATGGGAGGAGTGGTCGAGTGGGACCTTGACTAGGGGTTTTGAAATTAATCTCATAATCGATGCACTGCAATGCAGATGTGGACAATTCTTCATCAGTGCAGTGCAGAACATTACTGACTATATCATAATGAAAATTATAAAGGCATAACAATTTTAGGTAGTGCCAGTAGTGACTATGGCAGAATAATGCCTGGTTCAGACTCTCATCTCACTGAAGCGTTTGAAAACAAAATGTGAAGGAATTAAAAAAAAAAAAAAAAAATTGCTACATTGATAATCACATTGTAATTTGCAATCAAATCGCGAAACCTCACTTGTCTTGATGTCACTAGACACTGGAGGGGAAGAGTGCTGTGTAGCATGTGTTCACATCTATTATGGAAGGTGCACTGAACCTGTGAACTTTGATTTGCATGGCCGAGGCTTTCTGTGCACAAGACCGTACCTGATATTGTCGTGCACATCTGAAGACTGGATTCGCGGCTTCGCTTTGTTGCTTCTGTTGAAGGACTCGCCCAGTACGCTACAGCTCATTAAAACCCTTCTTTTCATACCAGATGGCTGGGAATATGAAAAACCTCCTGTGTGATTGTACTTTGCAGAAGATCTCGCCATTAGTGACAGATTTCGATTTGCTTTGATTTGTCCAACTCCGCATTTCTGCTTTCATTAATTGAAGGCTTACAATTAGCAGGGTCTCTTGAAAAAAGGAGCAAAGTCAGCTCTGCATCACTGGGATTTTGAACTTGTTAATGAACTTTTTGCTGAGTTTTAATGCCATGGCAACACGCTGAGTGACAGCTGGAGCCGAGGCGGAAATCAGCATGGAACGTTCCGAGCTCCTTTTCCCAAAGATGGGAAAAGGTGTCTTCTGATGGACAGAACCCAACTTTACCTGCTCATAGCTAATAGCAATTAAAAAAGAACAGTGATAACTGGAGATGAAAGGAAAAGCAAAAAGAGAGACAGGTTGAAAGCAGCCAGCCAGAGTGCTCTGGGTTCTGCTGCTGTGCATTTTTGGGATTTCACAGCCCTCTGGGGACAGCACTGTGCCGGAACAGCACGCGCTCGCAGCTGCACTAGGCCTACCAAACGCCTGGGTTCCTTCGCCGGTGTTAAAACCGCGGCCGTTCTAGGTCAGCACGTTTGCGTCTTCAGGCGACATCAGCAGTCATTTACATGTGTGGCAGGAGCCGGCGCACAACAGCCAGCCACAGATCTCCGGCGAAATGTGTTCCGCGCTGCTGATTGATGATTTTTTGTTCAGCCGTGAAACAGACAGCACAATATCCAGACACCTGCAGAAAAAAAATGAAAGCTGTGCATAGCCCAGGGCACTTTTTATGAGCAGTGTTCAATTACTTTTGGGGGAGGAAGGGGAAAATAAATAAAAAAAATATGGTGGCACGACACTGATGTTGTCTGGGATGGGCGGGCGTGTGTATCTGACTGCTCATACGCACAAAATGTGGCAGGGATTCATTGTTTTGTTAGATTTCTCCTCAGACGTAAATCCATAAGTATGTAAACAGGTGTCACAAACACTTCAAATGTTATGTAAGATCTTCAGGCAGCTTCAGCTATAAATTCGCCTCATTAAGTCTCTCATTGACATATAGTGAAATTCTTGCTGTGGTCACGTGACTGAATTTTCCTATGAAAAATGTGGAAAAAAAAAATCAACATTTAAAGAAATTAATTAGTACAGCTGTGCTTCGTCTAGTTTCTCTGTGTGTATCAGACCTAAAAAAAACACCACATCATTGCCCTAAAAGCAGATTTTAGCACAGGCACGTATGGGTTAAAAATAAGCTCCCCCCCATTTTCTTAACTTACAGGCATAGAGATTTTGTCTCATGCTCACCCGGGTGGCAGTTCCAGCAGCGGCTCACCATAACACCTTCTACTTCATTAAGTTTGGTGTAACACTGCAGTGACATTGCCTATAGAAAAAAAAGAATGCTTTTCCTGCTGCTGGAATACATTACCGTTATACCGTAATTCTGCCAGCTCAAAAAGCATTGTCACAGCGCTCATTATATCATGCCTCTCCTGCGTGTTTTATTGATTTTTTTATTACTTTTTTAAAAAACGAGTTCTGTTATGACTATAAATATCCCAATTTGTGCATTAAGGTATTAAACAGAATCTTCACAACGCAGCTGTTTCCATGGGACGTAATTGTATTTGTGGCAGGAGAGTCGTTGTAAAAAGAATTTTTGTAAATTTGTCTCTTCAGAGGGAACCATCTGTCCAAAGTGTTTATTGGATAGAAGCAAACCACGACCACAAGCCTGTTCGGCCTGCAGGCTTTCCCGCCGCCTCTCTCTTACTCACAAAGGGGAAGGACTTGAACAGGGGGTGAGGTTTGTCGGAATACGCTGTGTTTCTTTTCCATTATGACTTGCAATTGGATCACTCCATGGCCTGGAGCGAGAGAGGGGAAGAAGCTGAACGGAGAATACAAAGTGTGTCTCCCTGGACCCTTGTGTCTTATTAGAACACTTGAAGAAAGCAAGAAAAAAAACTCTTTACTTCAACCTCTGCTACATCAGAGATGAGCGAGGGGAAACCAACTGGAAAACAAACATACGTTCCTGAGCAGTGTTTCTTCTTCTGTGTGTCACAGACACTGCTGAAAAAAACAGTGGCTGAGTCATTGAGGAGGTGGCCATTATATCTCAATTGTGGCAAAATGGTGGTTGCAGGGGGTGTAAGGAGTCACTGGTACGTGTTGCACATTGGTTGGACAGTGGTACATTTTGGACATTGGTTAGACATTGGTACGTTTGTCTCGTTGGTCTAGGGGTATGATTCTTGCTAAGAGTGCAAGAGGTCCCGGGTTCAAATGCCAGACAAGCCCATTACAAACAAGAGTGTGGCATGCTTTATTTTTATAATTTTTTTGGGGGGGGCAGTGGTGACCTAGTGGTTAAGGAAGCGCCCCCGTAATCAGAAGGTTGCCAGTTTAAATCAATCACGATCCGCCATGGTGCCACTGAGCAAAGCATCGTCCCCACAAACTGCTCCCTGGGCACCTGTCATGGCTGCCCACTGCTCACTAAGGGTGATGGTTAAAAGCAGAGGACACATTTTGTTGTGTGCATTGGTTGGACACTGATACATGCTGCACATTGGTTTGGACGCTGGTGTGTGTTGGAAATTGTTTGGACACTGGTATGTGTTGGTTGCATTTACATTTACAGCATTTACCAGACGCCCTTATCCAGAGCAACTTACAATCAGTAGTTACAGGGACAGTCCCCCCCTGGAGCAAGTTGCTCAGGGACACAATTGTAGTAAGTGGGATTTGAACCTGGGTCTTCTGGTTCATAGGCGAGTGTGTTACCCACTAGGCTACTACCGCCCCAATGGTTGGACACTGGTATGTGTTGGAAATTGTTTAAACACTGGTACCTGTTGGACATTGCTTGGACACTGGTATGTGTTGGACATTGCAATTCAATTAGCAACTCTTGGTAGACCTTTTAGGAACTGAAAATGTATCTAGACAGGAAAATGTGCACAACTACTGTGCAGACATCGTTGTGGATGTCCACAGAGTGAAGCCTTGGAATTAGTCTGGCAATCAAAATGTGTCCAGGATTCACCTTAGGCCATTCTTGTCATATCTGCAGTTGGCGTGTCTTAATTTGAGCTGTGCATGAGCGAGGGGAAAGGTTACGGAGGAGAAGAATTCGTGATGAGCACTTAATGAGGACTGTCCACCAAAAAAACCCTGACCACTTTCACTCGGAACTCAATATTGTCTTGACGCTCCAAGTAAAAAGTAATGGAGCTATCAATTTTATCCAGCCCACTGAGATATAAAAGGCTGAGCTTTTCACATTTAATGAGTTGAAAATGATTATTTTGTTCTTCCTTTTCTGTATGCCAGGTATTTTTGACCCTACTAGGCCCCTGCCTCCTGTATCCACCACCCTATCCGCCGGCGCTTCCTTTTTAATTGTCTTCTTGTCTAAGTTTAGTATTGTTTTCCTCACCCATGCCCTACTTCCCTTACCCTAACCTGCCTTTATCCTCCTCAACTCTGTGAGTCATGATAACCTCTCAGGCTTGTCCTCCTGCACCTCATCCTCATGGTATTATGCTGCCAGATTAAGGATCTGCACGGTTTCTATTATTTGGGAATTCACATTTTTTCTTTGGTACAATTAAGACCATGATTCTTCACCTCAATACTAATCTAAAATATGTAAAGCCTATTGACACCTCAATGATACCTCAATATAATTGCATTCATATTTATTTTCTGTTGGTGTCTACTTCCTTTGTTAAATACTTGTGTTATTGTGTAATGGAATTCATTTGCCAGATTGTGCACAATGTTCATGGTTCACGGGTGAAAAAGGGTAATGGGGCATTACTGAGGTGTTGGTTGTGTGTCAGTGCTTCAGAATATAGATTCAAATGTGAGTTATAATGTTGACTGAGACCTGCTTAGTCCTGTCAAGGTTACTCGGCAGCTGGAGCCCATTGCATGACAGATGGGCACAGGGCCACCCATATACACACACACCACTCATTCACACAGTCTCACCTACAGTCAGCCCACCTTGAGTTGCCTAGTGTACATGCCTTTGGACGGTGTGAGGAAACTGGAGAACCCAGAGGAAACCCACACCAACACGGGGAGAGAATGTACAAGGTTCGAGTCGGGATTCAAACTCACAACCTTGGAGTTGTTAGGTCACATAACTGTCACATCTCTTATAGTTGATTTATGAAAATTGTATTTGAAATGTGTATGGAACTAAAGTGAAGTCCTTATGAAATATCGAAAACAATTCAGAATAATTAGCCATTTGAATGTGTGCGGTTTTATTTGGGCACAACCAAATTATATGATTCATCCATGTGAAAATGTTGGTTAGACTAATTATGAAAACCATCTAAAGAACAAATATTTGGGGCAACAAAATTAATAATTCTCTCATAGAAAATACAATAAATCAATAAATAAACACATATTTATCTAAAACATGAATTGAATAAATAAAATTACACAAGTTCATTTATCAAAACAAACATATCTGTGTTTTTTTGTCAGTGTTTTATTAAGGTATTACATTATGAAGTGACAGCATGTTAGCTAATGCACATCACACAACAGCGGTTGCGCCGTCCGGTCAAGCTCCACCACTGCAACCCCACTTCTCTCCCCTTCTCTGATTGATTGATATTTCTGCTAGACAGCAGCCTTAGCTCCCCGATGGATTCTTGCAAACCCATGAGCTAATCCTGTGATCAATATCAATGAGACCACGCTGATTCCCACATTTCCCGTTATCAGACCTCCTTTGGTGTGTTGAGGAGATGCTGATTTAGCGGGAATATTGATCCTGCCATAGACCAGAATGTATGATGTGAAGGAATGCCCATGGGTTCATTTGTAAATGCCCTCCCTGAGCCGCTTGTGTGTTCGCCTCTGTTTAAAACCAGTTTGGAGGAAAGGGGCACATTAATGAACTTGGTGGATGCTGGAGCATGCAGGCTTTCAGCTTGTTCGGGACAAGAACATTACATTTTTTTCCCATCCTTGCAGCTTAAAAAAGTTTAGCCTTTCTGACCATTAGCTACCCATTGAACCAAAGTACCCCCATTTCAGCAAACACTTCATGAGGGAATGGCCTACTTTATATAATGGGAAACGAAACACATTATGGCTTGCAATAATTAAGCTCTAAGGTTCAAAAAGTGAATGTTGTGTTGCTGTAATCCCTGTAGCTGTCTGGTAGGAGAGGAAATGCACATATTTTATATAATATTAAAATCTATCAATGTAAACTGGCCCCATGCTGTCTTCACGCCTCCAAGGTCATGGGTTTGAATCCCATCTCTGAATTTGCATGCTCTTCCTATGATGGCATCTAAAATGCATACAGACTAGACTAGATGCACTGGCATTTCAGAATTGTCCATAGATATGTGTGTGTGTGTGTGTGTGTGTGTGTATGTGTGTGTGTGTGTGTGGGTTAATCACCAATCGTAAGATGCCACCTGTCTGTTTAGGAATGAGAAGTGAGTGAGGGAGAGAGGGAGTAAACTGCCATCCACATACTTAATGATGACTTGGGCACCCGTGGATGTTCCAAAGTCTTGTTTCCGAGCTAAATGATTGGCGGAGCTCACCTGTCTGTGAATGGTGTGCAGTCTTCGTATTGGTAGATACCGTAACTATACTGCCAGGTGTTAGGCGGAAATAAAAAATAGATATAAATAAGTTACCTACCAAAGTATTTCATAAATTTGATCTTGTAAACAGTGTTTAAAGTTACTAGATTATATGCCCATTGATCCTGAATTGTTATTAATTCAGAGCAAAATGTGCAATTAATTAGCTCAATTAAAAGCTCAAATGTAAATGCATTTTCACGGAGTATTTTGTGAGTGTATTTGGAGACTTCATACCGAAAGGAAATCTGTAAGGTCAGAATCTGTCTTCATGATTGTGGTTAAAAATTCAGCTGCAGTTAGATTATTTACATCATTCAGGTATAAATTGATTTCATTCTACATTATTTATTTAATTTGATCACCTTAACATTGTTTTGTTCTCTGAACACAGAATAAAAATGGACTTTTATGGTCTTTTTTTTTATTTTCTGAAAATTTGGTTTATGATTTGATTGACTTAATTCTAAGAATTGATATTTGGATACATTTAAATGTATCAGTGAATTTAATGGCAGTCGTAGTGCCGTAATGTAGAAGTTATGGCCTTTATGTCCACATGCTCATCATTGGCCTGGCGATGGACTCCCACTGGGTTTGATTAGGAAAGAGATGAAATGCAGCAGAACAGGTAATAATACAGCTTCCAGGCCAAATCAGGACAGGAAGTACCCATTTAATGAACATACATACAGACAGCGCGGCCATCATTAGAAGTGTTCTCTAATGCGTTAATTTCATTAATGCAGCCAATTATCTTGGGCTAGTTTACCGGCAGATTCCATTAGAACAGAGCGGCGCGTAGCTGCTAATTATCCTGATTGAATCGAGGCTGGTGTCTTTGTTGCTTTGACCGTTGGAGCAGGGGATTCCGTGCTGAGTACTGTAGTACTGCTGAAGGGATTAGCCAACACACACACACACACACACGTCACACACAGAGGGACCCAGGCAAACAGGTAGCATATTGGCTGGTGGCAGCTGACATCTCTGAGAGTGACAGGGCAGCAGTGTGACTCGTCGCTGTGAGACCTGGCAGTCTTGACGCAGCTCGGCCAGCTTTACAGGGACGCCGTGTGCTAGAGACTGCGGCTGAGCTCTGAAAAGCCCCTCCCTCCGCCTGGAGCCACCAAGTCATCCTGGCAGGCGGGGACATCGCCTCTGTCACCTGGATCCCCTCTCAGCTGGTGTCCCTTTAAAACCCTGGCAGTTCCCGCTCCTGGACAAGCCCGGAGCTGAGGGACGGGAGCCAAAGACGATGAGGTTCCTTCCCCATGACTCAGCCGGCTCCTGTTTTCTTCTCTCTCTCTCCATTCATTCTCCATTCATTTTCAAATATGTCAAAGCAATGATGAATATAAAGAATGAAGAGAAGGAGTCGATGGGTGGGGAGTTAAGGGAGAGTTAAGTTTATTCTTAATGTGCTTTTTCATGAAAATGTCCAGTCTCCAGCAGGAAATAACAAGCAGTGTCAATCTTTAATTAAAGACACACAAAGGAGCAGTGGTGGCTTGGTGGTTAAGGAAGCGGCCCCGTAATCAGAAGAATCCCGATCTGCCAGGGTGCCACTGAGCAAAGCACCGTCCCCCCACACACTGCTCCCTGGGCGCCTGTCATGGCTGCCCACTACTCACTCAGAGTGATTGTTAAAAGCAGAGGACACATTTCACTGTGTGCACCGTGTGCTGTGCTGCTGTGTATCACAATGACAGTCACTTCACTTCACTTAAAAATGCTTAATAATTAACGTTGTTGTTCTACCCCTGAAAAAAGAGCCCAAGGAGAAACTCCCATATCAGAAATGAGAGCTACTGTAGGTGTCCGACCTGCCGTGTTGACTGGTGACAATCTACATTGACGCGTTCATGGTCACAATACCACACGTCACAATAATACACTCTGCTTTGTGCTGTACTGAGATGTATTGTGATATTGTTTGATTTTAATATTGCATATAATGACACCAACATAATCATCATCATCATTATAAAATCATCAGTACTGAAGTAATTTGCAATTATAATTTGTAATTTGTACTCTAATACAATTTGGTTATGAGGGTGTTTTTTAAAACTTGCTGGGCTATGAATGATGAACAATATGTCAGCTGTTAATGGCTTTCCACTAATTGTAAAGTGCACCATATTTTTACGACACCCACACCCACACACTCATTCTCATACAAGGAGCATGTCTTTCCATATATCATTTAATGGCGGACTTATGTTTGCGAAGTGTCAAAATGATGAAGAGCCCGTGCTGTTCCCCTATTCTGGAGTAAACGAATGTGCACGTGGCCGAGGATCGGCAGAGCTTATGTAGCCTATTAAGCGGAGCAGTCATGCATTTCGGTAGAAAATGGTGGATGCGAAAAAAGATGACTCTCTGGGTGGTCTGGGCCACTTCGGGAATGTGCAGATTGATTACTTGGTGGTGTTTGGTGGTTGGCTGTCTATCTGACGTTGCCGGATGGGGGACTCGTGGCCGTGGGGTCCCACAGCCTGGGCTATAACAGAACTGAACGCAGTGTGGATTACACAGACGTCCTCCTCCTCCATCTCACATGGGTCCTTGGTGAAAGGGACTAATATTTAATGATCGTTTGTTGTGTGATGAGAAGCAGGCGCGTCTCCATTGTACCTCGCAAATGATCTGTCATCAGATCCTGATACAGTGTCATTTTCTGTTGCTGAGGATCTTTCCTGCAAGATAATTCTATAAGTCACAACATCCATAACACATTGTTGTTATTATTCTCCATTCAACCTCGGCTCAACGCGACATATGTCTACAGATTTTCCAAAAAGAGTGCAGGATTCAAATGAAAGGACTGAAGGAAAAGAGATTCCGCAGAAACGTTGAAGCTGGACCTCTGAACCGTGGCATATCAACATTACCGAACACCACAGGACCGTCCATCTCCACAATACTAAACAGTGATGGAGCAGTTCATCTGAGATTTCATGAGGATTTGACTTGAGTCCTTCTGAAGGAAGTGTCTCAAAACCAAACCCAGACAGCCAGGGGCTACTGAGAGGATTTACACACTGTTCGTGGTAGTGGAATGCAGGGATCAGAGAGTGAAAAAACCTCTGGTTTTTCAGGGAAAGTGGATTGTTCAGGGAAATAAGTTAAGAGCTTTATTGTCATCCCAACAATACATATACAGTGAGATGAAATATAATTTCAAAATAAAAAAAAAAATCACAATGAGGGTTAGAGGGGTAATAATTTACATTATATGAATGTGCATGTATTGAAAAAATAGCAGCTAAAATAGTGTTTTTGGAGTGATTTAAGTAGTAAATCATTGTAAAACAGCCTGAATAGACCTAGTACAATGAAATGGTACATACGTTCAGTATAAAATATGTGTGAATGTGCAGATGCACAGAATAAGTAGAAAGTGATCAAGTTATATTGTGCAAATTAAGGCAAGTTGTGTGCGAAAGTCCAAGTGTGCAAACAGGTTGACACTAATAGAATTGGAATGAATAAGTATAAAGCGTTACTGCGTGCAGAGAGGATGGCGGCTGCGTGCTGGCTGTTCGCGATCCGGGGGGATTGGGGTAAGAAGATCCTGCTCCTGATGCGGCAGAATCCACTTCCGGATGGAAGAGGGGAAAACAGGTTGTGGGTGGGACGGTACCGGCCAATCACAATGCTGCTGGCTTTACGGATGCAGGCTGGGGAGGGAACTGCACTGTCCTCGGTTGGAGGCGTGGCAGTTCCCACACAAGAATGTAATAGAGCTGGATGGAATGCTGTCATTGGTGCCTCTATGGAAGGTGGTGAGGATGGGTTTGGGCAGGTGCACCTTTTCCAGACTCCTCGGACAGGTCAGGTGAGGGAACCGGTGTTGCTGGTCCAGGAGAGGACATCTGGTGCTCTTCACTCGCTCCACTTTTGAGCAATCTAATAAGAATACATCTGAAGTGACTTCTAAAGTATGCAAATAATGAGCTTCAGAAGAGAGATACTTCAGTGCTTCCTCATGGTTCACAATGCAACCACGAGGACCAAAGCAAGAACGGCTCCCTTGATTAATCTGAAGTAATTGTCTATTTTACGGTTGGCTTCACTCGTTAACCGTTTGTGAATATTGCCCAAATGTATTACAAAGTGTAAGCATCCTAATTAAGGTTATTATTCAAATATGAGCTCGCGTCAACCTTTCAACCCCTGAAGTTTACAGCCTCATTGCTCTTTATTATTTTGTAAGGCTGTTGCTCAGAAAAGACATAATGAGATGCAAGATGTCCGTGCGGAGGTGGGCGGAGGGCTGCACTTTATTGCTTGGCCTTTTCTCATAGTGCAGGACGTGTTTGAACAATATCTAAATGGCAGCAGCACGACTATAGCACTCAGAGGAGACAGACAACTCTATAGCTATATTTTTTATTTTAAAGGGCAGGTTTGGGATGTGAGGAGGAGGAGGAGGAGTGGTCGTCAGCGTCCACCGAACTGGACCCAGAGCTCAATAAAGAAGTTCGCAGAAGTCCCTCCAAGAAAATGAGAAGTGAACAGAAAACTCATTTTATAGGCACTTCGTATTCAAGATGACCTTCTTTCCTTGGGAGAAATATCAGGCCTTGGTGCATTGTGGGACTTTTCAGCCTTCTGATGGAATCTGTCATGTCTTGTAATGGTTTAGAATGAGAACAAAATAATGCCTACAGGAAGGGGAGGGAGATGGGAAAGTGTCAAGTATATGCTGCCAGAAACAGTTACTTGTTTTCATTATCTATCTGTCCGTCTAGCTCTATTTCTGTCTGTCTAGATCTATCTGTCTAGAGTTTCACAATATAGTGGCTATCATGATCTGTCTACATTGTAATGTACAGTACACATACCACCGAGGCCACTGTGTTCCTGCAGACCGTCATCCAGTCTGCCGCCATGGCATCAGCTGGGTTTCAACATGTGAAATATGTGCAGTTTCCACTCAGCAGAGGGATATCTTATGGTTCAAAATGCCACTCCCCTGATGCAGCTAATGGAATTTCGGAGTAATTGTCTTTTTTAATGGTTGGCGTGGCTGTCGTTTGGCTTATGTTCTTAACACTGAGGAACATGGTTCAGTATTACATTTCAGCTACTGCTGACTCTCTTGATCTTGAGACGAGAACTAAAGCAACCTATACTTGATTACAAGATGATTACAAGATAGTTGTTGTTCTCACAATGTGATACCTGGATTAAAGTAAAAAGTATACGGTAAATGGATCTTCACAACTCGGCGTCTGATATGGTGACAAAAAAAAAATGACAGGTAGAGCGTGTGGTTCTGCAGCACAGCGTGGACAAAGCAGCTGCCATCCTGTCAATTTGTTGTGAAATCCAGGTGCTTCGCAGTTCGTGGGCGGGAATCGGTGAGGGTGTCCAATACGATTTGCCGCCACGTGTGATATTTCAACACCCTCAAAGCGCAGTATGAATTTGTCAAGAGCACGAGCCACTGCCTGTGACGCGTTGGAGCAGCGCTTTGCGTTTTTTGGTACCCGAGCAAGTCCTGTGTGTCTGCTGACAAGATGAGAAAATGTGACAAGATTAATTATATGGCTGCAGAGGCACCTCCCTGCCGTCCCGTCCCTTTCTGTCACACTGAGATGCGCTCGCGGGTTTACAAAAACGTTGGCAGTGTACTTTCCATAGGACACTTCACTTTTCATTCAAGGGATTGGATTCTCTTCCAGGGTTCACATGCATGGGCTACTAGTTTAGCTGGAGTAAACTGTTGATTTTATCTGATCCTAGTGGGTTAGTGAAAACCCTTGTTGGATGTATTGGCATAGCAACAAATCCTAAAACCTCCAACCTGCTCAGGGGGTTCTCTGTTAACAAGGCTTAAAATCTTTTCAGCCGTGGCTGCACCATTTATAGATGAGGAACACTCCCATAGCATGATTTTAAGTAATAAGTAATAATTAATGATGTCACGTTATATTAAAGAACATCACTTTTCTGCTTTTGCTGTTTCCTTTGGTACAAAGTTAGTACAGACTACTTCAGCTTTGTACACGTCTAGTTGAAGTTCTTATTGAAAATGTGCGCTCTTTCTTTTCTACCACCATCTTTTGTTAGTCTAAACCTCATGCACGTTTGATGAACCAACTTCCTGGATTAGTTTAATTAATTAAAACATTTTTTCCCCTTTTTTTTTCGTATAGCACAGATAGTTGCAGCATCATTCTGTCACCAACATGACCATGTCTGTGACCTACATATAGAAGGGAACTTTGCTGTATTTTTGTCTATATTTGGCATTGTACATGCTAGAAATGAACAACATAAGCAGATTCCTTAGTCTGCTTTAATCGTAACTCAATCATGATCAGCATTTTTAAAATGTCTTTCAGTCTGACATCGTTCTGTCTGACAGACAATGTGGATGGAGATCACATAATGTGATGTGACAATCTTTCAGGACTGTCGCCTTAGCACAGTGTATAAGGACAAACATCTTCTGCTTCTGAATGCTGACTGACGTTGCTTAGCAACAATGACAACAGCTGGATAGGTGGATGTGCTATTCAGCACTGAAGCTAAATCAAACATGCACTAATATGAACAGTGACAGCAGTAACAATGTATTTACAGTAATTAACTCTAATTGACCTTTGACCTCATGAAATCAACTACTGTATCTATCATCGCCTTGTAATATCCTTTAATTAAACTGCAATGATTTAGTTTAATGCTGTAGTTAAGCAGACGTACAGCAGCAGAGGGTTATATGGGCCTACATGGCTCTGCTGAGAATTCAATGTTTCAAACACCACAATCATCCCTTGACTATCTGTCTTGACCAACAAAGCTATATAGTTGCCTTGACAACGTGAATATGCTAGAGAACTGACTGATAACCAGTGGCTGTCCCCTCTCTCTATTGCATCCCACTGCACATGACGTAAATTGCCCAGCACGCTATGATGTAGAGACGCTGCTGGATATATGGCGTTTTTATAACAGTATATTTTGCCCGTAGCATCCACCGAACCATAATATTCTGCCAAAAAGTCCTCAGGGGATCACAAAGATCTTGTACGCTTATTCCGAACATATTTTTTCCCCAAGCTGGTCGTTTCATTAATACTGAGCGTTTTTTGATTCGATTTCTGACCGCACACCATTGTAATAGAACACTGCATTCCTGCCGGCACTAGCCTGTTCTTGTGCCAGATTTCATCAGGTTCCAGCAAGGCCAGTGGCTGCGAACCTCCTGCAGTTTTCTGAGTGAAGTGGACCCCGCCCTCCAGAGATCCCATTGCCAATTTTTCAGTGAGCGGCATATGGAAGTCTGTGATTTTAATGCTGTTTACATATTTTTTATGTTCTTTGGGGGCTGGAGTGAACTTGGGGATGATTCATTCTTGTAAGCTTTCTAGTGTTATAAAGTCGGCTGGTTTATCCATATACAATGTGTACAGTGGGGTGAAATAATGTTTCTCCCATGGACACGATGCTGTATGTACAAATAACATTGTATTCATGCCCCATGTTCTCCAGCACGTGATAGAAATGGGTACAATGGAGCCATATATATTGGGGAGAAAGACTGTATTAGTATCATTCATAATTTTGTATGACTAATGTGAAAAACATCATATATTAATATCACTTTTTGTTGGGAATATTTTCATACCATTTCCAGGAATACATGTGCCTTTGGTGCTGCAACAATTCATCATAATACCGCTCACTTGGTCTGTATTTTTGCCATTTAGCAATTTTTCATTTTGTTCAGATATGAGATCTGTAGAACCTTAGAACATTTTGAATGTCTACTGATGCGTTGCATAATATAATGGGTATTGTGATGAATATCAATATCAATATCATGATAAATCACGATTTCTCTCATACTGTAGGACATCCAGATTGCTGTATACCTGCAGTTTGTCCTGTTTGGATTGAAGAGGCTATGAAAGAAATATTGCCTCCGAACCTCCATCGCAGCACACAGGGACTGCAGGCCACTGAAAACACTTATCATGTCAACAGCCCTATAACTCAGGCTGACAACGGACGTTGGCCTGGATCGGTTGTTGTGTTGGACTCCTGTTATGAATGCTTTTGTGGATAGTAGCAATTTAAAAGATTAAAGCGAATATTACATTAGATAAAGGATCGAATGACGTGTGGGGTTCACTGAGAAATAAAGACAGTCGTGGAAAGCGTTTTGTGGTGGGAGAAATGATTTTGGCACCTGCTACACTCATTATTTTGCCACATTTTCCTTCCTCCTTCTGCCGGAGGGATGCAATACTCAAAAAAAAAAAAAAAACTGAGTGCAGGTGGGGAACACTTGTCAGCACAGTATAGGTTTTTTTCTCACAATGGAAGAAATGTGGCTATTGAACACTGGCGCCATTATTGATAGACTAGTAATGCTGTCGTGTAGCACAATCACATAGTCTATTCAACTGTGCAGATGCTAACAACTGAGAATTATTTAGGAGCGGGCCCTCTCCTTCATGCCTAGAGGGGAGGCACGATCCCACCATTCTGCTGGAAATATCGATTTGTTTCAAGTGACCGATCCATTTGGAGTCCAACAGCTCATTAGGCCCAAGAGCAACAATATAAGCTAATGAAGGCTTTTCGGCCTGTTTGCTGAAGTGTTGGAGGGAGAGGTCTGGCACAGACGTTTGGACCAAGATCTTGGACTGAGTCTGAAAATCCTCGTGGCTATATTACAAAATTAGAAGTAGTACAGTTTTGGGCACTATTTTCAAACTGTGGCAAAGCACAGCTTTTCGCGGCAAGCATGGTGCTGGTTTATATATATATATAAAAAAAAAGTGTTCTCATGATTGTACATAAATAAATAGATAAGTAATGATCTTTAAAGAGTTGAGAGTCAAGGTAAAGTGTTAGAAGTAGTTTTAGTGGAGCAACTCACAGGTAAGGAAGTGCAGTCTGCACTTCAGATTCACAGGCAAGTTTGTTTTGACGATTGAAGCTGAATGGCTGCTTGGTGTTTGCTAGTTTGATAATCAATTTGTTACCAAAGTTTTGTCATTTGAGTCATCTGGTTTTTCAACTCTAGACCTTGAAGCCAAATCCAGGCCTTGCTTTCAGTTTTCCCATTTAGTTACTGCTTCTGATTGGATCACAGGTAGAGGAAGAATGGAAAATCTGTGGTACCCAGACCATTATGCTATAGAAGCCAAACGGGGCTCACAAGGGGTCTACAATGACCTTCCTTCTTGGTGATTAGTGACTGGATTGCTATCCCTGTTTTAGGTGGTATTTAGTATCATAGATGGCAGATAAAAACAAAAACACGAAAATTCAAGATTCGCAAGTAGGAACATGAATTGGCTGGTTGCAATTAGGTGAAGGGGAATAGAAAAACTGAACAAGCCTTTTTTGATCTGATGAGGGATTCCCCTCTTTAGGCAGCTCCAGCATAGAGCCCTGCCAGAAGCAGCAGAGTTCACTCAGACTCTGCTGAATAAAAGATGACTTTTTTCCACCAGGGTAGATGATATAATGTCTTCCCCACCTCCCTATCTCTGGAAGTTCAGGTGTCTGTGCTTCTGCAAAATCTTCAAAATCAATGCTTCAAAACTTCAACTTTGAATATAATAGAAATATTGGTTTTTATTATGAACCACCAAGTATTCTGGGCATACACAAACATGAAAATAATAATACATTAATTAGAAACCGTCAAATAAAAGATAGATAAATAAAGTTGAAGTAAATGAAAGGGATTAATGTATTAAAGGGAAATCCTTGAAATGATCACCAGACCTTATAGATACCTCTGGGCGGAGCCTCAGGTTTTAGATGAGACACAACCTCCTCCAACCCATACCTATGAACTCACTTTCAGTAAAAATGTATTGTAGAGAATGCTATAGCCTTAACAACTATTGTTTTCAGTGGAATTACACTGAACAGTTGGGTTAGGCTCAATAACCACCATACAGTTATAAGAAAAGGTGTTAAATACAAGGGTGGTGGTTGTAACCTCAACTATTTTCCTTAATTAACCCAAATCAATATCTCTAACTTCATCCATCCTATAGAATCTTAACCACTTGTCCCCTGTGGCCTTCGTCATGAATAGTGAGACCAATTTATTTGTTTGTTTCCACCAAACAAATAAATTATTTCTCGTATTGTTCTATAACTATCTGGAAAAAAAAAAGAACTGTGAATGTATTGAGGCTTTTATTTTCTTTTGAGACTTCAGAACAGGAAACTCTCTGACCCAGGTTCCCACTGAGTTTCCAACCGGGCTCTGACACACGCTGCCGCCAGCCCGTCTATTAAGTCTGAGGTCAGTTCATTGAATTGGTGGAGCTAAAAACAGGGAATTGTCCTCATTGTTCAATGCAATGCAGGCTAATGCATGTGACCGGGGGAGGACTCTACTTCAGCATGCAGAGAAGACAGATGTGCCTGGTTGGCCAGTGACTGCAAGGTGTTGCATTAATCCAAAGAATTGACCGAAGCAGATGGCACAGCATGAAGGCTTTGTGCCTTTATTGGGACATTATTAGAGGTGCTTTTGCCGCTGTTGCCCGCCTTTGACCGGAGTCTGTCCCTGTGGTAATTTCTTCATTAGGAACCTCTGAGTCAGATTGTCTCTCCACCACGGTTAGAGGGAGGTTCATTGCCCCTAATTCGCTCTATACCCGGGACTCGGATCAGCACAATACGGACCAGCCAAGAAAATGGAGCCCAGAGGCTTTGCAAACAGCGGTGTGCGTACTTTAGCCCCATTCTGCTAGTTCTCCTTGATTACGGCCCCCATCAGGGACTGGAGTTTTGGTTATTGGGCAGACTTTTTAACGGGTGTGAAATAGGAGCAAGAGTCCAATCGCGTGCATGGGTAAGCTCCCGGGGAATCGATGTTCTGGAACCCTGCTGCTCCAAATCCACAGTTAAAAGCGATATTCCCTCTTGAGCTAAAAGCAGGGTGAGATGGGGTGAGGACTCGACAGCCCGTGGGCCATTTTGATTTGCTGGTGTCGGCATTAAAGAGGGGAGATATTTTTGGAAGTGGTTTTCCTCCTCCCTTTTGGCCTGGGTCCTTCAAGGATCAAATCTCTGCTGCTTTGAGAAGGTAAAGGGAGGGGGGGGGGGGGGGTGTAAAAATGTATATATGGTTTAAACTACTTCCAGTGAATCACTAGCACGTCAGCCTGACAACGCTAAATTAACAGCGACGAGCATGTGTGTCGAGTCTGCACCGTCACCATGGGCCACCACTGGAGATGAGCGAGAGGGACAAGAGGGCTGAACCTCACTGTCACCTGCTTCTGCAGCAGCCCTTAATTATTATTCTATTTTGGACGTGGTCATCTGCATGCTGACTCATGCGTGCGGCCGTTACTTAATGTTCGTTCGCCTTCTCGGGGACGTAATTGCGCATGCATTATTCAGGGCGGCTGGTTTGGGTTTGTGCTGGGAGAGTAATGCAGATGAATGGTTTTTGCCTTTCTGAATGTACACTCATAAATCAAAAGCAAACGACAGACACCGACTCAGACTGTTCGTCATCTCCGTGATTCCCTGAATGGCACGTATTAATGAGTGTTTAAGCTTCATTTAAGGCATTAAAGAAAATAAGTACAGAGCATTAGCCTCCTGATCCTCTTTTGCATTACTTCTCTTTTTCTACTGGCTACACACAATCAAATGAAATATTACATTGTCCACTTCTACAGGGATTATTTACAGCCTATACGTTATTTTGTCTTTTTTTTTTTTTTGTCCTTAGGGTATACGCTCCAATCAATCAGTCAGTAAAAACCTGGAGATTCACACAATTAATCAGAGTGCAGTCCGCTCCCGTTTAAAACGAACACCAAATGCAATCTGACTGTATTTGCATTGCTTCCTGTTGTTCAATCCATCAAAATAAGACAGTGAGCATTGGCCAGACTTGTCGATTGTGATTAATTTGCCCAAAGTGCTTTCATTTGAATCAGGGATTGCAGACAGGACGGATGCTTTGACCTCAGGCTGACAAATGTGTTTTGCTGAGGAGCCTGTCGCTGTGTTGGGAGGAAATTGAATCAGAGGTGGAAGAAGAGAAATGGCCAACCGCGAGCCCTCATAGTGCGCTCGGGAGCGTAACTACATTTGGTGTTTGGTGTCTGAAGAGCAAGACGTCAAACGGCTCTTAATCAAACATTCAAATTTGCAATCAGTCCGGACGTGTGATGCGCCTGTGGTGGATCTCTGTTCCACAAATTCTCCCGCACTGACGCTTTAGAATGCATTAGACATGCACATTGAAGAAACCATAAGCCACAATTTGTCTCCAGTGGGGCCTAAGTGATGGTGTGAGGTACTAAGGGTGTTCAGGGACAGGTTAGCAGTAAGTACTCTGGCACCTTTGCCCTTTGATTCCTTTTTGGTGAAATGAAAAGTATTTTTTAATCCCAAGAGAGAGCTGGAGACCTGTCTCTGAAGTTCTCCTTGGCTTATTGAAGACACTCACAGGTAGAGGGTTTGGTGACAGTCTTTATAGCCTCATATGGGATAGTTTTATAGCTCGAGAATGCATGGGTGGGTTTATAGCCATGTTTGATGTAGGACTGTAAAAGATGCCATTTTTATTCATTTATTAGTTAACGCTATTTGTGAAAACCGGCAGATTCGAAACTCGGGTTTTCCCAGATGGACGCTCAAGCTCGGTCTCGACAGTCAGACAGACGATGGGATGCTTCCAATCGCATCCCATTAACTGTATTGTTCAAGGCTATTTAATGCTGCATGATGGCAGGAACAAGTGGGTCTCAACTTCGGAGTGTATGTTAATATCCTAATACGCTTGATGCCGACAATGACTATCATTAATGTGAAATGTGCAGCTACACCGCCGACCCTCAGAGTTCCCCTGTCTTCCTTCAAATGAACGCTAATCGTCATTGTGTTTCACAGCGGGCTGCAGTCTGACAGACTCTCCCACTGCTGCGTTCAACCCTACTAACTCCACCAGCACTTAAGTGCTGCTCATCCGTGCTTCTGTACATATGCGGAGACAGAGCGGGGAGAGGGTTATTAGCAGCTAAACGCACCATGAGAACTGAGCTGGGCAAACTGACAGTAGCAGATTCAATATAAAAAAAAAGAATAGAAGGAATTTTCCAGAATCCGTTGGGTGTGTGCATTTTTTTATGTTTTTATTTTTAATCAAAACTTGTTCATGGGAAGAAATGTTGAGCTGCAAAACTTGATATTGTTTTAAAAATGCAAGAAATCTACAGTCACTGCGTATCTGTTGGAAGTTATTAACCCTTCGAACTAGCCAGGAATGATTCCATCTGTTATGTCCCCAGATGACTTGTGGGAAGTCATGCCAAGCACAATGACAGGAGCAATTGTCACCAATTCTGAGCCATTTTCAAGACAATTAATTCTGGGTGATCATCTCCAATCAACACTTTGGCTTTCTAGCCTGCACATTGTGACTGTCCATTGACATCACCCAGTTGGTGAAGTGAAGTGATTGTCATTGTGAAACACTGCAGTGCACACAACAAAATGTGTCCTCTGCATTTAATAATCACCCTTGGTGAGTGCCTGGGGCACCTCAGTGGCACCTTCGTACCAGCAACCTTGTCCTTGTCCGGCATACACTCCCCCCTCGGTCCCAGTCAGCTGGTTAAAATATTTATTGTGCTAGTTCCCAGCAGGCCAGGGCTCAATAGCTTTTGGTTACAGTACCAGAAGAAGAAGTTTTCAGAATAAGAACACAACAACAACAACAAAAAAATGGACCGGCTAGGTGGCCATGGGCACTGGAAATCCCCGCTGTACCAGAATAACTAGAGCTTGTAAAATACTCATTAACAAGGGTTAAGTACATACATCTTTGTTAGTTTTAGGCAGTTTACATGCATTGCATGGTTAAAAGGATTTTCGCTAGAACATATTTTTGTCCTACCCAGTTATGGAAGATACTGGGAAAGGAAGGCTGGGGAACAAAATGCATCAGCAGCAAACAAGACAAAAGAATAGATGGACACATAAACACGTGCTACACAATTGCAATGTGTTTGTTAAGGAAGACACTGAATGCCAAACTGTGCAATTTAGTTAGAAATGGATTGCACTAATTTGTTATAAAATACATGTTGTAATAATGCAGTAAATTGTGAAATGAATGCAGCAGTGTTTTGTTTACTTGGGCTCTGACCCTTGAGACACATTCATCCTAGACAATCGCTACATAAAGATGGAAACAGACAGTGAAGGAGCTTAACGGTCAATTCAAAAGATTAGAAAACACTGTGACATCACTGGACAAAAGGTGACAAATGCTATGATGATAATTTTAGGTTTTATATTGCCCACCCCATAGCATACAAGCACTATAGTATAAGCAAAAAAAGTTGTGTAGTTGTGAAATATGTAGCGTAATAGGGTCATTTAAAACGTTCAGCTGGAATTTGTATCAGGGTGCGACATCCTTTGACATCCACAGGATTGTGTCCGTTTGCCTCCCATTCGCTGCACTCTGCACTTTAATTAGTGTAATCTATCTGTCTTTGTGTTTAAAAACAACAATTAATTCTCCGACTCGTTTGACCCGAGAGCACCGACTGCTCGGGTTGGATCGATGGCCGCCTCTCTCGCGAGCCCGGCCAACAGCGTGGCATGGACTCCCTATCTGCGCTTTCTTTGCAACCGCTTGAAAAAAAGGTTGAGAAAGAAACATGCCAGTTCGATGAAGTGTCTGTAGAGGCCATCTGGCTTCGAGTTTATTGCAACACAGACAGGCAGACATGCAATTACGTGAACACATGCATGAATACACGGGCGAGTGGCGCTTGCATCATGGAAATACTTGTGTCCTTGTATGGGGGGGTGTGTGAGTGCATTTTCAGGGTCACATTGACTGAAGACTGTGGCAGGTCTGTACATCAGCTACTGCAGAGACAGATTAATTAAAACCCATTGTGGGAAGTAATAAAATGTCAGGTGGAGGCGTAGGCAAAGAGTTGCACTGTATAATGTGCTCGCTCTACCTAACTTATATCCACAGGATATCTGGACAAGGCCATGCCACATAATGCTGATGTAAACAGTCTCAGGCTGCACTCACTTACAAATACTAGCAAACTAGACCGAAATGTGTCGGGAGGCGGTCCACTGTGTCACTCGTTACTTAGGGCCCTATGAAATCTGTTTCGTTTTTTCTGTTTTAATTCTCCTCAATACCATGATTTCCGTTAAAAACATTTATTCACCTATGTGATTATTGAGTGGGTGGCGAAAATTAACCTGCAAAATGACAAATCACATTTAATCACTGTTCAACAAAGTGCTTGGGCATTTACTGTTTGCTTTTGTAAACCATTTCCATGTAAATAATATGCGTTAATTATGTGGAAATAATATGTGCATTTCACGGAAAGAACTATTTCACAATATTACACGTTCTTCCTTTCGTAAAATAAAAGTGCTTCTCGTTTGACCTCAACATAAAAAAATGTAGCAAATAAATAAACATGGCTGACCGAACATTTATATTGCGTTGGTGTGTGTCTGAAAGTCCCGCCTCGACCGGAAACACTAATTATACAGAATTCCACGTTTTATAGCGGATGCCATTTTAATTGTTGGATTCCGGGATTCTGTCCGTGTGTCCTTCATTGCGGAAATCATAATTACTGTGTGTTTCTCTGTTGAGCCAGTTATCTCATACAGTACAATCCAGGCACTTGCCACATGAATACCAGGTATAAATGGGGTCAGGGTTACTGTCACATCTTGGAGTTGGTGTTCACCCCTGTCACTCCATTGCTCCTGTGCTGTGAACCGAATATTCGGTTTATTCTACCTTGTCTATTCCTCTTCTTGTTACCTTAAGTGTGTACATGAGCTTCCCTCTGCAGGGAAGTCTTCCTAGTTTTCTATTTGCGCTATTCCCTTTGACTCGACCCTTGTGCCGTGTATTGTCTTTGTGTAAATAAATGATGTCAGGCACGAGATATCAAGCAGTAGTGGCTCAGCGCTTCATCCGACCAGTCACTATCAATCGGTGTGAGGCATGAACAACCTCTGGACAAGAGGTGCCAGTCTGTCACACAGTGAAGGATACACAGGCATGTCAGATACTTCAGACCTGATGATATGGATTAGACCATTGAATTTTAACAGTGAGGGCGGCAGGTTATAATCTGTCCACTTATACCATCCACAATGGTGTCTTGTCAAAAACAACAGTGTATTGAATACAGTACAATGCAAGATAGACCCCAAATCTAACATAATTTTGAAAATATGAATTACATTTATATTGAATTAATAAAAATTTCTTTAATACATGGAATTCTAATTGTTGAATTGAGGTTTTGGTCAGACCCATTGGCACTGTATAAAGTCAAGCGCTAAACCATGAACAGGTCACCATTTACAGACATTTGTGAATCATAATTTGTGAATCAAGTATGGCACTGTGATGGGAAGCTTTTACGAACAACAAGTATGGCCAAGCCTGGGTTTATCTGATTCTGGGAGAACGTTACCTGCCATCGTGACAACTGTGAGGTTTGGTGAAAGAGGGATAATGGTGTGCGTCTGGGTTTTGGAATCGTCCCTTAATTCCAGGAATGGGAATCTGTCATGATCCGGACTGGCAGGGGTTACTCCGGATCTGGACCGGAGTTTCATGTTCGTCTTGTGCAATGTTCCCTGATCGTGTTCACCTGGTGTCTATTTATATAATTGTATAAAACTATCCTGTTCGTGTCTGTTCGCCGTCAGGTCATTGTGCGTGTTCATGTTCCCTTGTCTCGTGAAGTTTGTATTAAACCCCTGTCCTGTGATCGTGCGAATGCGTCCTCCTTCATGCCGTGTCCAGCCCACCCGTGACAGAATCTTATGATGAACCATTGGTAGAACTTTGCATCGCTCAGGAAGAGCTGGAGTTATTTGATGGTTGATGGCTCTGAATTTGGCTAGGTCCATAAAAACTATGAGTTTGTTGTGAAAGTCCTGACCTGTGCCTTTGGGATGAAGTGGAATGAAGAATGTAAGCTCATCTAAAGTCTATGTATTTTGTCATGTAAAGTGCATGATAGTGTAATATTTTTGTTTCTGGATTTTATCTGCATGTGCTGGCAGAAAGAGGGGCAGAATAGGTCTTTATTTCTTTTCCCTAAGGTTCAATCTAAAAAGAATGTACTCTTGGGGCTTATTATAGGACCTCAAGGTACCCAAGTGTATCCTTGTTAAGGGCCAAAAGTACATAATTAGCTTTAATAGAGCAATATACTGTACATGCCCTTAGAAAATACTACTGAAAATGTGAAACATATCACTTTTATCTCATTTGGGAATACTATTTTCTGGTGGTGCGTGTTTTTATATCCCAGCAATTTATGAGACATTTCAGAATTTGGTAAGGTGTCTGTGGCAACACTAGTATTAAGGTGTTCTTCTCACAGTTCTAACTAAAGGACCTGTTTCTGCTGGTTTCTTCCACTTTCCCAGCAGAAATTACCCCACACATTGTCCAGGTGTCAAATGGTAAAAAGCCACCAATAATGAAATCAAATATTACTGGATTTATGGGCTGCTCACATCTGCTTGTATCTGTTCAGATTGTGTCTGATATAAAGCCTGTATCTTATAAAACATTGTAGCTTTAACATCCAGCTAGTTACACATGCAGCTCAGTTCTGCATGTTCCCTCAGTTTTAGGGAACATATAAACACTAAATTGTTATTGAGATGTGAATTATTTTGTGCTTCTTGTCTAGTTTTTATAGTTTCCTGATGCGTTGCATTTAAACAGTACACAATGCACAATGTTTGCATTGCGCTCAGTTTTGTGTGGGTGAGGAGCCATATTTGTGGTGTTCAGTAGCACAAGTATTTGTTTTAAATGATGTATTTTTTAGCTCACTGTTGTCAAATGACTCCGTGTTGAAAGGATGTACAGTGAGTCATTATGACTGATTCGTGGCGATTTAAATATGGCATAGATACAGTAACGCAGTTGTTCTCCGTGCTGTTCCTGGAGGCCCGGCTGCCAGAATGTTTTGGTTCCAGCCCTGGCTTAATGAGGATCAGGTGATCATTACCGGCCTAATGATGCATGCGGCAGATTCACGGTACAGACGGTTTGGAAGGGAAGGGATGTTGAATGGAACACCTCCAGGTCTCTCTAGTTACCACTGAACCTTGTTGTAGAGCACTGAACTACACCAGAGAGCACAGTTGCTCAGATGTTCCTCTTAAATATCTGCAAATTATTCATTCTTTTATTAATTGTATTAACAGTACAGTGATGGGTGTAATTTATGGTAATTTATGAGAACAAAAACAATATTCATTACTTATTTAGCCCCAAATCACACACAGTATGTCTCAATGAGCTGTAAGGTAAATAGTCCAACATGATGAATTTTTTTAAAAGACTGGACAATCCAGAGTAGGTTTTAACTAGTCCAGTGCCATGATCTTCAGTGTATGACTTTTTAGTATGACTGAAGATCCCTTTAGCTTTAGCAGTTATAGTGTTGGTGGTAAATTTCATGCTTTCATTAAGAGAGAGACAGAGGAAGACAGATTAGACTCAGATTAGATTTAGGTGGCTGGGACTGAGTGGTTATGGTAGATACTTGAGTACATGTCGAGGTCAACAATGGTCCAGTGTCTATTAGAGGTGTGAGCCTTTACAGGTCTCACGATTCGATTTGATTGTGATTAATCAAATGCCTCGACGTCACGATGCATCCCAAACATTTTCTACATGGTCACATGATGTTTTCAAATCCAAGAGTTAAGGTCTTGTGTGGACGCTTTGATTTGCTACAATGAGAAGAAAAATGATCTCTGTTCAGTGCGTGCTCACCTGATGCCTCAAACGGCAGAAAAATCCCTAGTTCAGACATCCGTGGCGTCAGGTGAGTGCGGACTAAACACAGACTGTTTTTCTGCTCAGAGAAAAACTAAAGCTGCTTTCAGATGAAAACTCGCCTGCCTGAATTCATGGTGCGCAGCGGTCAAAGTTCAACAAATTTCAATGTTGACCGCAGTGCGAGAACAAGGCTGCCAGGTGCACCACATAGCATGAAACTCTGACCCGGAGCGGCACTGTACTCAGATCAGGCCGCCACAGTCACTACCGGCACTACTTTTTAAAGAGAAATTTTATACCGCTGCCAGAAAATCCCCAAGCAATGTCATTATGATGAAATCGATTATGTTCTTCACTGCACTGATGCAATATCGTCCACGACCGCATCGCGATGCAGCGATTATACGATACATTTCAACACCCCTACTGTCTATCTAGGACAGCCAGGGTGTAATGATCTTCATACTGGATGTGTATTTAACTGCTGTGGAATGCCTGGCTAAAAAGATGTGTCTTTAGCCTGGAATTAAATATTGACACAGTTCTGAACATTAGCACGAACAAAGCATGGGAGCTCTGTAGCAGAAGTTCATGCATTTGCTGAGAAATTGTTGATTCTTTATTCCAGTGAGAACCCGGAGTCTTATGAGTGTAACTCAGTCAGAATGCAATCCAGTCAGAATATTATAGTTGCGAAAATTTACAGGTAGCTAGTGTAGTGAAGACAGAATCGGTTTGATGTGTTCAACTTTTCTTGTTCCAGTTAGGATTCTTGCAGGAGCATTTTGAACTTGAGGGGATGCCTGACATCCAATAAGTACAGCATTACATGACTTGGTGTTCGTACATATGGGGGTAAGAGCACCCTCAACCCGATCAACCATCAATTTTGATCAGAACACACACAGAATACAGAAGGAATATACCTTCCCAGTCAACACCGATGGTCTTAGAACATTTTTCACTTTATGCAGTGAATGTTTGAGTTTATAAAGAAGAATGCAGACATTGTTAAAAAAATAGCAGTCTAATAATCACCTTTAAAGGAATAACAACATTTGATATTCTATTTCAAATCAAAACATGAAAATATTATGTGTAGCGTTCCCAATGCATTTGTGTGTGTGGAAATAAAAACTATAATGAGGATTTTCAGCTTTTTTAAACACAACTGTATATAGAGAACAATATAGGTCCTAGAATGGAACCCTGGAGTGAGATCAAGTAGGATGAGTATTGAATTACCGTCATTGTCAGATGGCATAAGAAGATTATTTGTCACTCTGACATGGGCGGTTTCCGTGCTGTGGTGAGGTCTAAAACCTGACTGGAATGCATTTAAAATGCTGAGTGGTTATTGCTTTTTCTATGATTTTCCCAGTATATGGTAGATTAAAGATTGGGCTGTGATTCGAAATTGCAGATTTATAGTTGTTTGTTCAAGAAATGGAGGGACGTAGCCAGTGCTTGTGCATCCATTGATCAGAACACTGTTCATTGAAATTTTCCCACTACTTTTTTGATTTTTGAAATTGGTACTTTCATTTCAACTGCATATTGTGCTCAACAAAATACTAGACCACATTTTGCGTAAACAATGTTTCTCAAACAACCATTTGGTAGAGGTCTTTTTAGATGGAGAGTTTTTTTTTTTTTAGATGTTATGAGTTATTAACCTATTTTTGTGAGTTTAACTGGTGCTCATGTTGTATTGGGACTGTCATAATTGGAACGTGGATTGTTGATTGGTCAGTATCAGAATCTTGTTTGTTGGCCAATGTTAACACACACGATTATTTTGGTCCCTGCCGCCAGTGTCTCTCAAGCAAAGCAATACATACAATAAACAGTTATGATTGCATTTTACAGACATACATAATATATTGCTTATAAACAAGACCACATAATACACATAGAGTGCAATATATGATAAGGTGCAAGTATGACATTGGGCTGAGTTGTACTGGATATGGAACAGGGTGTATTAAGTTAGGTGTATTTGGGCTACTGGTTCTACAAGGCTTTTACACACTAGGCCACATATCGCTTCCTTTGAAGGTATAATTGTTCTTCTGTGTTTTTTGCCTAGACGTGTTCATCCAGTGATCTCATCTGCTCATTTAAAACAGTATGATTACTAACACAGATTTCCTACACACCCCTCCTCTGGGCAATATCATCACCTCCATCGCTCCATGCTTCAAAGCATGCACTGAAAATGTGGAGAGTTTTGCATGCGGCGTGTAAAACACGACGACACATTATGAGGTTAAAAAGCCTCCAAACCTTGCAGCCTTTTCCGAGAGGATGTCTGCACTCACTGTCCTTCCAGCTGAGCACCAAAATAGACTTGAAATGATACAGAAAATAGCCCTGGAAACGTTTACATCTGCAGCCTGACTGTGACATCTCATCCCCACCTCCCTTTGGCATTTCTTCCCCTCAGTCCGGCTCTCTCGCTCTATTTTTTTCCATTCCTTCCGCTTTGCCCTCCCACGTCTCGCTCGCTGTCTTTCTCTGCGTCTGTCACCATTAGCAATCCTACCAGCTCCAGTGTTGCCACACTCCCGTTTCGCTGGGTTCTTTCGCAGACTCAACATTGCTGAACACTCCATTAGCATCTCAAAGCCCGGATCCTCCCTCAACAGTGACCTGACCATTTTAGAGCTATCACAGCTGAACAGGAGCACAACAATGCCCTCAGGTCTGCATTAATATTGATGACACGGAAACATGGACGCTGCTCAGAACTGTAAAATAACCCAGTCAACAAGCTGAGTGAAGGAAGGAAAAGCAGGCCAATGCTGCCTGAGTTGGGCACATCTTGAAGGGATACGGTTATTTTTGGTTAATGTCAAACTGGCATTTAAACTGGCTTGAATCTGAACTGAATCCTTGAAACTTATGATGCGATGGCGGTTGGGTATTAGTTCCACTGCGCAGCTGGATTCAAGGTGCCACTGTTTTGGGCTTCTGGGGTAAGATTCCATGGCATATTGCACTGGTACAAGTGATTATACACTAATGAACCCATTTCTCATAATCTGACTAGTCTCACATGGTGCTCCCGCGTCTGAATTACTTTTAGGAAATGTTGTTTGTCTGCTTATGCAAATAGTATTGCATAAGTATTGGTCTGATAGATGTGGATTCTCCTGGCTACTGAAAATGTTTGATGAGAGAGAAAAAAATAGGTGATTAGTCATGTTTCTAATTTCCCCAGATAAGGCTCAAAAAACCATTTGGTGTAAAATGACATTTGTATTTCTTCCAACCTTTAAAATGCCTACAGAGCACTGCATTCCTTTTGTAGCCTCATCAAAACAATCTATTGGAAACAAAATTTTGTTCTTCAGTAAATCTCATGCATGAAGAGGTTCAAGACAGATTGCCAGATTGCACATTTTATATATATTCTCCCTAAAAGCTGACAATTGCACTGGCTGAGGGAGAGTCTTGTGCCGAACTGGGCAAATTCTCGGCATTCTGCAAAGTGCTTTCAACCTAATTTTTTAAAAAATGCCATGCTGCGTGGGTGAGTGACGAGGTGCTGAAGACCAGCATGTCAATAGAAATGATATTTAATAAGCAGAAAAGCAAAACAGCATGATAGCCAAACAATAAACACAAAGAAAGAATAAACACAAAATCCCAGGCAACTTGTGACTTGTTAAGGTTCACAGTAATGCGGGACCACTTGTGTGTCCTGCATGCACATTTATGTGTCATGATCCGGTCTGGAAGGGGTTACTCCGGTTCGGCATCCGGAGGGCTAGTTTCATGTTGGTCCTGTGTAGTGTTTCCTAATCGTGTTCAGCTGTGTCTGATGTATAAAGCTGCCCCGTTTGTGTCTGTTCACCATCGGGTCTTTGTTATGTTCCATGTTACCGGATGTCTCCCATGTCCTGTTCATAACAAATTAAACCCCTAAATTGTGACTTTATGCGAATGCGTCCTTCATCTTCGTCAAGTCTTGTCATCATATCCGATCATCTGCCTCGCCATGCCATGCGGCCGTGACACTATGTAGGGTTCCCATCACTCAAACCTAATAAGCAGGAGCTGAGAGTGATCAGGACCAATTATCAGGTTAATCGTTCCGGCCGGGTGCCCAGCGGCGCCTGGCTGTGACAAAAAGAAAGAAAGACAGTAAGAAACGAGCAGCCAGGCCATTGTCCCGTCTCCGAGCCTCTCCTGCTAGAGGAGGCTTGATGGAAGAGGTGGGTCAAGCAGCCACTTGAGCCGAGCGAACGGGCAAACCTGGATCAGTGATCTTTTAATAAAGACTCTGCGGCGGTGGATCTCTGCCTCCCTTGCCCTCCACTGTCCGTGTACTTCCCTCACTCCCCTTTCCACTCACTGCTAACACACACACACACACACACACACTCACACCGAGCGACCTTTAAACAGCTTGTTAGTTGTAGCTGTGATAATCTGTGTGACAATAATTAATACGCAGATGACTGGTGGTTTGGGGGAGAGTGAGCTCTGGCAGCGGGTGGGAGGGTGGTGGACGGCGGAGACACTCGCCAGGGTGGGTGGATAAATAAAAGCCACAGCACCGCTGTAAGACAACAGCTGCGAGTTCACAGATTCCTCTCATTAGCGTTTCGGCTGGAACTCACCTCCTGGTAGAGGTCGGGAGAGTTACAGTTCACGCTCAGCCAAAAGGTCCCTGTCTGTCTAGCACAGAGAAGCTGCCCGCGTCACCATGCAGGGTAAATGGGCCGTGTGTTCTGCGATCGTGACCAACAGACTGCCTCTGCATGACTCGGCATGTGAGTATTTGGGGCCTGAAGATAATTAAATGCTCTTTGCTACATCTTTTGTAATCCCGGAGATTTGCTGGGGGCGGCTCTTAGCGCTCATGCAGCCCAATCCTGGAAATTCTCATCAGCATGGTCGCATGATCTGCCGCCGGGCTGGGCTGAGACTGGGACAGCTGGTCTCGGATGCTCTCTGTGAGGTGTGCTGTAACATCTGCTCGGTACTGTATTAAACTATACCCATTCAAATAGAACAATATTGCTCTGTTCAGTTGCACATTTCCATATGGTCTACATCAAAATGCAACATTATTATATATAATATATATTAAATTACTTAAAAATATATATTACATATATTGTCACAGGGGGAATTCGATGACGCACTTGCAGACATACTTTGGGCGTGGGGATAAGCCGTCGTACCGGTAGAGGACGCTGGGCGAGCGGGGCAGGAGGACCGGGGGCGCCTGGCCAGCGAGGAATGAGGAAGTAATGGACGCGCTGCAACGCAGCGGGGAGTCAGTTCGGGATCTTTGGGAAGGACCGGGGCAGAGGAGAACCGGAAGACGGCGGGTTTCAGGATGGTTCGGTATCTTTGGGAGGACGGGAGTAGGTCTTGGGCGGCAGAAAGGTAGGGGAGCATGGAATCCCGTCCTAGCCGAGGGGTCAGGTAGGTTCAAGGTCAGGGGCAGGAAGAGGTTGGAGTCAGGAAGTTCCGGTCGGGGTTCCTTTCGTGGTTTCCAGGGGATCAGGCAATTCTCGAAGTCGTGGGCAGGCGAAGGTCGTATTACGGGAATCTCAATTATCGTAGGTCGTGGGTAAGAGAGCTAGCGTCTCTGGCGAGTAAACTCATACAACTCATTTAACTCATACAACTCATTTAACTCATACAAAGAGCGGGCGTGTCTCCTTGGTGTTACCTCCCTTTTATACTTGCCACCGCCCGCTTCCATTTCCTCTTCCGGGTTGCCATCTCCCAGGCTGGTGAGGTGCCCTCTAGCGGGCTGGAGGCGCGTTGGCCATGACATATATATTACTTTATTTTTAGCTGTTCATAACCTTGAGTATTGCACCTTAATGTAGTCTAAAATAATATTTGCACACGTAGATTGACATGTTCCCCCTGCTCAATATATTTCATGTTTGTCGGTTTTGATTTGGAATTTTATTATTTTCATGATACCTGTCAATCTACATGTGTAAATCTTATTTTATCTGCATTTAGGTTACTATTTCATGTGTATTCTACTGTACTCTAGATATAAATGTGTAAATTTTATTTAGCTCCATGCTCTGATTATGCCCACGAGATCGTGTAAATATAAAGTAGCTTATATCTGGTAAATGCAGCATGCAATCAGGAAGTGTAATCAGCGATACTACTCACGGTAATAGTAGAATAGGGGATAGAGCACTGCCTGTGTGTGCTCAGTCCACCGCATCTGCGGGAGCGTTGCAGAAGACAGGTCTCTTGGGGAACAAATTATTTACATGATTTATGCAAAAGTATTGACTTTTGCCTGATTAAATGAACACTTAGTCATTAAACATACATTTTGGATTAGACATTCATCTTTCACCTACAAATTCTCTGTGTATATATGAACAATTGGCACCGTGGCATCTAATTACGGCACCAGGTTGCGAAGCAGTCGCAAACCTTTCAATTTAGTATTCAAATTGCGTCAGAAGTTCACTTATCGGCACTCCGAGGTCCTCGCCAGCCAGCGCCAAGACTCACATGAAATGGAAATTACTGTTCAGCCTGTGCTCTGTAAAGGATCTGTGAAGAAGTTGGAAAAATCGCAACTTTGTGATTGAAGGACGGGGTGGATTTTTTTTCCGTCTTCTGGGTTGAAGAGTGTAAACAAATCTAAGTTCCCACTTTTGGAAAAACTCCACTGGGTATCTTTAGGGCTTTTAGATTAGAATTGGTCTTTACTGACATCAGCGCAAACAGCGCCAACAAACATTCTGACTAGCCTGCCTTCACACAACATTAGGCTTGTTTATTCTGGCCAGATACTTAGCTTGGCTGGTGGGAGGATGAAATGCGCTTCTGAAGGTTGATAACTTACTTTCTCAAGTTGCAGATGCCGTAATTTTCTCCACTGCGACGCTCGCGCCTTGCTAAATTGCTTTGATGTTGCGGCAACTTTGACTTTGGGCTGATTTTTATCTATTTTTGAAGCTGCTCTGGGGTTAGACCGTGCTCCATGAACAAATCTCCGCATTTTGGCATGCTTGAAATACAATTTGCTGTATGCTTGGTGCTATATGAATGGCTCACTGCCATATTAATTGGCAGCAGGCGTCCGTGTTTTGCCTAATCAGGACGTGTAAATATTGTTCAGCGTCTTCTACGCATCGGCCTCAGCATTAGATGATATTTCTGTTTAATCTCGCGTTTGAACCTGATGCACAGCTACTTGCATGATGAGCCCGGTAATAGCCCTTGTAATTAGCCTAATGCGTATGTGTTTATTTGTTTATGCAAATCGCCCAAGAGCAGACCGCCACACGCGGGGATAGGATGCTACGTGGGCCGCGGATCAGGAATGAATCAATCGGAGGTACAGCAGGGTTCAGCACGTAGCGGGGGTACGACCGCAGGCCTCGGGCGTCCTTCTAAATAGGAATGTATATATATATATACACATGCTGTGCAGGATAGCGATCCTGTTTTGCGTCCGCTGCCCTCGTTGGCTCATTTCATGCGTGCATGTGCTGGGAGGTGGCAGGTGGGGGTGTTGTGACATGGTGGAGTCAGTGCCAGCGGTGTAGCTCTTTATTCTTTCTGCTCCAGAGAAAAGCCTTTCTGTACAGCCGGAGGCTCCCTGTTGGTTAGACACCCTTTAGCCTGGGCAGGGGTTCTTTATGAAGACGCCCCCACCCACCCGAACGTCTTTTCCGGAGCTATGAAAATGTGTCAAAACCTGGCTGGTGCAGGAAAATCCTGGAACAGAGCAGAATTCTGCCAAAAAGCCGCTTGTTCTCTGAAACTGTGTGTGAATGAAGAAACCCCTTTAAACCCCTAATACCTCACAGATGCCGAGATCTTAAAAGCTTAAATGAACATAACCAGTCTTTAGTGAACTAATAGTCACTGTGTAACTTGAACTCATTAGGAGTCTGCAGTTCAATGTGCTGTCATAATTAATGTGCTAATCGTGGTGGTGAATTTAGAAATGGGTAACATGTTATCAGTCATTTGCACTTAATTGTATTTTCATTGCAGAAAGGACCATATAATTTTCTTCATCACTCCATTTCTGAGCCCCTGTCCCACACATCATAGTTGTATAAATGCAATTATAGCATTTTTTTTAAACGGTTGTCAGCTGCAACTAATATACTACTTATACTACTGCCACAAATAATGACAATAAATAAGCAACAATGAAAGAGAACAAATAAAAAAAACAATAGGAACGCTTGTTTGCAGCCATTAATTTTCTCGGCGCTTTTTCAGCCACTAGAGCTTGGCACCCGGTAAATTTACTGCGTATGACGGCATGTGGGCTGATGTGCCCCTGTTCCTGGAGCTGGGGGCTCTGCGCCAGCGTAAATGAATGGCACTGGCTACTTGTAACCCACCGGGCCTGGAAGGTTAAGCTTTTTACACAATCAGGAGTGCGAGAGCTTAGAGCGGGGCGCTGATGCCGTCTCAGGCCAAACAAGCGAGGGGCGGAGCAGCGGAGATTTATTTATTTATTTATTTATTTTTCTGTCCGCGTGTAACGTAGTCCGTTTGGCTAAACACGTCCAGGGATCTAAACCAATCAGCTATGCAGCTCTCCCTTGAAGAGGACGTGTGGCTGCGGTGACAGGAAGTAGGTCACGAGTCCATTAGATTTCATTATGAATGTTTTGATTATAAAAATTCATCTGCAAGGAGCGGCTGCCGTCAGACGTAAGCCCTTGTACATGTTTTTGCCCCCCAAACTAAGATGAACAGAACAAAAATCAGATGTTATGGATGACTGTGGATACAGTTCATGGTGTGACTGCTGAGTTTGCACTGTGACAGTTTCTAAAAATTAATACATCTGGTGCAATCCTCTCTTTACAATTAAAAATTAATCATTTATACTAGGAAATAAAAATGTTAATCGTAGAGCATTAGATCATATTACATCATATTACAGTGACTTAGGTTTGAACTCATCTGTTTCATATTAGGCTACTAACTATTGACCTGAACGGATTTTTTCTTGTACCCAATAAGCAAAGGACAACTGATTAGGCAAGTGAAGTGAAGTGAAGTGATCGTCATTGTGATACACAGCAGCACAGCACACGGTGCACACAGGGAAATTTTTCCTCTGGGCAGCCATGACAGGTGTCCGGGGAGCAGTGTGTGGGCATGGTGCTTTGCTCAGTAGCACCAAAGTGGCACCTTGGGATTGGGATTCAAACCGTCAACCTTCTGATTACGGGGCCTCTTCCTTATCTGTGGCAGTGGTGGCGTAGTGGTTAAGTAAGCGGCCCTGTAATCATGGTTAAATACAGAGGACACATCTTGTTGTGTTCACCGTGTGCTGTGCTGCAGTGTTTCACAATGACAATCACTTTCGCGCTTAACCAGGCATCATTTAGTTGGTGAAATTGAAGGCTGAAGCTGGACTATGACTTCTTGGTATTTCACTAACATCAGTATGATTATGGACCAGGTTTAAGTGCGGATGAGTACAGATCACCAATAAATAAATGTAAATGTTCTCTGCGTTCGTATTAAATGTTGAGAGACCTTCAGTAACATGCCATAAATCAGCAGATCAAGTAGGCACAAACGCTGCCTCTGAGTTGCTTCTGATTTACCGATTGGGTTGCTCCAAAGGTCAATGCTGAACCATATCTCATTCTAATTAGTGGCAATTAGTGGTAATTAGAGAAAAGCCAATGCAAAAAGGAGTCAGCTAAACGAATAAATGTGTTTAAAACATTTTATTCATCTCATTGTTACAGCTGTGAGTTGGTTGAGCATTGTTGAGTATTCACTGCTCAAAAAATAAAGGAAACACTTAAACAACACAATGTAACTCCAAGTCAATCTAAAACCAAACTGTCCAATAAGGCGTGGCCCTGCAGGTGGTGACCACAGAACACTTCTCACGTCTTTTTGGCTGATATTTTGGTCATGTTTGAATGCTGGGGGCACTTTCACTCTAGTGGTAGGGTGAGACGGAGTCTACAACCCACACAAGTGGCTCAGGTAGTGCAGCTCATCACTCAGGAGACCATCCACCACCTAATCAGGAACATGACCAGGCATTGTAGGGCGGTCATACAGGCACATGGGGGCAACACACACACTATTGAGCCTCATTTTGACTTGTCTTAAAGACAAGTTGTATCAGCCTGTATTTAAGTATTAGTATTTAATAAGATTTTTTTTCATTCATTCAGAAATGTCAACATCATTCACATACCACAATGTTTGGCGCAGACAGGAAGTAATGTCTGTGTTTTTCCAGAAGAAAATTAAATGAACCTACGGGTTCTTCAGAGTTTTGCATGACAGAACAAAAAAAAAATAATGACATATGTATTTACATCCAATCACCAAGCAACTGCAATGCTTTGCATTTTTTCAAGCCATAGCGGTCGGTGGAGATGATGTTTTACGGGAGGGGTGGGAAATTCTCTGGGTGGACAAAGCAAGAGAAACGGGAGGTAACCTTTCCCCTTACATAAGAGGACAAAATTCCAGATCCGACTGACTGAGCTGCCGCTCTCTGAACGGTGAAGCAGAACGACCAAAACACTCTTTACACCTATCACCATTTCTAGCCACTGCAGGACCATAGACAGGCTAGAGGAACTCGTATTAATGTTAAATCATCTCTCAAAGTGGCATTTTCATGATAGGGGACCTTTAATGATTTAAAAATACAATTTTAGTGTGCATTTGTATACGATCTCTTGACTGTGGGCATCACCAGTTGGTTCCTCTAGTCCCTGTTCTACTCTAGCTTTCCATGCCCTACTCCTTTCACTTTGTTCAGTTAAAAACACTTCCATTTTAATAAAATGTGGCCAGTGTTTATTTCAGTGAATATTTTATGGAATACAAAGCAAAGATGTCTGCTTTGATTCATAGACACAGATCATGTTGAAAACAGCCCAACAAATCCAGCTGCTGCGGCCAAAAAAATCATGGGCTTCTCTTGGACGCAGGCACATGGATGACAATGATGACTGGCTCAAAATCAAAAATCCCTCCTACTAATGCAGCTCGGAGACTGGGGGTTGGTCCAGTGGGTGTCAGATGCTCTCATGAAAGCGGAAAAACAGGCTAGAGTGGCTGAGAAAAGCCCCGTGGAGAACAGTCCCGCCACCCCGCATCAGGCGATTTAGCCTGCTAATGAATCTGAGAAGAGGCCGAGGTCATGCACTCTGGTGCCGGCTCCGCCTCGCGGCACCCTGCAGGTGGCACTGTTGAACACCGGCGACTGACTGTGGCCAGAGCTCACAAATTAGCCGGCACTCTCGGCTGTACACAACTGCCGCAATTATCGGCCCGGCAGAGCCTGACCGGGTCTAAACCCTTATTATCCTGCTAAGAGCGCACACGCGGTCAGCCTCTGAAATTCTTCCCCCCAAACGAGGGCATCAGAGGCTGTCAGGGAGCGGCGTTTCGGCGCGCCGCGTTGTTTCGTTAAGTGCGCTAATAATGCAAGGTGTCACTCTTCAATAGGCGGCTGCTTAAGGCCTCTGGGGTTCTCAAAGCCCTGTTTGATCCTGCACCATCTCAAGTGCCAATCTGTTTCCACGTTAATGACGTTTTCCGACAGCCGGCGGGATCGCACGTGGATTTGGGAATATTTGCACAACGCTTGTACACAAGCGGGCGTGGGACTGGCCACCGCAGCGGAGCTCGGGCGCGCGCTGTCCAGCCTGTCCTTAAATGGCCACCTTTCCTGCCGGTGACATTAAAAGGGCCGGACGCCCGGGATATCACCGTCCGAGACGGGCGGGATCAGTCGCTCGGCGCGTCCGCGTGATGGCGGCCGGGCGCTAATGATGTTTTCTCAGGCCTGGAAGCGGCTCGCGTCCAGCCGGCCCTAATGGTCCATGCGTGGCTGCCCGTCCGCCGGTCCAGCCGTGACTCATCTACTGAAAGGCTGAAAGGCCGAGATACACAATCAGCGGCAGATTAATACAAGCCCACGTTTAGTCGGGAAATAAGTGTATGAAAAAAATATGGAATTTTTCTGGTTCCTGTTGCCAAGAACAACGCAAACATCTGAAAATAAAGAAATAAGAGTGCCGAGCGAGAGAGAGAGAGAGAGAGAGAAATAAAAAGTGAGGGGAATAGAAAGAGAAAAGATAGCATGGTTATTGATCTTCTGGTCCCCGCAGAGTTGCGCCGTGCATACCTAATCCAGTCTGGAGTCGTGGAGCCGTGCATGCTGGGTAATGGCCGCGGGATAGTGATGAATGACCTGCGCTAATGTCTCATAAATGCATGGCGTTGGGGGGGGGGGTGGATATGCACATCGTTACGCTGTACGGCTGGGTCAGACACCCCGGAAGCCGCGGCGCGGACGCGAACATCCGCTCCGGCACCCCCGGCGAGCTCCGGGGTCGAGCGGGGTCTGCCCTCGCTCGCGGCACCGTGTTCTTGGCAGAGAACGGGTTTTTTTTTCCCGCTTACTTTGAAGCATGCGGTTTTTTTTTACGCTGCACGTAAGGTTGAGTGCAAGCAGTCCCCGGCATTCAAGACGCTCTCTGTTCTCTGGTTAAGATCTCCTTTCATGTTTTACACAGCCGTGTCCGTGACTTTTCCGACACTTCGACGTCTCATTATCCCGCAAACTCGGCTGCGAAGATGAAATCCGCGGTTGCCTCTGTTACCTGCACTGCCGGATGCTCCCTTGCATCCAATTAATCTTGTTCCTCTTTCGCGACGGCGTTCCTGCGCTGGCGAGGGTGGCGAAGGAGGAGCCCGACCTGCTCCCCCTAATGAAACCGGGGTGGATGACTGGCCAAATGAGATTTGGGCACGGCCGCAGTAAAAGGGAAAGTCCTGGCACCCCTGCCGGGGCGATCCGGTTAGGCCGGGCCTGCTCTCGGCTTGCTGTGACTAATCCGATGTGGGCCGGGCGGGGGCTGATTGTGGCTGAGCTGAGACAAAGCCCCGGCCTGTTCTCTCCGCGCCCCGGCATTGTGGAAACATTGCGGAGTAATACAATTAAGCCCAGTCGATAATCGACTTATCGGCGAGGCGCGGAGGAAAGGGAGACGGGGCAGGAAGGTGAAGAAACGAGAACGGCAGACAGATGCTCGTCACATCAGTCACGAAGAACGAAGATGAGTTTCAGGCCTTAATGGCCCGAGTGCCCCCAAGACAGCCCTCCATGAGGTGGCTTATTATATTTTCGAGGATCATCAGCTCCGGCGGAAAAGCACCTCTCGCCATGCAAACCGTGGATGAGTCACCCACAGACGCACCCATGGCTGTGCACACCTCAACAGTTACACACACACACACACACACACACACACACACTCCTCAGGAGACAGACAGTCAAACAGTACACGAGTCAATGAAACTGACTCACAGATCCCACCTGTTTGGACACAATACGTCTGCGCCCCCTAGTCTTCGGATTGGCTGCTTTTTTGAAGGCTTTTTATTTGTGTGTGTGTGTTTGTGTGTGTGTTTGTGTGTGTATGTGGGTGCAGACTTCAGTCAAGATGAAGTGAGCTTCGCCTTGCATCTGTACACTAAGCTCACTTGGCCGTTTAATTATAAACCCCCCATAGGTCTCCCTCTCTCCCTCAATGTTAATTAACCTTTATTGACTGCCTGCAGGTATTATATTCCTGTGTTATCTCCTGACATTTAAACGACTGATATAAAGTCAAGTTGAAGTGCCGGGGCTGAGGGGAACATGCCTTCTTCGTCAGCCGATTGTTTTTCACCCATTAGTTGTTTTTTTTTTACAGCCACCCTTTTCATTCAGCACTGGCACTTTTGTCACATTTGCCATATGGCCACATACCTTATTGTCATGTTGGTTTGACATGGCGAGGTGGTAGATCTGGAACGACAGCTGGACATGGCGAGGAAGAAGGATGCAAACGCACGACATCATGAAACAACTTCACACGACGGGAAAGATCACCAAACAATAACCCGACAACTTCAGGGCGCAGCCGACGGCGCCATCAAGTCCGGATTCCAGCTACACACCTCCAGTAATGGCAGTTTCCTGCCAAGGTCCATGCCATGATATAACATCTCTCCAGTCTTGACAGACACTCGGCGGCCAACGAAAGCTACCGTGGGATCGAGAAGATTGGTCACGCTATCCATGTTTCCCCTTGCGATTCCGGAGACGGAGAGCACCGCCGAATTCGTGTGGCTCGACCTTGACAGCCTACGAAAGCTACCGTGGGGTCGAGGAGCCACGTCGCACAGTTCAGGTGTTCCCGCCGATAACCGGGACGAGGAGAGCGGCGTGCCGGAGACTAACCGGAGCGACTGTGGGCGTCTTTGTTCCTCGTCATGTCCAGCCATCGTTCCAGACCTGCTGCCTCGCCATGTCAAACCAGCGTGACACTTATGTAATCGGCCAGCATAGACCCACAAGAGGTACCTTTTTTTTTCTTGCCACTGGATGCAGCGCCGCACAAGTGCGCTTGAATGACAATGGCAGCAACATGCCGAGAGACAGCAGTGGATCAGTGGGAATGGAGTGTTGGAATTGCCTTTTAAAATGAATAGCACCAATATGCACGAATGCATTTGCCTGAACATTTTTCTCACTCTCTCCCTTTATCACTCATGCACCCATTTTCTCTCTCTCTCTTACACACACACACACACACACACACACACGTGCCCATATACACATATAAGACTTTTCTGAGCATAAAACTAAAACTAAACTCTGTAGTTAAGTATTTTTCCAACAGAGGGGGACCAATAAATTGCACCATTGTTATTCTATTGTTGAACGATCTATATTTTGGGCACTCTTCTCCAACTGGCACTAAGCGTGGGGCTTGTTTGATAGTGTAAGTGTAGGGTAGTGTTTGCTAGGCATTCTCTGGAGTTAAATAGAAGAAAGAACTACTAGGCAGAAGCAACCAGCTACCCTTTTTGTTGGTGTGGAATTATTTCTGTCGCTCAGAACACGATCTTTAAAATCCATTTTCAGCTCTGTTTTTTTAGCCTGATGATTGACAGCAAATTCCTCATTCTGGACGACTTAAACCCACACCTATCAAAATGTTAAAATTCTTTCTTATTTTATAGATTTTTTATGTAAACCCTGAGGATACGTTTGACCGTACACTAGAAAACATGACTCTAAGCATGTAACACTGTACTAAAGTACTTACCATAGTCTTTTTTTTTTTTTTTTTTTCAAGACACACTTCTTGTGTCTTGTATGGACAACCAGAATGTCCCTACGGTTTCCTGTCTATGTGGGGACATTTGGGTCTAACTGAGATGGGAAAATATGTACATACACTTGCAGACTCAAACACACAGGCAAAAAAATCTTCTCCTCCGCTTCTCGCATATCTGCATGCAGTGTTTGTGTGTATTTGTTTGCGGGTCCCTCCAGGTCGTCCTCTCTTCAGTCTCTGCGGCCTCGGTTCTAAATGCCTGTGTAGGTGTGGCGTTCCCTGATGGGAATTGTGGCCCGGCGCGGTGCGCCGCATTGTCGACTTCTGAATATTTCAACAGCGCCACCAGATCGGCCTGCGTTGCAGGAATCACTTTGCTGAGAGCGAGAGCAGCAGAATATTATATTGTTTATGCAGATCAGGCCGGCCCGGCGCACTCCGGAATCATGGCAGGCGTTGAGCCGTTGAGGGGGGTAATTTGCCAGAGTTGCTTGGGGATTGCTTTTGTTTACCGGCTGAGTGATGCTGTAGGAAAATGGCACAGCAGGTGAGAGGGAATGGAAGGGTACGGGCCCACTTCTTCCTGCCCTGCTCGGCCAGCCCTGTGTGGTCGCCACATGCCAGGCCTACAGGATGCCACCCTGTTCTCCAGCAGAGCGGCGCTGTGGGGATAATCCGCTCTGTTTCCTTCTCACTAATTGGCTTGTGATCACCCGTCTCCACTGAGGTCACAAGTCTCCCCTTTAGCCAGTCATTGATCGGCTCATTGCCTCCTTGTCTCGGGATTATTAAACCAATGAGCCGTAGTACACAGCCAGGAGCACAGGGCATTCCTGCTGGGTCACAGACTCATACTGGGTTTTTTTTTTTAAACTATGGAAACTAGTCTGAATACTGTGCCAATACATTGATGATAATTGACAATAGCAGAACTGAGCAGGAGCAATGACTCCCTCTGATCAGTTCACATTTATTTGCTTTCCTAGGTTGAATCCAAAAACTGCATTGAAATAATCTGTTGCAGATGGATGTTAAATGAAACAAACCTCTGTATTCAGTAAAACCAATCACACTGTTAACCAGTTATGACACTGTTTTGTAAAAGGTACTTTTGTGACCTACAAAAGACGAATGTAAAATATCCATTGCACACAACCATTGGTCGTGTCTCTTCTACTCTACTAGATGGATGGACACCATTCCTCAGATGGTGTTTTGAGGATGATGGTCTACATGCACAACATTATACTGGAAGACAGAACCCCATATGGATTTTAATTGTGATAATAAGGTGATCACTCACAATCTCTATGTATTGATCTGCAGTGACCCTTATCTCTAAGGGGACAAATGGCAAGTCATGCATGCAAATGAGTCTCTCCAGTCATTTATTCAGGTTCCTGGGGGTTGTTCCTGTCCATGCCTATAGATAGAGGCCATCCTGCAGCCCTACAGAATTGGAGGAAATAGCTCTGGAAAAGTGATGGACTTGTTTATTCTGGGTCTTCCTTTAATATTTCACCACCCTTTGCTGTCGGATTCATCCATTGTGCATTTCAGCGTCATACATTTAAATGTTCCTCAGCCAAGAAAATAGATCAAATATCTGTTTAATCTGCTGTTTCATATCAGGGTCGAGAGCCCTTGTCCATAATGTGAGGGATTTGTGCTTGGATTATAGAGCCATTAAATGTGTAGGCGCTCAAAGGAAATAAATTCTTCCAGAAGTAGCATGAAATGGGTGGCTATATAGCTCTAAATATTTATAGCTGCCTTGCATAACTTATCCTTGAGGTGGGCTAAGCTAAAAGCACATTTTTTTTGCAGATGGACATTTTAATATGCAAAAATGGCACCAGAATAGATCCCCTCTCACTCTTCATTTCAATGTCAAATCAGCCTTCATTTCCTCCACTGTTTGTTCTTTCTCCGAGATATTTTGGTCCTATTGGTCTGTCGAGAGCTCTTAATGCTCTGTGTGGGTTTATCAAACACACTCCCAGTGGCTTACCTGCCAAGTGACCTGAACTTGGTTTCTCACTTCCCTGCCTGCATGCATTACATCTGTCATGCATTTTTAACCCCCTGTGCGCCGCCTCATCACTTTCAAAAAAGCCTCTTCCATTTGCTTTGTTTGATTTTTTCACTCCAAATGCATTAAATAAAATGCGCCCCTTTGATCCAGTGGAGTGAAGTGCATTTGCCGCTATTACTAACCCATGATGACAGGCAGGCAGGTCATCATTAGGCTGTCATGGTAACTGAATGGTGAGCTGTGGCAGGTTATGACTTCCAGTCACTTTCTTAAGCAGATGTGACACCTCATCATTTACCTGTTTTTTTTCTATGTGGCCCATAGCATGTCTGGTCTAACAAGTGCATTTCGGTTAATTCAGGAGGAGGGTGATTTCCAGCTCAGTGTGTACTCAAATTATGCATCAGGTAATTAATGGCTTTCTCTAGGTTATTTGCTTAACACCTTAAAGCTCCTAGGACCTAGAAGTGGGTCCAGACTAGGATATTATCACAAACGTGAACTTCGGCCAAGTCCCCTGGGAGAAGCCATGTGTTTGTGCTTTTGTTTGTAATTGATTCGCTCCACGATGGAAGACAGTCAGACATCTTATTTAACACGTAAAGATGTGGCGGTGTCAGCAACCTCTTCCAGTGGTGTGCGCAGCTAAACCCTGCCTCTCACAGAACTGAACTTGTCGCAGGCCATCGATCTGGATTATTATTCACCACGGTGATGTAGGCGGTGAGGAGGAAGGAGGAATGGTGACTGATGCAGTAAAATGGGATACACATTTCTTCCCTTTTCTTGCCAGTGTGGATTATGACGGCTGGTATTGTGTGACGTCAAGATGACATATCGACTGAACTTTGACTTTCGTCGTTAATGCCCTAGGCCAAATACATGTCTTTATTCCATGTAGTTACTGTATTAATGTAGCATATTATAAGCAGAGTCTTTATATGGTTTTGATTCCTAATATGTTAATACGTTAACTATCCCCCCATGGATTTAAGAAGCTCAGTGTAAGCAGAGGTCTGATTTAGGCTTATTTATAGAGTTTCACTGTGGCTGGTATCTACACTGCTTGGCCACTTTATTATCTTATAGCCCTGACCATAGAACCTAAGATGATTCTGACATGGCGGTGGGATTTCGATCCTCTGGTTTTGTGGTCACCACCTCACTGATGAAGGGCTCAAATTTGCCAAATGCAGTCTTGGTTAAACACCAGCCGTGCTGTATTCTCTATGGTGGACACATACTATCTAGACAGAGCTGCCGCTATTTTCAAACTGGAGCTAAGCTCTATGCTAAGCTTTTTTATAAGGTATGGGGCCTTCAGGATTTTTTCTGTTTAAAGTGTAGAACTGGCTACACTTAGAGCTAGTTCAAAGCCAGAGCCCCGTGTCTGTCAGTAGCCAGTCAGTGTAGCTTTTCCAGTTTTACAAAAATAGATGTCTTGCAAACCTTGCATAGACCAATCCTATTATGGCGCTCATATAAAATGGTGCTGTGGAACAATCCGAGCAGCACTCTATCAGTCACTGTGTTCAATTCTTGAGATGTACAATTACAGAAAAGCAGAATAAAGCACTAAGCCCAGTAGCTCTAATGAATAGTGCATTTGTTATGGCCTGGGATTCCCGAGAGGGAATATGCATGTAATAGTGACGGATTGCACTTACTGTACATTGCACCATCCATCACAAACAGTGTCTGTAGGTAACATGGCAACTAACAGCCTATAGCTCAAAACCACGGTGAGCTTTCCAAACAGTGTGTTGGTAACCTAGTTATAGAACAGAAGCAACAAGGAGTTACTTTGCTCTGATATAATTACGTCAGGAGTAGCCAGATATAGCAAACGGACTTAGCATTCTTGTGTCCAAGTGCCTGGAGACTGGGAGCACTCATTTAAAAGACTTTAAATAGAGAAAAAAAGGTCCATTAGGGTGATGCTGCTGTCATTTCATGTGTTTAAAGCAAATCACGTGCTTCCAGAAGCCTCTTACTCTCATTTTATAATGAAGAAAAGGACATTTTTCATGTGTCACATTTAGACATTTGGGGTTATTTGATGATAACCAGCTATATCACATTAAACACCTAGGATATATTAAAAAAAATGAAATAGCAACTCGTTGCATTGCATGTCATTGTCAATATGTTGTTTAATCGAAAAATTTCAATGCCTGCATTTTTTGAACACACATGAATTGACCGGCAAAACACTTGACCACATGTCTCACGTTTACATATTACTATCTGGTCATGCTTGATTTCCACTCTGTGTGTATGAATATAACCATTTCTTCTCTAACATCTGTTGCCACAAGTCCCCTGATGCCGGGACAATGCCTGTATTGTTTGTAAATTTCCAGGAGCCTCCTGGGGTCACCCATCCTGTATCTGGTACCAATGATACCTGTCCTTCCAACTGTCTCTGTCAGTCCCCGAGGTGCCCCTCTCGGTAATCCCCTTCTTCAGGTCGGTCCTTCGCCGGCTCGCCGATGGCCCGCCAGATGCCAGTACGCTTGTCCCTTTTGCCACAGAGCAGTAATGCAGACGGAGCCGTAGAAATGAGGCCCAATCACATTCGGTCTGCCCGCCGAGGCTGCAGAAGGACTGATTGGGGGAAATTGTCGCTCTCCGTGGTGCTGAAAGAGAAAAGGCTCCTGCATGTCTCCAAGTCTCAGGACCATTCTGCACTGAACATTATGACCATTGTTTGACAGGGAGACATTTGGGGGGGTTTGTAGGGTTTTGAGGTGAACCTTGCTCAGTGATATATTTGCCAAGCATTCACGTCTCCTGAATTTTTTAAAATCAGATTTTGTTGCAGATGGCATCAAAGTTTCTTTTGGAATTGAAACGAATGAATGCAGACACAAGAATGGCTGATTAAATAGCAATGGAGCAAACCGAGAAACGAGCCTGTTTTTTTAACCCATGATTGAGGAGAACGGGTCTTGCCAACACAGAAGCCCGGTGGAAGGAGCAGGGTGGGCGGTGGACACCCAATAAATAAATTAACTCAATAATAAGTGGTTCGTATGCATGAGCACTGTGGTGACATTTATTGCTGGCCTCAAAAAGCGGCCGGTGCTGTTGACTAGTAATAACTGTTCATTGAAATCTCATTACAAGAAAAATGACCCCTTCTTCCTGCCCCCCAAAAATCAATATGGAGCGTAATGAAGCGTGTTTTATTGCATGTACAAAATCCCACCGTGCAACTTTTTTTCTGCTTCCAGCCAGGTTTCTCCTTCTCCTGTGTCTGTTTTTACTTTTATTTTTAACCCCACCCCCTGCCCACGGGGAAACACTTGTCCTCCAGTGTAACCTAACCGCAGGATCCTCTTGTCTTTTTATTATTCAGTAGACTTTTTCTTTTAAAAAAAATGTACCCTCATTATTTGCTGCGCACGTTTGCGCGAAGACGAAAGCATGTGCTGGAAAAAGAAATTCTGCTGATGGAGACATAACAGCAAAATCAATAAAACTAAGGGGGAGGGTCCCAGAAGACATGGAACGAACAAGCTGACTTTCATTGTTCAGGATTCATTTTATTGTTTTTCTGCTTTTTTATTTCATAACCGTGGATTATGATTTCCATGGATTGCTTTTATGCTCGTGTTTAATGAAATGTTCTGAATAAAGCTTGCATATATTTAAATCATATTTTTAGCAAATCTTGTGACCAGCATGGCACAACTGATCCACTAGTTTTCTCTCTGCTGCTAATAATACCCGGTGTCCTATCCACATATATTGTAGGGCTTTCCCACTTTCCCATCCTACCTCATGCCAGTATGACTGGGTGACTAAAAATAAGTGAACATGTGAGAGTAAGAGAGAGTTGTAATTTATACTCTGGCCATTCACTGTACCCTTAACCCTGAATAATTACAGAAGGACTGTCCCATTAATTGTCGAATGGATGTTGTCAGGAGAAATGAATAAATAAAAAAAGTTAAAGTGCATCAGACTGATCAACAGCGACTTGAATAAGAAACCAGCTGAAGGCCTTTTTTTTTAACTTTGATGAAACCCAGACGGTGCTATTTTCTGTGCGTAGGCTGGCGCTTACACTTCCCTATTGATTCGTCACATATATTTCCCTCAAAAAAATGGCCATGAATTCAGGCTGCTTTGCTCTAGAATAAGGGCAGAAATTCGAAGACTAGTAATGCCACTAAGACTTACTTGTTAGATTATATGTGTAATGGACAACGATTTACATTTCCTTTCGTCCACGCTGTTATTCCGAGGTCTGCTACGTCGAATGGGCCCCGTTTCCGTAGAATGAACCTCCGCTGGCCGACTATCGACTCTGCCAGGGGGGACTGATGAAGTCAACGAGCAGACTGCACTGCACGCATACGTTTTTTCTCTTCTTCTCTCCTTTGAAGCTGAGCTGTGAGTCATTGGAGGATTTGAGCCCGACCCACCCACTGCAGTCACAACAGACGGTGACTCAAGCGGGCGAATTCCGATGGGGTTAAACTAGGCCGTTGCGGGATGGAATTAGTCTTGTACCGCAGTATGGAGATGCTCGCGTCACGTACTAATCACTTGACGTGTTCCACAGCGTCCCCTCGTTCTCGCTACTTTAAAGCGGGCAGAAAGGCCCGTGTGATAAAACGAGACATGACTTTCTCATAATTCACTCGGAGAGCCCAGGCCTCGCACCGCTATCAGGAGCTAACTTCAAGGTAGATTGTAAGTTAAATCCCTGGCTTAGAGGTTGTTCTGCTCTAGATGACTGTGTGCAGCACCTGCTGCTTCGGTAAGTGGCGACCTTTTTGCGCGCTACCAGCTCATTATGAGCCCGAAGCTCATCCATTGTGCTGCGTCATTAATGATGTTGAACTCCGGTGCCGGCGGCGAAATGGGCTTTGCTTTTGTTTGCAGAGATCATTTAAATTTACATTAATAGCAACGCTGCTCTGGGAAAATTGTCTCCTCTAAAAACCTTGCACACGGACACCCGCCGTCGGTTATTAATTTGGCACTAGTGCTCTCCAAACAAAGAAAATAAAGAGTGCGCCGGTCGGCGGGTGGCGGTGTCTGAACTTTCATTAGCATTAATAACATTTTGGATGTTTTTCATTGGATGGCCTGGTGAAGTGAGGTGACGGGGCCTTTGGTGTAATCCTTTATGCCACAGTTGCTTCCGTACTTGCGCTGTGATTGGCCGATACCCTTCTGTTACTCAGTACAGGTCTGAAACCAAGAACCCGTGACATCACAAAAGGCGCGGAGTGAAAGCTGCACTTCATTTAAACAAAGAGTATGACAGACCTTCATATGCGTGTGGAAAATGCGGGCCACAATGTTAAGTCACATGAATTTGCTTACTATCTGTTGCTAAGCAACAATACCATCAGCAGGGTGGTAAATCTCACTAAAGATCCACTCCAGTGTAAACTTGTGCCTTTACAGGTGTACATAAAATATGAAAAATTACACAGTGGTAAAATGTCATTAATACATTCATTATTTACTCTGTACTGACAATTGTATGCTGTTGTGTATTAGCACAGTTAAACAGGAACAAATAGCTACTGCACTATATATGGAAAGTGAAGGCTGCTTGATTTTTTTTTACAATAGATGCTTATGCTCCAGCCATACAGTGGATAAAAAGGTGTTCACACCCCTGTTAAAGTGCCAGTATTTTCCAATGTAAATGAGTCAAAATGCAATTAAATCAAAAGGTTCTTCAGCAAATCCACCATTTCACACTTATTCAACAGTCTTATTGCATGTTTGTGTGATTTTTTATTTCTCAGTTGAATTGTACAGGGTTTTAGATCACAATAACGTTGGCAAGCGTTTTGCATTGATTTGAGGATTTGCTCTGTAGCAGACTGTAAAGTTCATATGCTTTCTTTTTCATACACCGCACATGCAATATTAATTCCTGACTGAGTAAACAATTGGCTATTTTTAACATGTATAACATTGCCCCGCATTATCATTGGCTGCGTAGCTCGGGGCGCTGTGATGGTGGGGACACGGACACGTCGCGGAGATGAGCAGGGCGTGATGAGTTGGACAAGGTGACTTGACAAACGACGCAGGCCATCTTCAGACATCATTCATCTGGAAGAGACTGCCTTAATGGAACAACATAATTCAGCCTTCGCCGAATCCCCGACTGTCCGACTGCATAGTTGTACAAAGTAATGGGCTGCCGTGGGTGTAATGTACTGTGCAGCTAATAAAGCGAAATGCCAGTCTCCTACTAAAAAGTAAACTTGCGAAAGAGCTTTTGTTGCCCCATCTTCCCAGATGTGGCAGAGTGATTGGGGCGTGGTGATGTGGCGATGACAGAGCATCGTGCTCGTCGTCAGGAGGTGGACGGCGGCCTGGCACGTCTCCTGAAACGTTAATGCTGACTTCTCCTGGCGGTTGTGGAGGTGTGCGTTCTGCACTCTGTTTACTGCCATCTTGCTGCGTCTGTCACTCTCTGGAATATTTTTGCCTGTTGTCATCTCTGTTTACTCTACCCACGTCTCCTGGAGCATCTTTATGATTGCCTGACATTAAGAACAAATAGAAGCGAACGTGCGAGAAAAAGTGCAACCACTGTTGGGCATGAAATCTTAATAAATCAAACACTGGAGTGCTGTTGACAGTCAGCTGCAAAAGGGAACTTTCTTCTGTCTAACTTCCTCCTCAGTTTTGCATTCATCAGTACACAACTTCACACCTAATTCACTATATTTTCTTATTTACACAGGCTAGATATAATGGTAGGTGTCAAACCAACAAGGTATGGGTCACAGCAAACCAGTAGAAATCCATACGGACAAATATTGTGACTCATATCCCTGTGTTTTTTGATGTAACCGCACCATACTGGTGGCAGTGGTGTCTACCAGCATGAAGGTGTACTCAACATCAGCTCGTGGGGTTTTTTGAGTAACAGCTAAATGCTTTAAGCTAAAAGTTCATTTTCATTCATTCATAAATGAGGCACAAAAAATGTTTATGCACTGATTGGATAGAGTTCAGAAAGGGAGGTAGCTAAGAGAATTATTGTCATTGAGGATCGATGTAAAAAAAAAAAGGAAAAGGAGGAGGCGCATACGCTCAGCATCATGCAAACATATGTTGTTTAATAAATGGAACAGAAAATATGACTTGTAGCACATGGCCACCATGAACATGAACAATGCAGGACCACCTGGGTTCCCTGCGGGCCCGCTGGTTATTGGGTCCTGATCACTGGAGCCTAATGAGCGGCAGCTGTGAGTGATCAGGACCCAATAACCAGGTCAACAGGTGACAGCTGGCTGATCCCAGTGGCACCTGAGCGTCACCGAAAGGCAGTGGCTTATGATTTAATTTCTGCTTTTTTCATTTTGACATCTGTCCCACAACATATTAAGTGTTAATTCCAATGGAAATTTAGATGAATGAGGCAATGCAGCTGATCAGTTTTTTTTTTTTCCTTCTCCCACCCATCGCCCAAAATGATTTTTCATCACTCGTTATCTTGTGTGGCATGTTCACGCTGAGATGCGGCTTTTTTTGGGGAGAGAGCTTGTGGTTTGTCTCTGGAGTGGTTCCTGTTATTTGAGTATAATAGTTCGCCACCGGCTATTCTTTCGTCATTGCTGCCATTTCCCCTCCCCTTTCTCCCCTTTTATAACACGCAGTTAATTTATCTGTTCATTCAGATTCATCATGGATCACTTTTTTTCTAAAATGCAGTCTTTCGTGTGGTAAATGCTGGCGCATCTGTCCGCATGGATACCTGTTCTGTGCGCGAGCCTTTAGACACAACGAGCCGCAAATAACATTTGAGCAACGATAAAACCACCGTAACACCGCATGGAAGGCTGCAGTTGCTTTCAGCAAACAGCACATATACCCGTCTCTGCCACCCCGTCCACATAACGTTTTTGAGGCGTAAGCATTTCCTTTTAGGAATGAATTGCCTTTAAAGGACGCTATGTAACATAATACAGTTCAAAAGTAATTCGGTGGAGCGGCATTGCACGGCGTAAACAAAAAATGAAATATGAGATGTGGTCAGGAACCACATCTCATATTGTGATGCAGCGAAGACAAAAAGAAATGGTGATCCTAACCTCAGTATATAGAACATATTTATATTTTATAGCGTAAGCAGCATTGTTCTGTTAGGAAGAGACATGGTCTGCTGTTTATTGTTCCTGAAGTCGCCTTTCATTGCCTACGCTGATGTGTGACTATGGGGACAAGATTAAAGAGCCTGGGATACTGGGATTTTTTTCCTTTTTCTCCAGTGCTGCGGTATGCTGGACAAAGTGACAGCAGCAGCAGTAGCAGCATGAGCCAACATGCGCCTTTTCTTCTCTGGACAGCTGCGATTTTATTTTATTTTTTGCAGAAAAAAACGGCATTGAAGTCAAATCTCTACTATGATCATAGTTGTTCTCTCGCTGCTGTTTACACCATGTGTTTACTACCATCTTATTATCATCACTTCACAGTAAACAGCAGTGCCGCGCCCCTGATATCAGTGCAGCACTGGCTTCGCTGAACTTTTACCAAATGACCCCCTTTCTGAATATGTGCATTTTATTGTCTTGTTGCATAATTATGTGATTGTTTCAGGCCAGGGTCATGCGGTGGTACGTGGTAAGTGACGTTCTCACACCTCCAAGGTTTCGAGTCCCGGCTTGGAAATGTGTCTGCAGCATTTACAAGCTCTCCCCTTGTTGTTGTGGGTTTCACACAGGTTCTCCGGTTTCCTCCCACTGTCCAAAGGCACTTAGACTAGGTGGATTATTCGACCTAAATTGACCGCAGGTGTGAGTGAATGGTATGTTTGTTAGTGTGTGCCCTGTGGTCCCCACCCTGGTTGAGTCCTGTGCTCAGTGTCCTGGGATGGACTTGGGCAGCCTCCACCCTGAGTAACAGGACTAAGGGGTTAAGGACAGTGGGTGAGAGAGAGTTTCAGGACCAATCGTTCAATTTTCAGTTTTGAAATTTGATTTTAGAATATTAAAATTGTATGTTTTTAATGTTGTGCATATCATGAATATCAAAAATGTCTCAGCTCTACATATATGTATGTCCTTGGGTCAGTTTCATCTGCATTACTCATTCTGATGTAGAACTGAAATGTTTTCAGGTAACTTGTCTGTGCAGACCAGCAAACTTCAAATCATACACAGATGGCCTGAACACTAGCCTATAAAATTCCATTACAGCCCGCTGAATCAGGACTTTCCTGGCAACGGCGAGCTGACCAGGTCCTAATGACGCAGCCACAGAGCTTCCCACCGGTGCCGTTTCTGTCACAGCGTGATGCCCCTCTGTTGAGCGCAGTGTTGGGATTTTGACAGATATAATGTGGCCCAGGTCGCCCACAAAACCTTCCACTGTTTACTCATTTATCCACTTATTGTTACAGGACTAGACAGAGCTCAGATCCTCCTTTAACCTCACACACCGGTTTCTGCTTTACTGCACTCATCAATTCCTTTTTCTGACTGTGGAGTCAGAAATGTTCACCTTAGGCAAGACAGCTAGGTTCTCAGGATCCCTGCGTGCTTCTTTCAAGGAGAATTACAATTTTTATTACTACATTTCGTAGAGATTTTGGCCTGTGGTTCAAAGTAGGCCCAGGGAAGGAGCAGCCCTGTAGAATGTGACCTGAAGATTGGGATCTGTTACTGATGATAACCAGAATATTTCAGTACTTTGTAGAGCTCTGGAAAAAACACATTTACACATTCTTCATTGTATGTTCTTTTCATTTTGATCTTCAGCAATCCAAAAATTTGAAGTCAAATACAAAAAAACCCTCTAAAATGCTGTCCAATAATTTAATTTACTGGCAATTGTGTTCTAAAAATACAGATAACCAAGCTAAACATAAGCTTTAGGAAGGGTTATTCTCGCCTGCCATAATGTGTAAGTGTGTGTGTGTGTGTTGTATTTCAACATAGATTAAAGTTAAATTGAAGTGATTGTCATAGTGAAACACTGCAGCACAGCACACAGTGACACAACAAAATGTATCCTCTGCTTTTAACCCATCACCCTTGGTGAGCAGTGGGCAGCCATGACAGGCGCTTGGGGGGACGGTGCTTTGCTCAGTGGCACTTTGGCGGCTTGGGTTTCAAACCGGCAACCTTCTGATTACAGGGCCACTTCCTTAACTGCTAGGCCACCCTTGCCCCGATAACACACGGAATGGCTGAGCTCGACCTGAACTAAAGCCAATTGCTGATAGAATAGGAGTGTGTCTGTCAATAATATCATAAATATAATAAAGTAATATCATCTAAAAAGTCATCTTAAAGGTATTTATTAGTATTACTGTTACATACGGCTTCTAATGGCCTAATATAAAATTTTGATCATTAAAAGGGGAAGGGACGTTTCCAAGAGCGGTCCGCAGTAAATGCTTCAGGATAGGCTTGAGCGATGTGCCGGGGAATGTGTGTAATAGAACGTGCCTGACACCTCCGTTACCCTCATTACAGCGAGAAAAAAACTGATGAATAGCAGAGGCCGCCGCTGTCTTGTCTCGCCCTTGCATAAACAGCCATATGCATGAGCTTTTTTACCATTTGACTGGGTGTGTTGGTTTTTTTGGTTGCGTGAATGTGTGGGAGTCGGGATAAAAGATGTTAGGAACAATCTTCCCTTTCTTTGCTTTTTTTCAATAAAAAGTTGATCAAGCTGTTGGCCTAATGTCTGTTTCTGCTGCCTGAACCACTAAAGACTGGAAATCATTCCCCATCGCCGCTATGTATTTTAAGAAAACATCTGGATGCACTATTCTGTATTATTCCCGCCTTTCTTCTGTCTGTGCCACTCTGGAAAAATACGAATTAGCCCCAGACAAACTTCTACTCTTATATCTCCCAGTGTTGCCTTTCTGAGGATTTTGCAGTGCTTGGGCCAGTTCTGCATGTGGGTGGACACAGTGTGGGCTCAAGATATTCTGAATTTATCAGTTCTATCCCCCCAGGGTCAGGAACACTGTCACTATTTTCACAGTAATTACAGGGAATGACAAGTGTGTTAGGTCAGGTTTGTGTTAATTTTAGCTTTGCCAGATTATAGATTTTTTTTTAAAAAAAGGACCTCTGCTTCAGATTTCAACACCAGTCAGTTTTGACAAGTCACCACTGAAGTGTCGGCCTGGTCAGGGTTTTTAATTGGGGCCAATAGCTTCGGGCCTGAAATCCTTCTGAAAGCCGCTGCTCGAGCACAGCCTCCCTCATGAATATTAAAATGGGGCCGCTAAATAGAGCTCCCATTGGCCGTGCAGATTTTTCCGACTGAGCTGTCTAAAGCGTTTTTTCTTCCTGCTGAGCATCTGCAGCTCAGAAATAGAAAACCAGGGAGTTGGGGTGCCTGTGGAATTCTGATGAGTTACAGGGTTGTTTGTTGGGATTTGAGTAGGTGCAGGCACTCGGAAATTGTGGCCTAACAAATGGAGGTGTTGACGTGTTTTAAAGACACTGCATACTTACTTAGTTGCGTAGTGTCCTGTAGAATGGGCCATGGGGTTTTTTCTTTTCTTCTTGTGGTTGCTACTCTTCTTTCACTGACCCCACTGATCCAAATGGCTCCCAGCTCGACTGAAGTCAGCCTTCAGCGGTGAGCAGATCAGCTCAGCAGTCAGTCGGAACGTCTGCGATAGCTATGCAACAGTAGCTGTTGCCAGACAGGAACAGATTCACCAACTTCTTCTTAACAAAGCAGGGATTATCTTCCTCCATTGAATCCCAGTTCTATTAATACCCTTCAGATTTACACCGACTCACGGTGGAAATGAGCGTCAGTGTTCGCGCCCAAAGTCTCCACATCTGTTCCAGCAGCATTTTTGCTCTGATTACGCTAATAATGGCTTCTGAGTGTCTAACTCCCCATTCAAACATGCTTTAGGTCCAGGTCAGGAGCTTCCGGAGATGTTTGTTATTTTGTGCCACTTAGCACAACCGAATCTGTTTTTTTCTGCCGTGTGTAAAAGCCTATTTTCTTTTACCTCTACCTGGAATTCTATCTTCTGCAGGCCACGTAATTTCATCAGATAATGTTGTTTTGAAAACTACAAAGTCACCCAACCTTGAAAATGGTTTATAACCTGCAACGTAATTTGGCTCCGAAACAGAAGCACAAATGCTTCTGTGAATATGGACAGCTCATACTGCATAGGGGGCAAAAATGAACAATGCTTGGTTCTGAAGAATGAAAAAAAAAAAAAAAAAATCATTATGATGGAGAACATCTGTCAGTGGTGACACACCCCTGCTACATAAAACGCTGGTTGCTGAGGAAAAAAAAGAGCTGGTAGCATTTCACTAAGAATTACACTGCCAGCATACAGCTTCAGTGCATACAAAATAAATGTGATGTGTATACACCTGAGCTCTTTTTGGATGAATACAGTCATTTGTAATCTTTTACAATGATGATGACACCTGGTTTTTATCAGAGCGCTATCGGCCAGCTCATGGCGATTATATTACTGTTTTATTATCATCAATCATCATGTCTGATGGGGATCATTGTCTGATGACTGAACGTGGTGTGAAAGAAGATAATCCCTTTTGTGTGTTTTATAAATCACAATTAATCTCAGTATCACCAACAATTCTATGTAACCAATTAAGGAATTTGCTTAATTTGAATGAGTGGGTGTTGAACAGTAGAGAAGGAGCTGTGTAAGTTTGTGAGAGGTGCAGGAAGTGACTTTGATGGATGGCTGGAGACTGTTGGATTGTGCAGCGTGAATGAAAAGTGCTGAGTTGTCTGTGAGACGCCCTTGACGGGAAAAAATCATTTTATATGAAGACTTTGGCATGCAAGATATTGTATGCAACCTATACCTTTAGGGAACAGAGGGCTCTTTGATATACTAATGTTAATCTAACAGATTTTTTCTATGTATCTCATTTGTGAAGCATCAGAGGAAGACAACATTTCCCTCACAAATGTTCCATTGTTGTTTTGGGATCACTAAAACATTCAGTATTAGATATTCATGGGACTTCCTGATCCCGTGACACTCTAGGCAAATCCACAGCATAGCACTTTTAATGTAATAAAACATCAGTACCTCCTAAAAATCACCAGTGCTAATTTATTCATTACAATTAGCAGGTCCGTGCAAGGAATGACATTTCTGCACATCTTTAAAAGAAATTTTGTTCACTTGCATGTCTTTATAGTCTAAAATACAAAGCACTTGAAGGAGAAAAGCATCTTAAAATGCTTTGTATAGGCTGCTACATCATGTTAATTAATAAGGAAATCCAGAACACACTTACAATTCTGTTTTATGCTCTTTTAGTTTGTTTTGTTCGGACTCACATATTAGGATTCCCCATTCTTGAGGAACTGCATTGGACTTTGCACCAGTCTTCCAGTGGTGAAAATTCAGATAATGACTTTGTAGCACACTAGAGTCGGCCATGAGTTTCCCCTTCAATTACTCCAACAATTGTGGATGAATTTTCCACAACATACTCTCTGCACGCGTGGCTACTCTAGACTAGGGGTGTTAAAATTAATCTTAAAATGCATCGCGAAACATAATCGAAACATAAACCAAATGTTGATTGGCAATTTTCCGGCATAAAAATTCTAGTGCCGGTAATGACTCTGTGTACAACGCCGCGCACTGTACGTGCACCATGATCAAAGTTGAAATTTGTTGAACTTTGACCGCTGTGCGCTGTAATGGAATGGAGGAAAAGCTGATCTTATCCATCTATGAGTGTTCAGAGATATACAAGATGACATTGTTGTCTTTTCGGGAGTTTTGCCTATTTTTCTTAAACTGAACTTGGTGTTTTTTGTGCCGAGCGCAGCACATGACGTGTTTAGATTTGTTCCAATGAGCACAAAAAATTAATTAAATGTAGAAAAATTATCACAATGCAATTATAACTGAAGAATTGATAATCGTAATTGGATTGAATTGTCAGACCGGTGAAGGTTCACCCCTCTACTCTAGACCACGCCTAGAACACTGCTCTTTAATGTTCATTTAGTATTCATTTTATAAACGCGGGACTGTGCAAATCCATTAATATAAATGAACGCAAGGAAGCGAGTGCTGGCTGTTATGGTAAGAACATTGCATTCTGACTCTCTGGCCAGTATCTACACAATAATCACGTTGGTAGTTTGTTTCACTTCTTCAAGCTACAAATAACTGGTACACTAGTACACTAGTGAACAAGCCCTTTTGTGCATTACGCTGCCCTCGTCACCAATTCGACAACAGTGCCCCCTGTCTCTTCTCCAGTAACTGTACCATGACCCCGCGCTTACGAAACAGGGTGCATGTAAAAAGGACCCAGCCCCGAGTCTCAGCATCATATAACATCAATGTGAAGGGTGGTGTCTAATTTGGGAAAGGCCACGTTGACCTGGTGAGTTACCAATGATTACCAAAGCCGCCATTATTATTTAAAGCATGGACGGATGCGCCCATGGGCATCAGCTATGCACATAGGTACTAACTACATCTGACCAACATTTATTTTTTTCCATTTTCATCCCGTGGCCCGGTTATGTCAGAAACGACTGAAACGACTAAAAACCTCAAAGCACATAATTATCACCACACACATGTGAGCACGTAACCACCGCTTACGTGGTGTAATGGTGTTTACAGAGTGATTCAGCAGAATAGCTGGAAGGCATGAGCTGAAAAGTCAAACAGAAATATGCAAACCTGGAGATGAAATGGAAAAAACAATAATAATAATAATGCAGACATTCCAGTGTATATTATACACGGCACAGTACTTGTACAGTCACTTCCCCCTTCTCCTCTTACTCCTGTTACCAACTGTAACAAAAGTCACCTACCTGTGTGCTTCAAAAAAACTCCAGTGTGTCTGACCGCTCTTTCTGGAAAATTGCATTAGTTGACATGTGGTGTTGGATTTTTTTCTGGCTTTCCATCCTTCTCTAAGTCTCTTTCATTTGATACATTCAGTTTTTCAGACACTCAACGGCCCCGTAATCAGAAGGTTGCTGGTTCGAATCCCGATCTGTCAAGTTACCACTGAGGTGCCACTGAGCAAAGCACCGTCCCCACACACTGCTCCCCGGGCGCCTCTCATGGCTGCCCACTGCACACCAAGGGTGATGGGTTAAAAGCAGAGGACACATTTCACTGTGTGCACCGTGTGCTGTGCTGCTGTGTATCACAGTCACTTCACATAACCAGGAAATAGATAATTAGGCATTGGCGGAACTGTGTGCTGTGTCTCTGTGCACTTGGTTAGACCAGAACAGCTAAATGATGTTGTAACCGGAGTCAGATGAACAATGTTTACACCATGTCTGCTTCCCAGCCTTGTGGTTGGATATATTTCATCATTTGCAGTAGAAGGCCTCGTCTCCTGGGTGCTCGATGGTGCCGGCGCTCAGTCACTGAAATGGCGCTTTACTCGGCCAGTAGACATTTCCCCCATTGCATAAACAATGAGCCTTTTCTCCGAGCCAAATTCACTTCTAATGGACCCGGCTCAAATTGCCATGTGGTTATGTAGTTTTCACGCAGTTTTGCAATTTAATGACCTGAAAGCCACTTCAGGGGAAAAAAAATGGACATTAGCGTGTCTCGCTAGAGCATCTGGCGAATGCGGAGTGAAATAATGTGCCAGTCTGTGTGAAATAATAGCACGAACGGCGGTAAGAAGCAGGGTTGCTTAATTGTGGTGCCGCTACCTGGTTTTTGACTTGCAAATACTGGCAGAGGCATTTGCTTAAATGTCCTCCCTACATCATAATGAGTAGTTAAGGATGCCTGACAGGGGAGAGTAATGGCTGCAACCGGCTGGCGAACGTGTTCAATTCGCCTTGCACCACGCTCATTGGCTAATGTCTGTTTGGACCAGGGGTAATGAGTGCTTAAGTGTCTGGGCCACTGGTCCTGAAACCTCGGGAGGCCATGGGGAGACGTGGGGTCAGTGCCCAGCCATACTAATTAATTTTCTAAAACATTAATTAATTAATACAAATGTTGAGTTAATTAAAAAGATTTTGTGGAACCACATAAACAGCCTAAAATGCGGTCATTGCGCTCTGACTGGTTTGCCTATGCGACAGTTTGCTCAGTTAAGAGAGTATTGTCAACAAGACCACAGTTCAGTCAGGCAATAATGATGTTAAAAGTGGTTGATGTCTCATGTGTCTTTCGGCAAAATCGTCGGCTTGGCCACCCTCTCTCTAAGTGGAATTAAATGACCATCTTTTTTAAAAACATTTTTGACTATGCTGTCTCTACAACACCATTCTGTCCCACATGGTGTGGTGTGTGTCACAGTGGTAATCCAATCAGGGTTGTGTTAAACTAAACCTAACCTCCTCCCCAACCCTTAATGCCACACACTGGTGATGAAGTCAGTATCATTTAGCTCCATTATTAGAGAATTATGATGGCACTAGATTCCCAAGATGTCAAATTGGCATTACTTACCATCTAGTGCAGTCAGTCTGTGAAAGAAGACCTTATAATAAAATGCATCTTATGATGCTGCTCTATTGATTTAAAATACACAGGTGGACCTCAGGTGCTGTCAGGCACTAATCAATACTTGTAATTCAACATTCAACATTAAACACGCTTTGAGAACAGTTTTCACATATGCCACAGCTCAAATGGATGGAGCGAGAATATTTTTTGCTCACACACAGTTATACGCTATTTCTGAATTGTTTGTGGGAGGTTTAGAGCATGTTGGGGCGGTGACAATCATTGGGCTTGAAAAAATGCTCTTAGAAAAGGACACTCTCCGATTTTGACCTTGTTGTATAATTGAATCATTTAATAGGACGGTGACGGGTCCATGTATGGACAGGGGTTAAAATAAATTCATAGTTTTTTCCCCCTTTCTCCCTTGGAGTTGTGAGGAGGTGCAGTGCCACATTTCCTCTGATGACTACATACCACGTGATTTCACACAAACATGTGGTGGTCCACAACAGATGATCTACTTTCTGTATTTACTTTTGTGTTTCCCATGGCATGTATCTGACCAATCAGCAGAGAGAAGGAGGGATTTACTTGGATTCCTCCCTGTGAAAAGAAACTGATCAGAGAGGAAAATTATACAAAGTTACAAACCTAAAAATAGATTGAGACGATTGATTCATGTACAAAGGTGTGAAAGTGCAATATATATTAACAAAAATGTGGATTATGGTTTACAAAATTTTAATCTGTAACATATATATCACTACAGGACATATTTCTGGGCTGCGTAAATAGGTTTTTGGGGCAAAGTTTGATAGGGCATGCATATTTTGCTTTGTATACATGCTCACCAAGAGTGTGTGGGCCATGGCTTTGGGTCTTTCTGCTTTGCCATTCTTACCAGTACATTGGTGCTTGGTTTTGGTGTTTGACCATTATACACCCTTTGGTCAGCATAGTTGCCCTCAGCAGCATTGATCTGTCCGATCCCAACCCACACAATGTGGGATTCTGGTTAAAGCAAGAGGTTGCAAGGGCAGAGCATCTTAAGAGAGCTGGGTTGAAAGGGCTTGTGCTGGACGAAAATGAATTTCATTGTGATCTAGTCACATGTCCTTTTGTTTACAGGCTTCCTTTGACTTTGCACTTTTGATAAAAGATTGAATACCCTTTGGATTCATTCAGACAGAATGTATTGACCCCACTGTCAGATGACTCCAGTCGCGTGCCAGCTGAGAACACGGATGATTTTCACAGCTGATAGTTCAGTGCTCAGTCATTGCAGCTCACATAGGAAAGGACACATGGCTCACTTCGACTAACAGTAAGACTTATCCTTGTTCCTCTCCCAATCCCCTCGCCTCATCTGACCCTGCCTTACTTCCCTCCTCAACTTTCTTCAATGAGCTTCAACACCGGCGGTGTTGCAGCATCAGCTGTCAAAGGCTCGAATAGTAAAAAAAAAGTGAAAACTCACCTGCCTCTTTACCCCTATTTGCATTTGGGTTTACGGTTTATCGCCACATTCGCTTTCTTACTCTGCTCTCCTTTGATGACACCTACATAAGCAAAGATGTGGAGGTTGAAAGCATAGATATTTAATTATTGAACACAGTGGGCAGTGGTGGCCTAGCGGTGGGCAGTGGTGGGGCAGTGGTGGCCTAGCGGTGGGCAGTGGTGGCCTAGCGGTTAAGGAAGCGGCCCCATAAATAGAAGGCTGTCGGTTCGAATCCCGATCCGCCAAGGTGCAACTGAGGTGCGACTGAGCAATGCACCGTCCCCACACACTGCTCCCCGGGTGTCTGTAATGGCTGCCCACTGCTCACTCAGGGTGATGGGTCAAATGCAGAGGACAAATTTCACTCTGTTCACCGTGTGCTGTGCTGCTGTGCATCACAAGTGACAATCACTTCACTTCAGTAGAGTTTTTTTACTATAGATATGCAATTTAAAACTGCATGTTTTACAACTTATATTTATTAATACTCTTTCAATACTCTAGTAACATTACTTTGTGTGCCATCTAGACATCAAGGCCCTTTTCATCCTAATTGGACAGGGCTTATGAACACATAACACAAATACAGAAGAAAGTCCCATTTGTTTGTGTTACGACTGAGGTTGGAAGGAACGATGGACACCGAGGTTAGAGGAAAAAAAGGAACAGAATTTATTAGGGTAACAGAAGTAAAATGTGCATAAACAAGCCACCACACCTTGATGAGAAAGTCCCAGATAACTGGCACACAAACAGCCCAGGAAACTCCCATGTCTATGAACAATCCTGTATGCCACACATATTGAAAGACAGCACAAACCAGTCTGAGGGAACCAAGAAACACCAGGAACACCTCGGGATGCATGTTGGAGAACAGGTCTGTCCATCAAAGGCTGTTGAGTCCCGATCTCTCATGCATAATCATCTGCACAGGGGCTGCTGGGTGTCACAGTGTGTCCATCTTTCTGCATGACAGATGTGAAATGAGTGGAAATTGCAACTGTTTAAGTGGGATGAGTGTGACATTCATCATTTACATTAAAAACATGTTCATCAAGTGACTTGAGGTGCAGTTAGCCTTGCCCAAAATGGCTGCTTTCTGTTTAATATTTGTCCACCTGGTCATTTTATACATCAAATAAAATTCATTTTCACAATGGATCAGATAACTGGCACACAGGTACAGACATCATTTACTTTTCTGTGCACTGATAGATCATGCCCAGCATGTCAAGAACTGAGCAGTTGTACCTTCTGAAGTAAGTTAGACTGCAATTCTAAAAACAAAATACTACATCAATGGTGATACTTACATCACTAGTACACAGTTCTGCTGCTGGTTTGCCTGCAACACAATCCATGTACTCGACATATTTGTATTTGTCAATCTATCATTTCTTAACTGTATTTTAATAAAGACTGTAGCCCACCTGCTGTTAGAAACAGTTTAAACCACCACTACCCATTTCATCAAAAGTTAGATCCTGACTCAAGGACCCGCTGTTGTTTGGGTGTGTGACCCATTCTCAACGAAACGATGACACTGATATGGTACTGTGGTAATGGCCACCAGTGTACAACTCTACACAAACGGGGCTAACTACTGGGCAGAGGTCTTAATCAAGTGGGGTTTTTTTTATCTGTTACGCATAGTAATTGCTATTAAACCCATTTAAGGGGGGCGGTCCCTCTGTGCATATACGCAGTCATGTTTTACAATGGACATAATAAGGTTTGTCAACCTCGAATACAGACAAAGGTAGTGATGTTGTGGCCATTTTGCTCCTGTTATATACCAATGTTCTTGTTATTTCTGCTCTTGTTATTTTGTTTTGCTCTCTCACTTGGAAAGGACGTTGTGCACTCATTCACTCACTTGTTGGCACTTATTCACTCTCGGACATCTTTAAACTTGGTTTGCAGTGTCACCTCCAATAACCTGCACAGACAAATTAATTTCATGGAGGCTTCCTTTGGATATTGCCAATTATGGAAATAATCTAGCTGACTTTTTCTCTCTGAAATGGAAAAGTCAGCAGAGTGTGGCATTACCGTCAGTGGTGTGAGAAAATCAGTAAATACTGTACTATGTCACAAAGCAACCTCGGTAATGACTCAAGCCCTCCAAGTGACCATGATCCATATGGATAGGCTGCACATGTCTCACGAACATAAGACTAATTTAGATTTAGCCTTTTTAAGTCTTGAAAAAAATGGGTTTGAAAAAAATTGTGATTAGTGTTTTACCAATGTTCTGAAATGCTACTGGCTATTTACCAATTTAATAAAACTCCTATCGTAATTCATCTAAATGAATGGACATGAGGAACATGAGAAAAAGGTTGCAATGGTTCCCTGAAATGGTTCTATTTGTATTGGAAATGAGAGGTGTAATGTTTTTTTTGATAATTTATTTTGTCTGTGAAAAAACAATTTGTGAAAATATTATATTTATCTTATATTTTCTCTCTTTTCTCTCTTTTCATGCTTCTCCTCATCTATTGTTGATTCTACCAACAAAGGTAAGAGAGCTTCCATAATATCTCTTTCCTTTACATTAACCATCTTTGTGCCCAAATCATAAAAGATTATTATTTTGGTTTCTGGCTATTTGATTTGGCTACTTATTTTGTTCCCAAATGTGTAACATTGCAATGACAAATATAATGATTTCTGGACATGGAGTACAGTGACAGATGCTTTCATGCTTGGGGGGGGAACCGTGGATGACTGTAGGTTGTACTCGGGATGGGCAAAATGTCAGTACAAAAAAGCCAAAGCTGCGGTGAATGTTTGATCTTTTCGATCGTCGGCTGAACAGTGTGCTATGACTGAGTCAGGCACTTGAATGCCAGCTGCTCCTTCTTGTTGGCACTGACTGACAGTTTGAGGGTGATGCTGAAAATGCATCATTTGACAACTACATTTGAAAAAAATTATGGTGCAAACAAAACATCACTAATATGTAGTGTGGATTTTGTTGTTGGCAAAGAGAAGGCAATGTGCAGTAAATATCTTTCAGATCTTTTATTTGGCTGGAGAGAGAAATGATCTTCCAATGTAGGGCGCCCATAGAGACAGAGATTGGATGAGCCAGAGCCACAAGGTGATGCTTTAGCTGGAGTAAACTGATAAACCGAGTGTGAGGGTGTCCTGAGGGTGTGGAACACAGTCAATTGAAACAGGTTGCAGTGTGTGATGTGAATAACATATGAAGTGTGCGGGCTGCCAGAGGATGGGCGGGATAATATATCTTTTCACTTGTCCAAAATCTTCTTGACCAGATTAAATAAAACATGATAAAATAGTGACTAAGTGACTAAGAACTAGACCAGCCTTAGGGCATTGTTATGAAATCTAAAATATTTCAAATGAATACTCAGCGACAGATGAGTTCTCCAAAGGGGAATATATGGGATGTCTAGTTGCAACCTAAATTGAATACAATGGTTTAAGGCAGAAATATACTTGCTGTTACCTATGTATTTATATATGTACGTACAGCCTCAGTCCATATCTTTGCATCAGTTTTTGTGCATGTAGTTAAGGAGAGTGATGCAATACCTACGTAATTTTTATAGGGGGACTGATACGAGATCTGCACTCAACAGACAAGGATTTTAAGATACAGGTATTCATTAATTTATTTGATTTGCGGCCTTGACACTGACCCCTGGTGGAAAGGAGTGCACACTACAGATTCTGACGCACAGTGTGGATGCAAGTATATCAGCACAGAAAACAACTGTGTATGGATACACATACATAGCACACAGCAAGTATATTTCTGGCTATTCTAACAAATAATGTATGTAGATACCATGAAGGCATTGGCCGTTGGAATGTCACACCCATGTGTTTATCATAAAAGGGAACCCAGAAAATGGGAAATACGGTGTTGTCACGGCTGGGACACAGCTGTCACCAATCAGCTTGACAGCAGGGCTCCAGCCATGGACGGGCGCGGCTGATTAGGCCTACATGGCTGGACAAGTCTGCGACATTTATGTGGTTACTTTTTGTGGGGCAGTGGTGGTCTAGCGGTTAAGAAAGTGGCCCCATAATCAGAAGGTTGCCGGTTCGAATCTCTATCAGCCGAGGTGCCACTGAGCAAAGCACCGTCCCCACACACTGCTCCCCGGGCGCCTGTCATGGCTGCCCACTGCTCACCTGCCAATCGCCACACGTTTGCGGGTTAGTTTTTGTTCTCCCCTTAGTCTCCCCTGTTTTTGGCCCTTGTGCTGTTTTTGTGTTTAAATAAATGCCATTTGCAAGATGTCCCGTCTCTGCCCCCATCAGCCCACGAACATGACAGGTCTGTTTATTTCAAAGCAGCAGCTAATTTTTGTTGAATTATTTTCTGTTTTGTACAGTCTTTTCCTGTAGATCACTTAAAAATGACCAATAAGCCTTTCTCATAGCACAACACTCTAGTAGCAGAAAGCAGGTGTTTGGCAAAATAATACTAATAAAAAAGAGCCAGTTTGACATTTCCCAGTATTTTTTCACAATCCAATGCTTTCACCCACAATACTTTCACCCACAAGTGTGCATGTGAACTTTCTTCAGAGGGTGACAAGGGAGGCAGGTCTTTGCCAGCGGGCCCCACAGGAGCAGTTCAGCAATTCCCTTGTTAACCGCATGTGATATCCTCATGATGCCATTCAGGCTGGTACAATAAGACTTGTTATAATTCGCAGGGGCAGGGAGAGTGTCACAGTAATTCCAGGAGGAACAGATTGTGCTGAATTGGGCCTGTCCAACATATTGTAGCCACGTCCAGCATGTACATGATTCAAGTGTTCATTTTTATCTTGTAATAGGTCACAATGTTTGCAGATTTCAACTCCTCTGCAAGACTGAACTGAATAATGTTTGGTGGTAGCAATCCGAATGCCCGAAAAACTTACTGGATAATCGCCTGCTGCATCTACTGTCTTTTTTCGTAACAAATTGAATCCATTGTGGATGTAGTCGGCTCAGTTGCCAGTACATTGATGTTGTGAGAATAATTAATCAGCACATGCTGACATTTACATTTTAATAAGGTATTTGTTAGAAATGGACGAACTAGTCCATTAAGCAGTTCCAGCGCGGATGTTTTCCTTGTTTAAACATATCTGGTTTAACTCATTACTTTATTACCAAATGCAATTAATCTATAAGTATAAGCACATTCTTCAGTACTAATTTCAATTAGGCGTTTGCACAATAAAAGGTCTATCAAGACAGAATCAAACTTTGTTTCATTCTATTGGAGACAAACTTGGTCTGGGCTTTCCACTTGGTTTTCTCCACATGCTCTGGCCTCTTTCATCAGCTCTAGGTTAAGATGAACTTAGGAGTGTAGAGTGGCACTAGACTGTATGTTTCCGCATAATTTCAGTTTTTAATCAAGGAATCCTGCCTTGCATCTGAAAGGGGTCGTGAGGTCCTGGGTATACCCAGGTCGGGAAGGTTTGGGAAATTGCTGCATAGATTAATGTGACATGGTTTTTAATGCACTTATAAAGCATAAACTAATGGAGCAATAAAAGAGGCTAAAGATGTCTCAGGAGAAAGATCTAGACAAGCAGATTACAATCAGATATCCAAACTATAACCAAAAACCAATGCATCATGCAGCCTGGCTATAATGGCTCTCATGCTGCTTTTTTTGCACGCGGTCGTTCTGCTGTGCTGCTGAGCGTTCTCCTCCCCGGTGTAGAAACAATGGTAATTGTTTAGTTCTCTGCCAGCTGGACCGTACCACAGACTTGCAAGTGAAGTTTTAAAAAATTAATGGGATGACTACTACAAAGACATCTCTGGGGGGAGGTCCTCCATTTTTAGCAACCCCCCCCCAAAAAAAAGGGCATCTGAGCAGCATGGAGACTCTCATCCTCTAGACAAACACGTTCCAGCATTGAGCTGTGGGCCTTGTTAGTGATAGATCAATTGTTCGTAACACATCAGTTCTCTAGATCATTGTTTTCTGCAAGATCACACCCTACAGGACAGGTCTGGGGTGGGGGTTGTGACAGGAACGGATATTAATTTGGCCCCTGAGCTACAGGGGGTGGTAGTTATGTTGTTTTTTTTAATACAACATCCAGCTCGAATGGGCTGAGGAATTTGCACTTTGGAGGGCAACATATTGTTTGCAAGGTGGTATGATGTCTGGTGTGTCTATCCTGCAGTTCGATCAATCACAGGTTTCAATGGGACAGTGGAGGCCTAGCAAGTATTAAAACAGACCCGTAATTGGAAGGCTGCAGGTTCAAATCCCAAACTGCCAAGGTGCCATGAGCAAAGCAGCGTCCCCACACACTGCTCCCTGGGCACCTGTCATGGCTGCACACTGCTCACCAAGGGTGATGGTTAAAAGCAGAGGACACATTTTGTTGTGTCACCTTGTGCTGTGCTGCAGTGTTTCACTATGACAATCACTTCATTTTTTTTTTTACTCACTCACTCACACACATTAACCCTCAACAAATATCTAAAAACATGTTCATCTGAGCATCACACACAATACAGATATGTGTTTATATGTTGTGAATTTCATGGTTGATCATTTGATGCAATCACTAATGTGTTTTTAAAAGGCTTTTTCCATTTGTACCCTCTCAGTTATATTTGTGTGTTTTCAAGGATAGAAGCAATGACCGCCTACTTTTTCAATTTTCAGTGCATTCAAGACTTTCTTTGTGTTGTTTTGGGTCAAGTAATTGGTCATGTCAAGGGGTTTTCGACAAACTGCCTTCTGTAAAATTACAAACTGCATTCATATGCACACACACACACACAGACACACACACACAATGACAATAACATTTTAAATGAGATATTAAGCCACTCCTGGCATATCCCATTACACTGCTGCATTTATAAGTTGTATAATGTGCCTCACTGTTTAGTTGTTTTTCATAGACTGATTCTTCTTGTTATGCCTTTAGCTATATGTTGCTTTTTTATGCCAGTTGAACTGCATTGTCCCGAGTGCATCATGTTTTTTGACAGTAATGGCTAGTATAAAATCTAAAAGCCTGCAGGTTACAGCTGTTTTCCCTCAACCTTGGCTCAGACAGTGGTTGCCAGGTGCATCCAGATGTTTGCCAGGTCCGCGTGCCAATCCCTCAGCTGGGCTCAGCTAAATCTGAGTGAACCAGAACCATCAGTTACCTGGCAACGCTTTATATCCTGCACTCTGTATTCTCTGCAGAATGTTTGTGTGTAGGCTTTTAAAAAATGGTCGATTGTGCTTTCTGTGGGCTCTTAATGGCTGAAGTTAGCCGTGTACGGTGATTTTATCTAAGTCATTTTAGCTGGTCCATGGTGTACCACGCCAGATCTCCAGCGCACTGGAATAAAGCTGAAAGACCCTGTGGGCCATTAGGAAACATGCTCTTGACCTAGGTAGAGGTCTTCACTCTATTAAAGGTGTGTCTGTGTCAACCATGCTCGAATGAGATTGAGACCGGAAACTTTTCGATGTACAGCTCAATGTCACATAATGTCACCTAATGGATGTGTCAGTAGAGCTCTTATCCATGTGTTGGAAGGTGACTGTTAAACATGCGTCATGCAAACATCCTCGTTTCAGAAGTGTTTAATACACAAAGTAATACTTTTACTGTCTTATGCATTAGATGTAACCGTATTGAGACTTTCTGAGTCACTAACCTGTGCAATTACAACTTGCAGTATCAAAATCTATCTATTCCATATATAATCTATGCAATTTGCCATAGATTTATTACTGTGTTTTCATATGTATGTGACTTAAACACATAGAACAGATTTTGTTCTGTGCAGATCAGTAAAACATAAGATTTGAGGCGTCACGCTGAATAAAGTAAAACAAGAAAAGGAAAAAAAATGGTGAAAAATTGAGGGTGGAAAATTGTCCTTATTAATCATGGATGTGAACACTGGAAGTGCAGTCCTTACATGGACTGGACCTGACAATAACAGAGATCTGCGCTGTGAGGGTGACGTGGGGTTGAAGGCGACATGGTGCAGCAGTAGTCTGTCTCACACAGACCCGGAGAGACACAGAGAGAGAGAGGGAGACGTAGATATGAAAAGGCTGTAACCCTATTGATATTGCATGAGTGCAGTCAGAACGAGCGTCAGTGTCCTGCTATCTCGAGCACGTTTGATATGCAGATTCAAATTCAAATCTCTTGTTCCTTTGCCTCAGTGGAATCTTGCCTCAATCAGCCATTATGTTGGACTAGAGGCGCAGAGAATCTTAAAGCAGAGTGTTTTTTTTTTTTTTGCTCTGTCTTGAACGGGGGAGATGTACTACTTTCAGTGCCACTGCGCCACACAATGGCGGGTCCCAAGTGACCAAGAGACAGTCAGCGGCTTCTGTGATTTCTGGCCACAAACAGCTAGATTTTTATTTTATTTTTTTGTTTTTCAGGAGGGACCGTAAGTCAGAGACAAGATACGGACAGAGGACACAAAAATTGATAAATGGTGGCCTTGGGGTTGGGGCTGCAACACACCTGTGTCGGGTCCCTGGGCACAGCCTGGCAAATGACACTGCTGCGCCTGTCATAGCTAATCAGCGTGCGTGCGCCATTCAGCATCGTTCCGTGCAGGGGAGGGTGCCCACAGGGCCGGCCCATAATCCCCCTCCACCCGAATCACCTGTGACGTGGGCCAGCCAGAGGCACGGTGACGGAACAACGCATATGACCGAGCATTAGAGACGTTGCGGCCAGCTGGGGGACCGTGGGACAGGCCGAGTTCTACATTTTACAGCGGTGGTGTGACTGCGGCCTTACACCTCCAAGATTAATCGTGTACTGAAGGTCAATGAGCGAGTAATATATATAATGGTAAACACTGAGTGAATGAAAATATAATACAGAAATTTACTTTAATAATATTTGTTAAGAAAATAGTCTAAAACCCAGATTAACCCCATTCTGAAACAAATTTTTTCGAGCTCAGCCTGCAAAAAAAAAAAAAAAAAGATTCTACGAATTCATGGAACTGATGTAACAGTATTTCAGCCATTTTTTAAATGGAAAAGGCATACTTTTATTATATTACATGGGTGACGTGTTGACCAATGGGTTTCTGGGTTTTATATCCCACTCCTAGTCTGATAAATCTGTAAAGGTAAATGCGTAATCGTCCACGTCTGCATGGCGATGCATCGATTATGAGATTAATTTCAACACCTCTACTGATTACTCCTCTTGCACATGATCAGCAGGGCAAGATTTTATGTGTAACCCACTTAGAAAGTAAAGGCACATTGCATTGGTAAATTACAGCTAATGATCTTTGCCTGAACGTGATGGTGCTCATTTCACTCGGGCTTGGCCTTGCATGAACTTGGAGGTGCTCATTCTGGCTGGAATTAGAGCTTTTATATTTGTAACAGGGTAGGCGGAGCTGACATAATAATTTAATCGCAATCTTACTTACTACAATCTCAGTTCTGATAGTTCATGTAAAAGTCATGGAAATTCTTTTGGAAAAAGAACCCTGTCTGTAGCTCACTGGATTTCTACCAGATTTTCTGAAGAAGCTGATCTAAATAATTAACATTGACAGCAATAATTAATACTCCCCAGTTTTCTGCACATTTGATAGTGTAAGAGCGGCAGTTCAGTGGATGCTGAGCCGATTTCGACCCCACTCGTCGTACTGCACTTACCCCCTTACCCATGTCTACATCTCTCCCATTGTAGGCTTCATCTATATCTGTCTGTTCCTCATCTCTGTAACTATGTCAGCATGATCTTTTTCATTTGGCTAAGATTTAATGAGTGCCGGTTTTGTACAATTATTCATCCATTTGGCTTCTTGAACCATGAGAACATGCAAGCTATGTTAAGATGAAGGTGACGTGGTTGCTGTACTGTAGGAGACTCATAGTGGAATAGGGCTACTACATACTGGTGAGGTAAAGTATATGGTTCAGTACACCCTTAATTAACTTAATTTTCTTTTTCATATGTGAGGTAGAATCTTCTTGTTTTGATTGGTCCATCTTTACTTTGTCTTGTAGTTTTTCCACTGAATTTTGACCTTGCTGGTTTGGTGTTATTGTGAGATATCTTTTATCACCGTTTGGACGACAATATAATACAATGATCTGTCTCTTACATCCACAATATTAACCCACAAAATCCCCCACACTGGGAACTGAACCTGTAATTAATGAATGGAAGTGATTCTGAACAAGACAGCCAGTGAAGACATACACATGTCTCTGTTGAGAGTGTAGCAGTTTGCTTCTACTAAATCAGAGTGAGTATTTGTTTTTGCTGACCTTGCTGAAGGGTGAGGCTGAGCTCTCAGCTAGCCTGGGCTCGACAGAGCTTGGCTGGGTTGGGGTAGAGACCCCAGCTGAATTATACGCACCTTCTTCTGGGTGGATAGAATATTAACACTGTCCATAAAAGCCCACAGTGAAGGAAAGTAATGCCTCCACATACCAAAAATGACCCAAGGTCCCAGTAGACACATGCACAAATATCTTGTTCTTTCTTTTGTGAAGGAACCTATGTGTCAAATGCACCTTTTTATTTATTCATGTGCTGTGTTGCATTAGGATGTATTTTACTCTGCCTTGCTTTCCCAAGGGTTCCTAAATAAATGCATCTCCAGCTGTCTAAATCAACAGCTTATGATATCGAGCTGCAGAGAGGGAAAATGCAAAAAAATAAGAAAATTGAATAAAAATGCACACCTCACCACACCTCACCTCATTCTCTATAAATATGATGCCAGATGAATATCAGAAATGATGAGACTAAGGCAAGCAAACATTTATTTATACCCATAGATTAAACCCTGCCCTTTACATCTTGTAAAGCTGTCAATTAAAAGGGGATGCATTTTACATTTTTATTCAGCTTTGCCAAATCTAGTCTTGGCACTGTTGATGAAGAGAGGAAGAACACGGCTCCAGTGATTTTATGAAACTCTGTGGAATGTTAAGAAAGTAAGCAGAAGTAATCTGTCACAGTGGGCAAGTAAATATCTGACATCTGTGCTTCAGACATCTTCTGTATTATGAATTCAGGCTACATTACAAGTCCTTAGAAGGTCTTATGAAAGTCTATAATTCTACAATTTGAGTTTTAGGTACTACAGACCTAAATTTGGTCTTAAATTTTTAACCAGCAATTGCAGACTTACTTTTATTTATTTGCACAAACAAACAAACAATCATGGCTCTGAAATATCTGAAATTATCCAGCACACATTAAATACATGTATACCATACTGTCTATTCATAGTCATCTGGTTTTTGAATATAATGAAATTAATTTATTTAAATCTGCAGCTGGAGAGTCTTCCAATTTAACATTTTTCATATATACAAATGCAGTTGAAAGTGCATTACATAAAAGAGCATTTGAAAAGAAAAGAAATTGGGTTGATTAAGATGAATAAAAATGTAAACAATAAATAACTAACTGTAAAATAATAATAATAAATAAATAAAATGACCTTAGTGAAATGAATGCAAATAAAAATAAAACTCAGCTACTCTGCTGTCACACTTGAGTAAGTGATAAAAAAAAAAAAAAAAAAAAAAAAAAGCTAAATACAAAAACATTAACGGAAAACAAGCACGGGAACTGAAACAGAACTTAATTACTCTCGGGGATATCTGAATTGGAATTAGCACAGAGAGAACATAAGTGTGGTATATAATTGTGGTTAATTGGAACCACATGGGATTACTAATTTGGACTGAGACAAAGAGACAAAGAAATATGTGGCGCCACCCGGTGGGCCAGAGGCCCCAGGGTGCATTTGTGTTTGTGTACATCTGCTTTATGTTCAAAAAAATGTGTAAACATGTCCCATCGAAGAACTTAGATAGAAAGGTTCAGCTGATCCATTTTAAAATGTTAGGACCCAGAGCAGCCGGTCTTGTTGAAAAGCCAATTGTTGAACGTGGCTTTAATGAAATCACACTTGGAGGGATTCATTGTTTTCCATAAGCAGCTATTCATTTAGTTGATGCTCTTACCCAGAGCAGCCTCCATTCAGTAATTACTGGACCAGTCCCCATTGAGCAACACAGATTGCGCCATCTAAATACAGCTGTTGTGGCTGCCCTTGTCCTTTTTGTCCTTCATCGTTTGAAGAAAACAGTGGTTCTATATGATCGGTAGAGAAGGGACTAAACTTTGCTTGCGAGACTACAGCTATGTATTGTATTATTTATGCTGTTCAGGCAGTATACGACGCGCCATTTTCCATTCCGTATAGGCAAATGTGATTACTGAACAATGCAACTTGGTTTGACATTTTGGAAGTGTAGGATGTTGGTTCCTCCAACATTTCCAGCAGTCCTTGATGGACAACAGATTTCTACTTTCTTGTCATGTTTATTTCTTGTGCACCTGTGACCGTTCAGGGATTTTTGTAGTGTCTTGGCTTTGTTCTCGCCTGGCGCTGTTATTGTCACAGCCCTGGGCAATCATATTCAGTAATGAAATTTCCCCAACGGGAAACACCCGCTTTCAGGGTGAAAACATCCAGGACCAAGCCTGAACAATGAAGTCTAATTCAATTCAGGGTAAGTCTGGAAAATAATACTATGTCTTCATAAGTGAAGTCGTCTTTTCAGATCTTTAAGGAAAAGGACTATTTGAAAGCAGTATTTTAATCGCTCTACAGTACACAGTTAATGAGGCAAGGAGATATTTACTCAGTTTTATTTATTGTAAATGGTATTGAGTAAGGTAAATAACACATTTACTTCTCAGGGGTAATTATTAGCTCTTTTAGTCCTACTTAGGTTGCCACAGCTAATCTTGGGATACGGGGCTCGGGTGGGGACTCACCTCACCCAGGTCAGGGCACCAGCTCACTGCAGGGTGAAAATACACCACGACAACTCTTGTACAGCCCAAGCATCACATGGAGAAAGAGATTCATAGAGGGACTGATAGGATAGGGAGAGCATGTAATTGGATCACTGCAGTGTTAACACTTGGTTAAGAAGAGTCATGAGTATAAGACGTCCATACCGATGATACTCATGGGGTCATGGTGGGGCCGCACACACACCTGTACCTCTCTGGTGGGCTCTAGGGCCTAGAGTCATTGGGCTCTAGAGGTGGTCTGGGCGCTTGAATCAGTGCCTCGGCGAGAACACTCAATCATGGCGGTAGTTGCCTAGTGGGTAAGACACTCGCCTATGAAGACCCAGGTTCTCACCAGAAGACCCAGGTTCAAATCCCACTTGCTACCACTGTCTCCCTGAGCAAGACACTTAACCCTAAGTTGCTCCAGGGGGGGGGACTGTCCCTGTAACTACTGATTGTAAGTCGCTCTGGGTAAGGGCGTCTGGTAAATGCTGTAAATGTAACAAACAGCAGCAGACATGGTTTTGGTAGTAAATTATTGTAATAGTGGTCCGGTTCCCTAACTAGGACAGCCTAACTGAGGTGAACTGTACACTGTATATGCTTGACTTGGTGACTAAGTGAGTTTAATAATTGACAAGGTCACTCACACGCTCAACACCAACAAAATCCTTAGTTGCCAATTCACCTAGTGTGAATGTCTTTGAATTGTTGGAGGATGCAAGATCCATAGACACAAGGTTTGAGCCTGGTTTTGAACTCACAACCACAGAGTACAAAAAGGTCTAAGAAGAAATAAGAAAAGATATAAGGGAATAATTCAGAGAAATATATCAAATACATTTTTGTACCAGAAATTCACACAATTGTCACTCCCAAATTAAGTCAAACAATCCAGCATGCCTTGTGCTGGAAAAAAAACAAAACTCTGAACTTTTTCCTGCAGACTGGACACAATGTATGTATGGGACACATGAAGACTCACAATAACTATGGTCATGAACCAGTATGGATGGATAATTGCCATCATTGTGAGCTTGATGTGGTGTCAACCCCAGACATGGGACCACCTCAAGTTACATGTTGGATAACAGCTCTGTAGATCGCCGGATCAAAAAGGCTTAAATAGGGGAACAATTAGAGATAACAGGCCGCACCTTAAACACATTAGACAATGAGGTTCCCTCTCCCTGCCACAGGGCCCTGGGGAGGGAACGTGAACAGGAACCAATAACCTGGAAGTGAGAGAAGGATAGCGGCAAGTGCACAACATGGGATGAGGACTTGCCAGGATGTTGCAGCCAACCATGACACGACATGCAGACACAGACATAAACCAGTCAGGGGAAGGGGGCATGTTATGGGAGGTGGAGCCGGTACAGACGTGACAAGTATTTTAAAATAAAATGGAACGAATAAAATGGAACATGCAAACTACATACACTTAAAGCTGAAGCATGGAGTAGCAATTCTCTTTGCTTGTGCAGCTTTCCTTCCTCCCACTAAAAGTTCATGACAGTTAGCCAGGGAAATCATATGCAAGAATGTAAGAAGTTCATTAAGTTAAACAATAAAGTCCAATGGGTCAAAAAAAGGTAAGCAGATCATGGGTGAGGGAGAGAAAACAGTGTAACGATGGCACTTGATCAAAGGTGACTTTATTGCCTATAATGAGTGGATGATATTAGAAGTATGCACCCTGTTCGAGTTTCCTGTTCAGTTTGTCGTTAAGTGTATTTGACGTCTTTTTGTTTTGTCTGTGTTCACAGATGCACAGCAGTAATGTAAATGTAAAACGATGGATTGCGGAGTTGTTCCCAGTCGGACAGTGTCTTCAGTATGTAATATACGTGCAGGACTAATAAACTCACCTACTGAGGGAGTACAGGAAAGAACGCAGCCCTGAGACTCTTAAAAGTGGAAGTGAAGCCCACAAAGAGAACTTGTGATTCTCGATGCTGGAGGAGGGGATGCTGTTTACGGTTTGCCTTACAGGTCTGGCAACAGGCAGGAGATGTTGCTCCAGGCACTTCACAGTTGGCGAGTCCTACTGGTCCGTAGTTGGTAAGTTCTGAGGATATGTTGTTCTGTTGTACTGGTACAATTGCACATGTTTTTTAGAGGGTGAATATTATAACCATCCCATAAGATGGCCAGAATACGGGGTAGAAGATGGGAGGAAGCTCCACTGAGCAGAACTTGGGATGCCATCTGGCCCCGGTACTGCCTATACAGGTGGGGAAGAGGGAAAGTAGAGGATTGTGGAAGGACAGCCCTCGCACACGCTCTTCACACATCACAGAGTGAGTGTGGGTGTCAGAACTGAAGAAAAATCCAGTGTAGTTGGAGCTGATATTTGTCATCGCGTCTTTCATTTCATAACCAGCAAGGGTTTTGACCTTTTGGAACACCTGTTCCATGTTCCATATTCTGTATGTTGCTAAACACCGGTCTGTTCCAAGCTGTAGATCGTAGATCAAACATAGATTGAAATACTGAAGTGATGGTGAAATTGCTGACAGATCCTTTATTATTTGTCATCATTTAATGAAAAGCTTTAATAACACCTTTCCCCGCATCTGCTTTATTAATCGACCCATTAAAAAGGAAAAATATTTCAGGTCTGATGTTCACAAACTTGTCAAGAAAGTTTCGAACACAATTGAAATAAAGATGGGATGGTAGTAGCCTAGTGGGTAACACACTCGCCTATGAACCAGAAGACCCAGGTTCAAATCCCACTTACTACCATTGTGTCCCTGAGCAAGACACTTAACCCTAAGTTGCTCCAGGGGGGGGCTGTCCCTGTAACTACTGGATAAGTCGCTCTGGATAAGGGTGTCTGATAAATGCCTTAAATGTAAATGTAAATGTGTATCTGTAGCTGTATATCTATTGTGAATAGATGTGTTTTATACATGTGGTGTGCATATTGACTAGATATGAGCTCAATCAGTAACATGGGGCTAAATAATGGTAACGGAGTTCATGCGATGCAAAACAGATAAAACAAAAAAACCCAATCCAAGAACAGTGTCGAGACACGTTTGGACAGTAGATTCGGCAGGGAGGTGGTCTCCGGCGAGTCCTTATATACTGAGTGGTGATGCAGGGTGTTGCAGGGGCTGATGGGGTTGGACAGGCGATGAGGATGATGATGATGATGATGATGAAGCAGACAGGCCGAGGGAGTGTCAATGATGTCTATCATAAAACAGTCTGCAGCGTGATGGCAGCTGTATGTTTGAATGGTTTCGAAGTTGTTTGATGACGTCACCGCACGAGGAGCGTGCCGTCCTCTGGACTGGATGACTGCAGCTAGCGGAAGCACATTGTGCTGTTTGTGTGAGGTGTCTCTGCTGCCATGTCTCTCGACATGGTGGTGCTGTGTTTAGATTATCCTCCATGCCATTCCTTCTGCCCTTTTTATGATGTGACTATAGTAATTGGTCATCAGGTGAAGTTAGTGCATGTTAGTGTAGCCAAGCAGAGGCAGAGAGAGGGAAAAACACACGACTAGTCCACTTCCTTTTTCTGTTAGAAAAGTGAAAGTGAAGTGATTGTTATTGTGATACACAGGACAGCACACGGTGACACAATGAAATGTGTCCTCTGTTTTTAACCATCACCCTTGGTGAGCAGTGGGCAGCCATGACAGGCGCCCGGGGAGCAGTGTGTGGGGACGGTGCTTTGCTCAGTGGCACCTCAGTGGCACCGTGTCGGCTCGGGATTCGAACCGGCAAGCTTCTGGGCCGCTTCCTTAGCGGCTAGGCCACCACTGCCCCTAGTTTAAATTAAGTTAATGCCCTAGTTTAAATATAGGAGGCACGGAATCAATTCATATAGGAACCTACTATATTATTTCAGTAGCAGTTGTATGTAGGGCAGAAACATGGCTGCCACTTTCACACTCTTTTCACATCTCTACCACACCGGTTCGCTAAATATGATGACGATGCCATTGTCTTTTATAAAATATCCATTTGTCAGTGAGTGGGGCTTTTTCCTTGAATGACCTTCCTTTGGATCTATTCACAGAAAGGCTGTGAGATGCAGGTTCAGTTTTGGACACTTCTGTTTTATGAGACGCCTGCTTTATGACTATATCGTCTGATAGTTCTCCTCTCTGTCATTGAGGCTGTCATGGTGAACAGGGTGAGGGCAAGCCTCGAATTATTTCAGGTCTGGGCGTCCGTGCCTCACAAAGTCTTTGAAAAATGGAAAAGGTTGGGAGTGGAACCTGTCTCTGATATCTGTATTGCGACGTCAGGCATAACCACTTTTCCTGCAGATTGAGAGGAAGTTTCTGCCGTGTGTGTAGCAGCACAAGGCCTGGGAAGTTGCCTCCAGGTTTTGCTGAGAGGAGCCCTGTAAGTCCCTGAGTTTGCTGTAATCCTTGTTAGCGAGTCTGGGGAAGGCTTTTTTTTTTTTTTAAAGAACACCTTCCACAACCTCAGGCGATCCATAGCACTGCTTCAGCCTCTCCCAGATGAGCCTCAGACCCTCTGATGGTTGTGAGACATTAACTGCTCTGACACGTTGACGACAGCCACCTCACTAAAAGGTCAGTTTCTTCACCAGGAGACATGTTGGAAGCACACAATGCCAAGCACTGGTAGATACCACCATGCTTTCATTTTTAAGGCGTGTCTCTACCTGGTGTTATACCGATTTTTCATCAGTAACCACACATATTTTTAAGCCATTAGCAGTGGAGAAGCCATATTCATTCTCCAAAGATTGTGAATACTGCAACATGGGGTCTAGTAGGGGCTATAATTAGGACTTCTTCCATTGTTCCACAGGTCAGTTCTGATGCTCACATGCTGTGGACACAGGCCAACACTGACCAGTCAGCAGCTAAACAGGTTAGTGAGGTTGTGAGCTTGGTCATTGTCCAATGTCTTGTTGTTTAATAATTACACCTTGGGTCACTTGAACACAGCAATGTTCATATATGAATTTCAATTATATAACATTTACCTGAACTGGGCATTTTCATTGAAGGCTGCGATTGCACCTGCACCATCACATATTGAGGTGGCATTATGGATGTTGTTATTTATTAAAAATGAATCCTTTATCAGTATTATCAGGGTTTGCTCAATAAACATGGCTAAATAAAGCACATAACAGAGTGTGCAGATTACTGCAAAACAAACCCTGATAATACTGATAAAGGTCTAAATTTAGACACCCAAGGTCTAAACTTCACCTGATAAATTTAACATTTATCCAGTATATAACTTTGACATCAAACTAACGCTTTTCATGTACCGAAAATGCTGGGAAAAAATGTAGGATTCATTTTTTTATAAATAACAACATCCATAATGCCACCTCAATTTGTGATGGTGCAGGTGCAATCGCAGCCTTCAATGAAAATGCCCAGTTCAGGTAAATGTTATATAATTGAAATTCATATATGAACATTGCTGTGTTCAAGTGACCCAAGGTGTAATTATTAAACAGCAAGACATTGGACAATGACCAAGCTCACAACCTCACTAACCTGGTGCTGACTGGTCAGTGTTGGCCTGTGTCTACAGCATGTGAGCATCAGAACTGACCTGTGGAACAATGGAAGAAGTTGTTCTGCTCAAGCTTTATTTAAATAGATGTGTACTGCTTACCTGGAGAACACATATTTCACCAGAAGGCAAGCCGGTGGACCATGTATGGTGCCGTCGTGGCCAAGTACACCAAGTACTTCATGACAACAGCACTGTCTGATGAGGGTGACCTCATTCAGCAGCATAAATCGACACTCTATGATGCAAAAGAAAAAAATACAGCTTATGTGGGATGTGGTGGAAAAACAAATCTTATCCCTGGATGCAGCACCTTGCAACTTAATCATGACCATTAGGACAACACCAAGACCCTGTGTTACACCAGGTCAGACTTACAATGTGCGCACACACAGTGACCAGACCCGTAAGCAGGGGGCATGGCCTGTACTCATTTCCCCGGGACCAGTGATCATAGACATTTATTTTCTGCAACGTTGTAAAGAACATTTCTTCACAGCATGAAATAGTTAGCATGTAGGAAGTACAGTACAAAATTGATTTAGTAAATAGTCTGAAAAATATTGCAATGAATATAAGACATATTTCATGGCATATCAAATGTGATGCTTCTACGTTTGCTGCTCAAAGCAGCAAAAGTAATTTGAAAAATATTGACGTGGCATCATTAAGGAGGTGTCATTGTGATTGACGATTGGTCCCATTGCACGTCTCCATCATCTAGGAGTGATGAGTTTTGTATCCCAAGGCCATCAATGGATTCTTAATGGCCTTTGGTTTGTGGTCTTTTTTGTTCTCGTTCTGTGTCACTTATGTCAGTTGTGCTGAAGAAAAGATTATGGTGTTATTTCCATTTGTGCCATCAATCAATATTGTCATTAATATTTCCTGAACACTCCTGTGATTGTCAAATGTGCACCAAAAAACATCTCTTCATACCGTGTGATGTATCCTTTTTCTATCTTTAGTAATCTAGTAGTAATTCTGTCTTAATGGTGTTTGGCATTGGCAAGATATTTATTTTGAGGGTAGGGTAACCTTAACCTCCGTATTCTCATTGGACTCATACGTAGGAAAGGATCTAGGGCTGAGGAGAAGTAGTGATCTCTTTCAGCCTTGCTGGTAATTGGACTGAAATGGACTGGCCAGTGGGCCCTGGGGATTGGGTAATCTTTGCGACTTAACCAGGATGTAGCGCATGTATGCCATTTTTACAAACTCAATACAGCAATTGGGTTATTTTTCTTTGGTGGACTGTGGGTCAAGGTAGAAAGCAGAAATGTCATGGCCGTGCAACAATTAATCAGTAGCACGACGCATGCCAGTTAGCATTGTGTTGCTTGCAAGCTTTGCTGGCCAAAACGTGATAATGTGCTTCATTGTATTAAAGCAACACTTTGTCCGTTATCTGTTGACATGTACACACACCATCACACCATCACGTCTTGTGTTCTGAGACACAGCCAACTGGCTTCAGTGTACTTCTTGTAGTACGCGACGAACAGTTACCAGTAATGAAATCTTTATAATTGATTATAATCCTCTATGAAAATAATTTACTAATCGATTAGTGGTATATGCCATTATGGTGTCTCTGGCACCACATTTCCAATGCAAGAGCACTAAGCAAAGATTAAGAGAATTTTATTTTTTGCTTGAAGCATAATGTCAGTGTAGTATTTGTCATTTGATGTATAATAAAATGTAACAATATTATCACATTGTCTTTCATTTATTAAAGGTTTTATTTCATAATATTTGAACCAACTTATTGATTAATTAAAAGAATAAACAGACAATAAATATTAGCTTTAGCCCTAATATGTACATGCAAATTCAAGTTTTTCCTAGTTGCCGTGTGAAGATTTGGCCTTTTAACACCATGCATATTGTGCCAGCTTTTTTGTGAGACCACACCTAGATTTTTGGGAATTGCATCACATTCATTTTTGCTTTATTTCACCTCTGGTAACCTCTTTGGTTTCCTTCCAGTTTTTTGCAAGTGACTACCCAAAAAGTTTTACCCAAGATGAACCTATAGCGTGGAGTCGTGTGGCTCATGATTAGAAGTCATCTGTTAGAAAGTTTTCAGGCAGCGCTTTCTCTCTCTCTCTCTCTCTCTCTCTCTCTCTCCGTCTTTTCCTTCCTCCTTGCATCTTTGTGCATGTGCTGTGGCTGCAGGCTGCTGATGTTGGCATGACGAGACGGCGGGCGAGATGCTTGTTAGGGCTCCTGCGAGAGGAAGATGCTGGCGTGAGGGCTGAGACCCCCAGGAGAGAGATAATCACCAGCGTTATTAATGACATGGACGATGGGGGCCGTGGGGCGACCGCTCGGGGGGCTGCGGAACCGGCTTTAGCCTATTTGCTAGTCTCCGAGAGACGGGAATTACACAAACTCTCTGGCAGTACCAACAAACGCAAGATTTCACACTGCGGCGTGCATGTGTGTACGTACGCCTGCTGAGTCCAAAAATACACGTTTACGTAGGATATTCCCTTTCTGCACCCCATGCAAACACGTATCAATTGCGTGAAAAGGGACAGAAAATGACATTTAATCATCTCGGTACGGTACTACACTTTCAGATGATGTTGCGGTCGTTGCCGTGACTCTTTTCTTTCTTTTTTTAATTCATTGGCACACTAACATTGTCACTCAGACAGTAGAAAGCGGCCCAGGGAAAGGGGTGAGACGTAAAAAAGGCAGCCCACTCTCTGAAGGCTCAGTTCTGTTCAGAAACATTCGTTGCCAAGCCAGCTCATTAGTTTAATTAAGTAATTAGCAAGTGAGGTGGCGTGTTACTTGGCATTACCTCAAAGCGCGATTGTTGTTGTGTGGTGTGTCTGAGGGGCCTGGCAAAGCTGCTGAGGAATCTCCTGTCAGATCTCAGACGTGCGAGCAGCACCGAGAAGCACCTTCCGGGACCGAGGGGCCCCAAATGCTCCACCGGGGCGCGGGTGCGGGTGCAGGTAGTGGCCGGTAAAAGTTCTGCTGTGTGGTTGTGGAGAGAATACAGATCGCGGGATGGAAACAGACTGCCGGTGATAAACGATGCAGGGGGAGCAGCGCAGTGTCTGGGCTTTGAATGGTAATGATGACAGTCATAAGAGTGAAAATAAAAAGTGCAGATTCACACCACAGCCCTGATTTATGGGAGCAGGGGGGAGATACAGGGATAGAAAAAAGGCAGCATATTTTAGGGCGCGCGCACACACACACACACACACACACACACACACATTCTGCCTAATACATTTAAATTCAAGGATTTCAGAGCAGTCAGGTTTTCGTGCAAAAATTTGCATTAATAATCAACTGAACATATTTCATTTAAGTAATTGTTTCAGTGGCCAATAATTATTTTAATGAGTTACAGATTAGCCATCTATATGTGTGTACTGCAGCTGTAAACCAAATTGTCCTGTACAATTTTTGATAGAAGAATTTAAAAGAAATGACAAATCACTAAGGTATTTTACGAATTTTATGAAATGTCAATTAATTAAAAGGCTATTATGAATAACAACAACAATAATAATAGTGATAAATGATCTGCATGCTCTGATTAATAGAAATGCTGTACTTTACGGTGTATTTTGCTTGGCAGGTTGGAAAGGCAGTGGTGGCCCAGTGGTTAAAGAAGCGGCCCTGTAATCAAAATAGATTCGAATCCCGATCTACTGAGGTGCCACTGAGGAAAGCACCGTCCCCACTGCTCACCAAGGGTGATGGTTAAAAGCAGAGGACACATTTCGTTGTGTCACTGTGTGCTGTGCTTCACAATGACAATCACTTTACTTTCATGAACCCTAAATGGCTCAGGTTGTTCAATATAGGTCAAGCAATAGGATTGATCTATTAATTGGATTATCCACTAAGTTGTTTTTGTCATATTTTATCAGACATAGAATTGTATGTATACTGATTTGTAATACTGCTATGAGTTGGATCAGTGCACATATTATTTTGTGATGTTGATAGGTTATTTCAGGAAGTAGTGGCAGAGCAAATTGGACACTGTTTCCTTAATGTTCGTGTGAAGACGCAGATCTCATCATGGTTAGAACCCCTGTATTTCTCCGCTGCTGCGTTGCCTTCTATTCTTCTGTTCCTCACCTTTCATCAGAAGGCAGGATAAATTAGAGTATGCGATTACGAGAAGGAACTCACTGCGCCATTTGCAGAGAGAGTCTTGTTTTCCTCACACAGAAGTCGAGTGGGTTTTTTTTTTTTTCCCCACAGCCACCCACTGGCTGCTTCTCTACTAAGCGACATCAAACACATACTGAGTAAAATGAGCCGCGAACACACACACTGACTGCGTGAAAAATGTGAACACTAGTGACTCAGATGATGTCTGCGAAGATTCCTAATTAAACTGAGCAGCCTTCACTTGCATTATTCACTCATCTGACGTCGTTATACGGAGATTCCGCTTCCAGATTACAGGTGGATTTGGGCATTTTTCATCTTATTTCCTGTGCATGCCTGCCCTTTTTGTGGATGAAGTGTCTCTGATGATTATCGGCTGTACAGATAATTACCGTGGTTTTAAATCGAATTTGAGCCCGATGTTCAAGTTTTTTCTATTTTGCAGCATTCTCTGAGCCGGATAAGTATTCAAATGTTTGTGGAGAGTCTTAAGAGAAGGATTTCCAAACTAATTGTGAGTCTTTGCTTGGCATGCGAATAGAATTTGCTGTGAAGCGGGCGATGTCCGTGCATCGTTCAGCTGTCTGTCACGTCCAGTTTCGCCGTCGCTGGCCGCGACAGCTGGTGACCCGCCGCTCCCCGCCTGCCATTTATTTAATGGGATACCTGTACGCTAGGTAGCCGCCTCCAGGTCGTGACATTTTGTCAGAACAAATCTGAAGGATCTCAAAAGCAGCTGCCCTGCCGGCTTCGCCAACTTCAGTTGTTCTTTAATCAATCACGTGAAAAGAGCAAATCCTGAAACAATTATTGATAGCAAGGCATCCACTCCAAAATGGATATGTATTAGTGATGTTTTATGAGTTGATCGTGCATGAAATCAAAATTAATTTGGATTTATCTGAAGTAGTTCATGCTTATTTATGACTGTGGGGGCTCATAAATATCATCTGATTTCATTGCTGTGACCTTCAGTTTTAGATTGATGGGAAATAAGATTCATGAAATGATGAAGTGTTTACAGTCTTGGAACACAAACAAATCATTCACTATTTACCACATGAACGCGAAGCTTCCTGCAAACTCCCTTTATCTTTGCGGAATGGGAATATTGTTTACATTATGGGCACAGACGATGAAATAATAAATCATATATATCATGGTGTTTCAAACGCTTTCAAGATAATAAATTAAACACATTATCTGCTACACTATGAAATGCATATATGGTGCATTCTTTTCTGAATGTAACTGAATTGCAGCGTAATAACACAATATTGATCAAGCAAAATGGCCAAACATTTGATGGTGTGGGAGGACAACAGGGCAAAAACGGGATATTCATATGGCTGGAACTGGACTGTGTGTATGTGTGTGTGTGTGTGTGTGTGTATATAGATAGATAGATAGATAGATAGATAGATAGATAGCTGTGTTTGAGTGTGTATTGAGTCTCCCTGTTCCCCACACGAGGAACCTCGGCCCACTGACATGCAGGTGAGCTGAACCGCCGCAGCCCTGTGTGTGCTCACCTTGTGACGGGCTGGCACACTGTCCAAGTTTTCCTGGGATGGGCTCCAGCCCGACTGCGATCCAATCAATGGATGATTGGATGGATGAGTGTGTTTGAAATCTATGTTTCACCGCCCATTCATATTATTTGACACATATTTGCTACAATTCTATCAATTTAAATGAATACATTCCCAGCATACTGAACGGGGCTTTGGTCCCTGCATCTGGCACTGGCCATTTTCCAGCCTGCCACACCAGAAAGCCTGGTTCTTGAGAAGAGTGTTCCAGCAAACACCTGTTTTGAGGCAGGTAGCTTCTTGCCAAGAGGGGTTTCGGGCTCTTTTCCATCATATGAAGGTGAGCGTTGAGGTTAATTCGGTTTTGGCTGCGGAGCTTTAAGTGCTCGCACAAGCACACGGGCGACTCGCGAGCACTTCATTTGCCGAGCAATTATTCCGCAGGCGGCCATGAGCAAACCATCCCAGGCAAGATGCTGGATGGTCGCAGGCGGCTCAGATCGCCATCCCGCGGGCTTGCGTGAAGGCGGCATCCGCGTGTCATTGAAAGAAACGTGGGCTTCATTCAATTATCGGCAAAGGAAATTCAACTTGTTTACTGCGATTAGCGTAATGGGCCGCAGCCACGTCGGAAGCACGCGGGCCGCCATTTTGTTGCGCATCGGCCCGCCCGGTCGCGGTCTCCGTCGCCAGCCTTCCTATTGATTTGTTAATGTGGAGTGGCGGAAGTGGCGCACGCTGGCAGATGTTACAGAGCGCCGGGGCGGTAAAACTTGCATTATTCCTCTTTGTGTGCTCTTGACTCTTGAATTATTAAGCGCAGAAAAGTTCTCCCCGACTCGTTTATTTTAATTTGTCTGCTTATTGGATTTCAGTTGCCTCTAAATAGGGTTTAATTTATTATGTATGAACTTGAGTGAAGGTTTCAATGCTAGGGAAAATGTGTGTGTGTGTGTGTGTGCGTGCACCTTCTCTGCATGTGTTCGCGTTCAGGCCGGCTGCCAGGACGGCGAAATCCGTGCCAACGTTGTTCTCCAGTCGCGGCTTCGCACACCGAAACCCTCCACCGGCTCCCATGTGTGGGCCGCTCTGTCCGCAATTAGCGGCAATTTTGGAGGGAACACCTCGATTCCAGACGCGAGGCGGGGAGCCCCCCCCCCCCGTCTCTTTATCTGCACCGCGCAGGGCCTCTGGACCCCGTCCAACGCGTACAGGCAACAGGCAGCTACACGGGTCCTAAAGATACATGGCAGGTGACACCCCAGCTTATGTAGCAATTAGGTGACAAGCTAAGAAGTTTTTTTTTTTGGGGGGGGGGGTTTTTTTTTTGATTGGGTGCTAGAACTGTCATGCAGCCGTTGAAGGAGAACGTCCTCCTGGGACTGGAGATCAGGATTGTTGCCGACCCTGCCCGCACTTTCAAGTGTGGACCGATCCTGCCGGAGCTTTTGTCAGAGCATGAGAAACGTCAATAGTGCCAAGGCTGATGAAGAAGAAAGGGGACGCAGTGCGACTCACTGAAACATGAGCGTCTCCTGGACGTCAATTTTCTGCCACTTTGGCTTCGTGATCCAGTGGGGAACGCATGTAGACACAGTGGTGCAATGTTGGTTCTCCACTCTGACACACTCCAATATACTGGGTGGACACACACATGCACACACATACGTGCACAAAGGGTAGAAGGCTTCATGAAGGCTGCTCTCTGGCTGACTGAATGCATATATGCTCAAGGTTAACTACCTTCTGCATGCACAGATGACCAATTGATTTTGAGCCCTGGGATTGTTTTTTTTTTCAGGGACAGTTTTATTTTTAGACTGGGAGAAAGCTTCGAGGATCCTACAAAACCTGATCCTTCAAAGATCCTACAAAAAAATTGGTGCAAATCTCTTGTTCAGCTCTCGTGTGCAAAAGTCAATACAATACAAGTCAATACAAACACTGTTTATCTAAGCTGCAAGCATTTTTGTCAAACATGGATCAAACATTTATTTAATTCAACCATTTTGTTTTTACAAATTTCCTCATTTTCATGAAACAATGGCATTATGTGTGAGACTCGGCTACCCGCTTCTTCTCTGAGCTGCAATACAATATTGTTCTTTATCTGTAAATGTTTACTTGTAGGAGATCATTCATTAGTTTACAGAGTTGGGAGAGACCAACACACATTCTAACACATCTCTAGATACCAACAGGTCTTTCCTGATATCAAATTCAATTATTGAAAATGTCACTTTTTTAATATTTATTATTTGTGGGTTTTTTCCAGAACAATTTACTGTTATTGTTGGGAAGATGAATCTTTTTCATATTACTGTCACCCTTTCATGAGAATATCTTGAGAACCCCAACACTCTTTAATAACATTCACAATATGTTATTCAAACGGACGTGTCTCTGTTAGATGGCTGTCAACTCCAACATCAAGAAGTGACCTCTGTCAGATCATGTCTTATAGGTTTTATAGGTTTATAATGAATATAAACGTCTCAGTGGTACACATACTATCTGTACATATCTACAGAATTTGTAAGTGGACAAAATTATAATTTTTATTATATTTATTTATTTCCTGCATTAAAAAATATATCAAGTGGCAAAATCACATCAAAATATATCCTAGCCAGAGACAATTTCTACATAAAAACAGGTCAGGCATGACAGGAAGTAACTGTTATATAAATATTACATAAATCATTTACGAAAAAAAAAAAAACATGCCAATGTGTTTTATACAACCCTACTGTTCGTGTAACAAATGGTGGTGCATGTTACAAGATTATATAGGAATCCAGGCTCTTTTTTCTGAGCGCAGGGAGAGATCTGGTACAGTAATTTGATTGGACAGGGAGATTTTTTATGCAGAATAGAACTGCTTGCCATAGCTGTGTGTATCAGATACATTGCATTTCACTTGCAAACCAGTCAGCAAAGGTCAGCAAAGTGATGCTTGGCAGTACGTTCTGCAACTTGCTGGTAGAGCCAAACTAGGATAAAAAGAAAGCAGTACCTCGGGCAACCTCGCTTCCCTGTATTAAAGAGCTAAGAAGAACAGAATTTCACAAATGTGCTCATTTATACCTGAGTGATGTAAAAAAAAATGAAAATGGGAAATTTGTTGCTTTCAGATATCGTGCATACCTGGGCCAGGGGTTTCCGAATCTCCCACCAGGATTTGTGAATTTGAACCATTGCTTATAAATAGTATCGCATGAAAAAACGTGGTGGTGGGACCCTTCAGGGATGAGAAACCCATTGGTTTTACCCTGTGAGGGTCTGTGTTAAATAAGGTGGATTTTCTCGGCCTTCCGAACACTGATACTGGCTCAGCCAAACGTTGGAAATGAACACGGAAACCCTTGTAGTGCTGCTGGTCATTTTTTTTGCCAGTGCAGTTAAGACTTGTGTGATCAGGGAGAGAAATCAAGGTACTGCAGGCCATCAGTTTATATCACGAAAGCACCTCCTGGTGCAGTGGCAGTAATTGCTCAGCGAAGTCGATCTGCAATTGAAATGCTTGTGAAGATCAGCAAAAACAGAGCAATGCATGACAGCACCAGTGCAGCAGTCATTTACACAACCGGAAAGGCTGCAAAATGTCTTTGATGGAGATAATGCAAATTCAATAAACAGATTTATGATAACCGCATAATTACTGTGTGGCGCCTCAATGGTAATTTTCCAGCAATTCGATTAGTAAAGTGTGAAGAATCTGAAGCTGTGGAGGAAGCCCCGTCTCAGGCACGGGCTACAGACTCACAATTTAAAAATGGAAGTCGTCCTTGCCTCTTTTTAACATGTACTAGCTGGAGCTGAGAGAACAATGTTCTTCTCCAACTGCAGATCACAGTAAACACCACAAATTCCATTTTTTACACCAGTAATTTCCATTGAGCGCTATGCAGAGCAGCGATCGGGAGAAAATTGAAACCCACTTGTCGATTGATGGAGTGAAATATGTGGGTAAATCTTGAAAATCGACTTTCCCCCGGTTGGCTGTGCCGAGGCAGCCTGTGTGCTGGCTTGTCGCTTGTCTGAGTGACGGCGGCTGAAAGAGATTTATATCGCCAGAGTCCATTAGACGGGATGTTGGGCAGCGCTGCAGACGCTTTACAATAATGAGAGCCGGCGTCCAGCAGCATTGGGGTTATCAAGAAGGACCCAGGGCAGACTGTGCCACCAATAACACCACCGAGATCTATTATTGATCATTTACTTATTTATGTAGAGCACATAATGCTTGTACAGCTGACGTCCACATGCAGACAGAGGGCACTATTTTCAAACTGCCGCCAAGCACGTGGTCTTTTTTTTTTTTTTACATGGTCTTTATCCATACGTAGACGGATGGATAAAGCACGAAAGCAACACAGTCTTTAATTATGTTTGCAAATGCATTCCGCACGTTCCTGGGTTTTGCTCGCTAACTGATCCGTTTTGTTAAAACATCAATCTTGTTAGAATGAATGTATAGAGTTTGATTCCAGCAGTATTCTTGTACTGGCCACATGTCAAGCTGTTGTCTGGATATTCTGAGTGTCACCGCTTTCTGCCCAGCAGCCTCTGCTGCTATAGATGCTTTATCTGGCACGCCTTCCTATCCAGCCCTCTACCTTGTCAAAGCTGTGTTAATAACGGTGCTTAATTATCTTAAATCTTATTTGTTCTCTGGATGTATAGGGCAGCAGGTGTCTCATAAAATGTCATGAAACAGAATGATTATTTCATGCTTTCTGCAGGAGCATAGACAGGCTGGGGGAACTCATAGTAATGTTAAATAATCTCACAAATTGACATTTTCATAATAGCATTCTCACCTGTCAAAAGGTTCCATCTTGTGTTGCTGCTTTAAATGATTCAGATGAGCCTTCTTAGCATAGTTAGACTTTATCCAGATATTCATTATTGCTGCCAATCAATATATTGTTAGTAAAAAAAAAAAAAGTTATATTCATGAAAAAGGCACCAGTCTATTTTCTGCTCCTCATCCTCCAGAGTTGTATTTTAAGCAGTCGTTCTTTTTTTTCTGAAGCACTTGACCTATTTCAGAACTTTAGATAAACACAGTACTTCCTCTCCTTGGGTAGATATACCAGTGACAAATTTCACACAGATCATCATGTTATTGTGCCAAAACTCGTCCCATCTTGCATCAGGCCTCTCAGGCTGTATTCATTCCTCCTCCGTTTTTATAAATTGCAGTCTTTTCTGGTCTGTAGACGTTGGTGAACATCAATTCAGCAGACGTTTGTGAAGGTCTTTCTTCCTTCACTCCTGTCTTTTTGCTGTGGGATTCTGCCCCTTCCATTTAATGGTTCAGGCACCGCAAAGTTTCCCTGTCAGTCGTCTCCAGCCCCGCCTCTGACACTTCTCCCGCTTCCTGTCTCATAATGCGCCATTTGCCCAGATGACTGTCACCCACTAAGCTCCTTCATTTGATTTTGTTGAATGATAAAAGGCCGTAATAATGGCGCTCTGAATGGATCGCGTGAGGCAGATGCGGCCATGGAGTCTCTGAGCGTCGGGCGGAGCTGTAGATGTGAGTCGCTGAGACCTGGGTCAGAAAGAGTGAAAAGTCATTAGCTCCTTCAATAAGTGAAGCCGCTGTTCTTCATCAGCTTTCTTCTCTCTGTTAAAGACAGAGAGGACAATTTACTGGACACGTACGCTGTAATTATCTCCTCCGGTTTATCTTCTCCGGTTATGAAACACACACACAATCACTTGACACTTGTGTCTGTGTGTGTGTTTGTCCTTTGATTGACTGAAGGCATGTCAACAGGTCAAGGGGTGGACTGACGTCCCTGACATGGATGGATGGATGACAGAATGTACAGGAATTGACTGCAGAATACCTTGACCGCGGATGTAAATTACTTAGATGTTTTTTTCCACGGGTTTTAATCAGGGTTCAAATTGACCCCTCCTCAAAACAGGGATAAAATGAAACCTCTGGGCTCCTGTGCTGCTGAATTTCATATTTAATCCCCACACATGACACTTAATTACTTCCCAGCTTCTCTCATTATAATTAAATGCATGCACACCTACACACACAGTGCGTATGTGTGAACTAATTGTGTGTATGTGCGATCTGTATGTGATTGACTGGTGTCCTGTCCCTGCTTTGCTGGGATTGATTCTAGTGTCCCAGATGTAACCTGGACAAGTGGATGGATGGATGTTCACCCTGCCATCAGGGTTTAAACTAAGGTTGGATTATTGTTGTCCTGGACCCCAAAAAGTGAAACCAAATGGAACCTGAGTTCTGTCTAGTGCTTCATAATCACCTTTGTTCCTGTTCTGATCGAGAAAGACACACACACACACACACAAGTCTCTTTGTAAAAATTATAGTACAGATGTCTGCCTTGTGAAATAAACGTTCAGAAATTGGTCATCACACGATCCCACCAGCTGCTTCATGAAGAGGCAGATGCCTCCAGAAGGCCTAAAAAAATCTGGCAGCCATTTTGTGGACAACGAGAACGAGAAGGTGCAGGATGAGTGATATGTCTAAAATGAGCTCTAGCCTGTACCCCCTGTGCTCAGTGCAAAGCAAAATTGTAGCTTCGTCCGTCTGAGTAGCTCTGAATGGAGAAGGCTGTACTCTAATAATCAAACAGCACTAAACCTCGAGGACACATCCTCCTGCTTCGGCTGTTTGTGAATTCTGCCATGGCAAGCAGTGGCCACATTTGCATGAAATTGACTTGTTTAAATACCCATAAAACATTCATGTGCACCGCATCACCACTGTCGCCGCTGCCTCTTCTGGCTTGGTGGCCATTAAAATATGTGTCATTATTTCTGTGGCTTGGGAAGATGATCAGAGGGCCAGAAATAAATCAAATGGATGTAGGGAATGATGGGAATGGAGAGCAAAGTCAACATCTCACGATGATGAGGCCTGGCATTCACCCATATTCTTTTTATTACTTTTATTTTTACATCTGTCTATTATCGTCAAAGAAATTTCCTGTTTTGAGTTAGCTTTTTTTTCTTCCTGTGTATGTGTGTGTTCTTCAGGCTTTCCTTAACCAACCTGAGGCTTTGTTGAGTTGGCTGTAATACACCTGACCTTGTTTTGTATGTGTGTGTGTGTGTGTGTGTGTGATGGACTAGCAGGCAGTTCAGGGTTGTTTCTGCCTTGTGGCCATAGGCTCCTGGGATAAGGTCCAGCTTCCCAGAAAATGTCATGATGGATGGGTGACCATCCATGACCATCTATCTCTTATCATAGCTTTAACAGTGTACATACAGTACAGGCCAAAAGTTTGGACACACCTTCTCATTCAATGTGTTTCTTTTTTTTCATGACCATTTATGTTGGTAGATTCTCACTGAAGGCATCAAAACTACAAATGTTCACATGTGGAGTTATGTACTTAACAAAAAAAGGTGAAATAACTGAAAACATGTTTTATATTCTAGTTTCTTTGCTCTGATTACTGCTTTTCACACTCTTGGCTTTCTCTCGATGAGCTTCAAGAGGTCGTCACCTGAAATGGTTCTCCAACAGTCTTGAAGGAGTTCCCAGAGGTGTTTAGCACAGAGGTGTTGGCCTCTTTGCCTTCACTCCGCGGTCCTGCTCACCCCAAACCATCTTGATTGGGTTCAGGTCTGTGGAGACCAGGTCTCCACTTTTTGTTAAGTACACAACTCCACATGTGTTCATTCATAGTTTTGATGCCTTCATTGAGAATCTACCAACGTAAATGGTCATGAACATAAAGAAAACACATTGAATGAGAAGGTGTGTCCAAACTTTTGGCCTGTACTGTACTTAAATCTTGTGTTGAGTCTTATTCAGTTTAATTAAGGTTGACATACACTACAAATCAAAAGTTTTGAGGCACTAAACTCAATTATGGGTTACAATATAGAACTGAAGCCACAGGACTATGAAATAACACACATGTAATAAACAAAAAAATAGTAAACAATCAAAAGGTTTTTGACTTGAAGATATGCATGTCTCCACATCACGGAGCATTTGCTGTGATGGCAGCATTTCACACAACGGGGATGGTTTCCAACAGTCCTGAAGGTTTACACTGAACACTCATGAATCATCTCATGAATCAGCTTTTCATCATTTAACATAAATACGAGTTTCCCGAGCCTGTCTGTGGTCCGGCAGTGGCTAGAAATGGTAATAGGTGTAAAGAGTGCTTTGGTCATTCTGGTTCGTAGTTCAGAGAGCACCGGTTCTGGAATTTGTCCCTTCTTGTCGTCATAAGGGGAAAAGTTACCTCCCCTTCATGCTTTGTCCGCAAAGAGAATTTCCCACCCCTCCCCTAAAAAAGTAGCTCCACTGTCCATCATGGTTTGAAAATTTGGGAAGCATTGTAGTTGCTTTGTGATTGGATGTAAAAATGTCACGTGAGTTTAGTCATGCGAGACTCTGAAGAACTTAAAACAGCCACAGGACTTTCTTGTCTGCGCCAAACATTGTGGTTGGTGAATGGTGCTGATGTCATTTCAGCGAATGCCCCCTCAACTTCTTTAGGCTGCTCTCCGTGACCACTAAGACTTATATAAAAGCAAATTCAACTTTCTCCTGCTAAGTTTATTTCTTCAAAATGTCTCTATCTTAGTCTCCATAACTGCCACACAGTAGGTACGTCCAGACTTTTGACTGGCGGTGCAGTTTTTTCTTTACTGTACAACGTTTCATCCAAATGACAGGGATTTTCCGTCACAAGAACAGCAAAAAAGGTAATCTCATGTACACTCATTAACGTGTACGTCATGGTCTCCATGGCCTTCTTAGGCTTCATAGAGTTGTGTGTCTGTTTTTGATTGGTAGTGTACACCCGTCCGTTGAAATGAAAGCATGATAAAAGTGACAAGTGTACGCAATTTGAAGCTTGCTCAAATAAAGTATGCTACAGTCAATTACGTTTTTGGAATCCAACAGTCTTCTTCTCCCTCATTCACTGACACTAACATTGATTTTTTTTTTTTTCATTACTGTGTCACCTGTCATGAAGTTGATCTGAAGTTGAGTGTCAGTGACACTGGCCAAATTCTGATGCTAAGATCTCTGAAATTGCAGGTCTTCAGGGGAGCTTTCTGGTTTGCAATCAGCATTGCGTAGAAAAGGTGGTCCAGACCAAGGGCAACCAGTGAACCAGCGCTCCTGAAAATGCAAAGAAGGATAAAAACGACAGTGTCTGTGTGTATTAGTATTTCATCTACAATCTCATGTCATTAGAGGGCTGAAGCTGAAAAGGCGCCTGTGTTGTACACTGCGCATACGAGCCACAGTACAAAAGGACCACAAGAGCCACAATCTGTAGAGCTTTGCATTATTCATGAGACAATTGTCTGCCACCCCCTCGTTTGTGCAGTGGCTAAGCTATTTGCATGAACCTATTTAGTCATTTATTGATGCGAATTTCACATCGGCTTGATGGGATCACTTTCTACACTCACTGCATCTGAGGTGGATCCATCAGAAGGTCTCCTCTGTTGCAGAGACCTCCTGGGCGGTGCTAATGGGGCTGTTTTCAGGCCTGTTCTGGGGGGGGTCAGGGAGTGCATGCATCTAATTTATGCCTGGCCAGACTGAAGTGGCTCAACAGGTAAGAAAGAAACATGCTGAGATAGTGAGAGTATAGATGGAAATGTAGTAAAAGCAGGAGATGATTATATCTGCTCTTGCTGTAATTTTGAAGTCAAACAAAAGGCAACTTATGAAAGTCTGCTGAAACCTGATCGTCTCAGCAGGCCTGTGTTTGAAGAATAACTCACACATCAGTACATCAGATAGTGTCTGGGGGTCTGGGTTGGGTTGTGTCATCTGATAAAGAGCCACGAGGGAGCCCGTGGATGGGGCAATGCGTGAATGGAGAGAATGGGTGGCGCAGTGTCCCTGTGCTCAGAAGAATGACGACACTCGACAGAAATCAGCATTTGATTTGCAGGTTGTTACTGAAGTGGCACCATGAGCTGAATTTCCAGGCCTGTTTACGGGATTGTATGGTTCAGTTTTCACCCGCTTGTCCAGATGAGGGATGCGGAGGCAGCACGTCAGACCAGTCCAAATGGTCCTCGTGGATCCCAAGTCAATCGGGAGATGCAATCTCGTCAGCGGGTCTCTGTCCAGGGGGATGAACCTGAACCTCTCGAGGGGAATCCTAATAATATGACCAAACCACGAGCACCCGAATTCATCGTCCAATCAAGGAACTCCAGCATCCCTGCAAAGAAACACCATTTCTTCCTGCTTCCTGCTGAATCCCACGTTTGCCCACTACCAAAATAAACTTAATTCTGCTGATGTTTTTTGTGTTATGGTGGCCAATTTATAAGTCAATAATGCTGTGAGGACATAGTCTCACATAGTTTCTCTCATAATGAAAGTTTCATACTTTCGTTTGGAATTATTTTGAGTTTGTTAGTGATCTGATGATATCGTCTGATATGGGCAGATATGTTGAAAGGGAAAGTGATTTTTTTTTTTGTCACAGCACATGGTGCACACAAACAAAATGTGTCCTCTGCATTTAACCATCACCTTGAGCAGTGGGCAGCCATGAAAGGCACCTAGTAAGCAGTGTGTGGGGACGGTACTTTGATCAAGGGGACCTCAGTGGCACCTTGACAATTCGGGATTTGAGCCTGCAACCCTTTGGTTACGAGTCCATTCTTTACCTGCTGGACCACCAAAGTTGTTGACATTAATAATCGAGTTTCCAGTCATTATGCCCCTGTACAGCTCTGTCTGAACTCGAACGCTTTTAGCAGTAGACGCAGCAGCAGACAGCAGTAAATACAGTATTGAGTCCAAGGGCTTTATTTATCCTTCAGCAACGGGACATTTGTCAGCATAAAAAAAAACTACTGTATTTCTTGTAATCTATAACATAAAAATGTATTGCTTTTGTGCACTTAGTTTCATTTGTTTTGTTCTTGAAGTTCGAGCTCACCTCACGAGAGGCTGGGTCGGGCCCATACTTTGTCCAATGAAAGATAGAGATCCACACTCATTGTAGAAAATGGAGGAGAGGTTTATCTGCTCGATAGTGGGAAGCGATTGAGGACTGAGCTGTGGTAATCTTTAACAGCACTATTACTCAGCCAGGTCTGCCACCACCAACCTTATCTTCAGACAAGCAGCCTGATTTATTATCTGATGGTAGAAATGAGCAAAAGAATATATGCCGCTGCAGATTCACTATGAGCGTTTTGGTTAATGGTTCCGTCTGCTTCGTTGTTCTGGGAAAAACAGCACACCCTTATGGCGACAATGGGTAATGCAGCCTCTTCCATTTCACTAATTCTCTTTAGGCTCAAATAGTACTACTACTGTGAAATATAGAGTAATTAAAATGCTTTGTTATTCTTTAATATATATGCATTTTTTCATGTACCAGGCGTTTCTGCTCTTCTGCATTTTGATATCAGATTTGTGAAGCTGTTATTGACCCTTTTACTGCTTCGCAGATTTCAAGATGTAAAACTCCCAGTTCAAGCATGTTTTAAATAATGAGGTCTTATTTCGCTTGTTAATGAGTAACCCTGACTTTTTTTTTCTCGTCTTTCCCGCAAAATTTTATTAGATCATGTGTGTCGATACAATTCTCCAGCTTCGACCACCAAGCCGATCGAGTGGGCCTGGCTTGCTTACGTCGGCGTGTGAACATTGTGTTTTTCTGTGACGAGACAATGCTGCTATCATTACATGTAATTATGCAGCGGGGGCTTGATAATTATGCGCTGAAATGGACAACTAGAGTAACATCATTGCATTGGTGAATCACCAGGTGGTTATGTGAGTTGAAACAGCATTATATGCCAGACCATGTATATCACGGGATTGTGCCGTGTGCAGGGTCATTACAGTGTTTTAGTATGTGTGTGTGTGTGTTGGTGTCACAGGGATAATCCCCAGCTCATTTGACCTTTTACTTTGCTGCAGATATTGTTATAATAGGTCAATGAGACCTTTCCAGGGGCCATCTTAATGACAAGGGGCTGTTTAGAGCTATTTAACAGTCTGAACACAGTCCAGTCACTGAAGAAAATAAAGACCCTGTAGACCCCCTCACCACCCCCCACGCCTGCTGTTGTTTCATTTCCCCGTCACTTCCTACTCTTCTTTTACTCCATCTAGACATTGCTTGTTCACAAACACCAACTCCACCTCTTGCTCCCACCTCTTGTTCTCTCGCTGTCTCTCACCCCCTCATTCGTTCTCTCTCCCTCCATCCCTCCCTGCAGATCCTCCTCTGTCCCCAGTCGTCCTCCGCTCAGCTGCTTCTTCTTCTCTGCTCGCCATTATTTTCCATTTCACCCCTCTGAGAACAGCAGCTCTTCACCACGAATGAAAAAGACCCCGGATGGGTCTGCCGGGCGGAGCCCATCCCCTGTATCGGTCCCTGTGACCGGGAGCCCGGCGCCCCGCTTCAGTTCTACATGAACGGGCTTTATGTAGTTCAGCGCCACATAATGGACTAGTTATCCATATGCCCCGGAGGGTCTGGCTTAGCGCAGGCGTCAAGCCGAGTTGCTTGAGTGCTGACTGGCGTGCGCAGTGCACACACACACACACACACACACACACACACACAGACACTTCTGAAGATGCGAGGCGGTACCCACATGCCAGCCCCAATTACTGCACATGAAGAAAAGCCTGTGTGCATAGTGTGCGTGCGTGCGTGTGTGTCTGTGCTATTAATTATGAATATGCAGCTTTTCTAATCCTCTGATTCGCAGTCACCAGAACACAGCAAGGCCAATCAGTGACACTAATAACGAGTGTTTTAGTCTTCATTTTCTGCACGCACCAGAGTCCCCGTTTTAATGCACAGGACACATGCACCAGCGCTGTACTCTTCTGTGCAACCGCAATCCAGCTCATTTTCCTGGTTGCATGTCGTAAAAAGCAGAAGGTGCTGTGAGGTCGGTGAAAGCATCAGCAAAACACAAAGAGAGAGAGAGAGAGAGAGGTGGAGGGCAAATCATTGAGTTGTGGGTTTTTATCGGTGGGGGTAATAAACTCAGCATCACCTTTCATGAAAGCTGTCGGTTTAGAAGCCCGAAGAAGAAAAGTCAACAACGATAAGGCAGTGATAAGAAAAAAAAAAAAAAAAAAACGTGGCTGGTCTCAGAATTGAATTAGTGTTGCCACGGCAACTAAGGCATCCTCTCTTTCTCTCTCTCTCTCTTGCCTTTCTTTCTCTTTGTCTTCCTCCTCTCATGTCTTCCTCAGTCGGCCCACGTTCCATTGGATGAACATTTTTTTGCATTGCTTGTTTCATATGTTTCCAGGCCAGAACAGGAAGAGAGGTGGCAGAGGTGGGGGGGGGTGGTGGTGGTGGTGGGGGTCCTCTCCGAGTCGCCGCATTCGGCATTAATCGCGGCGCCGCTACGAGTGGGCCAGACGGCGCGGCGTGCCACACAATAACTGGCATTTTAAAGGTCATCCCCGTAAGGTGGTCCACCATTTGGCACAGGGGGCTGTATGGACGTGGCCTGTGTCCCTGTGTCCCTGCTTGAGTGTGGGCTCACACACCCGAGAGAGGGGGAGTCGAGGTGGGGGTGGCAGAGCGCCGTTGAGCGACATTTTCAGGGAGTCTGCAGCAGAAATGCTGCTTCATATTTTTTTTATATATATATTAGCTTGGTTACAAAGTCTCCGGAGAGCGTGTGGGATTGTGTGGAAATCACTGCAAGCTGTGTTTCATCAGCACGTCAGGAGGAGCACAACTGCCGAACAATGTATGCAATGATGCAAGTTCCCTCGAAAATGTGCCATATATAACACCCTCGGCCAAAACATTTCCATTACGTCTCAGCTCTAGCTTATAAAAGCGCACAACTTGTGATGCTCAGATGAGGCAGTTAAACGCTTGCTGAGTAAACCACCACGGATGTACGATTCCTCGTGCGCGATAACAAGACCTAATAGACCGAAATTCATACAATCACAGATAGTGAACGGTCAGAAAGACGTCTATCAAGAAATCATGGTAATGATGCCCAGAGGTCCCAGGGTTTGCCACAGCAGCTTTGTTTTTGGGATTTTTTTTTTTTTTGGACTGAAAGCAGCACACTTTACAACCCAGAACGTTCTGCAGTGTGGCTTCCTCCTCGTCCCACCGTTGTGCCCGAGTGCCGCACTTAACTGCAAATGTGACCTCTGCTGGTGCTTGTGTTTGCCGCACACGTGCCGTTCCGGTGTTCAGTGCCACCTGTTGCCTCTCTAGGTTCTCCGTGGAGCCCAGCTTGTCCGTGGTGGCCCGGAGATGACAGCTGGGAGGATGGCACGTCCGGGAGATTTAGCTCCCAGCTCTCCGCTTTCCTCGAGTGTGTAAATACGCAACGTATACGGGGCTTCTTTTTGCCTTAATTGCTAGTTAATTAAATAGCACCACGTGCACAGCCCCGGAGCACCATGCGGCACGTACTCTTGCATGGAAGCGCTCTCCACGCACTGGGAACCTGCCAGTATTCCAAATTGGATCACTGTCTCTCTTAAATTGGAATCAGTGTTGAAGTATGGAAGAGACTGGGACGAGGACAGAAAGAACAATTAAAGCATTAAACGCAGCATCTGGGCCAGAGGGAGGGACGGAGGAACCGATGAGGCCGGAGGACGAGGACCGTGTGTTGGCGCCAGCCACCAGATGGGCGCGGTGAGCGCCCCTCTACTAACCAGCCTTCATCGCGGCGCAGACGCCTCCACCGCTGGTCAGGCCGAGACTGAACGTGCTTATTAAGAGCCCGGGATTTGAATGACACATCGAGCTTGTGTAATGCGGAGCCCTTTTAAGTTTATTCGGACTGAACGGTCAACGTACAGGCTGGGTGACAAATTAAAGTCTGCGCTCCAAAGCCATTAGCGGGAAGAATCGTTTCAACTCAATACAAAGTGATTGAGAGTGATCTCTTACCGCAGAGAAACATTTATATCCTGACGTGAGGAAGACAGCGACCTTGTCTACTTGACACAACATCAATGGTTGATGAGTTTGAACGTTATGTGACAATCAGTCACAGACCTCAACACCTGTGGCATATGTTTGGTATACTAATAGCACGTAGTAACGCCATGTGACATGCAGTTTCCTTTGCTGCCATTGGTCCCAATTCCGATCAGTGGCAGCGGGAACGTTCAAAATGAATGCCCTCTGGACGCCATATGGTGGTAGAAACCTAGTGGGTCAGACACTCGCCTGTGAACCAGAAGACCCAGGTTCAAATCCCACTTACTACCATTGTGTCCCTGAGCAAGACACTTAACCTTAAGTTGCTCCAGGGGGACTGTCCCTGTAAATACTGATTGTAAGTCGCTCTGGATAAGGGCGTCTGATAAATGCTGTAAATGTAAATGCCATATGCGTTTTTTCACTGGCATGACCCTGTCACTGTTTAATGTTCGCCAAGATTTCGGCAGAAATTGGTGCCAAGAAAACATGGCATGCAGCATTTATTTGATGGCATCCGAACGTACAGCTGACTGAACACTGGTGCCGAACGCCCGTGTGGATGCTTTGATTTGCTGAAATGAGCAGAAAAACGTTCAGGCTGCGTGCCAGAAAAACGAGGCCTCGATTGTTATTGTGAACACTTTTCTGCTCTCTACGATTGGAGATACGCTGTCCACATCCACCAGAATCATTACAACTCTAAATGAGAATCTGTGACCATGACAATGAGCACTGAACCTGTTCTTGGTGCGCTTTAATGCGGTTTCAGATTTGTTTGTGAACACCTTACATAAACCTGGGCTTGTCGGTGCACTGGAGCCACTGCTTAACACGACCACGCCTCTAATGCTTCAACTATCACTCGAGAAGCTAAATTGCATTAGCATCAGCGGCTCTCCCAATCTGCCGTGAGTTCGAGCAGCTTACAGCCCGGGCAGATGACTTCATAAGAGATACGGGATCGTAATTGGTGATGGGTGCCACACTGGCTGTATTTGGCTCGGTTGTAGAGGAAAATATGCACTGCTCTGTCTCAGAGGGAAGTGTTGACCAGTGTAAGGTGAAAGGCAGTCATTAGGTTGAAAAGAAACGACGTGCACTGTGGGTATTCACACACTTGATGAAAGCGGAGAGCTGGGAGTTAAATCTCCTGGACGTGCCATCCTCCCAGCTGTCGCCCGCATATCGCCTGGTCTCTGCGAGACTCCCCGAAGAAGCCAGGCTCGACAGAAAACAAAAAGAAACAGGCGGCACTGAGGAGAAGTTTTATGGCCTGAGGGGGCGCAAGTGTGGGGCTTGTTTGCTGGTGTAGGGTCTGGTTTTCAGCCCAGTTGTAATGGATACTTGAGAAAGGGGCGTAGTCTCATACTCCATAGACACGCCCCCCGGGGTTTCAGCCCAGTTGTAATGGATACTTGAGAAAGGGGCGTGGTCTCACACTCCATAGACACGCCCCCCGGGGTTTCAGCCCAGTTGTAATGGATACGTGAGAAGGGCGTGGTCTCACACTCCGTAGACACGCCCCCCGGGATTTCAGGGAAGAGAACACTGCCTCTAATCATTCATTAAAAGTCATTTCAGAGGGTCACATGGTCTGTAATTTGCCACCTACGCTCATTTGCATACTCCATATTGTCGTGGTGTTGCTTACAACAGGGACAGGTTTGTACTGAACGATGTAAAACATCAAGACACGACTGCTCTGCAGTCAACTGACAAAGAACGTTTGCGTCAAATCGACGGAAGATTTTAGCTCCACTGCGGCTGCATGGTATCTCTCCTGGCAGAGCGGAGGCTTCTGCTACCATTCTGTGAAAACGCTAGTGCCCCACCCGCCCTGGTACCATGTGGTGGGCTGCCGGGTGGTGGCAGTGTGAGTTGGCATGCTCTCTGTTTCCTCCTGCCACCCAGAGGCCTGCGTGCTAGGTGTCTTGCAGTGGTCTGGCGCCCTGGCATGTTGACTCGGGCAGATCCATCCACTTCTATGGCACTGAATGTTGCGCTTGATTTAGGACTGAGACTTTTTTCCCATCTAGCTTTCCTCTTTCCGTATCCACCTTGAAAGAGAATAAAACACAGAGTCTATTTGTCTTGTTTAATGCAAAAAAATAAAAGCTGGGGTTTGTAGTGCGCGCTGCTCAGCCCGAGAATGGAGGGCAGCCACGAAATCAAAGGGTTCGATCAATAGAAGGTGCCAGATGCCGGTTGCATGTTTGTTTGCTGATGGGGAAACAGGGTTGAATGTGTTTCTTAGATCCTTGCTGTCTGAAGTTGTCTTGTTTTCATGCTACCTGCACACGTGTGACGGCGTAGGCGGCGCTGAGTGACTTGGTGCATTAGGCTCGCATCACTCCACGGTGTTTAGAGATTCCGGTGCTGGTTTTTGATGGGCCCTCGTTTCTCCGCGCTGCTTTATCTTAAAGCACACGCCGCTCGGGCTGCTTACCTCATTTAAATATCACACCATACGCACCGAGCCCGACCTTCAAATGAGACGTCCCCCCGACAGAGCTACTGAATCGGCACATTCCGTCTCCGCACCCATGGAGGAGCGACAGGATGCTGGGCAGGAAGCTCCGTGCCTGTATGTGGGCGGAGTCTGAAGGGTCCGATTTCACCAGGCCAGAAGGGGCCGGTCTGTTGCGGGCCTCGATGTTTCTGATTGCGTACCGTTAATGGCCCGTGGGAGGGAGGTGGGAGGGGATGAATGGAAAATAAGGAGAGAGAGAGCAAGAGAGCGAGATGAAGTAGAAAGTTTTGAAGGGAATGCTTATCAAGGCTGGGTGTGGTTTCGGTGTCAGAAACGAAACCAGGGTCTTTCTTACGGTATTTACATTAGTCCCCTGTGCTCCAGCAGGACAATGAAATTTACGCTGCCAGCTCGATCACATGAGAACAAAACAGTAATTTACATGAGCTAAATCATACTTTTTCCCTTTTTTATGTGCTGAGAGAGGCGAGGGAGTTATTTATATTCTGATTAAACATTTTCATCAAACGACAAGGAAATCGAGCAAAAGGAGAATCAATTGTTTTTCCTTTTCTGGAGGTTACAGAACATAAGCCTTTGTGGATTCATCAATACTTTTTCAGCAGTTCTCAACTACACTTCTCTAGTTCTGCATGTTATTTAATTATCGAGCTCACTTCTACTTGCAGGTTACAATAACAACAATGACCGATTATTGGTCTGATGCATCGATAAATGTGTATTAATCTTAGACCAGCAGGCCTCTGTGTTAGTGCTAAAGTCAACGCCAGTGTTAGCAAATTAACACTTGACATTAATCCAGAAAAGAATGATTTACTCTGGTCCCCAAATCCTCCCACAATTCCACCAGTAAGAGTGTGGTGTGGCAGGTTGCAGGGTTGGTTGCTAGGCAGTGGTGCTTGATGATCTGTGGCAGAAGATAAATGAAGATAACACTGCATATATTATTTTTACTTTTATGCTCTGTGTAAAACAACTTGGCTAGTGTGTTGCTTGTGAAATTTTATTTAAGCAAAGAAAATAGTTGCAGGGTGTGTGTGTGTGTGTGTGTGTGTGTGTGTGTGTGTGTGTGCGGATGGGTTGGGGGACTGAATGCTGCCAGAAAGCCGTTTTTTTACCAGCATAAATATGCATGTAGAACTGATGACATGATGAGTTGTTTTAATGACCCAGGAGAGTCTACAAACCCGGCCTGACATGTTCAGGGAAAAGAGGAGATTTGGTCGCCCTAGCTGACTCTACACAACTTACTTATCAATGTAAAGTCAACATATGCAAATCATTCAACACTAAATATCGCAAACAACCATTAACTCATGCCAAGAGGCATCGGATTTAGTAACGCTATCCTAATTGAACAAGCTGATTAACAGCTCTGGCTTGTACGATGCTTGTGTTGTTTCTGTGCCGTTGGCGGATCTCTTGACTATGTTCTCAGTGTCTTCTGGATCTTCTGCTGTTTGAGTGGCTTTTCTGTGGCTTGTAAGGCTCACTGGTCCTCGAAATGCTCACTGTGCTGTTTGTTAGTGTGTCTGTGGTGTTTTGTGTGGAGGTCTCTGATGCCATTTTGACTTTTCATGGGTCTCTGTAGGCCATTGATGGTTTTCTTGCATGATAAATGTTTCGGGTCACACATGCGTTATGTATCTCGGGGGTGTTGCTTTGGTCATCTGTGTTGTTTGTATGGCATATGCTGTAGTTGATCAGGACCCAAAATAATCTTTTGGGTCTTGTTTGGTGCTTGTGATGCTTTCTGAAGTGTTTTCAGCCCTGCTGTGAAATTTTGCATGGCGTTTTCACACTGAGTGGTTCACAACCCTGTTCTGTTTCCCCCCCCTAATCAAGTCCTAAGGATTATTAATGGGCTAATAATGAAAGTGACAGACTGTTGTGGCTTGGATGCGAAGTTATGGGAAATATATTGGTGACCATAGTTCAACAGATATTCACCATAGTTTTCAGTCATATTTTATCGTAACTTTGTTGTTACAAAACCCTTACATTTTAATGACTTCTGTCATAGTTGGTTTTGAACTTTTTCACAGGTGTCTTCCTTCAACTGCTAACATTCATTGGCTCACAGCTCAGTTCAGTGTGTCGAGTGCAGCAATCAGCAGCGTGTGGCATCATTAGATCAGCTCCTCTCCACGACTCCTCCCTCAGCGCAGAACTCCAGCGCATGCATTCAGGAGAAAGGAGAGGTCAGAGAGAAGGGGGAAAAAACCTGCCCAGAAGGCCTGTAAAGTGTACCGCATTTGTCATGCGGTGTTGCGATGGCGGCTGTGAGCAGTTGTGACGTTGCAGAGTCGCAGCTCTGACAGCAGCAGACAGTGTGTCCTGGTGCCGGTCACAGAGGTTATCTGATGAAGTGCAGTGTGGAACTCTCCAGCTGGAATCTGAATCCGCCACTTCCAGCAGGGCCTACTGAGGACCATTAACTGGCCTCAGTCTGAGTAGTTTATTCCTGATGGAAAGCCACCCGTTATCTCTATTGTTCCTCCTTTCACCCTTACAACTAAGGTGAAGTATGTAAAACCAGGCCATCTTAAACCAAGGCTCAAGGTTATCCTTTCATAAGGATGAATCAAGTGTTGTTCACAATAAATTGCGGACAAAGAGCAGACAAAAATCGCTGTTAACGTACAGCGAATAACTAAAACGTATAAGAATAACTTATTGTATAGAATAACTTAACTAAACTGTATACCTGAATAACCTCAATTTGAAAATACTTGGTTGAAGCACCTTTGGATGTAATTACAACATTTAATCTTGACCTTTGCCCATTGGAATGCATGCTTGGGGTCATTGTTGTGTTGAAAGGTTTTGGGCCAAATGAAAGTGAAAGTGAAGTGATTGGCACTTGTGATACACAGCACACGGTGCACACAGTGAAATTTGTCCTCTGCATTTAACCCATCATCACCCTGAGTGGGTGGGCATGACAGGCGCCTGTGGAGCAATGTGTGGGGACGGTGCTTTTGCTCAGTGGCACCTCAGTGGTACCTTGGCGGATCCGGATTCGAACCGGCAACCTTCTGATTACGGGGCCACTTCCTTAACCACTAGGCCACCACTGCCCCATGTGACCTGTATATAGAACTGTTCACAATTCCCTCCCCTTTAACTGAAGTCCAGTCGAAATGGAATTTTGGAATCGTGGCCAAAAAAAAGATCTACTGGCAGCATTTGTCTGTCAAAAAAAAGTAACAGTCGAGTTTCTAACGTTCTAAAATTAAAACATATGGTGTTGTAAACCTCCTCTTAGAAGTAAACCTTCTTTTTCAAAAAGTTACTCAAGTAAATGTACAGGAGTAAATATAACTCGTTACTAAGAAAAAACTTAGTGGGAGATTGTTGTCATGTGAAGTACAAAACCAGTACATGCCATTTTTTACAAGGGTGTGTACACTTTTTAAATACACTGCATATCTCTTGTGTTCATGGAGGTCTCAACATTGTGAAACTGGTTGCATTCTTTGGACACCAAATTGGTACTTTTTCTCTTCTTTCATGAAATGTTTTGTTTGTCTCTGTGATCATGCTGCTCCAACATTTGCTCACTGAATTATTAATCATGAAAACTAAGAGCAAAACAGTTTAAATACATTTTGTCACTACTTTCAAGACATCAATCCCAAGCCAGCCCTTCCATTCTTCTTAACATCTCACCATCTGTCAGGGATTCCAGTCTGCTGTATGCTTTCATATACTTTCTTCCTTTATTCTTCCCATTCTGTGCACCACACTTTTCTCTCTTCCCCTCATTCCCACTGCTGCACACACCTCATTTCCATTGTTTTTCTTTCTGGGCTCTGTTAGGCATTTGAGAAAATATCTTTTATAATATAATATAATTTTCTCTTACTCAATACCCTCAACCACTTAATCTTTTTACTCAGGGTGGCGGAGCTCATCCTGGGACACTGGGCACAGGGCACCAGCCCACCAGAGGGTGCACGGACACACACCCTATTAACTCACACACTCACACCTACAGTTAATTTAGAGTCACCAATCTACCTAGTGCACATGCCTTTAAACGCGGGAGGAAACCAGAGAACCTGAACCATCTCACGAGGAGAGCATGTAAACTCAAATTCACAACCTTGGATTGTATGCATTAGGTGCTGTGATTACTACAGCCTCTCACCTCCAAAGACATGCTAGGTGAATTGCCGACTGTTCAATGTCTGTAGAAAGGAGTGTGTGAGTGAATGGTGGGGGTGCATGCCCTATGGTGAGCTGGCGCCCCACCCTTTGTCCCAGGGATGGGCTCCATCAGCCTTCAGACTGTCTTCTGAGGACTAAGAAGACTGGAAAGAGATTAACTGAGTAAAATAAACGAACAGAATTAATGAAGCTTCACATGTGGATGCAAATGAACCTTTTCAAAACACATAAACAGGGCGGAGTCCATGATGTGCCTGCATCTGGAGTTGTTTTTTTCTGGACACGGAGACAGATTAAATGAAAAACTCAACAAGTGTGAAAGCAAAAGTAATATGGACTGTACATTTTTTATTTCAAAAATGAGTCTTTCCCTCACCTGTATATGTATAATAGCAAACTGAAATGTTAAGAATAAATTGTGATTATTTACAAAATAGGCTATTAATTATGCTGAAACTTTTGAATCACTTTAAATATTAATCGTGTTATATATCAGAAAGGATTTTGAAATTCATGCTCTAGTTGCAAACTGGACAAGTTTGCAAGAGCAAGTGAAGAAATGTCTTTAAAAGGTGGAGCAAAGGATGAAAAGGGAAAGGCGGAAAGCCAAAAACAAGGCACAGGTGCGATCAGAGAACGTTATGTCACAGATGTCACCTATTGTCCCAAATGTCCCATAGTTCCCCCGGTGGCAAGTATGCTACCGCTGAACACTGCCTGAAGAAGCATTTCAAATATGTAGTGCTAGATATTTATATTACATTCATTGTGCAGATGTGAGCAGGTTGCACATTTGGACGTACCTCACCACCATCTTACCTGCCCTGACCAATCATGGTTAAGAAAAATGACCAGCACTGACTGTAACAGTGAAAAGGTGTAAATTTACCCCTCAAAACGAACATGCCCTCTCAATTAACTGTGAGAGGAACTGTGAGGAAATAAGCCTGCAGAAATTCCATCTGTATACAGTCTATATAGTAATGATGAATGATAATAAGTAACATTAAGTATGATTAATGATAATAAGTAATAATGAGGTGTTACAGCACATGCCTCACATCTATCTTTATTTTATTTTTTGAAGACATTTAATTCCTTATTGACTCTCCATGTGGTTGCAGCAGCTTTTACAATATGGCAGATATTTGAGCACCCTGTGAAGAAGTGTCACGTCTCTGACCTGCTTTAACTGGTGACAGACATGTGACGATATTGTTTTGCCCTAAACATGATCCGTGCTTGTCACTTTTCTTAATTTATTTTATGTCCATTATACCCCGTACAACACTGTTCTTATTTTTGTTGTGTGTGTTTTCCAGCCTTAAAGTTTTGGCCTTGAACACAAGGGACGACATTCTGGAAACTTTAGCAGGGTAGGCGGGGCAAACGATCCCTATTCCACAATCACAGCACTGGGCTTCTCTGCTTCATTCCTCACCACCTTTCAGTTTAAATCGGTGGGCAAACACGGCCGCTGGAGCCCCTCCAGCATGTGAAGAATTCCTGTTCCTTCCCTTCCCTTTCTCACTCTCTCTCTTTTCTTCTTAAAAACAGAGTTTTTAGCCCACAGCAAAACCTTTTCAAACCTTCCCTTCTCCCCCATTTCAGTCACGGTCTTTTGCCTGATGAATTGCCCTTTTTATCCTTTTCTCAGCAGTTCCCTCTTGTTTGCATTTGAATTTAGTGGCATGATGCCATGCATCATAAAAAAAACCCTGATTAGATTAGAAAACCTACTATGATTTTTTAAAATCTGTAACTAGTTTACAACCACAAATAAATTAATAAAAAACAATATTCTACAATATTTCTAGATTTCATTTTTTTTCAACAAACGTCATCTTTACATGCTTCTGTTTTCAGGCGAGCCGATAGGCGCCGTGTTGCGATCTAATGATCGAACGGGGGCTGCTGTAATGGTGGAAAGTAATATTGCAGCTTTTGGGAGAAGTGATCTGGAGATGTTTACCTGAGTGAGCACTACCTTTTTCACTGCTTTTAGTGCAATTAAAAGCCATTGCAAACTCCATTAAACCACCCACAGTAATACGCAGTTTATTCATGTATATAGTTCGCATGGCACCGCTTTTCATCACCTTCCATAAATCCGATTGTTCGACCCCCATGTTGCGCAGTGCTCTCAGTTTGTCATGTTGTAAACAAGGCAAACATTATTGCCTTATAATTTGTAGGGGAGATGAGGAACATTTCCCCGTAACCTTTGTTTCCAGAGCTCTGAGTGCATTTGCATTGCTCGGCATCGAGTGTGTAGATTAATTCTCTACCTCTGTGCCGCGCCTGCATGCAAAGGTGCTGAGGCTGGGGGCCCTGGACGAGTGCAGATAAGCAATGCAGGGTGGATGGAGGGATGAGGGGAGAAGTGGAGCTGAGGAAGATGAATGGAAGGGTGAGATGAAAGAGGAGGAGATGGAACGATCCGGAGCCGCTGTGTCTTAATGACTCACACGGGTTCATTCCACCTGCACAGAGCTGGGAGATTTGCTAGTGATGAATAGCTCAATTTGATCTGCTTCAATTAGAGGGGAAACTGTGCATGCGGCTTCACAGGAGATGGGAGGAAAACACACTTGTTGTTCTGCCGAAAGTGAGCAATGTGTATGTTTGTGTCCTGCTTTAATCGTGGTATAAAAAAAGACCATCCCATATGCTCGTCGCATTATAATATCTATGATCAAATGACTTATTATGACTGACTTATGGCATGTTTCGTCCGGGAGAACCACCTGATTTCATAACCAGAGGCTATGGTAATGGTGCTATTTTGAACATCTTACATCATAAGTCTCATGCAGGGCAGCACACTGTTGCCAGATATACAGTTTTTTCAGCCCAGAATGATCAACAATGCACCAAAATACACACAACAATCTTATTTTTAACTGCCATAACTCACTGTAACCTATGTACATTTTAAAAAAGGTTTATCGCTTTATATTATGGAGGACATAAATATTATATATAATTTAAAATGTCACAATCTGGGGAGATTGGCGTTTAAACCTTTTTTGTATCAAAGAGATTAAAGCCATGTGGTCCAGGATTATGAAACGTGTTACGTATGAATATTGCTCATCACTGAATCTCTTGTGTTGATGCCCATCCCTGTATAAGATCAACTCCTACTTTACGCCTCTAGCACCCTGCAGGAGGGATGCACTTCTGATTCTGATGGTAAAATAGAAAATTGCATAACGCTGCATCTCAAGTTGAAATAGGGCCATACAAGTCATTTACACCTCATGTTAAGGTCATTTTCATATTCCACCAACCTGACGAAACCCCTCTCTAATAAACCCAGCCACAACATTGTGCCCTTGGGCCGAAGCTGAAACTGGTGAATTGGCCTTAGTTGCGAGTGTGAGATAAATTATAAATGGGTGTAGACAGGATGTGTATGTAGTGTGCATCGTTCTCGCGACACTTCACCGTCCGTTTTCCGTTGCTACGGTCAACTTGTGTGTCTTGATTATAATGTTGGCCTGTCTTTCCTGGGATCAGAGACAGTTTGCTCAGCAAATCCCGTCACTCAGCTCTGACATTTCGTCTCCTTGCCCATCTGGGAGTTTCTGATGTGTTGCCTGATGCTCAGGATTAAAATAAATAGATAAACCAAAGAAAGAACCACTCGTTCGTTATCTTGAAACAAACTACCCTTTTTGTTCATATGAATTATTTGTCACCCAGACTACGATCTTTAATTAGGAGGAGACCAATGATTGAGGCCTCTCACTCTGTTTCCTCATTCTTGATTATGTCTGTCAATATGTCTCATGCGCGGACATGACTAGAAATCCCGTTTCTTTCTGATTTTGATTATTACATTTCAAATCCTGAGCACCATACAGTAAACAAGCCCCACCCCTAGCGGCCAGCGCTTCATCATGCGCTAGTTGCAAGCCTGCGCCCTGAATAGGAACAGCTATGGGCTGTAATCTTTATGTTTCTGTACACAGATGATCAGTCACTAGCTCTTCTTTTTGACAACCTCTGACCAGATCTGTGCTGCTCCTGTGAATACAGTTGCAGGAACCCTGTCCATCACTTGGCTCAACAATCATACTCAGTCATGCAAATGCAAATGCATTCTTTTATTTACAGAAGAATATATCGAGCACTGAACAAGGAACCGACAATACCTGTTGTCATCTATTATGCTACTAGAACGCATCCATAATTATTAGGTTTGGAGTAAGAAAATCAATGTACTCTCAAGTAGTTGGGCTTTGCAAACAGGATTATGAGATATTAAGTCAATTATGAGAGTCTATCGTATATCATTCTTCTCTATGATCACATGAGTGGCGACAAGCTTCCATTTTATGGCTGTAACAGGGCTGGCGATAAACTTGGGCCCAGAACAGTGTGCGCCGAGCAGCGCTGCGCCTCATTTGGCGGTGATAACGCTTCTGAGCTGCGAGACCAGCAAAATGACGGAATGAGGGAGGAAAAATGGATCGCGGATGAGTTGCAGATTTTCCTCGTGAAAATGACAGCAGCGAAAGACTTGGGCATAAAGAGAAGGAGTGGGGATTCTCCCAGGAGACTTTTATCTCCTGCGCTGAACAGCTGCAGTTTTCGGGTGGGGGCAGAGAGTGTTAAGTGCCCCTTTTATAGAGGGATTTTGAGCTCTGTTCCTTCTCTGCTAAATGCCATAAATGTAAATGCTCCTGCAGTGTCAGCTTGATTTGATTGGTTTGTCTTTTTATTACACATTTATATGTCCACATATGTATATTGACATTCACCATAGTGCGGCTAATAATGATAGTTATTAGCACTACAAAATTATTTATAATACTGTACAGTACAGGCCAAAAGATTAGACACACCTTCTCATTCAATGTGTTTTCTTTATTTTCATGACCATTAGCATTGGTAGATTCTCACTGAAGGCATCAAAACTATGAATGAACACATGAGGAGTTATGTACTTAACAAAAAGTGGCCTCCAAAGTCACCGGACCTGAACCCAATCAAGATGGTTTGGGGTGAGCTGGACCACAGAGTGAAGGCAAAGGGGCCAACAAGTGCTAAACACCTCTGGGAACTCCTTCAAGACTGTTGGAAAACCATTTCAGGTGACGACCTCTTGAAGCTCATCGAGTACATAACTCCTCATGTGTTCATTCATAGTTTTGATGCCCTCAGTGAGAATCTACCAACGTAAATGGTCATGAAAATAAAGAAAACACGTTGAATGAGAAGGTGTGTCCAAACATTTGGCCTGTACTGTATCTTATCAAGACCATATTGTACAAAATATGCAACATATGTATAATATGTATAATATATGTATAATATATATTGTATGAGATTTAAATACATTTTTTGTAAAATAAAAATGTAACTGATTATCCCCATATTTTTTTGACCACTCTAGCACATGAATACATGCTGATGTTCTGACATACATGCACTTATGAACACATACAGAAGACAAATTCTTTTCCCCACAGAACACACAATTGTGCAAATATAGAGCATGGGTCTGTGGACAGGAAATGCATTGTGGGTCGTGCTGAACTGCGCTTGCAGCGGAGCGTGTTATTGGGCTCTCTCATGTTCACCTGTCAGGACGCAATGGGGCCTTTCTGCGGGCACTTTCCCAATTCAGCTGCGGCTGCCACATTAACTTCAGACTGTGAGGGCCACTCTCCTGCTCGCCTCAGAGAAAAAAGGCCCCCGTGCCGCACTCCCGGACTATTCTTCACCTGCCAAACGTGGCCTGGCCACGTTTCCCATCACAAAGGAATTTCAATCGAATGGCCCCATCAAAGGAGTAGCTAACATCCATGGTCAGTCCAATCCCATAAAATGTAATAACACTTGGGGTACTTTGGCCTTTGTGATTGGCTAATGCTGATCTCATGTGATAATAAGTGTGCTATCAAGTAAGGGTATACATTTTACATTATATAGCTCCATTTCATCATAGCAAAACCTCATTTACTCAAGCTCGTTTCATTTGGTTAAGAACCTAATCTGCTGGCTGCTAATGTACACGGCATCACTGAGAAATGAGTTATTCTATGTTGCTTTATGTGTTAAATTATTGTAATTGTAACACTCTGTTACAATTCTGTTTTGCATTGTGCATTCTCTCTGTTTTCCAGCTTTCGAAATCTAAAGTGAAATAGCATTCATAAATAAAAAAATTCTACATCTCAGTGTTTAATATTCTTCCAGTTGGTTTGTTCAGGGTTTTATTGTAGTAATTATTATTTGCCATTTATTTTTCATTGTATTGATTTTGGATGCAATGGTGTCTCTGTTTACATCGTTGTGAATTATTGAGTGTCATTGTAGTACACCAAGATCGTGTTCCTCCTGACTAAGATTCATGAATGGACATTTTCCTGCATTTGCTTTTTATTTTTTCCCCCTTCGGGTCATTAACGAGTCTCATGAGCATGCATGGTGCAGCATTGCATGAAAAATGTGCGTGGTAGTATGAGCACAGAATGTGTGCGACTTCAGCACGCTGGAGTGTCATATGAACTCTTGTGGCACATCACTTTTTATTCCCAGTTTTCCTGTTAGTTTTATTTATTTATTTCCCCCCAGTTTTCCATTCTGCCTCCTCAGCACCATTGTTCAGCCCTACTCCAGCTCTGCCCTCACTTGACACTTCTGTTTTTCTGCCACAGTTGGCAAATTGCTCTGTATCAGAGCACAGCTCCGGAGTCCATGCTTCGCCCTGCTAACTTCGCGACATGGAATAAAACAGGAGAAGTGAGATGAATGCTTGTCCCCGGCATCAGTGTGCACCGCGCGACTCGCGCTCCAACCACGGCCGCATTTGTTTAGCGAATGAGTGCCCTTCCCCAGCGCTGCTATACGATGCGACGGGATGCCAGGATGCGGGAACAACTGTGGCATGCCGGCTCGTGCTCGGAAGGGCGTGCTGAAATCAGCCTGGTCACCAATGATGCCCTGCTAATCGGAGGCGAAGGTTTTCTGGCAGTTTCGAGCACTTTGCCAGATTTTACAAGAGAAATAAGCAGCCAGGAATCTGCAAACGAGCCCAAAACATTAACAGGCCAACTCTCCGCAAGGAACCGTCTCGATCTCGATCTTCAGGTAACAATCGGACTGAAAAATGTGCAAACAACTCGTCCTCTGACAATACAAAAGAACTGATGTCACCTTTAACATATTCACCTTGTCAAATGTGTCTATGTATCGCTTTGAGGAGATATTTAGTGATATTTTGAGGAGATATTTAGTGATATTTTGAGGAGATATTTGCCACCGTCTACGGGTCGCTAGCGTATTTTGACGGGAGGGCGACGAGGGGGGCAACAAAAGCATTTTGTTTTCTCAGTCAGAAAAAAGTCTCTCAGACTTTTTGAGAACATAATAATAAAGTGACGTGATTGTCACTTGTGATACACAGCAGCACAGCAAACGGTGCACACAGTGAAATGTGTCCTCTGCATTTAACCCATCACCCTGAGTGAGCACTGGGCAGCCATGACAGGCGCCCGGGGAGCAGTGTGTTGGGACGGTGCTTTGCTCAGTGGCACCTCAATGGCACCTTGGCGGATCAGGATTCGAAAAACTTCTGAATATGGGCCCACTTCCTTAACCACTAGGCCATCACTGCCCCAAACTAAGCATAGTTAAACATAGAAATTCTTCTAAACAATAGAATGAAAACCAATATTTTGGCTTGGGGATCAGACACTAGCAAACCCACAAAACCTAGTACGTTTTAGAAACATGCGTACCCGAGACCTCTGAAGAGTCAACCTATGGAGAGTCAAGCCTAGAATTCCTCAAAATGATCCAACCTAGGCAGCAACTTAGGGCCAGTCCATCACTGTCAGCGCATGTGGGGTCGTATCCTGCTGTCAGTGCAGCAGAAACAGATGGACTCCTTGCCTCTGTACTGATTTAGCCGGTGTGAACTGTGCCTATCAGAGTATTTCTCCTTCAGCCTGCTGAATTTGTATCGACAGAAATCAAGTGAATGGAGCCACTGTGTTCTGTCACACAACAGAGTCCAGATTTTAAATCGAGTGGTCAGCTTCATTTCATCCATTCACGGGAGCAAAATTGACCGCAGATGAGTTAATTACACAGACCTGAGTTGAATCTCAATTACATTCACAGTGCAGACGAGAGAGGAGAAACAAAAAAATAACTGTTCATGGAAAGAACTGGCTCAGCCTTGCTGAAATGGCACAGTTCCCTCCATCCATCTGTGCACATTTCTGTGCTCAGCATGTTAAGGTTAAGGTCCCATTATGCACCAGTGCTGCAGTGACAGTATTCATTGGAGACCATCTTCAAAAAGTGCTGAATGTTCAGCGAAGGTCCAAATGGAGTGGAAACAATCATATTTGCCGAGTGTTCCGCAGCTGTAATTAAACAGATGAAAGAAGGCATTGATCTGTCTGTTTCAGCTCTACACTGGCCTTCAGGCCTCTATTGTACTCACGAACAGAAAAAGGAATCGGGTGAAGCACTGTGAAGCTCACTTAAGGATGAACTGAGCTCGCCATTTAATGCCTTTTCCTTCCTCTTCTCCCTGTCTTCCTGTCAATCTTTCAGTCATTCTCTCGGTCCATCTCTGTTGCGTTTTCTTTTTTTTTTTTGCTGATTATTGTCTCTTATAAGCATTGAAACATCTGGTTCAGCATGTGCAGTTGTAGGTGATGAGTTGTTGGTTCTGGAAAGGAGCTGGATCCCTTGACTAAAGTGTATGTGTATGTGTAGATGCGGGCGAGTTTGTATTTATAAATTGTTCTACACACTGTGGCATTTTTCCCCGGTAGTGGTTTGTATGTAATAAAGTGAAATAAAAGTCAAATTCTCTCTCAGTCTTACCCCGTTTTCTCAATTGTTCTCTCGTTTGTACTCTAATTTCAATGTCTTTCCTTTATCTTGCTCGGTCCCACTTTGTTCTCTCTTATTTTTTTATTTATTTTTTTTAAGTGACGATGATGTTTGAACATTTGACGGAATCATAATCCAGTATTACTAGTATGGGCAAGCTGCGAACACTGCTTTGATGAACAGGCTGTGAGGAACATTTTTAAAGGGTCTGCAAAGGGACTGGGGACACTATTTTCAAACTGGCGCTAGGCGCAGCACTAAGCATGAGGCTCGTTCACTGGTCTAAGGTAAACAAAGGGTTTTCTCATTGTCAGGATCTTATTGTCTGCATTCCTGTCCTTAATGTTTACACGTTTGTTAATATTCCTCCTTTCTTTCCGCAGCCTGTGAGCTGATGAACAGAGGTATCCTGGCGCTGGTGAGCTCCATCGGCTGCATGTCTGCCGGCTCGCTGCAGACCCTGGCCGACGCCATGCACATCCCGCACCTCTTCATCCAGCGCAGCCCGACCGGCACGCCTCGCTCCAGCTGCCCACCCACCAGCCGCGGCCGCGCCGATGACTACACGCTCTTCGTGCGCCCGCCCGTCTACCTGAACGACGTGATCTTCCAGGTGGTCAGCGAGTACAGCTGGCAGAAGTTCATCATCTTCTATGACACAGACTACGGTAAGAGCCCGGCGGCGTGGCACGGCGTTGGCCCGCGTTGGCTGTCTGACTGACTCTCCCAGGACTGTTAGGAGGTTAATGTTAGCTCTCGCTCGGGTGTTAGCACTCAAATGTTACATCTGCAGTCAGCCGACGTGCGCCTGGAGACCCAGTGTCAGCAGATTAGCACTGCAAAACTCCTCAGATGTCCTACCCTGCAATCAATGAGTCTTCATTATGTGTGTGAGAGAGCGAGTCGGAGTGTGAGAGAGTTGGAATTTGAGACATAAAGACAGAAATGGAATAAAAGATTAAGTGTGTGTGTATGTGTGAAGTGTGTGAAGCAGCCCGAAGAAAGAAAGAGGGGATAGATCTCCTCTGAAAGTGTCCCAGTGGAAAGCGTATCTCGCTGTGGTGAGCGCCCAGAGTGAGTAAGTAAGCAGACGGCCTGAAGTGAAGAGGGTGAGTCTTCAGCTGTTGTTCAGTGACTGACTTAATGAAGCCCCAGGGAGCAAACCAACCCCCATACCCTTATACCCCTTCCCACGACACACACACACACACATATTCATATACAAATGTGCAATACCACGTGGTTCACCATGTAATGGCTGAAAACGGAGCCAAGGAGGCCGATTTGCAGTTGTTTGGTTATGGCCGCAGTGTAAGACATGCCTTCAAACACAGGCAATCACAAAAAAAATACAACCGACATGTCTATTTTGTTTGGCCTTTATTTGTGTTAATTAACTGTTCATTTCTGGTGTCTTTGGTTTTATTCTGGCAATATCAGAAGAAAAATGGATAAAAATTAATCAAGTATTGTCATGATGGCTGGACATGGCGAGGAAGGAGGACACATACGCACGACGTCACAGGACAGGGGTTTAATACATAATACAAAGGACACTCACTACACAATGACCTGATGGCGAACAGACACGAACAGGATAGTTTTTTATAATTATATAATCATACAACAGGTGAACACGATCAGGGAACATTACACCAGACAAACATGAAACTCCGCTCCGAACTCCGGATCCGGAGTCACCCCTGCCGGTCCGGATCATGACAAGTATGGGAAAGTGCATGTGTGTCTGAGGAATTATACAATTTAGTGCTGCAACACTGGGGCAGTGGTGGCCTAGCAGTTCGAACCCCGAGCTGCCAAGTTACCACCGAGGTGCCACTGAGCAAAGCACCGTCCCCACACTCTGCCCCCCGGGCGCCTGTCATGGCTGCCCACTGCGCACCAAGGGTGATGGTTAAATACAGAGGACACATTTAGTTGTGTCACCGTGTGCTGTGCTGCAGTGTTTCACACTGACAGTCCCTTCACTTCACTTACTACTCAGTGCAAAGACACAGGGTCAGTTTCATTGAGTAAAACTATACTCATAGTTTAAAGGTTTTAAATGTGTGGTAAGTGTGAGTAGGAGTGTTTTGATATAATATTTACAGATATTTTTGGGATTATTAAGCACATTATTGATCTTAGTTTAGATACAGTTAAAATTGTATTATAAAACTGTGTTGTAACACTGGGAGCCAACTAGTTTAGGAGCTTTCCCCAGGTTCTCACCATCCAATGGCATTCACACAAGGTGAACTGGATGCAGGTGTGAGTGTGTAAGGGAATGGAGTATACGCCCTGTGATGAGTCCCTGCCCTAAAACCAGAACTGTATACTTAATTATATGTTGTAATTATCTTTTAATCTGTAATTTTATGTTGAATAATGCCTTCTTGACTTCCTACTATTCCATGACATAAACACTCATACAGAACAGGACTGAATACCAGCGAATTGAACATGTATTTGTACATTAAGAGACCCAGTAACCACCCAGCCTCTGCATTGTAGACGTGCACTATGTGGCTAGATGAGGCCTAGACTGTCCAGGGCTTTTATTCCTTAATGTCATGGGCCTTGGCAGCCATAATCCTTGATGAATAGAAATCTAGCTGCATGCATCAAACAGCAGTGATAGCTGGCAACATTTTTTCCACGTTCTCTCTGTATTCATCAAGCGTGCATGACAGCATATGAAACTATTGTTGCTGAAGAATTTCATTAAGAAATAAAAGTGTGAGTGATTTAATTGAATCAGGCAAACAACAATGGTTACTAATTTAAGCTCCTGCATAAGGTGCTGCTGAGGCTACAAACAGAACTGACTTAGAGATGAAAGGTTAAGGATGCTGGTCATGTCACGTCTGATTTCAAAAGAAGCAGGGCAATGGCTTCCCATCAGTGCCGCATTTTGACTCTATGTAGTGGTACAGTGAGATTTTTGTTTTATTTGATACTTTCCCGGAGACCAGGATGCTGTAAAACTCCTGTCAATCAGTTTTAAATAAATCAAGAATATGACTTAATATAACCAGCAACTGGCTGGTAGTGGGGAGTCTAATTTGATGCATTTCCCAAGAGCTTTTGCCTTCAGTACTGTGATGCTGAGGCCGCACTTCCTCGGGGGAAATATGCCGAAGAGCGGGTTTCAGCCCGTGCTGTGATTGATTTTCATTTTGAGAGTGCGTGGATGACCAAAAATATTGTCAGTCGTGGAACATGCAGCACAAGACATGTTAAGACATGGAGAGTGTTGTAAAGAAGGAGTTTGCTGGCTGGCTCACCAGAAACTACCACTTTTTCCCTGAAGAGTTCTTCCTCTGAAGTCAAATGAAAATGACTTGGGGAGAAATTCTGTCATGTTGAGCGCTAATGTAATTGAATTGTGCTTTTGATTCTGTTCTGAATATCGGAGTAGCATTCGCTTTAAGGCCATTCGACTAATGGGCTAGGGTCAGCAGGGGAACATTTTGCGGAAAAATGCCATGAAAGAAGTCAAACATCTCTCTCTCTCAAATGCATGCAAACAAAGAGAAAGAGTTCAAAATGTCCAAGGGCCTGAAATGTGTCATTGTCACCTTTTCACTGGGATTTCAAAGGCCAGCAGCAGCATTGAGGATCACGTACAACCACGAATAATCACTGGAATGAGCTTTTCCACTTCACACTAGATAACAATTTAATTAGGATTCTGCCAACAACAGACTCCTGAATGCATGCAAATTGTCCAAAGAGGGAAAATCAGACTTTGGAATGGTTACCTTGATATTTCTGTTGCAACCAATTAAGCAAAGCTAAAAGGACGTCCATTCATTACTAATAAAAATGAATTATAAAAATGACACTTTAATTATGTCTTAATAAGGCTGTTCATAGGTCTGTTGAGGAAATAAAAGTTGCACAATACTTCGTTTATTATGTCGTCCATCGAATTTTTTCTCTAAAAGGGGCTTATTGTTGCTGTGCAGTTTTAAATTACAGATACATTTTTTGCATACTGCTGGTATAAAACCGGTATAGTCCATTCGAAACTGCATGTCTTTGGACAGAAACCTGGAGCAACATGGACTGAGGGTTTGAGTACGTTCAGCAGGGACGTGTGCTTTTGTTTCCTTTTGCAGCGTTTCTGGGTTTAGCTAGTGAACAGACATCTGAACTGGCTCGGGATTTGCAGCAAATAAAAGAAAGAAGTGAAAACCTTTGCTCTGTGTATGTGACCGCAGCGGCACTACAGAGATGAATATAGGAGAGTGGCGCCATTCCACTCCAGAAGGGGATCCGTAATTCCACAGCCATCTTGCTGCAGTCACTTAGTGCAAGATTTATCTCAATGTTGGCCCAGCCCTCAGTGCCACTGCTGAGGTGGAGCCCAGCTCCCTTTGTTGGTTAAAAAGGCCCCAGACTCCCTGCTCGCCGTCTCTCAGATCCACCCAAGTTTTTCCTCATGAGGTCCCTCTGAAAGATTTATTGTGCCGCCAATTTTGTATTTGTCCTTTGTGGAGAGTTGCTGTGAAGCATGCTAAAAGCATTAGACACAGAAGAGCTGCTGCAGGTTCTTGGGGATTGATGGGAGTGGGAGATGCATGCAGACACACACACACACACACACACACACTCTCTCCTCTTTCTCTCTCTTTATCGCTCATTCTCATACACCCATCGTAACATTCAGATGTTCTTTCTCTCTCTCCCTCTCCCATATATACAATATATATATATATATATATACACACACACACACACACACACACACACACACACACCACAGCATATGGACATATGAACACACTCTCACTCTGACACATGTGAGCATGTACACACACACAGCCACTTGTAGACACCCTTATGTACATACTCACATACACACCCTGAACCTTCGAGCCCTCGGGCTTAATGGAATTGGGGATGGCTGAGCTGTGGCTGCAGACATTTCTATACGTGAGCAGAGAAGACAAACCAGGGTTCTATTCCCTTCTGCTCAGAATAATGTTGTAAGAGATGTTCCCTTATGATTTGTCAAGTAAGTTGAGGAATACCGATAAAGTCCAACCTTGAAAGGCCCTAAGATCATTCATTCATTGATTTGTTGGTTTATTGATGAGGGAGTTAAAAAGAATTTCACAAAAATAACAAAATCGTAATTGTTTTTGTATTGCAGTGCAGCACACTAAAATAGTCATAAAAAGTGTCCTTTATCACAGTAATTACCGCTCTTCTTCATTAACATTGTGATTGCCTCAGTCCAAAAACGCGGAGTAGGTCAGTTGTCTGCACCCGTGGAACGGGACTTACCCCTACATCATTCGGGATGCTGCTCAGTGTGCACCGCATCAAAAAAGGTTTCACACAGCATCACTCAGGAAATTTGATTTGATTTGGCACATTATTGTGTGCAGTGAATTGCATTAGTGCCATTTACGCCCAGTAATGAATATTGTTGGGCGGAGGAGCCTGTTTGAAAGCACATTCATACAGCTTGTTTCAAGAATGGCGTTTGCACACTGAAGACAGCAGACATGTCGGCCAACTGTCGGTCAAACTCAGATCAGTTGGAGTTGAGCGGTAAAGTCAAAAGGGTTCATGGGGTAGTGGGATGGCCTGAATTTGGATGATTCGCCAGGCCATCACAACTATGGCAATTGGCATCATTTATATTTACGATAAAACAAGAGATGTAACAAAGTAGACCAATTGAACGGCTATTGTCTGCGTGCTGCATATATTAAAAGATTTCTTTTGAAATGTATAAACACAGATGTCCACTTGGCATGCATTTGTCTGGATTGGAGAGGGTTAGGGTTACACAGACAATGGGGTTCATGGAAAATGCGCTCTGTTCATCAATCCTTTTTATGGGCAATATATCAAGCAGATATAGAACCGTTTTCATTTTCGTATGGAACCACGCGAATCCCAGGAGACCGTGAACACCATAGTGGGAAAAACGGGACACTACTTTTCAGATAACCCTGTGTCCTGGTGCCACCCTCGCATGAATAATCACTTTAAATCCTATAATTCTTAACAAGGCTTCCTGCAAACACAAATACATCCTGCAGCAGAAAATCACGTCTCACTCATTAAATGCTCGCCCATTCGTTAAAATTAGGACAGCTTTTTGAGACAGCGAGTCCTTGCACATTATGGCAGGATTAATACGTGCGAAACTTTAACGATCAAGATGCTTTGCTGCAGCTGGAGATTGGTGACAGAGGGATCCGCATTGAAGCTAATGATAATGGGGATGCAAATGCTAATTATAATTACATGTATGTTTGCCGACAGATTAAAGGCGGCCCATTTGTTAGTTAGTGCAAATTCTGCGTCTCTGCTTTAGCTCATCATCTTTAGATATGTACCCGATCTGACCCATTATGAGCCTAATGATGACTTAGCTTTATATCAGCGTCATTGTGAATTTATAGACCCGTAAAGAGTGTTCATGTTAATGAGCCGCACACATTAGCAAACTGTTTCCTTGCCCTCACCGTTCGGTTTTACCAGGCTGTAATATGCTGTCGGAGCTGTCATTGCATCCCTTGTAAACACTGTCTGCCAAGCTGCCATCCGTGCGCATAGACTGCCGGGGCTTCTTTCTCCGTGTCCTACAGTAAAAACACAGGCTGGTGTCTGCTTGGAGCCCTGCCCCTCCGCAGGAGCTGTGGGAGGGTAACCAGAGGCCTAACCGGCTTCACGTTTCCCTTTAAATCAGGGCCAGGGCACAGATGGAGGCTGCAACGGCGCAGTTGGCCACACACACACACACACACACACACACAACACACTGCACACTCGTCCTCCCCCAAACCTCTTTCCACCCCTCCTGGAGCTGAACATCCACTGGCGGACTGCTTAGTGGAGGCGCTGGAGGCGATGACCCAACTAATTAATCCTAGTGTGGGGGGAATTTTCCCTTCTTTCGCTCTCCTCTCTCACTCTGACATTCCCACTCGGAGTCCCGGAAGTGCAGCGAGAGCCCTGCCATGGTACAGGTGTGCAGCTACGGAACATGTTCATTCACTTATTGCTCATGCAAACAATGTGGTGGGATATTTGGACTAGTTCACTAATCTTAATTCTAGGGATGCACCAATTGACTGATTCTATTTTTCGGTTTGTTTTTTTGTGTAACCATTACTGATTTCCGCTGAAAATTAAATTTTCATAACCAAATTATTCTTGAACATAAAAAGAAATAAAAATACAAATAACTTTACAAAAATAATGGCTGCAGTACAGCTGAGTGAAATTCACAAGAACATAAAGATGAATCACTATGAAGATGATTCTTTGTGAATATTTTCTCTCTTTCATCATTTTAACATTATCTTATTGTCACTAGCTAGGTGTCACATCCAGGCGCTGCTGGACCCTTTATAAGTGTGTATGATGGAGACGATGGTGGTTCCTGCCTTGACGTGTGTTCACACGTTAATGTGTTTTCTGAGTGCTGAAGGGTTTTTGAGTTTGCCAAATTCACTTGATTCATTTTCCTTTTCAAGACCATTTGTGAATAAGGTCCTTTTTCCAGATGCATTCCAATGCATTTACCTCATGTCTCAAATCATGACTTCTCTTTATCATTCTAAATATTTCAAGCAACATTACCTCTTCCTCGATCCCTTTGACTGCTTGTGCACGCTAAGCTGCATAGAAACTGGGTCTCTCTCTCTTCATTCTTAAAATGCACTAGAGGTATTACAAGTGAGAGCAACAAAGGATATTATATTAACAATTTTACAGGATATAGTGAATAATCATCCAAAGTACATGAGAGCTATAATTCTTTTAAAAATGTGTTCGTAAATATAGCTTTATAGTACGTCTACTGGGTTTCAGTAATAATTACACACCAACAGGTCTGGGAAGTCCTCTCCAAAAAAAGCAAAACTATAGTAAAAAATGTAGCAAACAATACTACTTAAATTTTTAAAGGTCCCCTGATTTTTTTGTGTTTGTCATGTTTGTCCCCTAATACAGTATCTGACGTCTCTTTCCGAAATTCAGCCTTGGTGCAGAATTACAGGCACTTTGATCCAGTCCCACAATGAGATTTCCCAGGATGCGCCGTTTCGGTGTCTGTACCTTTAAATGAGGAGGAGAGAGGCGGGACGAGGAGGAGAGAGACCTATAGAAGTTGAGGTGGCATTTACGGAAATTACATCAACACTATTTACATACCACAATTTTTGGAAGGAAGTCATGTCACATTTTCCAGAAACTCTGGTTCTTCAGTCTCACGTGACAGAACAAATAAAAAATACATTTGTGCTCATTTTTACATTCAGTCACAGAGCAACTGCATTGGTTCGCAAGTTTTCAAGCTTTGACAGTCGGTGCAGCTACTTTTTTAGGGGAGTGGTAGGAAGTTCTCTGGGTTGACAAAGCATGAGAAACACAGGTAACCTTTCCCCTTAAGAGGACATAAGGGGCCAGATTCTAGATTCGACCTTCTGAGCTGCCGCTCTCTGAAAGGTGAAGAAGAATGACCAGAGCTCTCTTTACACCTATCACCATTTCTAGCCACTGCAGGACCATAGACAGGCAGGGGAACTAAAAATGAAAGATTCAAGATTGGTTTATTGACAGTACAACAGAATACACAGTATACCATGTATTGAAATCATGTTTCACACACACCCCCCTAAAGTGCAATAATAAAGGAAGAAATATATATGTTTATACACATATATTATACTGTATACATACACATACTAACTAAAACTTAAATACTGTACAAATCGCTATAAGAGAAAAGTAAAACTTTTCTGTACAATGAACTGGACAAACAGGACAACATCATGTAGGATGCTTGTAAGTGGATATATTGGATATTTCAATCAGGACAAGACAAACATGTGCAACTCATATTAATGTTAAATAATCTCACAAAGTGACATTTTTATAATAGGGGACCTTTAAATCCTTAAAATCCTACAACATCATATATACAGTATTCCCTGTAATATAGGATGTGTTACCAGAGGAAAATAGAATGTACATTTGTTGTATTGGTGGTGCCACTTTCCCCCCTTTTTTGTTCCTGTTATTTGTTATTTGGAGAGACACACACAGCGACAGGATGGAAGGGAAATGTTACCTTCCATTTCCTCACCCTCTATCCGTCCCATCTCTCTTTTTGATCCTGAGATCATCTGCTTGTCCGTGTGCAGAATTGGTTTGATAGAGGAGCGCCGTCCCTGCCCGCTAGGACAAGTGTGGAGTCAGCTCTGTGGCACTGATTCATGTTTTATTTACCTGAGCTTCGCACCAGCACCCTCCAGCACGCTGCAGTGACAAATGCACTACCTGGGGCCTGTCTGCCACCACTCCCACCACAAGAATGTCTCCCGTCTCCCAATGCAGCAAAATCACCATCAGTCCCCTTCCCCCCTGCCACCCCCAAATGGTCCTCTTTGTCAAGCTGAGCAGTTAATTACAGCGTCCAGCGGCACCTCCACAGATGAACTGATGGAGGAGAGGAAGGATCATTACAGTGCTTTACAATCTCCAACCTGCTCATAATGTTTAAAGTATGGCCTTTATTTCAGTGCACTAACAGAGCCTATTAGATCCCGTCCGTGCCGACTGCCCTTTCCACCACCCTGAACTCTGAAGGCCCTTTACTGCAGATTTGAATCAGGACTGGATCTTTCAGTGTATGATCACCCAACAACAGTCACTTCCTGTATTTTCTACCTGTAACTGACTTGCAACGCTAGTGAGCATTTCCCCCCTGTTTTATAACGTGATCTCTGCTACTGTCAGAAATATCATAATTCTGAGATCCATATTTACTAGTTGGATGAGTTGTTGAGTTATGATGTAGAAGCATAGCGCAGGTTATGACATCAGTCAGTATTAACATTATTTATACTATGTCACATATAATTTTGCTATTTATAATAATAATGCTAACAATACATCAAATGAATTGTGTATGAAATGCACAGTTAACCACATTAATGCGCAATAAGTTATGACTTTCTAAACTGGGAAGTAGGAACTTGTGTAGGAACGTGTAGGTGTGAGGTTGTGTTAACAGAAGGAAGCAAGTTCACAAACTAGAAACACAAATTGCACTGCATTACCATAATTTCTGAAAATACTTTGAAATATTGTTTTCTTCAGTACACTTAAGCGAATAAGTCTTCCTCCCATTAATGCACGTCTATACACATGCAGCCGAGGAAGAATACTTATTTTTTATTTATTTGGTAGCAAATTGGTATTATCATAAAGCATTGCAGTGCAATTATTTGCCTAAAATAGGAGATGACTGCAGAATTATTATTATTAAGGTTTGCTATTGCCACTTATCATCAAGAGTGTTCCAGTAGATCCATATTCCATGTTCCAGGTGCTGCATTACCTTCAGGTGATCCCATTTTTACTAGTTTTCCTTACTTCCTTACCCCCTGTGTGCATTTTTCAATGTTTAACTGTAGAAGCATCTCGTATTAATTACAAATTATGACAAAAAAGCAGGGTGAAGATTTTGTCACATGCCACCATTGTGCTGAAGGCTGATTTCATTGCATAGCATCTTGAACAGGACCCACATTGTTCCTTTATTGGTTGTAGCTTCCTGGGTGTGGCTGTAAACAGGGTGGAATTTTTAATTGAGCTTTTCAGTCCAGTGAATGTACAAGTGGAATGTAAAATTTGTTCGCTGCAACCACATCCACTCTTGGCATAATGCGAGATAATCTGCAACTAATTGTGTTGCTCTGATGTCCATGTTTTGTTTAATGCATAATTTTGTTTAATGTTATACTGAACAGGGCTTTTAGTTTTTGTTTCTTAATTATATTTGATATCCTATATGAGTTCACTTAAGCAGGTGTTCGTTCCTATTTCCTCTGTGTCCAGATATCCGAGGAATTCAGGACTTCCTGGATAAGACATCCCAGCAGGGCATGGACGTGTCCCTGCAGAAGGTGGAGACCAACATCAACATGATGATCACCGGCATGTTCCGCACTATGAGGGTGGAAGAGCTGCACCGATACAGAGACACTCTGCGCCGCGCCGTGCTGTTCATGAGCCCCACTACTGCTAAAGCTTTTATTACAGAGGTATGGACACACACTCATTTTACAGCATTGTAAGGATCACAGAGTGTATCAGCACTTTTTACAGATGAATGATTTGTGGTGGCCTTTAAGACAGTGGTGGCCTAGTGGGTGAGGAAGCACACTCATGATTGGAAGGTTGCAGGTTCAAACCTCGAACCTCGTCCCCACACACTGCTCCCTTTTCATGGGTGTGCTGTTCTGCAGTGTTTCACAATGACAATCACTTCACTTTCATAAATTGTGATTGGGGCTGATTAGTTGTGACCAGGCAAATGACTTGTCAATGTAGATTAAAATCGTATATACAGTACAGGCAAAAAGTTTGGACACACCTTCTCATTCAATGTGTTTTCTTTATTTTCATGACCATTTACGTTGGTAGATTCTCACTGAAGGCATCAAAACTATGAATGAACACATGTGGATTTATGGACTTAACAAAAAAAGGTGAAATAAGTGAAAACATGTTTTATATTCTAGTTTCTTTGCTCTGATTACTGCTTTGTACACTCTTGGCGTTCTCTCGATGAGCTTCAAGAGGTCGTCACCTGAAATGGTTCTCCAACAGTCTTGAAGGAGTTCCCAGAGGTGTTTAGCACTTGTTGGTCCCTTTGCCTTCACTCTGCTGTCCAGCTCACCTCAAACCATCTGGATTGGGTTCAGGTCCGGTGACTGTGGAGGCCAGGTCTCCACTTATTGTTAAGTACATAACTCCACATGTGTTCATTCATAGTTTTGATGCCTTCAATGAGAATCTACCAATGCAAATGGTGATGAAAATAAAGAAAACACATTGAAACAGAAGGTGAGTCCAAACTTTTGGCCTGTACTGTATATGATGCTCTTGTATTTTTAGTATTCCTGATTACATCGGTATGTCATACTACCTCAGAAACATATTGATAAAATAACATGCTGATCAATAATTAGTATTTATAATGAACGGGTGACCTGAATTTAACAAGAATTTTAAAAATAATTTCCTAAACCTCAGCTTACCTGATGACATTTGGCCCCTGTAAGATATAAGATCCACCTAAACATGATGTTTATGCGTACTGGCAAATTCTAGTGAAAAAGTATAAACTTAATACAATATTAAGCACACTCTGATTCTCTTATTGTTCTATGCACGGTAAGTCCTAGTTCCACCGCAGCAAACACACATACACAAACGCACAAAAACGTATTGTACTGGAATGCACCCACGAATACACACATTTTATGACCCCTTTTTTAATTTTACAGATGCGTAGACACAATGTGTACATCAACATCTGTAGCTTTAAATGAGAGAAGCGGGAGTTAACGGTGCTGTCTCCATCGATCTACTCTCATACCTGCGCAGCTCATTAGAAACATTTGTCACACACCGCAGCTCCGGGCTGCCTAAGGCTTCATTAATGTAAAGTAATGGCCGGAAGCATCTGTGGTATTAATGCAATGTGTTAGACTATATTATCTTATTATTTTTATATGTGCCACAGTTCTATGAATTTGTCCAGAGCAGAATTTTTAAAGCAAACAGTATCGCAAACAGAGCTGTAACTTCCGTTTTAATAAACGGAATTTTTCCCCACTGAAGGCTGTTTGATTGAACCCTGTTTTATTCTCTCACCTTGCAGTCAAGCCAAATGGGAGGCATCACTGTTTCATTTTAAAACGGAATGCATTATTAATACATAAATCATTATGCAATCTCATTCACACTTAATTAACAATGCCATCTGAAAAGCAATCAAAATCCAATTGTTAAGCAGGCGCAGGATGGAACCGGCCCATCTGGGAAAAATAATGTTCTGTGAGGATGTGCTAAATGACAGGGTCACAACAAGACCTTGGGTCCAACTGCTGTCCTAGCTAGGGCTCTTGCTCTGCCCAATGGATGGTGCTAGTGTATCTAGGTTAAAGCCAGTTTTAGTAGATTTAAAAACACACAGATCTATGCATATATTTTTGGTTCCATCACTTTATGTTTATTTATCAGCTAATAAGGTCCCTAACGGCAGAGCTTGATAAACTGGGAAAGATTGCCTGCCGTTAATCCGTGCACAAATATCTGAAAATGTCTTTTTTTTGTGTGTGTGTGCACTCAGTAAACAGTACAGCAGGCACAAATGTAGGATAAATGAAAGTGTTTCCATGGAAGCTTTTGTTGGCTCATTTCCGCCTGTCCCCTGCCTGCTCCCTGTTCATTTGTGTCAACACTCACGCAGTAGGAGAGACTATTAAACATCTGTCACCGCTACAAGCTGCAGATCTCAAGTTCACTCTTAAAAAAACTGGATACGACACATTAAGTCTGGCTTATTAGAATCTCTGAATTATTTAATCCTACCATTTGGCTGTTTGGTTTAGTTTACAAGGAGTGTGTGACTCCTGTTTGATTCAATTAAAGGTCCTATGACATGAAAATGTGACTTTGTGAGATTATGTAACATTAATACGAGTTCCCCTAGCCTGTCTACATTCTTGCAGTGGCTTCACCGTTCAGAGAGCAGCAGCTCAGACAGGCGGATCTTAAATTTGGCCCCTCATGTCATCATGAAAGGCTCCCTCATGCTTTTATGCTTTGTCCACCCAGAGAATTTTTGACCCCTCCCCTAAAAAGTAGCTCTACCCACCATTATGGCTTGCAAAAGTGCAAAGTATTGTAGTTACTAGAGGTCCAAATCACGATTCGATTTGATTGCGATTATCACGATGCAACCCATCCCGCACTCACCTTGTATCAGTCGTATATACAGGTAGTTCTCCTTTAAATGCACACCTTTGTCTGCATGCTCCGTGCAGAGTGAAACTCCAACCCAGACGCTGTACTCAGATCAGGCCTCCAGTGCACTCTAACAGCACTACTTTTAAGGAGAAAACTGCCACCAGAAAACCACCAAGCAATATCATTATGATATCAATTGTGTTCTGCACTGCATTGATGCAGAATCATCCACATCTGCATCGTGATGCATTGATTATACAATTCATTTTGACACCTCTAGAAGTTACTTTGTGATTATTATATGTAAAAATTAGCATAAAATAATTCTTTGTTGTAGGCCGCTCTCTTCCTCGTCCCGCCTCTCTCCTCCTCATTAGCATTTAAAGCTACAGACACTGAAAAGTGCATCATGGGGAAATCTGATTGTGGGACTGGATCAAAGTTGCTGTAATTCTGCACCACGGCTGAATTTTGAAAAGAGACTTCAGATACAGTATTTGGGGACCAACAAGACTGATGTAAACAATGGATATACCTACATTTTTAATGCCCTTTTCCATATTCTTGAAAATACTGCACTCAAATATAAACATCAAAGTATAAATGCTGTTTTTTTTTTTTCTTTAACTTGTATCATTCATCACAGGCAGTGGTGGCCTAGCGGTTAAGGAAGCGGCCCCATAATCAGAAGGTTGCTGGTTTGAATCCCGACCTGCCAAGGTGCCACTGACTGAGGACACATTTCATTGTGCTGTGCTGAAGTGTATCACAATGACAATCACTTCACTTTAATTTTTTTTACTGGTAAAAGGGACAAATTAGGCATGAAAACGTTTAAACGTATACATAAAGCAGGGAAGCTGTTAATGTGTTCTTCCACAACTTAAACTGGACACGTCATTATGCACAAGGCATTTGGTTTCAAACAAAGCATAATAGCCTTAAATCGTCCTGTCATCATGGAACAGTTATTTTAACAACTTTTAATGATGAGATATTAACAGCATGGAGCTATGAAAGGCTCTCAGCCCGTCACACTTACATGAAGTTGAGGACCAAAACAGGGGTTTAGGACCCCATGTATGACAAGCATGATGTGGTGTTATGCCACTGATCTGAATCCTTCTGTGGGGAGCTGTGTGATGAGGTGCAGGGTGGCGGTGATGAACTGGTTCTGTTGGGATTAGAAGGTGGTAACGGTGTGCCAGAGGTGTGACACAGAACTCCTGGTATACAGCAGCGTTTGATAAGAGGGCACACACACACACACACACACACACACACACACACACACACACATATATATATATATATCTCTTGTGTTGGCCACATCACTGTTTCTGTGAAATCGGTCTGGTGAGTGTTTACTGCACCACACCTCGAAGCTGGGTGTGTAAGGAATCCCTGGATATCTCTTCCATGCAGATTCTCACAGCGCTTTCCCAGTTTCCCCTTAAAGCCTTTTATTTTAAGCTCATGTCAGATAAATCAGCCATGAACCATTACGTGTTTTTGATGTCTGGCTCTGAGAAATCTGACGCTTACGATGTTCCTTAACCACAAGAGGCTTCACAAGACTTCTAGTTAAGAGTGGCGGAGCTGCGGAGTGGTGGGAAATGTCGGGCTCGGTCGGAGCTGTGAAATGGACACGGCGTCGGGTCACGGGAGAGGGCGAGGTCACCGAGCTCAAGCGGCACTGCCAGTGGAGTATGATGCATCCATCATGCCAAGTCCTCGCCAGCTTCCAAATATCTGTCTGTCCAAGTCAAGTGCACATCTCGGTGACACACGCCTGTCACTCAACAAAGTGATGGACATCATTTAAAAAATGATGTCATATGGGCATATGGGGGTGTATTTTAATATATCAGGGTGGAGGAAGTGATTGCAGGTAGAATAAATAGGATATTGACTGCATGATGAGCATATGTATCGAACAGGAGTAGATGTAGATGCTGGGTAGATGCTGGGTAGATGTGAGAACCTTCACTGGTCTCATGATTTGATCACAATTACGCGTATCAATGCATCATTATGCATCCCATCATTTCTTCTATATTACTTCACGTTATGTTTTCAAATACATCAGTGAAATGAGAATTAAAGCCTTATTCACATGGACGTCTGAACCAGTGCGGACTGAACGGCGACCGCTTTTTCCTCATCATCTGAGCAAATCAAAGCTTCCAAATGGTCATTCAGCACCAGCATCCGGTCGGCTGCGCGTTCATGCAACTTTTTTGGCCAAAATCCTGACAAATATTAAACAGCGATGAGTGAACATCGGTGAAACACAATTGAACGAAATGCAGCAAAAATGCGTTTGTGTTCAAAGGACATTCATTTCGAGGCAGCCGCAGTCACGTCCGGCACTACTTTTTAACTAGAATTTTTATGCTGCTGCCAGAAAATATAATCAATTATGTTCTGCACTGCATCGATGTAGAATCGTCTGTATCGCGATGACTCGATTTTTAGAGTAATTTCGACACCCCTATTGCTGGGAGATTTTACTTGTGTTGGACATTAACTCCCTAAAATGTATTAGAAAGTTATTTAATTCTTAATATTTAAATTCAGTAGTAACATGCGGTACATCCGTACCTTACACTGTCCCAGAGCCAGTGGGGGCCTGAAGAAGCACTTCTGGGACATTTGAACATGTGATCCCAGTTTACAGCTGCGCAGCTCTGACTGCGGGGATGCAGCTCGTCTCAAATTGCATCACAAGACGGTAAACGGCAAGTCTGGTGAATTTGGCCCATTGTTGCTGTGGAGTTGCAGTTCCGGGTGGTCTGTTTATGAGAGCGGTCAGGAAACGCTTGGTGCTCTCGCGCGGTGGTCCGGCTCATGGCTGTGTCTCTGGTCGCTTCTGCTCAAGGTAACCGCGGGACTGATGGGGCCATCTGCGGTCAGCGCGCCGCGCCGTTCCTCGCTCCCCGTGCAGAGCCTCGCGCCCGCCTGTCCCCTCCGCTCAAGGTCACCACAGCCGCATCTCGTGGCCGCCGAGGCCGAGATCTGAAATTCCCGCGCTCTAATCAGACCTGACGGCGGCCCGGACAGCTTGGCCGAGGTATGTGCAAGATGCAAATGGGGCTTCCATCAGAATGGGGGCGTCTTTGAGAAAGTGGTGGCAAAGTGAAAAGGGGGCGGGCAGGCGCGGGGATTACTGCTTGGATTGGCCGCTCACCTGTGATGCCGTAATCCCTCCCCGCCGATCGACGCGCACAGCGGGAAACTTTTCTGCTGCTCAGACAAAAATGGCTCTGCAGCCACGGAGGAAGCGGCGGTCCGGTTCTACATGCATTATTCAGCGGACTGGAGTGGAGATGATCTTCTCTCACCATCGCTTTTGGAGTGGTTGAATGCACGCCATCCCGCCTCAAGCAGAATGCAATTAAATGTGAAGAAAGACAAAAAGGGTGGGAATTATATACGTGTAGACTGAATATTTTGTAGAACTGTAGGTGAGTGGTAGGTCAAGGAAAAAGGTAAAGGGGTCACCAATGGATCCTCAACCCATCGCTGGGTGCTGGCATCCATTTTATTACTGAATTGATAAATACAAGTTGCATGTGCTGATGATTCTGGGATTTGTGGTGATGACAGAGTGGGTTCGATTCCTTCTCACCTCATAAAATATTGTACCTCTATGATTTCCATCATTAAAATACACTAACATAGACATATTTAACTATTTACACAGGAGGTAATGTTAATTATTATTGACTGCCATTCAATGTCAGTAGTGGAGGATTTTAACTGTACTACGCTGAGGATCTGCAATGCATTTCAACACACAGCAACATGAAATAATTATCCCAGAGTCGCCTGGTGTAATGCTAGACTGGGCAGGTATACTACCCATGGCATTCCGGCCACAGGTCAGTATGACCCTTCACATCTTGACACTCCAGGGTGACACTCTTTCATTGACACCAATGTCTTCCATTACATACCAGACAGAACGAACATCCAGCTCATGTACTGCCACAGTACTCAGTACTACTGGTGGCTCAAGCCTAAGCCACGCCCATTCCTCATCCCCTGGGCCTTTTTCCCTCACTACTCTAGGTCGTCATGTATGCAGTCTGTCTGTTCCTGTTCCGAGTCAGAGTCCTGTCCCCTGTCCAAATGTTCCTTGACTGCGTGCTATTTCTGGTTAGTGTCTTTGTTCCCAGTCTGGGTTTCTACTCGGGTCTCTGTCCGCCCTTTGTCTAGGTTGGTTTTTGGTTCCTCTGCCTGCCTCCTGTGTCATAGTCCAGTGCCTGTGTCGTAGTCCTGTGTCCCTCGTCTACCTTCCCCACTCCCCGTTTCCCACAGACCCTTTTCCCAATGTTCGAGCCCTGCAAGTCATGCTTGTGTTTAGTTTTTGGTCCCAGTTCCCTTGTTTGGTTCTGTTTTTAATGAAACCTCGGTCCTACATCTGGGCCTGGATCTCAGTTGTGACATCACCTGTTGAAATCTGAATCATGGAGATAATGCACCATCTATGTCCAAGAAATGCCTGCTGTTCTTGTCTTGGAAACACACACATGAGTACCATGCTGGGTTGGTTGTCACAGGGTGTGGACAACTGATCATGGCAGGGTGAGATGCCACCCTCCCTGTTAGGTGGATTGTTTTTGCACTGCAGGACCCTCCCTCACCATCATGCACCAGGTCCTCAGTGGCAGTTCCAGCATTACATGCTTGATATTGCCACTCTGGAGACACAGTCTGTTGTCTTGTTATTTTTTTTTTTATCCCTGAGAGATATATTACATTTGGGGATGGTGAAGGAAGAAGGTTGTTGGACGTTAAAAAGGATAACCCAATTTTGAGTGGCTTACAGCCTTATGAAAGAATTTCAATGTGTATTTTGTGCATGTTTGTCTGTTCTAACTTCACTTAAATGCAGCTTCTGCAGAATTGGGCACGTCTTGCTGGGGGGTGTGAAGGAGTGTAAACGCTCTTCTGTGTGGTGAATGCATTCACTCTCGTTACTTGGGAAGCATTGATACTGATTAAAACACTGCCATTTTCTTCCAGTCTCTTGTTCTCAGAGCGAATGTAATTTGCATGGACGAATTCAAAGGCCCATAATTGAAATCACAGGAATCAGTTTGACTATTTAATTTTTTTCAATGGGAAAATGCATGGTTTGTTAACTAAAGATTGCAGCCTTAAAACCACTGTCACTAGAAACACTGTGCATTTTACTGAATATGTCAGGATTGCCTGCAGCTGGGCTCCACACCGGAATGCAATCCTGACGCCCCATAAATGCCGGAAGTTTTCGCCCGTTCGGGGTCGCTGGCATTTTCGTGAACTCTCTGCACGAACTTGACCTGATTTAGTTTCATGTGTTTTGAGTTCTGGCAATCGCCACACGCCTACGGGTTAGTTTATGTTCGTAATTTAAGTTAAATTGTTTTCGGCCACCGCGCCAGTCTTTATTTGTGTTTCTTTATTGTTTATGAATAATAATAAAACCCCCTTCCCAGTATGTCAGACCTCTGCGCTTCCTTCCCCCGTAAGTCCGTAGTCGTGACAGAATGCCAGCGACCCACCCAAAAGCGCAGAGGTAAAAAACAGAGGAGAAGAAACGCCGCGAAGGACGCAGCCCGGCGCGGCGAACGCGGACGCCAGGGGAGAGACGCGCCGCCCGTTCTGGTGGAGCGTTTTCTCCCCGAGAAGCTGTGGTACGCGGCGCCGGGTGATGACGTCACCCCCGGGAAACTCCGCGAAACCCGGAAGCGACAACGTCGGCGGGTGAGTGGGCGGAGCGAGGACGTTGGCGTCGGCAGCAGCGAGGAAGTGACGTGGGCAGCGAGCGCAATAGATGCGACCCCCACGATCTTCGCCATGTCGAGCCAAGAACTCTGCGCTCTGCTGGCAAGGCTCCCCGTGGACTGGGACGACACGGACGACGACGAGAGCACGGGAGACGAGAGTTGGGCTCCGCCCATCGCACCAGTCTGCGATCGTCGCAAGGTCCGTGGGGACCCACGTCACTTCCAGGGGGGTGAGAAGCGACAACGGCGGCGTCCCTCCAGCGAGGAGGTGGGCAGGCTCCAGCCCGAATGGCCAGAGTACTGTCCCTGGGAGTTGATCGCACCCTGGGTCCAGGATGTCCGCAGGGTGGACGACCCTCGGAGTCACAGGTGGGAGGACACGGATGACGAAAGCGACAATGACGTGGATTTTCGTTGGGCAGTCGGGGCCGGGATGGCTCCACCCAGCGCGCGCGTCCGAGATTGTCGCGACATCCGTGAAGATCCACGTGACTTCCGAGGGTATGAGGTCGACACGGACCAACACGAGGATGACGCCGATTGGGCAGTCGGTGCCGGGATGGCTCCGCCCATCGTGCCCGTCCATGATCGTTGCGAGGTCCGTGGAAACCCACGTCAGTCCCAGAGGTGCGACAACAGTGAGGAGGAGGACAGCGATGCGGGGGTAAGCTGGTGGAACAGGGCAACAGGAGGTCGCCAGCCAGCAACTGCACTGCCGGAACTGCCTCACAGGGAAGATGCCCTCCCAGCTCCAGTCGCCGACCCGCCTTCCCTCTGCTCGGACGTTCCCCAGCTGAACTGCAGCGCATCACCAGCGCCCCCGCATGCTGGAGAAGACGTCTACCACCCCCCACGCTACAACACGCCCACCACCATCTCCAGCGACGTGCCCAGCCCCGTGTGGGACAGCCAAATGGTCCCAGGACCCTTCAGTGGGGCAGCAGACACTGATGAGACCACCACCATCCTCGCGTGTCTGCTTGGGTCAGCATGGGGCTGGAGCACAGCCCTCTGGCAGCAGGGAGAGACCGACAGGAGTTTTCGGGACTTCCAGCAGAGACTGAGGGCGGAGTTTGATCGGCCAGAGCCTGAGCCAGGGATCGAACTCTGCCCCTCCACCACATCCAGCGCCAGTCAGGATCCAGGGCAAGAAGACCAAGCACTGGCGGGCGACGAAAAGGTCGCACCTCCCGAGATCCTGGCTGTTTCCCCTGAGGAGGTCCCGGAGAGCCCAGAGAGGGAGCCAGACGACCCTCTCTTCTGTCTGTCTCTGTCTGTGTGTGTGTGCGTGGCATATGTGTCCGTATGTCGCCCCCACTTCCCCTCTTTGTGTCCACCAGATGGTGACCCAGCAGCAGAGCCGAACCCCAGGGAGGGAGTTCCCAACCTGACTGCACCGGTCCAAGGCGAGGTGGACGAGCCCCAAGGTACCCCTAAGTCCAGCCGGGGGGGGTGCTCCCCCAAAGAATTTTTTGGGGGGGTGCAGTTCGGGTTGGGGACTCCTCCTGAGGGGAGGGGAGGTGGGGAAGCGATGGAGCTGGGTCCTCCGGTAGCCAGTGAGGAGGGCGGGCCAGGCATGGGCCTGCGTCTGCCTCCAGAGGGGTGGAGCGCCATAGAGCCCCCGGGTAGGCATGAGGACCCAGCTGGGACAGGCAGGAAGAGGGCCTGCTTGTCCCAACGGACGCAGAAGGGGCTAGCCGGATGGTCTGGCAATGCCCCCCCCTTGGCACCAGGGCCGTGCAGCGAGAGGGGCTGCATAGTCCCAGAAGGCACCAGCCTGGGGTGCCTGGAACAGTCGCCGGAGGCTCTGGGACAATCTCCCTGCGCGGTGCAGGGGGTGACACAAGACGTGTCAGAGGGGACATGTGGAGACAGGGCCCACACGTACCCAGATGGATCGGCCCTGATTATTGTGTGCAGGTACGGGAGTCCGGGGCCACCATGCGGGACCACGCCGGGGAGCCAGGCCGAGGGTCCGGGGCCGCCATGCGGGACCACGCCGGGGAGCCAGGCCGAGGGTCCGGGGCCGCCATGCGGGACCACGCCGGGGAGCCAGGCCGAGGGTCCGGGGCCGCCATGCGGGACCAAGCCGGGGAGCCAGGCCGAGGGTCCGGGGCCGCCATGCGGGACCAAGCCGGGGAGCCAGGCCGAGGGTCCGGGGCCGCCATGCGGGACCATAGCCGGGGAGCCAGGCCGAGGGTCCGGGGCCGCCATTGCGGGACCACGCCGGGGAGCAGGGCTGCGAGAGTCCGGGGCCGCCATGCGGGACCACGCCCGGGGAGCCAGGCCGAGAGTCCGGGGCCGCCAAGCGGGACCACGCCGGGAGCCAGGCCGAGGGGTCCGGGGCCAGGCCACGCCTGGACCACGCCGGGGAGCCAGGCCGAGGGTTCGGGGGCCGCCACGCGGGACCACGCCGGGGAGCCAGGCCGGGGTCCGGGGCCCGCGACGCGGGACCAGCCGGGGAGCCAGGCCGAGGGTCCGGGGCCGCCACGCCTGACCACGCCGGGAGCCAGCCCGAGGACCGGACCGCCACGCCTGACCACGCCGGGGAGCCAGCCCGAGGGACCGGGCCTCCGCCACCTGACCACGCCGGGGAGCCGCCCGAGGGACCGGCCGCCACGCCTGACCACGCCGGGGAGCCAGCCCGAGGCACCGGGGGCCGCCACGCCTGACCACGGCCGGGGAGCCAGCCCGAGCAACGCGGGGCCGCCACGCCTGACCACGCCGGGGAGCCAGCCGAGGGACCGGGGCCGCCACGCCTGACCACGCCGGGGAGCCAGCCCGAGGGACCGGGGCCGCCACGGCTGACCACGCCGGGGAGCCAGCCCGAGGGACCGGGGCCGCCACGCCTGACCACGCCGGGGAGCCAGACCCGAGGGACCGGGGCCGCCACGCCTGACCACGCCGGGGAGCCAGCCCGAGTGACCGGGGCCGCCAACGCCTGACCACGCCGGGGAGCCAGCCCAGAGGGACCGGGGCCGCGCCACGACCTGACCACAGCCGGGGAGCCAGCCCGAGGGACGGAGCCAGCCCGAGGGACCGGGGCCGCCACGCCTGACCACGCCGGGGAGCCAGCCCGAGGGACCGGGTCCTCCAAGGGGAGTATACAGCAGGGCAGGAGCCCTGTGGTTGCCGCCGTCCGCCCCCGCCGCCTCCACTGATGGTACTGTTGGGGCTCCGAGGACGTAGCCCTTGGAGGGGGGGCTCTGTCAGGATTGCCTGCAGCTGGGCTCCACACCGGAATGCAATCCTGACGCCCCATAAATGCCGGAAGTTTTCGCCCGTTCGGGGTCGCTGGCATTTTCGTGAACTCTCTGCACGAACTTGACCTGATTTAGTTTCATGTGTTTTGAGTTCTGGCAATCGCCACACGCCTACGGGTTAGTTTATGTTCGTAATTTAAGTTAAATTGTTTTCGGCCACCGCGCCAGTCTTTATTTGTGTTTCTTTATTGTTTATGAATAATAATAAAACCCCCTTCCCAGTATGTCAGACCTCTGCGCTTCCTTCCCCCGTAAGTCCGTAGTCGTGACAGAATACTAATTCCACCCTGATTGTTCTAAGGAAACTGTTATCATACCGATCCGCCAAGGTGCCACTGAGGTGCCACTGAGCAAAGCACCGTCCCCACACACTGCTCCCCGGGCGCTTGTCATGGCTGCCCACTGCTCACTCAGGTGATGGGTTAATTTCACTGTGTGCACTGTGTGCTGTGCTGCTGTGTATCACATGTGACAATCACTTCACTTCAGTATTTTAGATGTCCCTCTGAATGAAGTGCCAATTGGATAAAGTCCTAATTATAGGCATATAGAATAATTTACTCCATGTGATTTAATCAATCTCTCCATTCAGGGGTTGATTCAGTGCCTTATCCATTCAAGTGACCTGATCACTTCAGTTGGTGTTTAATAAAAAAAATGTTTTTTCCTGTTGCACTTAGGAAGAATCAAATAAAAATGGAACACTTTAATGAAACAGTTTACCCATGAACCCCACTTCCCATCGAAGGTCTGTGTCCCTGGTGCTACCTGCTTTGATATGTGTTCAGATTCAAACTGGTGCTGGTAGTGATGGACTACTGAATAATGATTCATGGGCCACTGCTTTTTAAAATGGTAAAATGGCCAACCCCTTTTATTCAATCCCCACTATCCAATCACACAGGGCAAGGTGTGATACTGATGATGGATTCTGGCAGGGTTTGTAGCAGGGTTCACTATAAAGGGCATCAGGACCATCAACAGCTTCCACAATCTTGGTTGTTTTGGTACAAAATGGGTACATTCGGGGGAGCAGCTCACTGGAGCAGCCTCCTTCACCAATGTCCATCATGCTGAGAGTGTGTAGAGTGTGAATTAAACAGATCCAGTGTAACTAGGGTTAAGTTTAGGGTTACTTTACTTATAAGAAAGAAGCAGTTTTTTAATAGTTGAATACGAGTTGCAGTATAATTACCATTTAATGAGGCTCTGTAAAATAATGTTTGCTGAATACATTTCTGTATCTGGCCTGCGTGGATCAGCATAATTAGCTCCAACAAAACAGGTTTTAATAGCAGCAACGGAAAATGTCATGTAATTTAGGAAGTTGCCGTTGCGGTTAGCTGCTGATTGGCTGAGAGAAAGTGGCCTTTCACCTTCGTAGTGTGTTGTCGCAGTGTGCTGTGGCTCAATAGTGAGCCATATTAGCCACCTCTTGAAAGTAAGAGGCGGTGCAGACTTCATTATAATCAAAATGTGTAAGCTCTTTGGTTTTAGTGTGTATTTTTTTCATCATTATTTTACAAACGCTTCTGGATTCTGAGCTGGTCAGAAGTGACATGGATATGGCGTTGGCAGATAAGACTGCAGTGGGTGGATTACCCCACTAATCCTCTCTTGCTCTACTCCACCGTTACACACTAACACAGTCCCTGGCAGGATCCCACTCCCAGTTGCCCCAGTGTCGAACCTGAGGGAGGAAAAGACCACAAACAAGTTTCCCAGTACACCCCTCGTACCGAAAAATGATATTAGTAGAAGCATCAAATCACTTTGGAAAATCAAACCTTACTTGAAATAAATTATTTCAGAGAAAAATTGATCTGGTTTTCAACAATGCAGTTTTTAAAGAAATCTTTTTAAGGCATCCCAATAATTGTGGCAGGCATGCTAAATGTGTCTATATGTATATGATTCTTGACATATTCCTTTAAGCGTAAGGGTCAGTGGTGGTGTTATTCACCTCACTAAATTCTACAATTCAGAACTAATGAAACAGGAAGCGGAGCTCCGTAATGTAAAGCTCTGCTGAAAGAGCCAGGATGTAATGTTTCATCCCTGCCTGAAGGTCAGTCAAAAGCAGAGTCCCACAATCCACTAAAGGCAATTTCACAGTAGAGAGGAGCTGACACAATGGAACAGAGGTCAACCTTTTAATTCACTGCTGCATTACTTGAGCCATTGACATCGTACTGGTGCCCTGCATAACTGGGCCGGAGCCCGGGTTCGACAGAATGTAGCTGTTTCATGATCCGGAGTATCCTGGGTCTTACCCCAGAGACCTCAACCACAGGAGAACTGGAACTGTTCAGGAAGTGGTGGGCTCTTTTTCATACCAGCATTTTATTATTATTACTATCATTTTATTATCTGCTGAGGTTATTAGTCGAGTATTATATCCGAGTTGTCTAAATAGTTTTTCTTTACCATTTGTCATAGTCAGTAATACAATAAAACACATATAGAATTTAAATGTATGAGGTCCCTGTACTTACTGCTGTCTGCTGAAAATGTCCACTTCCTGTTAGCACCTGGGTCCCTCACTGCCATTGGCTGTAATTAGTGGCTGCGAGGGAGGAGAAAGTGGGGAATGGGAGGTGATACTGGAAGTGAAGGAAATGGCGAAACATCAATCCGACTCGTCTCGCACCGGACAGATGTGCTGCGTCAGCTGCTGTTTTTCTGCGAGGGTGACGCCAAGTGACTGCGCCCTGCTCATCTATCAAAACGGGAGGAATCGATGGCCTCGGAAGCCCCCCGAGACCGCGTTTTTAGCGCTTGCAGAGCTGGGTCGACAGAGTTAGTGTTGGTCTGAGATCAGGGTGGGTTCCAGCTGGCACGACAGGAGCTCCAGATGTTACGGTACAGAACGCGTCTCATCTGCTGCGCTGCCACTCAGAGGCCAGGGAGGTTACCATGGGGACACGGGCCCAGCAAGCCCCGCCACGCACGGCGGCCTGGCAGCTACTGTGCCCGCGTGTCGCACGCCACAGTACCACCGGAGACGTGGCGCGCCAGCCTCCGAGAAGGACGGGTGATAAGGGGCTCGACGTGTTGTGGCATCGGTGCGATGGCGGCGGAAGCCCCCTCTCCTGAATTAAACATGACCGGCGCCGAGCCATGACTGAGGTGGCTGACATTAAATCAAAATGGCAAATGTGACACGCGGCAGATATGATGTATTAAAACATCGGGACGAACAAGCGCCAAGTGAGTGCGCGACACGGGCAGCAACATGGCTGGGAAGTGGGCTGTGGTTTGGGGGTAAAGGTGAGGAGGTGGGGGAAATACTTACTGGGCTGTAAAGTAAATTCTCGGAGGTGTGTAAGTAAAAGTGTTTCTCTGTCGAGCACTCTGTACAGCGGTGTGTGTGTGTGTGTGTGTGTGTGTGTGTGTTTGCACACAGAGGTGCCCTTTTCCCGCTCATTGTAGCCCTTTCCGGGCCTTGGGGAGGGTTTGATGCTCTTCAAAGAAAATTGTATTCTTGAACAGTGTGGGTTTGGCTGGATGGCTGAACTCTTGGTTTCTGTCCCACACAGCTGATGTGCAGTGACTTAGATTTATTATTTTTCAAGTTTAAATATGCTCACTTTTAAATATCACAGTGGAATAGTTTGCAATATTTCCTTGATTAGAAAAAAAATGCTATAATTCTGATATTCGGATATTTGAAACTGGGTCCCCACCACCAATAAAAATGATAATAATAATTGCATCTCACTTGAATTTAGTTTTAGACACTTAACACATGTTCTCGTGAACGTGGTATCTCCTTAATGTGATTTTGCTCAGTTGACGACCTCTCGTTAACGCAGCGTATCTGAAATGTCTTGAGGGAATTTTTTTGCAACTTATTGATGGACTTGAATAGATTTTGGTAGTTGAAGCTGAAATGTCAAGGTCAATATTGGTTGTTTGCAATGCGGGGGATGGTTTAATTTGGCCTCCAACGATAAAAAAAAATAGCTTAAAAGGTGACAAATTATTGTTTTTTCAATATTTTTCAAAAACATTTGCATCTTCAGAAGGTCATGGATCTAATTCCTGCCGTGATGAGGATTTGCATCCATACCAACAGTAACTCAGATCTGTATGTTGATTTTAGTTATTAGATGAGTGAGTTCTTAATCGTGCGCATGAACAATTGCCCGCCTGCTGGCAGTTATTAGCAATGTGGACATGACTCAGCCAGGACACAATAGAAGTTACAGGAACTAACAGTTTCTAATTTATTGCCGCAGTTACACTACCATTGTGGTTACATGAAAATATTGCATGTGGAATGGCACCAAGATTACAGAAAAAAACAAATTAAACAGAGGAAAGGAGAGAAAAAGAGCCAAGAGTGCACGTCAGAGAGGGATCCTGGACCTTATAGAGGCTAGAAAAAGGGTAGTGTGCATGCGTTGTGCATGCGGGGACATGTCTAACAGAATGAATCATTTAATTAATGCGAGCGGCAGTGTTTGGAACAATAGGGCCCTTGTTGGCTCGCCGTTTTGTCCGGCGCCTGAAGAGCGCCAGAGAGCATCTCCATCTCCTGCCGCACACTGAGCACGCTCAACTGGAATCAGGCAGGTGGAACATCTGAGTTAATACAGCTGCAGCCGCCACGTTCGGCACATCACAGGAACAGCCCACATACATTGTAAATGTAAGCAGTGGGCGTTGTACCACGTGCTTCCTTTAATGTGTGCTGGGTGGACTGGAATAATAGTGCACTTTCATTTTGAGATTAATTGTAGTCTTAAAGGTCACGTAACACTGACCTCATGGACGTTCATTGTTTCAGACTGTCAAATGCCTGATCACCACACAGAACAGGAAGCAGAATTAAACTGGGAGGTCAGGTCTTTATCCAATGACTGAGAAGACTAATAACTCAGTACTCAGACTGGGAGAGTGTGCTGAGCAGGGCTGCGTAGATGAGAATGTCCAGTCCTTGTGTTGCTTGAAGTGAAGGTGATCAGCTTTAGGTTTGGTGAAATTGAGGTTGGTCTAGACTGCAGACTTCCAAGATGCCTTGTGTTCTCTTCCACTCGGAAAATAGTGAATAGCTAGTTGCAGCTGGTGTTCTTAGTGGAGCTAAGACTCTTCACTTCAAATAATCTCACCCCCCACCCCCCAATTCTCACCAGGATACCTCAACCTCTCCGGAGAGCCACTTGCTGCTTTGCAGGGTTTAGCGCAAAATCGCTCTTCAGACACGCAGTGCCAGGGAAAACAGTGAGATTCAGAGGAAAAGTTGGAGAACCACTGCCTTCCACAGGGAGTCAAGTGGTGGAGGAAGATGGCTGCTGTGCAGCAGCATCACATTGTAGGATCGTTTTGCCCCAAAACACCTCCATACAACACCTTCATCCACTGTATGTTTAAACGAAAGCCCATCAAAATGATGTGGCTTCAGATGAATGGTTATGCAATTATCATTATCAATTATAATCAATTAGGATGACAACTTCTCAGAATAATCTCTTTAAACCCTCTCACCCACCTCACTTGACATGATGTTGCCTTAGGAACAGCTGGACAGTTAGAAGATTAATATTGATTGTCACAGCTTGACGAATGATAAAGTTATAAATTGTGTGATATGAATGAAACTGAAGTTAGAACTGAAGTGAAAGTGAAGTGATTGTCATTGTGAAACACTGCAGCACAGCACACGGTGCACACAACAGAATATGTCCTCTGCTTTTATCCAACATCCTTGGTAAGCAGTGGGCAGCCATGAGAGGCGCCCGGGGAGCAGTGTGTGGGGACGGTGCTTTGCTCAGTGGCACCTCAGTGGCACCTTGGTGGACCAGGATTCGAACCGGCAACCTTCTGATTACAGGTCCGCTTCCTTAACCGCTAGGCCGCCACTGCCCCTTTATTGTATATCGCTGTTGTTTTATACTGTTGTACTTGACAGACACCATCGACACAGAAAAAAAATGAATCGTATATGTTCTCTCACATCCTTGGCCAATAAATGCAACTGTGATGTTTGTTTGCAACATATGTACCGCAATGTGGTCTAGCAATGAGGACGCTGACAGGAAGAGGACGAGCCCTGGACCTCTGATTAGCAGCCTTGGCCAGTGGCACATGGACACGGTGGTGACTTTGATCCGGTTGACAGTAAGACCTCAGCTGACCCCACCTGCTTGTCAGCTGCTATGCGAGCGGGTCCCACCCAGCGGTGCTTTCCAATCAGAGTGCGGTTCTAAGCCCTCGGTCTGGATTTTTTTCCCCTTCTATTGTTGAATCGTGGCTGAAACCAGTTTTCCTTTTGTCGCTGTTTGCTGGAGAGGAAACAACCCTGTTTATTTTTACCTGATTCTGTGGGGAAGCGGGTTTTTTTGGGTTTTTTTTTTGCTGTTCTCACACTATGATGTTGTTTACCGCATTTGTTTCCTTCTTCTCCTTGCTCTTCTTCTCCGGGTTTGGCATGCTGCTACAAGCACACGACACATATCGGTGTCAGCTAGACACAACACGTTGAATCTGTTTGGTGCAGATCTCCTCTGGCCCGGCTCTATAATTTAGGACTCCTACTTTCTGGCCACTGACTCCGCGTTAACAACCTTGAACTTCTCTTCCTCTTGGCAGCTTAAAAGGCCCCCGAGGTTTCGAATCTTCTGCTAGAATTGGGGGCCTTGCGCTAATTAAGCGGCAGCATCTGCCCTTGGTGGAGGCGGTGGGCGTGAGCGCGGTGCAGGGGCTCGTGCCGCCAGCCCCCCCCCCATCCATCCCGCGTCCGCCCTTTTCGGAGGTTGAACGTGGTTATGCCCCATGACCAACGACCACCCCCTCCTCCCCACGTTCGGATTAGAAAGGCCCGCGTCACGGATGAAAAGCACCCGAGCGAAGGCGAGGACGCCACGGAGACGACGGACCGGACCCTGTGGCCGTGTCCTATTCCAGCAGGGCTGTTCCCGGTAATGAGGGTAGTGAGGACAACAGGAAGTCCCCTTCGCCTCAGCTGGGCCGACTGGGTCCCCTCCCACCGTGGTGCCTCGCAGGCTCATCCGTGGCGTAATTATGAGGTTTTATCGCCTCTGTGAGGAAGATTAAAACACGATTAGTCCAGATGTTGTGCTTGCTGATGACCGGAGTGTTTTAGAACGCTCGCAGCAGTCACCTACACAATTACAGGCTAATGAAATACTATGCTGCCACACGGAGCAGCGGACGCGGCATAGACACAGGGGGAGGAGTGGCATTTGTTTATGGAAATGCGCAGACGCTCACATCCGCACTCTCCCGTAGGGATGCCGATGGACGTCTGCACATAAATATTTCAATTTCTGTTGCCATGTGGGTAATACGTTTTTCTGATTCTGTTTCTCCTGCAGGTTGTGGAGACGAATTTGGTCGCGTTCGACTGCCACTGGATCATCATCAACGAGGTTAGTCGTCTGAAGTCCCAGACGGTAGCAACACCTGCACCCTGGTAACAGGCCAGCAGCGATCAGGCAGCAGTGCCGCTATAAGGGGGATTAAAGCGATTTGATATGGATGCCGGAGAAACTCTTCTTGGCTCCTAGCTTTTCCGCTTTCGGTGGACATTCATAATTAATGACACCCCTGTCTCTGTGTGGGGAGAAGCCTCAGTAGCTCTCATATCTGAAACACACAAGCTAGTGAAGCATCCCCCACCTGCTGATTGCATGGCATACTTGTGAAGAATTAACACTGGCCTCATTATAAACGAAATTATTCGATTTTAGACGACAGCCTTTTGTAACTCTCTATAACTGTCCTATGACTTTAGTTGCTCCGTAAACGCAAAGTTATGCATACATAATTGGAAAAGGTCATGGTACAGATCAGGTACTGACAGCACTTACTTAATTACATGGGGCAGGACCTTCAGCAAGACTGACATGAGTTTAGAATACTCTGTCAGGAAAATAGGATTTATTTATGTTGATGTTACATGCGCTAGAGTCCAGAGTGTTTATAACCTTCTGGTTGAAGGTCATAAATCTGTATTTATTAAGAGAGAAAGCATTAAGAAAAACATTTTGCAATCTTACATAACCTCTCTTTAAAATTCTGCTTTTTTCATTAGGACAGTCTTGAAATAGCTATTCTGCCCCCATGATTTCTCAGTGGTATTGCAAGACAGGAAGGATCGGCTTGCAAACATAGTGCATAAACATCATTATTTCTTTAAAATGTTCTTGATAATGGTAATTAACTGACAGCCCTAAAAAAACTAAACAAACTGTATATGGATAGTGAGTACATTTTTCCATCAGTGTAGTACAAGGATTTGGGTCAAAGGCATAATATTTAAATTAAGTTCAGTGGTCTTGCATACTTGCATTTATTCTAAAAACATCAAATAACTAGATTTTAGATCTGAATATAAGCCTATTGGACTTTTTCAGAGCAGTTTTTTATGTTTGTAATATCTCTCAGTTAACAAGTTTCCAACCAAAAACATTTCATGTTAAATTAGGCTATGGGGTTGATATTTTTTTTTTATTCTGACTTTGCATATCTAATTCAACCTAAACTAATGGCCTTGTGCATATGTCGGCTGTAAACACTGACTGGGTTTATTTGTGTATAGGTTAGAGCACTTTGCTCCTGGACATCCTTATTTAACTGTTATAGGGGTGCTTTCATGTTTTCCAATTATTTTTTTTTGAAGAAAACACCTTTTAAAATTGCCTGTTATTATACTGTTTCACCAGCAAACACCCCTGTCATGGCTAATGACAAAAGGTAATTTTACCTTTATCTGAAGCAAAAGCACATTTCCTGTTGTCTGAACTTGGGGTGCGATATAGAATGGGTCTAGTTTATGGCTGTCAGACAGCAACCACCCCCAAAGCACCAGGGAAAATGTCCACCTCAGCAGCAGCTAAGGCCAAATAGAACAGCTTGGCCGCTTTAGTGCGTCCCTTCACTGGGGACGTCCCGCGTCTGCTCACATCTTGTCATCAGTTGGTTGGGAAAAGATGGCCGTGGGCTAAAATTAGCAGAGGTTCCTCCCTGGCTGCACAAGGACACAGATCTCAGACAGACGCGCATTTCCCCTGTCTGGCCGCTCCTCATTCCGGCCGCTGTGTTAAATGCGCCGCGGTGAGCAGGGCAGACATGCAGCCAAACTGCTCAGATACTGCAGGGCAATTTGGTTGAAGGGATGACCTTGGTTATAACAATGGGAGATCATCTCTGGAGAGCTGGGCTTGTGTGTGTGGATGAGCTGGTGTGTGTCTGTGTAATTGCAGGATCAAGGGACAAATGTGTGTGTGAATTAGTTAGTGTTTGTATATACTATGTGTGTGTGTGTGTGTGTGTGTGTGCATAGTCTAAGGACATTGCTCATTGAGGCTTGCTTTTTTTTTTTTTGCTTTTGGACCTGAATAATCAAAGTGTCTCGGCCGCCGCCCCACCATCGGCTTTCCCAGGGGGCATGTGACCCGGAAGCAAAGTAGGACAGGTCAACACATTGAATAAAAGCCGGGCAGCCATCTTTGAGTTTAATTCATTGACGCTAGGCTTATTCCGTTGATCTGAATTCTTGATTTACACCCCTTTACGAACCTGCCCATACAAACACGCCCCCATCACCCTACCACCCCAGCCCTGCAACTCCCCCTCGGTCCCGGACCATACTCAAGCCAGCCACGCTCCTTTCCTCTCCCTCCACTGCCGCCACGAGCTCCCCATACCCACCGCGCTCAGCAGCGTTCCCCAGCCGCCCCTCTCGCTCCGGCTTACCGACGGCCTCCCTCCGCCACGCCTCCTGCCAGTCAGCCACTGCCCCAGCGTCCACGGAGCTCACCTCCTTCCCACTCCCAGAATCCGAACCCGCAATATCTCTGGCAGTGTCACAAAGTCATGTTTTTCCTCTGATTTTGCCGTGCACCTTTATCTTGATGCTCATAGAAGTGGTGGTTTTAAAATGAGGTGGGACTGGGTGCTTTGTCGGCTTTGTCGGCACATTGCTATTTTAAGGCACCTTTTGATCAACGAAAAGTCACGTTTAAAATGCCTTATTAAAAATATAACGATGAGTTAAAAAAAACATGAAAGCTCACTAATAAGCACAGGTATACTTTATAAAGGGACCGTTTCCTCCGTCTGTTCTTCTCCACTCAGACTAGGCTGTGCATCCTCCTTTCTTTAGCAATTTGGAGTAAATATTTATTAAAATAAGTAGAATATACTTGACTGATTTATACTTTTTTTCATCCTCAAATTTAAATAAATTACATACATTTAATGCACCGTCGAGTGGTGCTGCTGTCTCTTTTTGAGCAGGTCCATTTCCTTGTCCAAAATCTGATCTAATTACCATAAATCTGGCATGTGTGTGTGTCTGTGTGACTGTGTGTCATGGTGCACGGGAGAAGAATGGATGAGGCACTGAAGCTCGACATTTGATTAACAAGTAAATTTATTAAACAGAAATTAAAAAAGCTTGATGGCCAAAGCAACAAAGGAGCAAAAAGCCCGGCAACATGTGACTGGCATCAGGAACCACATTATCGTACAAACACATTAACCTGGAGACATGTCAAAGCTGCAGCAACCATTGTCTCCTGCATACATGCTTCCCAAAGGTCCTAATAAACGCCGCTGTAAGTGGATCAGGACCCAATAACGGTCCTGATCCAATAAAGTGATTAGGATCCAAACTGGACATGACACCGTGTGTGTATTTAATTCAGTTTGGGGCTATTTTCTTAGTCCCTACTTGGAAAAAATGTTTATGTCCAAAAGACAATGTTGGAGCCAGAGAAAGAGAGGAAGAGAGAGAGCAAGACAGGGTGAGGGCATGCATGATTATGAAACCCTGCACGTGTTTGAGGTTTTCAGACTATGTTCATGTATGTATGTGTGTGTGTGTGTGTGTGTGTGTGTGGGGCAGAGGCTGATTATATATATTGGTATGAGGTTGGATGCTCAGTGATGCTGAAAGCGCCCCTGTGTCTCCGTGCCTCTGTAGGAGATCTCTGACCTGGACGTTCAGGAGCTGGTCATGAAGTCAATCGGTAGGCTGACTCTGATCCGGCAGACCTTCTTGATGCCACAAAACACCACACAGCGCTGCGTCCGCAGCAACCACCGCATCAACACCTCCCTCTGTGACCCCAAGGACCCCAAGGCCCAGACCCTTGAGGTAGGCTGTCCTTAAAATTTCATCTTCAATGGTTTTTAAGACAGTGTGTTTGTCATCTAACAAAGAATATTAAACTTTTTTTTTTGTATATATAATATTTTTTTACCCAGGAGCAAAATTTTTCTATTTAACGAAAATAAATAAATAAATAAACAAACATTCTTTGTTTACTTCTCTCATTAGAATGCAATGAAAAGTGAAATCAGAGTGTCATTTCTGTAATTTTTAATCCGCCCTGGGTTAAGACCTTGTACATTTTATGAATTGAATTTTGTCGACCCAAACTGCTGAAAGGGGAATCGATGCTGAAAGAAGAGTGAATCAGAAAGTGTGCAACCCCAGGGGCTGAGTTACATGCAAAATGCAAAATGTTTTTTTCATATTCATGGATAAATTCTTAAGACACAAGGGAAGGGTTTGCTTTCAGTTTAAAATATGTTTTGTTGGATGCTGGTTTTATGTCCTTCAGTCTAAAGGCATGCAAGCTACATCAGGCTCAGACCAAAATCATGTTCAGTTTATGGTCGCATCAGAAGTTCAGTTGTCTTTTCCCATAATAACCCCATAATAATTTTGCGTTTGACAAATAACATTCATTTGCCCAACCCATAGGAAATACATAGCTTCTGTTCTGACACCTCTATATATTGTGTCGTTAGTTAATTGTGTAGTTTCTTGACAAATCTATACAAAATGCCTCAGTGTATGGACCGGCCCTCTCTATAGATATTTTTCAAATAAGCAGGTAAATGGATATTCATCTTTTATATTAAATATAACAAAAAAAAAGTGACCTGCCTTCAGTCATCATGTCGACAGGCTGCTTTTATTGCCAAAAATCTGAAAACCTTGTCCACTTACAGTTTGTTTAAAAATCTGTTTTACCTAAAATAATGAATAATTGTGATTAATAGTCGGGATTATCATTTTGACCATAAACATGCAGCCCTAGTTTCTACTAATCTGTATTCTCCTAGATTACAGACTGTTGTCTTTCTTTTCTCAACTAAGTTTGACTGTAACTATTTGTGTGTACCGGACGAGCACTCATTAGAATGTTGCAACATGAATGTTAATGATCATTTTAAGATATTGGTTATATGAGGTATAAATGCAAGAGGTCAAGCTTTTGTGGTTTTCAGAAATGTTGAGAATTTTTCAGTATGACTTTAGGATGTGAGGTTTAGCTGCATGTTAGCTGCAAGGTTAACTTGATCAAGCATATCATTTTCAGCAACGTCATTATGTGTTCTGTTTTGTGTCTTATAGGACTTAAAAAACTGAAAAGCTTTAACAAAATAGACTTGAAATGTTTCTTTGGATACGTTGAAGATTTATTTTTTGAGGGAGCATTGGTAGGGAGATCAAAAGACCATCACAGAAGCACAGAACTTTTTTTGAGTTCATTATTTCTAGCACAACACTGAACACCTTTCTGGGTCCATTAGGTTTAAGATGCTATGCTAAATTAACCCTGGTTTATGTGGGTTTTCGGATCCTGTCGTCCTGTTCAGGGGTTGTTGTGCTTTTCACCTGAAGAGCAGATATGTAGACATTTTCACAGACGTATGGGGTAGACAACATGACCCTGAACTGGATAAGTGGGTTTAGGAGATGGATTGATGGATTCGGTCTGATTGGTTCTAATCACTGCGATTGGAAAGATTCTAAATCCCAGCTTTAAATCCTACCTCTAGACCTTCAGCGTGTCAACTGGCCAGGTCTCCATTTGTTGGCCAACAATAGGTCTTGTGATGAGGTGTCACGACTACGGACTTACGGGGGAAGGAAGCGCAGAGGTCTGACATTCTGGGAAGGGGGTTTTATTATAACAAACAATAAACACAAATAAAGACGGGCGCGGTGGCCGAAAACGATTTAACTTAAATAAAGAACATAAACTAACCCGTAGGCGTGTGGCGATTGCCAGAACTCAAAAACACATGAAACTAAACCAGGTCAAGTTCGTGCAGAGAGTCCACGAAAATGCCAGAGACCCAGAAAGGGCGGAAACTTCCGGCATTTATGGGGCGTCAGGATTTGAGTCAGGTGTGGAGCCCAGCTGCAGGCAATCCTGACAGAGCCCCCCCTCCAAGGGCTACGTCCTCGGAGCCCCAACAGTACCATCAGTGGAGGCGGCGGGGCGGACGGCGGCAACCACAGGGCTCCTGCCCTGCTGTATCCTCCCCTTGGAGGACCCGGTCCCTCGGGCTGGCTCCCCGGCGTGGTCAGGCGTGGCGGCCCCGGTCCCTCGGGCTGGCTCCCCGGCGTGGTCAGGCGTGGCGGCCCCGGTCCCTCGGGCTGGCTCCCCGGCGTGGTCAGGCGTGGCGGCCCCGGTCCCTCGGCCTGGCTCCCCGGCGTGGTCCCGCTTGGCGGCCCCGGACCCTCGGCCTGGCTCCCCGGCGTGGTCCTGCTTGGCGGCCCCGGACCCTCGGCCTGGCTCCCCGGCGTGGTCCCGCATGGCGGCCCCGGAACCTCGGCCCGGCTCCCCGGCGTGGTCCCGCATGGCGGCCCCGGAACCTCGGCCTGGCTCCCCGGCGTGGTCCCGCATGGCGGCCCCGGACCCTCGGCCTGGCTCCCCGGCGTGGTCCCGCATGGCGGCCCCGGACTCCCGTACCTGCACACAATAATCAGGGCCGATCCATCTGGGTACGTGTGGGCCCTGTCTCCACATGTCCCCTCTGACACTTCTTGTGTCACCCCCTGCACCGCGCAGGGAGATTGTCCCAGAGCCTCCGGCGACTGTTCCAGGCACCCCAGGCTGGTGCCTTCTGGGACTATGCAGCCCCTCTCGCTGCCCGGCCCTGGTGCCAAGGGGGGGGCATTGCCAGACCATCCGGCTAGCCCCTTCTGCGTCCGTTGGGACAAGCAGGCCCTCTTCCTGCCTGTCCCAGCTGGGTCCTCATGCCTACCCGGGGGCTCTATGGCGCTCCACCCCTCTGGAGGCAGACGCAGGCCCATGCCTGGCCCGCCCTCCTCACTGGCTACCGGAGGACCCAGCTCCATCGCTTCCCCACCTCCCCTCCCCTCAGGAGGAGTCCCCAACCCGAACTGCACCCCCCCAAAAAATTCTTTGGGGGAGCACCCCCCCCGGCTGGACTTAGGGGGTACCTTGGGGCTTGTCCACCTCGCCTTGGACCAGCACATTCGGGTCAGGAACCTCCTCCCTGGGGTTCGGCTCCGCGGCTGGGTCGCCATCTGGTGGACACAAAGAGGGGAAGTGGGGGCGACATACGGACACATATGCCACACAGACACACACAGACAGAGACAGACAGAAGAGAGGGTTGTCTGGCTCCCTCTCTGGGTTCTCCAGGACCTCCTCAGGGGGCACAGCCAGGATCTCGGGAGGTGCGACCTTCTCGTCGCCCGCCAGTGCTTGGTCTTCTTGCCCCGGATCCTGACTGGCGCTGGACGTGGTGGAGGGACAGAGTTCGATCCCTGGCTCAGGCTCTGGCCGATCAAACTCCGCCCTCAGTCTCTGCTGGAAGTCCCGAAAACTGCTGTCTGTCTCTCCCTGCTGCCAGAGGGCTGCGCTCCAGCCCCATGCTGACCCAAGCAGACACGAGAGGATGGTGGTGGTCTTATCAGTGTCTGCTGCCCCACTGAAGGGTCCCGGGACAATTGGGCTGTCCCACATGGGGCTGGGCACGTCGCTGGAGATGGTGGTAGGTGTGTGGTGTGGAGGGGGGCGGACGTCTTCTCCAGCAGGTGTGGACGCTGGTGCTGCGCTGCCATTTCGCTGGGGAACGTCCGGGCAGAGGGAAGGCGGGTCGGCGACTGGAGCAGGAATGGAGGATTCCCTGCGAGGCAGTCCCGGCAGCGCAGTTGCTGGCTGGCGACCTCCCGTCGCCCTCTTCCACCAGCTTTCCTCACACTGCTGGGAGGGACGTGGGTCTCCACGGACCTCGTGACGATCCTGGATGGGCGCGATGGGCGGAGCCATCCCGGCACCGACTGCCCAAACGGCGTCATCTTGGTCGTCGTCCGTGTCCACCTCGTACCCCCGGAAGTCACATGGGTCATCACGGACGCCGCGATGATCTCGGACGCGCACGCTGGGCGGAGCCATCCCGGCAACGACCGCCCACCGAAAATCCACGTCATCATCGCTTTCGTCATCCGTGTCCTCCCACCGGTGACTCCAAGGGTCGTCCACCCTGCGGACATCCTGGACCCATGGCGCGATAAGCTCCCATGGGCAGTACTCTGGCCATTCGGGCTGGAGGCTGCCCACCTCCTCGCTGGAGGAACGCCGCCGTTGTTGTTGCCGCTTCTCACCCCCCTGGAAGTGACGTGGGTCCCCACGGACCTGGCGACGATCGCAGACTGGTGCGATGGGCGGAGCCCAACTCTCGTCTCCCGTGCTCTCGTCGTCGTCCGTGTCGTCCACGGGGAGCCTTGCCAGCAGAGCGCAGAGTTCTTGGCTCGACATGGCGAAGATCGTGGGGGTCGCATCTTCTGTGCTCGCTGCCCACGTCACTTCCTCGCTGCTGCCGACGCCAACGTCCTCGCTCCGCCCACTCACCCGCCGACGTTGTCGCTTCCGGGTTTCGCGGAGTTTCCCGGGGGTGACGTCATCACGCGGCGCCGCGTACCACGGCTTCTCGGGGAGAAAACGCTCCACCAGAACGGGCGGCGCGTCTCTCCCCTGGCGTCCGCGTTCGCCGCGCCGGGCTGCGTCCTTCGCGGCGTTTCTTCTCCTCTGTTTTTTACCTCTGCGCTTTTGGGGAGGTCGCTGGCATTCTGTCACGACTACGGACTTACGGGGGAAGGAAGCGCAGAGGTCTGACATTCTGGGAAGGGGGTTTTATTATAACAAACAATAAACACAAATAAAGACGGGCGCGGTGGCCGAAAACGATTTAACTTAAATAAAGAACATAAACTAACCCGTAGGCGTGTGGCGATTGCCAGAACTCAAAAACACATGAAACTAAACCAGGTCAAGTTCGTGCAGAGAGTCCACGAAAATGCCAGAGACCCAGAAAGGGCGGAAACTTCCGGCATTTATGGGGCGTCAGGATTTGAGTCAGGTGTGGAGCCCAGCTGCAGGCAATCCTGACATGAGGGTACATTTAAAAATGTATTTTTGGGAGAAAGAACTGACTAGAATCACTAGAAGATTTGATCATAACCCCATGTGCATCCAAGTCCGCTGGTAATGTGTTGCAAGAAATCCACATACAGCTCTGGGAAAATGGGGTAAAAATGGAAATAAAAAAGCGTATTTTCTAGCATCATGTTCAAAGCCTAATAACACTCTGCACATAATCATGCAGAAATGTGAAATATAGCTATTTTTTCTCTCATTACAGGTACACTGTGCAAAATGGAAGGCATTTTTTATAAAGATTTCTGTCTAATTATGTAGGGAATGGATATAAACTGGCTGTTCCAACAGGCAACACAGAGCCATGTTTTACAGTCCTAATAAAAGCCTTAAAGCTGCTAATTAGGTGCTACGGTTAGGGTTATGTAATTATGGTATAGTTCTTTATTTATTTTGTTACAAAGTTGTCTATTCACTGCTTTGTGTAATTGTAAACAATGCAAAAATAAAGCTCTTGTTTTTGCAGGGTTTTTTCAAAAATATTGCTGATAACGAATGCATATGCATATGGGGGTGCATTTAGCCTTTTGGGGTTGGCATGGCCCATTCAGGCTCCTGGTGCTGGCACTTAGGGAGGTGGCCACTGATCAATAGATGGCAGACAGAGCAAATAATTCTTCCAGAATATTTAATTCAGTCAGAAGGTGAAGACAGGCAATTATCCAAAGTAACAGTGACAGTGATTGGAATAGTGAAGCTGATAACAGAGAACAGAACGAAAGGAAAAAAAGAAAGAGAAAAAATCTTATTGTCCAGATTGTGCACAGTGAGTGGCCTAGTGGGTAAGGAAGTGGCCCCGTAATCAGAAGGTTGCCGGTTTGAATCCTGATCGGCCAAGGTGCCACTGAGGTGCCACTGAGCAAAGCACCGTCCCCAAACACTGCTCCCCGGGCACCTGTCATGGCTGTCATCAGCTTTGTTTTTACATTTTCAGTAAATTTTAGAATATTGCAATATGTACAGTATCACAAAATATTGTGATATAATCGTATCGTGACCCATGTATAGTGATACGTATCATATCTTGAGATCCTTGCCAATACACATCCCTATAATAAATGTTTCTTTATTCTGTTAATAAACTCTTTATAGCGAGATTATTACAATGTAAATTGGCACAAGTAATGAGACCCAGAGCTCAAAGTCCCTAATGACCAAGTCCAAGGTAACAATGGAAAGCAGAAGCCTTTAGACAAACCAAGGCAACCTCTCCTTTCTAATTATTGACTTAGGTGCATACAAGATACCATGTAGGGCAATTGTATGGTTTTCTGGGTGAATTGAATGGCTGTTGAGAAGTCAAGCGTGATCCTGTGATATTTTCTAATTCCATCCAATACATGTAGAAACCGAGTGGTGCCTTCACCTGCATCATCTGCAAAGTGTTTCTTGCACTTCTCTTTCTTTTCTCTTGCTGCTTCTGCTGCTGTAAAGCAAAAACAATAGGAAGGAGTTTGCAATAAGAAAAGTACAGAGAAGTAGTAAGAAAAGTCTGAAATACAGTTAAACCAAAACCTACAGCATGTAAAACCGCAGTAAATCTGCCATTAAATGTCAAATATTTGTAATGTCACTCCCTCATTGAACAAACCCAGATGCCCAACAGGAGGTTCATATTACAAACTGGATGAAAATTGCATCACACGCAGCAACATGCAGCGGGGAATCGTGAAATTATGCTCAAGTTAATTAAAATTTTATCTCGACAGATTCATGGTTGCCTCTGACAAGGTGGAGCCCATTGCAGTCGCCTACCTTTGCTTAATGGATATGGCTCTGAACAGCTTCCATGCAAATGTTTATGAATTACACCCAGCAAGTAGCTTTTGAACTCGCCACTTCCCCCCGTAAGGGGAAATTAATTGCGCTAATGTGACGCATCTCATGTAGTGATGCCATGGTTTATGGCGGCTGTTAGGACATTACTTAAGTGCTGTTAGAGATGCTGGAAGGGCACGGGGGTCGTGCTCGGTGACAGATGCGATGGCTGATTGGCGTATAGCACAGATGCTAGTATTTGGGTTGGGTTTGGGTTGAAATGGGCAGAATGGGTGAATGGTGCATTTAGGCCAGGCTTGTTTGACAGTGTGGAAGCAGAACAGCTCAGCGGTTGGGAGAACAGCCCAGAAAAAGCCCAATTTCACACGGCACTGGAGCGGATCATCTTAGCTCGGCTGACCAAACACACACACACACACACTCACTTTACCTCCCTCTCACGCAAACAGGCGTTCTCTCGATTTCCTCCCTCCCTTTAGAGCACCAATCATTTGAGCTCTCCGGAGGGGAGTCTCTAACCTCGCCTCTCTGTCTTCACACTGAATTTCCTGGCTTTTCACTGGCCTTCGAAGGTTACCTCCAGTCTGCGTTTAACCCCCACCTCTCCCTGTCCAGGATTAATCCAGAGCCATCTGATGCTTCTCCATCTCCACCACTGAACCGTTTTCTTCTACAGCACACACAAATACAGAGCCGATCAGAGAAGGAAGTGCAAATAAAGCCCACACTGTCAGTTCAGTGTGTGTGTGAGTGTGTGTTCAAATAAGAAACCCATTGGAAAAAATCTTAAATAATAATGTACTATTGTTTCATGGACAGGAAGGCTTTTTATATTATTCCTTATCTGGATGGTTCTCCAAGAAGCAGATAGATTTGCAGCAGGTTTGTCATGTTTGTAGATAATTTTATTCTTCCCCCGAGAGCCCAAGCCGTGACCCTTTACAATTGATCTCGGCACGTCAGCTTTATCTGAGGAATGTTAATAAAGGTCAACGGTTATGTGTAGAACACATGTACTGGCCAAACTTTACAGAAAAAAATAGTTATCTTAAAGATAACTTAGAGGAAGATCTAACGACCCACCCAGCCCTTTAAGGTTGTGCATTATTAGGTTAAAAGCAGAGAACACATTTTGTTGAGTCACCATGTGCTGTGCTGCAGTGTATCACAATGAGAGTCACGTTACTTTCAGTTTATTGCAACTTTTTTATTGGGAGCTGGAGCTGGACCTATTGCTGTGTGAATTCCAAAGTAATTGTTGGGTGTAATCCTGCCATTAACACACTGCTCAATAGGACCTGTTGATCAGCCGTATGAGCGGTGCTGTTATAAAAATTGTCGTGCACCTTATTCAAAATGTCCTTCCTCATTCTATGTGTCTTTGGACACTTCACTCTCACTTTTCACCTTTACTTGCGCAATAACTATGTTTAATGTTTTTGTTTTTTTTAATAAATGAGAAAATTGGGCGGGGTTGATCTCACTCCAAACCTTTGATGAGACTTGAGAGCCATGCTAGCGACGTTCTTTTATCAATAATCATGAATAACGTCATCACGTTCAGTGGTTTTTCAGCACCGACGCACGTTCGCCGCGAGGCTGCCATTGGTTTTATGAGCGTCATCCTAGATAAAAGGCCCGTGTCGGGATGCACCTCTGCCCATTTGTCATCCCGGTTAGGACAGTGCTGCGTGCCGTAGCACTTAATATTGTGTCAAGCGTGGCAGAGTATTGCAGGTTAATAAACAACGGGAAACCTAATGGCCACTTCACTCTATTTATTACATTCTCATTAAAATGGAGACAACACTCCAACTAAATCACAGCACAATCGATCAGGGCAGAATTAGCTCTCCTCCTCCTCCTCCACCACTGCCGCACCGCCCCGTCAGGACAGTGGAAGAACGCCGCGGTGCCAGCCTCTGGGCAAAAGTAATGCTGCGTTCATTGTGAACTGGAACCTGGGAAAAATACATTTAAGGCTCAGTGTCTGCAGTTGCCCAAGCTGCATTGCATTCGGTTGACCCTGTCTTTGGTGTCTGCAGCGTTTGTGTCTGTCAAAGAAACCGCAACACTTTCCCAACTCGTGGAAATGTCACCTTCAACGTCATGAGTTCAATTCCAGGTTTTCATTTTGTCGTCGTGTTGCCATGGATTTCCTCCAGGTTCCTTGGGTTTTGTCCTGTTGCCCAAATGCATGTGCACTAGGTGGACTGGAGACTCTAAATTGACCATGTATGAACTTCAGCACACACAAGCCTGATATTGATTATGCAACGATGAACAGTCCCACACAAAGCCATTCGATGGCATCATTTACAGATGCAGTTGCCATCATGGCAGCATTGCTCTACGCAGCATCTTAGCTAATTGAGCTGTATTCGCCCTCCCCGCCACCACTGCTCTCCTCTCTAAAATGGTTCTGTTGAGAGATCAGCTACAATCTATTTTCATTTGTGGCTGTGAGCCGGTGGAATGATTTACGAGTGTCGCCTGAATGAGATGCCTGTGTGTTAATTTGTCGATTCTACTACCTTTGTAGATGTGCATTCTTGGGGTTACTTTCAAATTAACTCAGAAAATGTGGATGCCAGCGTTTAGGAAAAAGAAGGCCAGTTTTTAATACACCAAGTCTACCGTTTAGTTTTTGTCTAGAGCTGCATACGTTGCTGGGAAACTAACGTCTCTCCCCTCTGTCCCCAGATCACGAACCGCTACATCTACGACACAGTGCTGCTGCTGGCCAACACCTTCCACAGGAAGCTGGAGGACAGGAAGTGGCACAGCATGGCCAGCCTCACCTGCATCCGCAAGAACTCCAAACCCTGGCAGGGCGGACGCTCCATGCTGGACACCATCAAAAAGGTGCGCGTGTTATTGGATGTGCCTGTGTGTATGTGTGTTCCTCTTCGAGAGCACAGAGTGGGATGAGATGAGGTGGAAGGCCAGGCTACTGTCATGCCTGCCGCTGCTGGTGTTGAAGTGTCTGCTTTCCTGTCCCTACTGCACTGCAGAGTGAGAGAGAGAGAGAGAAAAAAAAGATAGATACTGTATATAGATGTATTGTCACAATCTGGACATATCCTGGATCTCCGGACCAGGTTTTTTCATGTTTGCCTTGTCTTGTGTTTCCAGATTGGCCCTGATTTTTTCCATCTGTTATGATTCCATATAAATGTACCCTAGCTGTGTCCCATCCTTGTTTTGTCATTTGTCTTTTACCATATTCTGTGTGTAGATGTCCATGTGTCCTGTTTTTAATAAACCCCCCTTGTGTGTGAGTCAAGCGATTGTTTCCTTCCTTCCCTGCATTGTGTTCCTGACATATAGATAGATAGATAGATAGATAGATAGATAGATAGATAGATAGATAGATAGATAGATAGATAGATAGATAGATAGATAGATAGATAGATAGATAGATAGATAGATAGATAGATAGATAGATAGATAGATAGATAGATAGATAGATACATAGATCTAGACAGAGGCGCCATCTTTTGGGATCTCAATCCGGGAAGTGCTAATTACCCTCATAGATCATATTAATGTGCCACTCTGACCTGTTATTTTACTGTACGAAAGCCAATGCAATAATGGGTTATGTTTTATTCCCTGGAGGGTCCTCGCCTGGAACACTGGTCTGTGTTTAATTAAAGGAAAGTTCGTGTTTATTGGCTATTCAGTACAGAGTGTGTTGGAGGAAAAAACCATCAGCTTTTATAATGGCCTGTCAAATTAATTCTGTCAGCGCTGTTCTGGTGCGGTATATTCACAACAATTATCTTTTTGTTAATTGCACCTGCTGTATGGGCTTCAGTCTGGAGGTGACACTGGGTGTGCAGGGGGAATCTTTTGTACAAATTACTGCTGTTGTTGGTGTTGTAATGGAAATGGTCCACTGCGACAAACAGCTTGATTAATGTGGGGCCTTCCCTGGCCAAAAATGTCAGGTACATACAATGGTTATTTTCACGAATGCACATGTTGTGCACTATTTTCAAAGGCGGCCTCAGGATTTGCATAAATAAGTAGATAAAACAGGAAGGAAACACAATATTTAAAGATGTTTGCGCATATTGTCATCATCAGTCACCTCCCATTTTAAAGATCCTGTTATGGGTGACAGAAATAATTTCACACACCAGTTTCTCTTCTTCAAAATACAGATAACTACAAAGTGGTTATATGATATATTTGGTAATTGAAGAGTATTCAGGTGTGTCTTAATAAAGCCTGCATTCAGTTAAGTAGATACATAAATAATATAAGTATAAAAAAGATGAATGTCTCTAAACCCCAGTTGACAGTTTATCTCTTTTCGCATTCTACCTATAGACTATGAATTTGATTGACTTTCATTTCTGCACTCACAGCACTATGCTCAGCCCTGCCTTTTTGTGCAAATATGCACTAGTGCTTAGCACTAGCAATCCTTTACATGCGCAACAAAAATAGGGCCCAATGTGATGATGTGAAGCACAGATGTCTCGTGTCACGATGCTTGGTGGATGCATCATTCAAAAATATGCTGTCCACAAAGTCCAGTCCTTCATAGGCTGAATCCTGCAAAGGTGCCTAGATGTAATGATCCCTGCCAAGCGTTAAAAAAAATAGCATGAAGAGGGTGCGTGTGAAAAATCCGAATCCTCATGGTTTGTTCGCTTGTCTGTGTGCTTCCCTCCTCTTCAGGGGGGTGTGAGCGGCCTCACCAGCCTGCTGGAGTTTAATGACAATGGAACCAATCCCAACATCCATTTCGAGATCCTGGGGACCAACTACGGGGAGGACCGCGGGCGTGGCGTGAGCAGGGTGAGTTCCTCACGTGGGGCGTCGGCTCCCTGGGCTCATTGCAGTGATTTCACGCCATTACTTTTTTGTTGGTTTTTCCCCACTAGAAATCATTTGCTCATCCGACTCCTTTAGGTGTGAGTGGTAATTACAATTTAAACAGCAAACCGGTTTTAATTGATAATCAAAGCTACCTAATGGGCTCCATCAGGCTCCATCAGCCTCCCTCAGCGACACGCCGTGCTACAACAAATATTGTGTTTTTTTCTTGTCATTGCTTATTTGTCTCATTTCGTTTGAGTTGCAACCATGTTTCAGGAACGACACCAGAGGACATGGTCCCTGAGCGCCTCTCTGTAATGACTCCATTCTTACTGCTCATTTTCTCTTAATTACTCCATTCCTATTGAAACAGGTTCACGCTGGTTGAGATACGGATCTCCGCCTGTCTCAGCCTCACAGATGGCAGATGCGTTAGTGTAGCATTCCACGCTGCATACCATAAACTCACTCCGTTCTGACCACTTACATGTTGGTCATCCTTCCTGTTCAGAAGCGGGAGGTGCCGTTGGACAGACTGCAAATGGAGTGGCCCATGGGGATGTTTTGATTGGTGGTGCATGGGAGATGAGAGCCATCAGTAGCCGACTGTTCTTCTGAATTTCATTCAATGCGGGCACACCTTAATGATACCACCGATTCGTATCCAGGGGGAACATGCCACAGATTACAAATTAAATTGTCGGATCTCATTAAAGCTAATGGTCTTGGACACAAACAGAACACACTACGCTTCCACAGATGAAATGAATCTTTAAGTGTGAAGTAATTACATTCATTTACTGGATTACAGGATTCCTTAACTAGCCCAGACGATTGGTACAGAAGCACTTTCATGATTGGTACAGTGCTGTATTGCTGTACGGCACACAAACAGTGCATATTCCCTTTATTTAATATAAGTGGTGATGCCAACATACTCACATACTTTTCCAAGTTAATTGCAAGCATTAACATGATAGTGACAGCACTAATAAAAGCATAAAATTGATGTAATGCTAATTCAATAGTCATCCTACATACACACAGAAGTGACAAAGGTGGGATGGAGGATTTAGTATCACTGAGTGGAACTGTGGAATTTCATTTATATGTTATCCTTTATCCTCATTTAATCTGATTCATTTACTGTTGTCCTTTACTGGTCTTATGTCACTATATTCATCTAACCAGCGTATAATCATATTGAACCGTCTGTCATATTTATTGTGTATGGTCAGTAGGACCGTGTATCATGGTAGAGAGACAGCGCTGAAGGTCTCTTGTAGATACAACTGAACTAGCTGGCAAACACTAACACCTTGAAGAAATGCTGACGTTCCACTCTCCCTCTGTACTAATACTGCCTTCTAATATCTAATATCGCCTGTTTCTCTTCAGACAATCAGACAAAAAACAGACTCTGATCCAATGAGTCAAAGGGATATTTCCTGTTATGGAGAAAATGTAAAAAATATATGAAAATTAACGTGAACAATAATTCAGCTCAATGTCTGTTGTGGATTTTGGAGACATGTGTTTCACAGTGTGTCTCCTCCACAACCATCTTAACACCAAACAAGAGAGAATCATCCAGTAGAGTAACAGCACTAAAGCACTAAAGTTGCTCTCATGTTACCCAGCAGCACCTTACTGCTGTTTTTTGTTTTAATTATAATTATCTGTCCATACATTCATACATACATACATGCTGCTGTGCATGATGGCTAATTCGAGTAGGTCATACAGTATGGATGACAGGTCCCCGTGCTAGTTTGCCAGTGTTGATAGTCATTGACTGTGAGGTGGGATCTCGCATAGCGAATGAGACTCTGGCCTGTTCAGTATGCCAGCCGTGTTTAAGTAAAAAGCAGGTTAATTGCTTTCATGTTATAATTCGTATATCCTTCAAAGAGAGCACGGGCAATCTTTTTTCATGGAAATGTTTCGGTCTCTGAGGCTGCGTGTATTCCCTGCACATCCCGTGGCTCATTGTTCTTTTCGTGTTGACAGAACGGCATGAAAATGCATGATCCATACTAATGACAGCAATTGGATTGTGGGACATTTGGAATTGGCAATTAATGAGAAGTAAACAGAATGGTGCTGTGTGCTGTCACTCGTGGTCAATTAATGGTTAACAAGTTATCAGGTGGTGGCGAAAAAGTCTTGTTGTGCATTCAATTTTGTCTTTGTATGTAATACAAGAATAAACATGACATGTTGTCCCCCTGTCCCCACTTGAAAAAAAAATACAAAATTGGAGATTTAATTAAAACAACCCACAACCTTTCTTTTGGCTATTGAGGTTCGTTTTAGGCCATAGGGTCATGTTCATGTTTAGTAAAATCTGGTAAATTACATACTTATATTGCTTATATATTGCTAGACCCTCAAAAAGTATGTGTGTAAATGCATGTATGAGTGTACAGTGCATCCGGAAAGTATTCACAGAGTGTCACTTTTTCCACATTTTGTTATGTTACAGCCTTATTCCAAAATGGATTAAAGGAATTGTTTCCCCCAGAATTCTACACACAACACCCCCAAAATGACAAAGTGAGAAAAGTTTATTAAAAATGATAAAGAGAGAAAGCACATAAGTACTCACCGGCTGTAACAAAGTGTGGAAAAAGTGATGTATACGTGAATATGTGTGTGTGTGTGTGTGTGTGTGTGTGTGTGGTTGCCTGTGTGTTCGCATCCATGGTGTGTGCATCGTGATCAACTGACAGTTAATCATCTTCGACTGCAGCCCCCCGAAGCCATCACATCCTCTGCGGCAGCAGCCAGCCTCCACCGCCCCTCACACGCTCCGTTATTGTCTTTTATAATTCTTAATCTGCTTTGGTGGAGCTTTTAAACGGCTTTGTTCTGAAATTATGCCCTGGCACAGGCGGGCTGTTAGAGTAATTGACACAAAGGTGACCTCAAAGCAGTAAGCGGCACTCAGAGCGGCAGCCCCGTCTCTTTTTGATGGGAGACGCACCACCCGCACTGGGAGGCACTCAGCTCTTTCCCTCCCTCTTTCTCTCCCCTTCTTCTCTTTTGCATAATTTGCACACCAGGAAGGAAGATGACGAAAAAAAAATAAAAAAGCGAATGAGACACTCTCCTGTTTCTGTATTGATA